>NW_023416401.1:9178368-9841146 GCF_014108235.1 Myotis myotis | reverse complement strand
GCTGTAGCAGGCTCCCACGGGTATGGGGACCGTTCCATTCTCCTTTCAGTCTGTAAGGTATCAGGTCGCTGTGTGGGCAGATGGCTGGAGTTTGAGTCCTGCCTACACCATTAGGTGTGACCTTGAGGGACTGACGTAACTAACCTCTTTGAGCTTCAGGGTCCACATCTGTACAATGAGCGTAATAATAGTACTTAGCTAACCGGTAGGGCATCTGAGGGTTCCCTATGGAATAATACACGTGTTGTTCTGGGGTATTCTACAGCACCGACAGCCACTCTGCCAGGACACCCAATGGGCGCTTCACAATTCAATTCACAATTAGTTCTGACACTAATTACCACACACTGCAGAGTTCAGTCCCACAAGACTGCCTTCATCTCAGACACCAGCTGCAAGTCACAGGCCACCATGCTTCTCACCATCGGCTATAAATCAGGGCTTCCCACAACCCCCTTTTCAGGTGTAATAATATCTTAACCTGGCTCACAGAATTCATGAAGATACTTTAATTACGTTTACTGGTTTATTATAAAAGATGCAACGAAGTGACAGCCAAATGGAAGAGATGCATAAGGGCCAGGGATGGGGGAGGGGCATGGAAGGTCCTCTCTGGATACAGCATCCTTCCAGCTTCAGGAAGTGCTCACTGGCCTGCAAGCGCTCTGCATCCTGCTCAGGTGTCGTTATGGAGGTCAAGCTCCAGCCCCCACCCCCTTCTCAGAGGCTGGTGAGTGGGGCTGAAAGTGCCTGTTCTCTAATCCGTGGGTCTTTATGGTGACAAGCCCCGCCCTGAGGCTATCTGGGGACCCCGCTTTAAGTCACCTCATGAGCATAAACTCAGGTGTGATGAAAGGGGCTTCTTATGAAGAACAAAGGACACTCATCACTCAGGAAATGCCAAGGGTTTTAGAAGCTCTGGGCCAGGGGCTGGGGACAAAGGCCAAATATATCTCTTATGTACCACAATCACACTTAGCATAGTGTGGTGTGTGTGTGTGATAAATCCTCAGTAAATGTCATGTCACCATTATCAACATCACTATCTTTCAGATTTCAGCTGACTCACCTACAAGTGAGAAGGGTTCCTAGGATGTAGGTTGAAGATATGAGTCATAGCCCGGCTGGCGTGGCGCAGCGGTTGAGCATTGACGTATGAACTACGGTTTGATTCCCAGTCAGGGCACATGCGCGGTTGCAGGCTTAATCCCTGGTGAGGGGCATGCAGAAGGCAGCCGATCAATGATTCTCATCATTGATGTTTTTCTCTCTCTCCCCCTCTCCCTTCCTCTCTGAAATCAATAAAAATATATTTCTTAAAAAAAAGGTATGGATTATAGTTTCTAATGAAAACAGGAAAGCAGTCAGAAAAAAATACAAAGGTCAAAACACTGAGACTTGACATTCAGAATCGGTCAATTCCAAACAGAATCCCTGCCTGGAAGGCCACACTCAGGGCAAAAGGCCAGGTGGTGGCTTGGTTGGTGGCATCCCACAGCGTGCTGGAAGAATAATTCTTTGGCCCAACTGTTTTTCATTTAATGATCTGGAAAAGAGTGTAAGCCACACAGTATGCTCACCCAGAGGCATGTCAAAAATTAAAGACACCTCAGAAATAAGAAGTTGAAAAATATTTGTCTCCAAGATGGAAAATGAAATAGGATTTGACGGAGAATGTTGGCAATGCTAATCCATGTTAATTCCCTGGGCTTCTGGATCCCTGGCTTTGGTAGATGTAATTTTCAGGCAGGCTAGGATGCTAAGTGAAATGGAAAAAGGCTCACTACACTCTCTCAAGTATTATTATCAGCAAGGTACTCATAAGGTTGGAAGATGCTGGTGGTTGAAATAACTTGGCACGGAACTTCCTATGGTTATAGGACTCCCTAGAAATGGTTTAGTTTGAAATGGTTATTTTACAAGAAAAGAAACTGCAGTCTAAGGAGGTGGTGGAACTTGCCCACATCCTGCCCAGGAAGGCAGTGACATCATCCGGCTCTCCCTGCCTCCGTCCAGACGCCCCTCACTGGGCCATTTTAAGAAAGCTTTACAAAGCAGTGTCAGTTCCTCCCAGCTCAGCTTTTTTCTACTTCCAGGCTTAAAAGGGGAGATTTTCCAAGTGCAGAAAATTTTTGATATGCTTATTATATTTCCTGAGCTTTTTGGTGCTGAACATTTATATGTAATAAAATGGTCTTCTACCATGAGGAATAATGTCATTTTTTTTCTCCCAGAGTCTTCTCTGTACAGCATTCTTGATAGACATCTATATATAAAAGCCAAGCGACCAGAACGGCAGAACACCAGAACGACTGGTCGCTATGACGCTCACTGCGGCAGCCAACCAATCCAGTGGGGACCCCGATCAGCCCCACCCAACCTCCCCTAACCCCTCCCCCGAGCCAGCCCTGCCCCCCGTCCTGATTGGGGATGGGGCCAGCCGGCCAACCTCCCACATCCCTTTCCCCCCACTGGCCCGCCCCCGATGGCCCCCATGGGGGGGTGGGCCGGTCAGCCCCCACCCATGCATGAATTCATACACCGGCCTCTAGTTTATCTATAAAGGTGGATGTTGTCATCATTAAAAGACACCTCTGGTTCCCATGACCTGTCCAAACCAGGACCTCTGGCCCTGGGTGCCCTTCTTCCCTCTGAAGGGACACACTGGGTTGGAGGACATGGCGCCATCCCAGTGAGGTGGATAATATCTCTATTTTACAGGTGAGAAACTTGAAGCCCAGAGAGGCAAAACAATTTGACCAAGGTTATAAAACATGCAAGTGGCAAAGCTAGGACAGAAATCAGATTCTCTGACTCTGAAGCTACTTGGATACTACTTTCTGCTGCCCCCATGTTCCAATTTAAAGCTTCAACCATCCTTGGAAGTCACTGGGGAAGACCCCTAGGCTCAAACTCACTCCCCTTAACCTGGCCAACCAGCTGAGACCAAGCGCCTCAGGAAGGCTCACTCCTCACATCTGTGGCCCTAGGACAGGTTAGGAATGCTGGCCCACATGACCAAATGTCTAAACATATTAAAATTATAAGCCCAGCTAACAAATTGTTAAATGAGATATGAACTATTTCTGCCTTGACAAATAATACCTTCATAATCCTGCAACTGAATAATGTGTGTGTGGTGTAATAAAAATAAATATTTGGTCTTTGTCCCCAGTTCCTGGCATAGAGCTCCTAAAAGCCTTGGAATTCACTGTCTTTTGTATACTAATGAGACGGCTTCTGAGATGGAGTGTGGATGGGGTGCCAGACACTGCAGGATAGGGGCTGGTTGCCAGAACGATCAGGCCGTGATTAGAGCATTGAAACTTTTAGCTCCATCCCCCAACTTCCAGGGAGCAGATTGAGATGAATCACCAGTGGCCAATGATTTAATCAACCATGACTCTGTAATGAAACCGCCATAAAAATCCCTAAATGGTGGGGTTCAAGAAGCTTCTGGGTTGGTGAACACATTGAGATGTTGGGTAGTATGCCTGAAGAGGGCATGGGAGCTCTGCCCCTCTGCCCATACCTTGCCCTATGCGTCTCTTCCAATGGGCTGTTCCTGAGTTGCACCCTTAATCATAATCCTGCAATAGTAAGGAAAGGGCTTTTTATGGAACCTGAGAAGGGTGTTGTTGGAACCCCTGAATTAGAAGCTCATCAGCCAGAAGGGCAGGTGGCCCCTGGGACTTGTGACTGAAGTGGGGGCAGTCTTGTGGGTTGAGCCCTTAACCTGCGAGGTCTGCACTAACTCAGGATAGTGTCAGAATTGAATTGAATTGTTGGGCATCTGTTTGGTCTTGGAGAATTGATTGTTGGTGTTTGAAAACGCCCATGTTTAGTGTTAACGCCCCTCACTGCCACTCCTGATTGTGTAACGCTACATCTTTTAAATGACTATAAGTTGAGCGACTGAGGCACACAATTTTGATTGTGTGTGTGATCTGTGGGCCTTTAAAAGCACAGGCCCAGGCTGCTCTGCTCCCGCACACCTTCAGGCCTCAGGTGGTCCTGGCCTCCAGACACTGCGAATGGTCTAGCACCAAATCTTACTCTATGACCAGAAAACATGACTTAAACAGTATCCTCTTTATAAAAAACAACTTTCTGTGAGTTTGATGTGATGAATTTAGATGAAACCACAATAAAGCTTTGTGGTTTGACCTCATTTTTGCTGTAATAATTCAGTTGTTCAATTACCATTTGACATGAAATTATTTATCCCTAAACTCAGGCAGAACAATTGACTTTTCTTGTCAGTATAACCAATGTTTTTTTAAAGTATATGTTTTTATTGATTTCATAAAGGAAGGGAGAGGGAGAGAGAGATAGAAACAGTGGTGAGAGAGAAACATCAATTGGCTGCCTCTTTTACGCCCCCTACTGGAGATGGGGCTGGAAACCTGGGCATGTGCCCAACCAGAATCTAACCATGACCTCCTGGTTCAGGGGTTAATGCTCAACCACTGAGCCACACTGGCCGGGCTTGTCAGTATATTTAAACCCTACTGGGCAACACAAAACATGGACACAGTTTTACTTTGGGGAAATGTGTTTGTCCCTTTCACCCATGCAGAAACGCCCCTTCACCATTTGAAAATAGCAGACTCCAAAGGCAAGTATGACTTCCGATTTTAAACATTTCGGGTCAAAAGGTTAAGATCTCTGATATATGCAGAGTTTTTACCAGTGAATAAGATAAAAATGGAAATGCAGTAGAGAAACAGAACAAGAACAAGAATAAAAAATTCACCGAAGGAATATAAATGATCAAAAAATAATATAAAAAGATACTCAACCTCACTGATAATTTTTAAAATGCAAATCAACACAATAGATGTTATTTTGTGGATTATCTTTTCAGAAAACAAAAACAAAAACACAAAAAACAACCACCACCTACTAGATTGGGAAACAAGGATTGGTAACATGAGAAAAGTATTTTCTCAATCTGCAGGCAGCAGTATAAATTGGGTGGACTGTTTTGGGGCACAGGGCAGTGTAGTGTAATCATAATTGAAAATGTTAAAAACAATGATTCAGTAACTTCTAGGTATTTATTCTGAAGAAACACATCACTGTCCAAACATGTATGAATAGGGTTGTTCTTGCTGCAGAGTTTATTAGAGTGCAACACTGCAAATTCAAGACTCCCCAATTCTATCCTCTGTTCAGGGGGCTCCCAAACCACCTTCAGTTTGAATAATTTGCTAGATGGACTCACAGAATTCAGCAAAGCCGTTACACTCACAGTTACATTTATTACAGCTTAAAATCGGCCCAGGGGAGAGGCACACAGGGAGGCACCAAGCTCAGGTTCCGATGTTCTCTCCTGATGTCTCCTCCGTGGACAGCAAACAGCACCAATTTCTCCCGGCAACAATGGGACAACATGCATCGAATACTGCCAACCAGTGAAGTGGACCTGAACTTGGTCTCCAGAGGGTTTTTTGGTGCTTAGTCACATAGATAGGGCTGGCCTACCTCCACGGCTGACTTTAGTCTCCAGCCTCTGTAGAGGTTGAGCTCTCACAGTGTGACCCAAAGCCGCCCAACCATAAACCACCCAGTTAGCAAAGACTAGCCAGCATGGCCCAAAGCCCCCAGGAAAACAAGGACACGCTTCTCAGGCCAGCGAGATAGACAGAGGGTATATACTATGGAGGCTCCATTATGCCCCTCTAGGAATCTTAGGTTTTATCCTGTAGATGGAGAAGATTCATTGAAGAATCTTAACAAAGGACGACCAGGGAATAAGGTGTGGTTCAGACAGAACATTCTGGCAGCATTAGTGATAAGGAACTGGAGTGGAATAAACCTAGTGGCTGGGAGGCCATTGTACTTATCTAGGTTACAGATGCCAACGGGATGTCAATGCCTATTCATTCCTGTCCTGGGCAGCACTGCTTCCCACTGAGGCCCAGACTTCACATGCAAATCTGAACAGGCTGCCATGATACTAAAATGTTCAGCTCCACTAATGAGCGGGGTCTGGAACTGGTCTGGTTGCCAAGAGCTTAGCATCTGGGGTATGTGAGGTGAACCCAGAGGCCCAAGGCTTCCCCTGGCCCGTCTCCTTTTGCCTCATCTCCATGATTGTGCACACCACTGTCTCTGTTCCTGGATAAGTGCTCCAGGGGTCCCAAAGGAGAGCTGTCCTGAGCTGCCCACTGTGTGACCAGCTGCCGGGACGAGGCCAGCGCACTCTGGCATGAAGTCCAGACCATTCTTCTTCACCTTCACTTCTGGACAGGCTCTGCTCCTCCCAGAAGGAGCCCCTGGAACCACAAATTCTGCCACCCACCCAACTCTAAACTCCCAGCGCTGTCCGGAGGAGAATGGCCAAGGCATGCTCTCTCCCTCCTCTGGGCCCATGCAACCAGTGCCAATGAGCCCGGCAATCCTTCCTACTGTCCTGGATGCAGCCCCGGGATCTTTTCCCACACAGTTCTCCAGGTCGCCACTCTCAAGGATTAGCATTGGCCATCAAGATCAAAGTCACCTGTCATTCTTGGTTAGAGACTCCTGCCCCCTTGGATGACTTCAGTACTAGCCAGGATGACTTCCACTTTACCAGGGTCCCCTATTTGAATTGTTGGTGTGCCTGGGACCTCATTTGGCCATGGGCCTACTTATCCCTGGCTTCTCCCTTCTCTCTTCAACTTGGGTATCTTGAGGCCAAGTCTGCCTGAGCCACAACAATTCCAAGATATGAGTTATGGAGACAGTTTGTGATTCTGGGAATTTTTAAATTTTTGGAGACTCGATCATGCCTTCTGCCAGCCAATATATGGTGCAGACCTCTGGGTGCAGACTCCTGCAGGAGAAAAACGACCCTGGTGACATAGGCTCGCTTCCCCAGGAGTTTACTATCTAGTTGGAGAGACATGGTGTGGTGCCGTGAAATGAACCTAAAACTTCGGGACTCAACGCTAAATGAGCAGATGACAAATGCCAGAGGAATTCAAAACACAGAAGCAGATATTTTTAGAGACAGCTAAGAGGGCTCCACCCTTGACTCACTACCCAGTCACTGGCACTGGTCCCACAAATGCCAGATGATGGGGAGGCAAAGCCAGGTGCTGCGGAGTGAGCAGGCAGGAGGAGGCAGCGCCCTGGACGCCCGTGGTGATGCCTCCTGGTACTGTCTGTGGCTGCGCTGCGGGAGCCAGGCAGGGTTGGGTGAGCAGCAGGAGCGCTCATCACCAGGAGCATTCACGCAGTTCCCTGTCACTATCTGAACTTAAATTTATCTACACCCACAGACCCCTGAAATCCCTGGGGAGGCGGCAGGCAGGGGAGGCAATTCTGGTGGGGGAGGCTGGTGCGCTTGGTAAGGTTTCTCAGTGGCTTCAGGGCAGCTGATTGGTTGGCTTAGAAAACTGGAGGAAGACTGGGGCCTGAGGCAGCATAAGCAGGGAGCTCCAGCTTCCTATAATGGAAAGAGCACTGGCCTAGAAAGTGAGAGAACTGGACCCTAATCTGGCTCTGTCCTTAACCAACTGGTGACCCTGAGCCAATCATTCAGCTTCCCTTATCTCCAGTTCCTCATCTATAAAATGAGAAGAACCTGGACATGGCCCAAGGCCCCTCCCAGCTCTTAGTAACACACAAAAAATGATACATACAGAGAGTTATGGAAGTAATGAAACAAGTCACCATATCCAAATTCAAGAATTTTCCAGATTACTTTAGCTGGGGACAATTTTTCTGTGTTTTGGACTCTCATAGGTTTTTGCTCTCATGTTTATCATATATAGCACTTTCATTCTCAACCAATGTCTCCCTTCCTTCCTTCCTTCCTTCCTTCCTTCCTTCCTTCCTTCCTTCCTTCCTTCCACAAATGTTTGAGATTCTACTATGTGTAAGGGGATGATTCAATTTTGTATTAAAATCAAGTTTGGCTGCATGCAACAGAAAGAAAACAGTGGATTAAGTAAACAGAAGTTTATTTCTCTCATGCATTAAGCATATAGTCTGTAGGTAAGCACTCCAGAGTTCATATGGTAGCTCCACAGTCATCAGCAAGGCAGGCTCCTTCTAGCTTGCTGATCTACCGTCCTTGGTATAGCACCTCAGGTTCTAACATGGCTACTCCAGCTCCAGCTCTAATGTCCAAATCCTAGCAAGCAGGAAGGAAGAATAGAGAGGGGCTCATGCTCTTCCTTTTAAGGAGACTTCTCAGAACTACCTAACCACACTCTGCTTAACTCTAATTGGCCAGAACTTAGATGGTCATATCTAGCTGCAAGGGAAGCTGAGGCATGTAATACTTTAGCCTACCTCATCCATTCTCTCTGTGTTCCAGCATCTCTACTGGGGACTGAGTGGTAAATCAGGTTAAATCTGCTCTGGGGAACTGACCATCTTTAATTCAGGAGAGGAAGAAGTTCAATTCTCCAACCTCTGGTTTAGTACTGATGTAGGATGGAAGCTGCTATTTCAGAAATGTTTGTTTAGCATTTGGTATTGTCCTGTGTGAGTAAATGTGCTTGTTTATAACCATGAGGGAGAATGAGAGTGCAGGATAGACTAGAACTTCTAAATCTTACACCAAACCCCCAACAGAGATCATGAGAGTAGAGCATTCAATACACAGTTGGTAGTTGACAAATGTTAATTTTTTTCCTGTCATGTTCCTCTTTCTTACACAGTCTTCCAACCCCACTCAAGCTGCGACATAGAGGAGAGACTCAAACTGCTTGCATTACATCCTGGAACTATATTCTTTTTAAAAAAATTGAATTTATTGGGGTGTCATGGGTTAATAAAATTACATAGGTTTCAGGTGTACAATTCTATTATACATCACCTGCTTATTGGAACTATATTCTGATGAAAGGCAGTAAAGCTCAACTTTGTCTGCTATTGATGTGCTTGTCGATAACCCTTATTGAAAGAGGAATTCAACAATATGCAATTCATCAAGCATCTAGGTGACAGGTATTATGTTGAGTCTGCACAAGCAGATGGATAGAACACAGATTCTGCCCCTGAGCTGTCAGTTCAGAACTAGTGCCTGAAAGAGGCAAGTTTGTCTTTATAGATCATCTCATAACTTGACAGTTAATTGCTAAGAATCCGTGCAGTTTTGTCTTCACACCTTCCCTAACCCATACAGCGAAGTAATAAAATCAGAAAGCCTAACATGATTAGTTCCTCCATTTCAGCTTCAATCCTGGGGGGTCTTTTCTGTGGCAATCCACCCGGGCATCTCTTGGGCTACCACACCTGGAACTGAGGTTTGCTCTAAAGCAGCGGTTCTCAACCTGTGGGTCGTGAACAATGAAAATACATCCTGCATATCATATATTTACGTTACGATTCATAACAGTAGCAAAATTACAGTTATGAAGTAGCAATGAAAATAATTTTATGGTTGAGGGTCACCACAACATGAGGAACTGTATTAAAGGGTCGCGGCATTAGGAAGGTTGAGAACCACAAGGAACTCTGGGGGAGCCCTCTACGTGCTAATATGACAACTTTGTGCAAATTAGAATAAAGCTCCTGCTTGGCTGTTTGGCTCAGTGGTTGAGTGTAGACCTATGAACCAAGAGCTCAGGGTTTGATTCCCTGTCAAGGCATATGCCTGGGCTGGGGGCTTAATTCCCAGTGGGGGACATGCAGGAGGCAGCTGACCAATGATTCTCTGTCATCATTGATGTTTCTCTCTCTCCCTCTACCTTCCTCTCTGAAAGCAATAAAAATATATTTAAAAAAAGAAAAGAAAAAAGCCCCTGACCTCAAGTCACTTCACAGCCATTTGTCACAAGATATTTACAGTAATGACACAGCTCTATGGTGTCTACGAGGTGGATAGTTCTCTGTAATCGTGTAACATTCACTCGCACAACCGCGAGGAGGGGGTAACTTGTACAGCTGCAGGAAGCGGGAGTGCGGTGGGAAATGGTGTTTCTGATCTGTGGAGCTGGGGTCGGCGCTGCAGCGAGATGGAGCATGGGTGTAGGAGGAGGAATTAGGAGGAATGAGAGAAAGGTCTCTCCCCAGACCTCCCCACTGTGGGCACACCATGCTAACATTAACGTGTGAATTTGCTAACTCACAGCTGCCACCTAGATGACCTAGGTTTTTCAATATCCCCCATTTAATTCTGGTCTCAGGTATGTACCAGACAGAGTTGGCTAATGCCTCCTCATTGGGATCCCAGCCCACCAGCCACTGGAGGGCAGTGTCTTACCACAGCTGCTGCTGGGCCTGCTTTCTAAGAGCACTGACCCCCCTCTCCCCACCGTGGGCTGCTGCTTCCTGGGCAAAGGGCAGCAGAGCCCTTCAGATGTCAACACTGCTGTTCCATCTCGGTCCCTGCACCGTGAGGGCCACACTGCATCCCAGGTGGAAACTTCCAACCCATATCTACCCTGGCTTAGGCCCCTAGGCCCTTTACCAACAAAGCTTGTGCCTCAAACTTCATGGAAAACAGCACCCCAAGGTTGCCTCCCCTTGAACTTTTTTCCCCACCTTGAACTTATTCTTCCAACTTCTCCACCCATTAACCATTGGCTCCAAGCAGAACAGCTGGTGCAAAAGGATGTCTGAGTGTCATTGCTCAGAGTTTATTAGATTTACCCAGATTCTGAATACCTGTCATAGGGTGTCAGAGACACCAGAACATCTCCTTGGAGTAATTCTGGGAAATGGACCATCACTTCAGGGCAGGTATCTCCAACTCCTTGTTAGCTAGAATGGTACGCACTCCCCTCCAGCCCTATAATATGTTAACTGGTACAAGAGATAGATATGGGTGAAGAGGTCTAAAAGGCAAAAATCCTTGAATAAGTTGTGTTTTATGAGAGTCTGACTCTCTCTCTCTCTCTCTGTGTGTGGTGTTGACCCACTTATACTTTAGTGCAAGATCAGAAGATGAGAATGGAAGACCTGCCAGCTTCACTCCTTTCCCTTCTGGAAATCCCAGCGCACCTCGAGGTCTAGGCTGGGGATGGATCATGGTGGATGGCTAAGGACAGTAACTAGTTTCCGGAGCAACTGCGTGGAGCTTTGGAATCTGCCCTGAAGGCGTCCCTGTGCTAGATACATTGGCTATGTTGGGAGAACAGCTTCCAACCAGTAGCAAACTCAGAGTTGAGTTTTCAGGCAGGCAAATAACTATGTTTGGACAAATCAATGTCAGTCAGATGCTTGACCGAGAATTTCCTGTTTTTTTTTTTTCTTAGTCTTCTAAATGCATCCAAATCTTTCCCTTGGACTTTTCTAAGAGGCAGTTGTTTCTATTCTGATGAGTTAACCCAATTAAAAAACATTAATGATGTTAAGAAAATAATGAATGAGCTACATGGGTGGGAGGGCAAGGAAAAAAAACTGAACAAGGGTTGGGAGGTCATGGCTACAGGCTTTGTCATTAACTAGGTGACATGGTTCAAGGTAGGTTCTCTGTGTCTCAGTGATCTCACCACTAAAATAAGGCTTAAATTAGTTCTTCTCTAAGGCAACTTCCAATGCACATATTCTCTGAGGGTACTCTCTCCCCACCCCCTTCCCTTTCTCCTGTTTCCCCCTCTAGCCCTCTCTTTCTCCTTGCTGTTTCCTTTCACTCTTCTTTTTCCTTTTCTCCTTTGTCTGTTGTTTTTATTCCCAGACCTTTACACAGGCTCTTTTATTTTCATCACTAGGCGATTTGTGCCAACAAGTGTGATGCAAATAAAGTTAGACAGGATTTTGGTTCTGACTGAATATGAATTGCTCCACTTGAATTAAAAAAAACAACAACAACCCAGTTCCTCTAAACGGATTCTATTCAAAGTTTCTTGGCTTCTGAATTTAAAGAACAAGTTGTTCTTGTGGAAGGTTCATTATAAAATGTTTGTCCCTCCCCCTTCCCATTAGTGACCAACCTGCTCAATGAATACCCACAAGAGAGTGCACCCTCGGGACAGTCTTCCTGAGTGAAGACCTTCCCTTCACCTACGAGATCAGTGAACCCAAGTTCAAAACTTGAAGATTCCATGAAGCCAAGTCTATCTAATGGCAAACTTTGAGGATTCTCAGGAACTTCTAGTATTTTCTGGCACACACACACATACACACACAAGGCTTTGACCGTTGCTGTCAAAACAGACTGGAATTAGCAACTTGAACTTTCTAAATGGTCCCTTTTGCTTATGGAAACAAGTGGCAGTGATGGGGTGATGAAATTGGGAGGAAAAAGAAAAACCACAACAATATGAAGCATTTCGAACTCCTTAGTATAAGTTAATGGGAGAAGAGGATCCAGTTGCTTGAGGTAGATTACATCACATGAACAAATGATGAGAATAACTCATAACTCTTCCCCCCTTTTCACCATTTTTATCAAGGAGATGGAAAGATCCAATTGAAACAAATGGAATGAGGAGAGGTTAGAGCTACTAGTTGTCCAGCGGAATTACCCCCAGGCGGCTAAGATCACCATTCCTTTTTAGGATGTTGTTGATGCCTTGACTCTTATCCCTGGGACCCACCTGAGTTTGCAGCTAACTCCCACCTCGAGCACCCAACCCACCCATCTGTTCTGAGTAATGGCTTTCTCTGTCACCACTGGGCCTCACGTGATGACTCTCAGGCAGAACTCAGAAAGTGGGAGGGGAGCTAATGCCCCAGAGGCAAGTCTCACCCTCGGTAGAATGGGAGTCAGTGACAGATGCCGCAACCCTCGCGCCCTCCAGGGAGATGCTGTGGTCACGGTCACGCAGCTCTCAGGATCAGATAGCAGCTGCCCCCTGCCGAGCCGCTCACTAACACTCCCTTGCATTGGCGGTTTGCTTTCCTTGACTCACTTTCCCCGTTTCCACACTTGAGCTCCCTGGCTTCACCTCCCAAATAAAGGACCTAAACCAAAGTCCTTGTCTCAAAAATCTGCTTTTCTGAGAACCCAAATGCGTCACTACGTATGAATATGTGACTTAAAAATACACAATATAACATTGATTATTTTAACCACTTTAAGTGTATAATTCAGTGGTATTAGGTACATTCAAATTGTGCAAACATCACCACCATCCATCTCCAGAATGCTTTATCTTTCCAAACTGAAATCTGTACCCAGTAAGCAACTCCCCATACCCTCCTCCTCCTAGCTCGTGGGAATCACCGTTCTACGGTCTGTCTCTATGAATTTGACTATTCCAGTACCTTATACAAGTGGGATCATACAATGTTTTTCTTTTTGTGACTCGCTTATTTCACTCACCATAAGGTCTTTAAGATTCATGGTATGTATCAGAATTGCATTCCTTTTTAACAAAATTCAGATGAATTGAGGTACATTTGCATATAGTAACATTCACCCATTTGAGGTTTTGACCAATGGACACTGTTGTGAACTGCCACCATAAATCAAGATACAGAACATTTTCACCACTTCAAAAAGTTCACTATGTTTAAATGACCAAGAGGTGTATAAAAAGATGCTCAACATCACTAATAATCAATGCAAATCAAAACCACAGTGAGATACCACCTGACACTTATAAGGATGGCTACTATAAAAAAGAAATTCCTCCCCTTTTAAGGGTGAATAATATTCCATTGTATGCATATACTATTTGTAATCCTTTTTTAAAAATATTTTTTATTGATTTCAGAGAGGAAGGGAGAGGGAGAGAGAGATAGAAACATCAATGATGAGAGAGAATCACCAATCGGCTGCCTCCTGCACACCCACACTGGGAACCAAGCCCGCAACTCAGCCATGTGCCCTGACCGGGAATCAAACCATGACCTCCTGGTTCATAGGTCGACACTCAACCACTGAGCCATGCCGGCTGGGCCTATTTGTAATCTTTAAGAATTCATGAAGAACCCTGGACATGCTGAAAGGCTGTAGATGGACCAGTTTGGTCGTTTTCTAAAAAGAGAATGTATTCGTTTTTGCTGCAAAGCAAACAACCTCAAAATCTCAGTGGCTTACAACAAACTTATTTTTTCTCTCTGCCAGATGTGCAGGCCATCTGGGGCAGCTCTGCTTCAGGCTGTGTGGGCCTGGTACAGGCAGCTCCATGTGTCTTTCATTCTACTGGACCAGCAATCCCTGGGATGGATGATTTTCATAGTGAATGGCAGTACCAGAGGAGTGAGTGGACATAGAATGCCTTTTAAGCATTGGGTTTGCACCTACCACAGTCTCTTCCACCTGCCTTTTTCCCATTGGCCAGAGCAACCACGTGGCCTCGTGCAATGTCAGTGCTGCAGGGAAATAGAATCTGGCAGCTCCAGGGGGACTCCTATACCATCACACAGAAAGGAAAAGGCGATATTATTCTCATACAGGTAAGTGGAGAACTAGTAACAATAATCCAATCTACCACAGAGAGTTGATCATGGAAAACCCAGGGGAGTTGATCCCCAGTGAATTCCAAAAGAGATTATTTAATGAATGGTTCATGGGAACGTAGAAAAAAAAATGACGGCTATAAGGAGCCAGTCCAACTTCATTAAGAATAAATCAATCTAATTTCAGATTTTTTTTTTCTCCCTTAGACTTACTTTAGAACTAAATCAGGGGAATATGGCAGTTGTACTTTCTCTGGATTTTGGAATGGCCCTTTAATTTTTTTCCATGATATTCTTGAAGACAAAAGGGAGAAATACAGATCACATAACAGTGTGATTAGATAAAGCAAGAGATGTTCATACAACTATTCTTTTTAAAAAAATATAGTTTTTGTTAATTTCAGAGAGGAAGGGGGAGGGAGAGAGAGAGAGAAACATGAATGATGAGAGAGAATCACAGATCAGTTGCCTCCTGGATGCCCCCTACTGGGGATCGAGCCTGCAACCAAGGCATGTGCCCTGGGAATTGAACCCAGGACCTCCTGATTCATAGGTCGATGCTCAACCATTGAGCCAGCTGTCCAGGGCATATACAACTATTCTTAAATACTTCTGATGAACAAGTCATGTTGCTCGTGAAGGGAATCTTTGGCAGTGTGCACAGAACTGAAGCTCTGTCCTGGCCGCCACTTTCATATCAGTGATTGGTGTGAAGAGAGGGATGGATGTGAAGCAAGCCCAGAGTGGAATTAAATCAAGAGCTTGAAATTTAACAGCAATAAATGCCAACTATTCCACTGAGACATTTTTAAAAACACCAAACAAACAGAAATCAATACAGGATGAGGAATCCCATGAGAATGACATGAGAGAAGGAAGGAAACTTTCGAGCTCAGCTGGAGATCACAGATGAAAGGGAAATCATACTTAACTCTTACACAGGAGGCCTCAGCCTTAGAAAGATGTCAAATCATTTTATATATATCATATAAAATGATATATATTTTAATAAACAAGTTTAGCTCATTCACATTTTGGGGAATTACTGATATGTTTGGAATTCTTTCTATTGGTTCTTTTCATCAGGAAGGAGCATGTGGGGGTTTCTGGGAACTGGCAGTGTTCTATTTGTGGGCCTGGATGGTGGAGTATAGAGAGAAAACTCCTCTGTGCTTCTCTTTTACCTTTACTGCTACCATCACACTTCACTTCAGACACCACATGGATTACTTAGCCAATGATGGTTCAAAGCCAGATCCCTACCTCACTCTTTACAGTTAAATAATCTTCAGATGGGTTCCAGATTTAAGTGTGCAAAAGGATGAAATCAGGTTGGCCTCCCCTGAACCCACTCACCAATCTTAGCATTACTAAAAGTGGGGCATTCAGTCATTAGGAGTCTCCTAATTTGGTATAAGAGGAAATACAGAGCACTTCCTCCAAAATTGAGCCTGATTCCAGTCTAGTTGTCAATCAGCCAGAGAAATACTGGAGATAGTGGAACATGTGCAGCAACACAAGGACAATCAATCAAGGTCAAAAGTGGGAAATTCTAAATTCTATCCCAAATTTCCTACTTTGTTAAAAATTAATTGACATACACACAAAAAAGAGATGAAACCAGTGTGGATAAAAAACGATGTAAGATATAATAGCAAAATGTAATGTAGGCACTTAATTTGAATCCTGCATTGAACAAACTAACTTTGTGAAAGACATTTTGCCACAATCAGGAATATGGACTGAGAATTAGATGATATTGAGGAATTATTGTGAATTTCATTGGTTGTGACATGGTTTTGTGGCTTTTTCAAAAGTTTTTACCTCTTATAGATATATAGTGAAATATTTATATATATAAAAGCCTAAGTGACTGTCCAACCGGTCGCTATGACACTCACTGACCACCAGGGGGCAGACACTCAATGCAGGAGCTTCCCCTGGTGGTAAGTGTGCTCCCACAGAGGGAGGGCCGCTCAGCTGACCAGGGCTGGAATAAGTGAAGCGGCTCCTTCCCAGCTGCCTGCCACTTCTGTACTACATCCCTCAGGGGATGTTGAATGCCAGTTTTAGCCCAATTCCCGAAAACCACACCAAGGGACCCCACCATTGCACAAATCCATGCACTGGGCCTCTAGTTTATAGATAAAATGATATAATGTCTGGGATCTACTTATTTATTTATTTCAAAATCCTCACCCAAGGATATATTTTTATTGATTTTTAGAGAGAGGGTGGGGGGAAGGAAGAGAGGGGAAGAGAGGGAGAGAGGGAGAAAGAGACAGAGATGTCCCTAACTGGGAATTGAACCTGCAACCTTTTGGTGTACAGGACTTTGCTCCAACCAACTGAGCCATTTGGCCAGGTCTGGGATCTACTTTAAAATAATTCATTACAAATGTTAAGGGGAATGCATAAAAAAATAATAACAGAAATTTGATGTTTTTGTACAAGGGGGCGTTCTATATTTGTGTGAGTCTGAAAATTTCCATAATGAAAAGTTAAAAACAAAGCAGCCTATGTCAAGTGTCCGCCTCGTCTCCTAGGAACCCCTCAAACAAGTCAGCTACAATCACAATAATCAGAAGCATAGAACATTAGGAAAAGATTCTACTAATTTTTACTGACAAAGTCAATAAATGCATTGAAGTTGATAATATTGATATGATTTCTGTTAGTGTATACCTTAACTGGGAGAAACAGACTGGATTAAATAAAGGCCCTGACTCCCAACTTAGCGTATTTACTTAACGTCTCAAATATTGCATATAAATAAGTTCTTGGACTGTGATTAAGAAACCTAAAAAATAAAATGTTCAAGTTAGCAGTCTAAGTTTCCTTGGTTTAATATTTCTAGATGACAGTTTATTCCAGGCATTTCCTGCGTAAATAATTTCTTCCCTTTTCTCATTAATATTCTCACACTTTTAAATACTCAGCAAAAAAGAAAGAAAATGAAATAACAGGAGTTTTCTTTTTAAGTACCATCATGAAATAAAAAGCAAAAGGTCTTGTGTGATAAATGGATATGAGGTCTAACACCTCCCTCTTAGCCCCCCTTTTGGGCTCCTTTCACACCTATTTTCTCAATGTACAATTAACTTCTGAGTAGTCCCTAATAGGTTGGGAGGGTTCATTATATGTTGAGGACCATTTGCCAAACAAGACATAAAGAAACCACCCTGTATTCTTCCTCCTCACACGTAGGTCCTATAACAAGGTTAGGATAAAGAAGCCATGTTGAGATCCTATGGTCCATGCAGCCTCTGGAAATACCTTTAATAGGCCATGTCCTGAGGACCATATGTAGACCTGCAAATCTTAGAGATGCTCATGGTAATCATTAACTTCCAACTTTTTACATCTAAGACCTTCGGTACTCCTTAATTTTTTGAGAAAACAATATTGTAAGAAAGGAGGGAAATGCTTTTCAAAAAATCACAACCGCTTCCAAGGAATGTAGATGCCTTGAAAGTCAGACATAGTAGAGTCTTTGCCAGTCTTCGGGGCTAATATGCTAATGAGCCCTATTTTTCAACTGAGTATCATGATGAGTTTTGATGTGGGCCTGTTACTGGCAACAGGAGCTGAAGAGAATTGAAGTGCCAGTCAATAAACAACAAGAATTTGTACTTCCTGGGAACAGTACTGGGGAGGTGGTGTAAGAAAAAGAGACAGAAGGGGAAAGAGGGAGCCAGCTACCTGGCACAAAGCCTTGTATGTAGGGAGTCTGGTCAGTGAAAACTCTGGTGGCACAATGTCTGTTAAGAAGAGGGAGGTTCTAATACACCATTTAAAATTGTTTGTGTTACTGCAATGTAAAGATCTTTGGTTTTCCCAGACATTTGCATATAAAGGCCTTTATACTCAGACTATGTTTATTTCTTGTTGTTTTCCTGGTAGGAGAAGGGTGAAGGAAATCAAAGATGGACCCAGCATGGAATAGTGTGAAGTTCATAAACTCAAGCAATTCATTAGAAGAAAGAAATTAGAGCCAGAGGTGGACATCAAAGCACAAGCCTTTGGGAAAGTTGCAAAAATTTGGGGTAAGAACTTAGACTTTCTATGCTTTGCAGAGTGAGCATTTGAAAAACCTTCTGTAGCTCTTAAAAGGCTGGGCTACCTGGGCCAGTTATGAATCACACGACCCTGCTATTTGTGCTTGTCCTAAAACAACATTGCCCAGACTGCAAGGAGCTCATTTCTAGTTTCCAAGGTTAAAACGAAAGCCAAGTTCCCTTCATTAGTCCCCTTCAATCTGTCCCCTTTGAGCCTAAGTCGTTCTAATCGTTTCAGTCTATCTTGGTATGAAAGTGGCTCAGTCTCCAAAAGCATTTGAGTTGAACTTCTCTAATTCATTTCTATTATGACACTTCTTGTGTAAGGCTGTGTTTAAAACAAATATTACCCAAGTTCAGTGCTTTTAACCATTATAAGAGTTGAGTGGGCCCTGGATTAGGTCATCTCAGCAAAGCAGAGGACTCCAGACCAGGACTGTGAGGTTCCACGTTTGGGTCTCAGCCACTAAACTTGCAGGGTAACCTTGAACCCTCAACTTCCTGTGTGCAAAGAGGATGACAGACCTTTATTTCTCACCTCATGAGGCCTTTGAGGAGATTAAAAGAGACAATTTATATCCATGAATTTATATCTTATTCAGAGTACAGCATTATGCAAACAAGTGCTAATAGCTGAGGTGATGATATTTAGACAATAGAGATAAAAAAATGTATTTCTGCCCTAGCCAGTTTGGCTCAGTGGATGGAGCATCGGCCTGCGGACTGAAGGGTCCTGGGTTCGATTCCGGTCAAGGGCATGTACCTTGGTTGCAAGCACATCCCCAGTGGGGAGTGTGCAGAAGGCAGCTGATCGATGTTTCTCTCTCATCGATGTTTCTCTCTATCCCTCTCTCTTCCTCTCTGTAAAAAAATCAATAAAATATATTTTTAAAAAAAGAAATGTATTTATTTTGTTAATGACTATTTGATTTAGCAATGTACCTGAGAAAAGAATCACTGAACCCTGAATGTCCTTTATTATCAATGGGTGATCTGGCAATGTCTAAACAAACACAACATTGGGAATCCCTTCAAACATTCCTAGTTGTTAATTTTCCTTCAAGCATTCAAAGGGGCCAAAACCCCATTAACTTCCAGTTTCCATCCTATGAACAAACTGCATCCAGACCTTCAGCCAAACTTACTTCAGCAGTTACTACCCTGAGGCTCTTGATTTAACATCAGACTTGCTCTGTGAGCCAAGGACCAGAAATACCCTGAATGATGTTACCATGAGGATTCATATCACCATACCTTTGTCCAAATCCATCAGACTTGCTCTGTGAGCTAAGCTCAGTTAAATAGCCCCAGGGCTGCAGGGCTTCAGCTACCCCCATGTCTTCCAGCCCTCCTACTGGTTCACACCTTCCAGTTACCTCTCTCTGCTGTCAGCACCCTGGTTGAATTTTCCTCCCGGCCTCAACCATGCACATGTTTTTTAGACTGAGGTGACTAGGGCAGATCTTTTTACAGTAGAGTGGAGAAAGTCACTCTATTACGGCACAGTAAAAATGCCAAGTGATTAGGGCAGGGAAAATACTCTGAATGATGTTACCATGAGGATTCATATCACCATACCTTTGTCCAAATCGATACAATGGGGGAACCCTAAGGTACATCTGGACTTTGGGAATTATGATGTGTTCATGTACATTCATCAGCTGTAACAAAGGTACCACTCTGGTGGGGGATGGTGATAGTGGGGGAGGCTGTGCATGTGTGGAGGCAGGAGGTTTATGGGAAATCTCTGTACCTTCCTCTCAATTTTGCTGTGAACCTAAAACTGCTCTTTTTTTTTTTTTTTTTTAAATGGTAACTTTTTTTTTTTAAACATATTTTTTATTGATTTTTTACAGAGAGGAAGGGAGAGAGACAGAGAGTTAGAAACATCGATGAGAGAGAAACATCGATCAGCTGCCTCCTGCACATCTCCCACTGGGGATGTGCCCGCAACCCAGGTACATGCCCTTGACCGGAATCGAACCTGGGACCCTTCAGTCCGCAGGCTGACGCTCCATCCACTGAGCCAAACCGGTTTCGGCTAAAACTGCTCTTTAAAAAGTCTTTACCAAAAAAACCAAGAAAACTATAATAATCTAGACAAATACACTCTTGTATTTATACATGTTTTCTCAACCTAAGCCTTGAATTAAGGCTCTTGGTATACCATACAAAAATGCACAGTAATTTCAGAGCAAGCTTCTTACCCACTTTCTAAGGCACTACCTGGTTCTGGGGAATGGCTGAGTCTGGGGGCCACATGCTGGCTCTTGACTCCACCTTGGATTCCCAGCCTTTTATTCTGGATCATCCAGCAGCGATTGTGCGACAGCTGTGACCGTGCACTCCCTGGGACAGAGTCTACTCTTTGTTCCTCCTCTATTTTGTTCTACATGTGTCCTTTCCTCAGGCTTGCCTCTTTTCTCCTCTTAGTTCCAGTCCTAAGACCAGCCATGCCCTCTTTATACATTTTTTTATCTGAATATGATAAGTCCAATTATTAATCATACTAGAAGCCTGGTGCACGAATTTATGCATGGGTGGGGTCCAGCCAGCCCACCCTGAACAGGCTGATTGGGGGCGGGGGCGGTCGGGAGGAGGGGCTGCGGGTGGTTGGCTGGCTGGCTCTGCCCTCTGGTCAAACGCCCAGTCAAGGGGACAATTTGCATATTAGCCTTTTATTATATAGGATACTCAATCTGTTATACAAAGCAAGCCAATCAAAGAGTAATGGGATGCATTCTGGTTACCCCAAAAATGTATAGGTGGGAAAAGGAACAGTAATTACAAGTCTTTTAAAGATAATGACATTTTTTGTTTATAAAATAATAAATGTTCAACATAGAACTTGGCAAAACGTATGAATAGCCTTAAAACCATTTTGTTGGAGATGTCTGATTGTGCATTTGGCCAGGGGACCCAGATATGGACGAATGTTGCCCTAGCCCAGACACCTTCCTGTTCACCAACCACAGGAGAAAAATGCACAAAGGAAGCCAGGCAAGGATAGGCGACTCCTTACTGTTCTAAGGGGCTTTGCATCCAAGTCCAACACTGGAACTCCCATTTTGTGCTGGATCACATGGAGCGCTCCCCTTTTCTGAAATCAATTGGGCTTGAACCAAAGCAGGCTCTCAGCTGCTGCAGCTGGGCCTCAACCCTATCCTGAGCCAAGGAACGTGACTGCTGGAGTCAGAGGAGGAGAACAGGCCATCTAAACCTCCTTCTAGCCCATTTTTGGTGGGCAGTAGCCCTGGACCCAGTTTCAGGTGGAGAGAGCAGTTTTAAGAGAGCTAGAGCTAGGTGGGCACCCCCTCACCCCAACCCCAGCTACTTGTGCTGGCTCAGAAAACAAGGCCCCTCAGTGACTCGGAATCTGATGGCTGCAGATCCCCCTTGACCTCCTTGGGTAGGAGGGGGGAGTGTGGGGTGGGGTGGGGAGAGTGTGGGGCGGGGTGGGGGGATAAGGGGAGAGGTATCCTTCCCCCAGAGACCTTCACTTTTGACCCTATGACCCCTCTCCAGAAAGTCTATCTAAGGAAGTAATCATGAACCAGGAACCTGTGAAAAGCTTTAGCTCTAAAGTCTGGTCATTACAGCATTACTCATGATATTTAAAGTAATTTGGGTGTTAAGTGTTAAATAAATTCTGACAACTAAATTATGAGGCTTTTAAAGTAGATTTGGTAAAGGCTTTTAACATATTAAGTTAGAGTCCATCACCCCAGTGAAGCCATTTTCTGACGTCAAAGCCATTTTCAAGAAGCTCATCTCGTAAGTATTCATCAGAATACTTATTTTTCTAAATTCCCCATGATTAATCCATTTTCCCCACAATTAAAACATCAGCAAAAAGACAGTGAAATGCCTTTCACAAATCCAAAGAAAAAGCCAAAAATAATACTCACAGACATTTGGAGCTGGACAGGACTTGAGCGATAATTTAGTCCAATGGCTCTCATTGTGGAGAATAACACTGCGCCCCAGCAAAGGGAAGCGACTTATTCAAGATGGGTCAGGGCCAAAATTTTGTATCTTTTAATCCCCCCAACCCAGGGCTCCTTCTGCTGCCCCCTCCCGCGCCCCCCTCCCCCCCCTCCAGGCTGCAGGGTCCTTTCCCTCCAGGGAGAGATTTAGATTAGATTCTCTCAATTGAGGTGATCTCTGATTAAAATTGGCTCTCAAACAGAGTTGCTCAATTTAGCAAACAAAAGACACCCAGTAAAATTTGAATATCAGATAAACAACAAAGATGTTTTAGTATAAGTGTGTTCTATGCATATGTGTGTGCATATACATAAGTGCTAAAATGTATTTGCCTATATGTTAATAACATATATTAATATATAAAAATATATTTAGTATATATGTACACTAAAAATTGTCTTGCTCGTGTTTAAATTTCACAGGGAGTATACTTTTAAACACTGGTTGTACTTTTATTTCCTAAATCTGGCAACTCTACACTCAAAAAGAGATAGGAGTGAAAGGGTGTTAGCATAAGAAAGGACGATCCATTTCCATTTCCCGATTTTTACTGATGACAAACAGAGAAGCAGAGAGAAGCTGTGACTTGCTCTATGCTCCATTGCTGTTGGGTGACCAAGTTGAGACTAGACTCTCAGAGGCCCTTCTAACACATCGCGGTATCTGACATGAAAACACACATACACAGCATCCAGCCTGTGAACCTTTACAGAAGGAAGTTCTAAGGAGAGGGTCTCTCAGGCTGCCGCATCACAGTGAGGGCTTTGCGTGTTGTCAGAACAACTTAGTGCAACAGAGCATACTTGGAAGGTGTTTGAAAACAGAGTCTAGGACCTCAGCGCGTCAGAATCACTGGGAGTGGGTCACAGATTGCCGGTCCCACCCCCAGAGCCCCTAACGCTGAAGTCTGGGTGGGCTCCAGACTTTGCATTCCCACCAGGTTTCGTGGTGATACTGACGCTGCTGGTCCAAGAGCCACACTGGAGAACCACACACTTGGTGGATGCAGCCAGGCCTATTCTGCAGGAGTTCCCTGATGAAACAAGAAAAAGAAATCCTTGTGTTGGGCAGTATTGCATGTCAGTTATAGAAAATCTTATCCTCTGTGCTATGAAAGACATCGTTTTTGGGGGCAAAATTAGTCTACATAAGTTTGTTGAGCGGCGACCAGTGAGCCTGGACTACAACAATGAATTGCATGATTATGAGACACATTTAGCTAGGAAGAAAAAGAGGGAATAAGGAACAATAATTAGCTTCAGAAATGGGGAGCCATGTGAACAATTTGAAAATACACTACAGTCAGAATGTCCTGTGACTATTTCATACCATTTATTCCACTCCACCCCCATCCACTCCCAACTTAGCCACCTAATTATGTGGCTAATTGCAGCTGAACGAGACATTTTGTTGAGATTATTAAGGCCAAGATGCAAAGTTTGAAGTCCTTTGTTTGATCCCTTTTTTGGGAACTCAGTGCCCTATTTCCACTTGTGAAAGCTGGAGGCTCCAACCTAGCTTCTCCTCCCCATTCTTCCTCCTCACCCATCACTGTGGCCTCCTACACTGTCCCTGAACGATGACCATGTTCTCACACTTCTCTTGGCTGTTAAAGAAAACCACCAAACTCAAGTTTTCACATCTCCCCTTCTCATCCTTGTCCTCCTTCCACTGGCCCCACTGTAGCCCTGAGCACCAAGGCTGCAAAGTCTGGTCCATGAGTTGGTGTCTCCCTCCCCCAACCTCCCCCCCCCCCCCCCCCCCGCTCCGAATGCAGCCATCAATGCATGTATGCAATGATTATTTGACCTTGAACCTAATAGCATGGCTCAATTCTAAAATCACCAGAAAATGATATAAAAAATCACGTTACACCTTCAAACAGAGTGGTCTAATAGATACATTCCCAAGAATGAGCCGTTTTTTTCTGGGAAACTCAGGAGGCCACAGTGTAATTCCATGGACGGAGCTTAATGGGAAACTATCCATGGCAATAAATAAAGAGCAAAGGAGGAAAATCGCCACCCGCCAGCGCCAGCGTGGCAGTCACAGAGCCCAGGAGCCCGTGCCCTGAGGGCAGAGGCAGGCAGCCTAGGAAGCCAGGAGCTAAACACAAAAGGAAATGGTTCCCTAATGGAACTGCAGCCCAGCGGCCAGCCCTCCCAGGTAACAAGAATAGCACCTCACCTCTGCGGAAAGTGCAGTAAAAGCAGATTTCAGATTTTAGCTGGATATTAAAGAAATGGAAATTAGAATGAACTCCTTCAGGGGTATCAGCGTGGTAGGCAATTTAATACGAAGTTCTGGTTTCCTCCCTGCCTCTCAAATACCAGGCCTGTGACTCCCTGCAGGGAGCCCGCTGGAGGTCAGGAATAGAGAATTGTAACACTCTCCAAGAAAGGAGGCTCGGGAGGAGCGGCATTGCGTGCAGGGTTACAGCAGTGTAATGCGAGGCAGGCTCTCGTCCCCAGACTTGCTCGCTGCCATGTCAGAGCCTTCATGGAACCCAGCGGATACGTTCGTGGGGAGGGGTTGGGCCGAGGCATGCTGTTCAGAAGGCCACTATTCACTGTTGGTTAACGGATGTGCAAGGAGGAATTGCCGTGGAGCCGAGAGGCTGAGCAACCCATCTCGTGGTAATGAGACGTGTTTACCTCCTCCTGAGGCCAGAGGCTGAGGACGTTAAATATGTCCCTCCAGATCCAGCGGCTCTGCGTGGCAGAGCTCAGACCTGAACTGAGGTCTTCTCTTTCCCCATCCCGCCTGGGGTCCACGCCACTGGGGTCTACTGTCATGGAGCAAAGAGTGTTTTGATACAGAAGTAAACAGGCAAGAGAAAGGAGTTGGCCCCTGGGTTCACAATTAAGAAGAGGGTTAGAATCAAGTCCATTCAGGAGTAATTGGGTTGAAGATACTATGGAGGGAGCAGGTGAATGAGAGGGCGCAAGAAGAAGGAAGTAGAGTGACCTGGAACAGAAGAGAAGGCACGGAGGAGAGGAAGGCAAGGGAAAGAAATGATGAAAATGATCAATACAAATAATAGCACATACATCTGTGTAACAGGCACTCTTCTAAGTGCTTTAACTACATAAGGTGTTCACATTTCTTAATCTGAAATGTGTAGGTAGGTAGTCAGTTGTTATTATTATTTTGTGTTTTTTTTAAAATTTCTTTTTATGTCGTCATTTTACAGAAGAGGAAACAGAAGCCCAGAGAAGGTGATTAGCCTGCCCAAGGCCTCATTGCCTGATCAAATATAAACAAAATAGCAGGCTTGGATTTCAACCTACAGAGCTTCGTTTCACTCCATGCAGTTAACCTCTATGCTACCCAATGAGTAAGTCAGCTCTGAGAATCTCAAATGTGGAAGGAACGCTGAGGTCTATGAGGTCCAGGTGAAAATGGCCCAGCTGGGGCTGACTGCCAAAGGGTAGCAGCACAGGATGAGCGCAGATGGTGGAAGAGCAGAGTGATGCCTCTCCTCACCCAAGGCTTGGAGCAGCGCGTCTAAGTAGAAGGACCGTGGATTTGGACCGTGATCTGCCTCACATGAGCTGGGTCATCTTGGACAAATCACAGAACATCTTTAGCTCTTCATCTAAATAACAGAGTCAGTAATACCTCTTAGTGAAGAATCCAATAGAATCCTTATAATGTTGGGCAAGTAGTAATGAAGCAATATTGCCCTATGGCTACCCCTAAGGACATTCAATGGCATTTCACAGAACGTGTCATAGAATTGAGTAACTGGGGATCCCTCTCCAACCCAGGAAATTATTCTTCTCCCCAGAAGAGATTTAAAACACTTAACTCATTGCCACCACATGCAGAAAAATTCTGGCCCTGCAGAGAGGACGCAGCCAGCAAAGAACACAGAGACACAAATCACCCACATCAGACAAGCAAGAGGCACTGCCCGCTTAGTTTATCATGGCAGCAGGCAGCAGCTTCTCCCAGAAGCTATGGTGGCATCAGCCTATGTGGAAGCCACTTGATAAAAGCTGAGGTTAAAGGAAAGTTTATTTACATATTTTAGTGAGAAACTCACTATTGAGGCTTTGGCTTAATGCATGAAATAGGCATCTCAATATAGTGGTGGTGTAGACCCACATAGTGTCAGAGTCCAAGGGTGGGCAAACTTTTTGACTCGAGGGCCACAATGGGTTCTTAAACTGGACCGGAAGGCCGGAACAAAAGCATGGATGGAGTGTTTGTGTGAACTAATATAAATTCAAAGTAAACATCAGTACATAAAAGGGTACGGTCTTTTTTTTTTTTTTTTTTTTTAGTTTTATTCATTTCAAACGGGCCGGATCCGGCCCACGGGCCATAGTTTGCCCACGGCTTTGTCAGACACAACAGAGAGCTCCCAGACTGGGCCCGACAGGTCATGGTCCTGGCTACATCGATCCAAGCTTGTCCACAGTTCCTTGTGAGAAAGCGCTGGAGGGAGGGGTCAGAACTCATGGCTCCCTCCATAGTCGCTTTCTAGGTAGCCACATCAAAATCTACATATCAACCTCTTTACCCATGAACATATGCTCTTTGAAGAGTATGGTGCTCAGTCCTTGATGTCAAGCCTCAAGTTAAAGAAACCAGCCAGGTCAAAGCCCTGGAAATGGTGCTTTTGCTGATGAGCACCACAGACTTGGTCATCAATCTTAGTGGGATACTCCGTGAGGTGGACCCGTACGACTTTGAAATGGTCGAAGTTGTCCTGAAAGTTATCGAAAGAGCCGATGAAAAAAATACCCAACATTCATATGAAGCAGGCATTGAGTCTTCTAAAGCATCTGAAGGCCTTCAGAAGAATGTCCCCTCCGGTGGACCTGGAGCACCAGCATACGCTGGAGCTGTGATCACGTGGCCATCAGCCGCCCAAACCAGACTGCCTTTTCACCTACTGCTTTTTGGCACAGCACAGAACTTCTGGAAAAGCCTCTCTACGGAACTCACTGAAGAATCCTTCCCGACACTGCTCTTCATTTCCAAAATAATGAAGTTCTCTCTGGATACTCTGTAGGTGTCTGCCTCCAAGCATGTCTTTGAAAAACAAACAATACAAAACAAAACACTGAAGCCAAAACTAGTGAAGTTACCACAAGCTAGATCCTCAACACTGATTAAGAAGGAAATAACTAAGGTCAGTCAAACCATCGAATCCTACTCACGATCGATAGTCAACCCACAGTGGCTGTAGCTATTGCCAGCAGGCTTGCCCTGGGTACCCCCAGAAGGTTCCTTCACGATGTCCAGTTTGAAACCCTGCCTCTGTTTAGCCAAGAGATGGCTCCAGAAAGCCCACCTACAGAGAAAACACAGGAAAAAGCCGAGGCTTTGTTGAAGAAGCTCCACATTCAGTACCGGTGATCGGACACAGAGGCCGAGCTCACAGCCCGCAGGTGGAACACGGCAGAGCACCTAAGAGCGATTGGAAAGCCAGCACATCCCATCGTCAGCCTGTACGAGCATCCTAGTGTCAATCACAGAATCCAGAATGCATCTGGCCTAGACTGTCCCGATATTCACGCAGCAGCCAGGGATGTTGTGTGAGCTATGTGGACTTGGTTACCCTATTACAGTCACAACACTGTGCCTGGAGTGGATAAAATAGGCAACTGGCACCCCTTAAAATTACATATTGGTAAGATTTACTTATTTACTGTTATTATATAATGCTATGGAAATATTATTTGCAAAGCTCTTATAATAGCGTTTTGTCCCGAATAGGTATTTTCTATACATTAACCTCTTAGGCCAGTGGTTCTCAACCTTCTGGCCCTTTAAATACAGTTCCTCATGTTGTGACCCATGCATAAAATTATTTTCATTGCTACTTCATAACTGTAATGTTGCTACTGTTATGAATCGTCATGTAAATATCTGATATGCAGGATGGTCTTAGGTGACCCCTGTGAAAGGGTTGTTCGACCGCCAAAGGGGTCGCGACCCACAGGTTGAGAACCGCTGTCTTAGGCAGCATCATTTCCTAAGTACCGTGGGTCTACACATGACTGTATTTGACTTGATGGAAGTTACAGTGGGAAATTGGACAGGCTGCCCACAGCTGATCCCACATCTGCATAGTTATCACCGGCTGGCTACCGTGATCAGAAGGGGAAAGCCAGAAAAACCCATCAAAGAGGACATTGTGTCAATGAAGCGTGGGCGGAGGCTGTGAACTGACGGAAAAGGAAGGGTGCAGGTTAAGAGAGTGGGATATGGCTTCACAGATAAGGAAAAGCTAAAGGAGTTCATCACCACCAAACCAGGATTATATGAAATGCTCAAAGGTATCCTTTAAGAAGAGGAAGAAGAAAAAGGTGAAGATAAAAATTATGAACAGCAAATACATATCTATCAACAAGTGAATCTAAAAATCAAGTGAATAAAAAATCTGATGAACAGAGTAAACTGGTGAATATAATAGAACCAGGGGCATAGAAAGGGAGTGGACTGACAATTCTTGGGGGGAATGGGGTGTGGGGGATGCGGGAAGAGACTGGACAAAAATCGTACACCTATGGATGAGGACAGTGGGAAGGGTAAAGGCAGAGGGTGGGGTGGGAACTGGGTGGAGGGGAGCTATGGGGGGAGGGGAAGAGGAACAACTGTAATAATCTGAACAATAAAGATTTAATTTAAAAAAAAGAGAGTGGGATATGCATCTGTTAAGGATACATCCTTGAATTTTGGCAGAGGCAGGAGATAGAATAAAACATGAACAGAGTGTGAGCTAGATAAGAAAGGGTTGTTATTGGAGAAGCATCTAGAACACTTGGTGGGGGAATGTGGTCGGGGTGGCTGGGTAACACACTGAGATGATGCCTCCAGCAGGAGCAGGAATCATCTGTGCCTTCAACGGAGCAGGAAGATGGGCTCTCTGCCAAGGCCATAAGGTACAGGAGAATGACAGACATTCCCTGGGAGAAAGGAGGACAGGTCAGAGGAGGGGCAGAGTGGAGACTCCCAGAAGAACCTGCAGTAAGACAAGAGCAGCCTTGGAACAGATGGTGTGTCCTGGCTACGGAAAAGCCCAGCATGCACTGTAGCCTGATGACATCACAGGAGAAGGGGTGTGTGTGTGTGTGTGTGTGTGTGTGTGTGTGTGTGTTAGTGTGATGCTTGCTCCTCCTGGGTGTTCTGAGAGCAGGGTCAACACTGGGTTTTTACACTGGAGTTCCAGTGTCCAGCCAGGTAGCTTTGGCTGTGAGAACCAAGACAAACACGGAGATAAGGAAGAAAAATCAATACAAAGCGGGATCGAATCCAGCGAGTGATGTATGGAGGGTGAGGCCAAAGGAAGCAGGCAGGACAGGCGGCAAGAGGAGGCAGCGGGTGACCTGGCCTATGAAGGAAGGGCAGGAACTAGGCCAGGGGAAGAATGTCACTCTGCGTCTGTCCTAATTCTCTAAAGCGGAGGGCCTGGCACTTGAACATGCATCAGAGTCACCTGGAGAACCTGATAAAACTGTGTGCTGAGGAGGCGATTTCTCCCCCTCCCCCGCTTAGTGCTTCTGGATGGTTTAATAATCAAATAGGCAGCCCTAACCGGTTTGGCTCAGTGGATAGAGTGTCGGCCTGCGGACTCAAGGGTCCCAGGTTCGATTCCGGTCAAGGGCATGTACCTTGGTTGTGGGCACATACCCAGTAGGGAGTGTGCAGGAGGCAGCTCATCGATGTTTCTAACTATCTCTCTCCCTTCCTCTCTGTAAAAAATCAATAGAATATACTTTAAAAAAAATTATCAAATCGACATGGGATAGATTAACAGGGGAAAAAGAATCAAATTTAATGACATACTGGGATTCTGTAAGAATATGGGACCTAGGGACACAGTGGGCAGTTGTGGCTCAGCTGCCACCTGGAGCTAAGGTGAAGGGGGAGGGGGTGGTGGATCAGGAATGCAAAGTGTAGGAAGGCAACTCACATGGACGTGCAGAAGCAACGTACGGTAAGTGAGCGTGTGCTGGGCCATCTTTAACAAGAGAGGAGTTTGTCAGTGGGCCTTGCTAGGTTCCTGCCTATCACACACTCCTCCGTGTTACACTGTAGTTATCTATGAGGATACTCCCTTTCTGGAGGAGGTTCTGTATCTAAATTCTTTTAGGGGGAAGGTTAAAGGTTTGCCCTGAGTCTTTTGTTTCTGAAAAATAACCAGCTTAACGTAATCAACACCCCAAAAGGCACAGTTTGGATGGGCAAACTCTGCCCCACTCCCACAGATCTCTGGTCCCACCCCAGACTTCTGACTTAGTAGGTCTAGGCTGGTGCCTGGGAATGTGTGCGGATAGCTCATTCCCAGATGGCCAGAATGTCGCTGGTCTGGTGACCACATTCTGAGGAGCACTGACCTAACACAATGGCGAGGAAGAGTTTGAAGGTTTATCTTGCACACTTGGCACATCAGTGTTCTCAGAAAGACCAGAATTAGGTTGGCCAGGGAGGGGGATAAGAAAAGGTAGCAAACCAGGACAGTGCTAGGGGAGGAAGGAGTCAAAAAATGAAACCCCAAACTAACTCAAGAAGCAGAGAGAGGGCCAGAGGGCCCACTCCCACACAGGGAGCAGTGATCGACGCAGAATAGGCTTTTTTACACAGTTAACAGTTATTAACTAGTAATAGCTAATAGTTGTTGAATTGAACAAATACACAGGGCACTCCTTTTCATAAGACTATCTGGTTTTTAACTATTTATTTTGTGCACACAGACATGCCCTATGGTTTCATGTGTGGTGTGAGCTGAACTTAAAGTTGCAACTTGGCTTTGGGGCAACTTGGCTTCGGGCTCAGCCCTGACACTGAGAAGCCAGGGAGCCTTGGCAGGAAAGTAGGCAAAGAAAAGAATGTCAGGTTATTTGATTCCCCATCAGTCAGCCGGAGACACCTGCCCGGCTTGTCTCAGAGGACTGTGCAGAAGAGGATCAAGTGAGATGGATGAAAAGTGCTTTTAAACTCTTAGGAATGCTATGAACACAAGGGGCTTCTTTAGATGTGGCTTCTGTCCATTGTTCCCTTTGGTGTGAATTCTTGGCTGTTTAACTTTGACTTAGTCATTGGATGACAAATGCATAAGACAGAGGTGCTCCTGTCCTGTCCTTGGGAAAGGAAATCAACTCACTTTGAAGCTCCATGGGAACAGTCTGTACCAGAACTGAGATCTGTGCACAGATCCCTCGATATCCAATGATTAAATTATTAGACTCATATCAAAGGGGGAGCAGAGGAGGTGCAGTGTGGAGATAGCCATCACACAGTCCCTTGCTACAAGGATCCTTTCGGAATGAGGCAAATCATTATTAACTCTTAAGAGGTTCATGGTGTCACTCTAGCTGGACCATACCTTTCTTGTCATAGATGTGCAGCTTCGGCTTTTCAGACCAAAGTACAGGACCTTATATTTATCACTACTTAATTCTACTAAATTTTCCCTTTGGAAAATATAAAAAATATATGGGGTCAGTACACGGACAACTAGAGTTAATGGTGACAGTGTGGGGACAGGAGCAGGCTGAAGCGAGAGCCGGAGGAATGTCCCTGGACCTCCATGTCCAGGTGAGGATGTTTTTACACGGATGCTCTTAGGTGTTCATAGTATCTGGTACTTTGCAGAAACCCAGTTGCACTACCTGCTGTATAATCCTGTTTCCCATCCAAGCATCCCAGAAGGAAATGGGGTTAGGGTTTCCATGCAGGTCCTATGATCATCTCTTCCTTTACGTTCAATGCCCACAAACTATGACCTTAATCATCTGAACTGACATCCAACTCAGCCTTCTTCTAGTCTCCTGGCACCTCTTCCCTTCTCCGAGGTCCTCTGAAGGTATGGATTGATGCATCTTGTTCCGGGTCTTCTCATTCCCCCAGGATGCGGCCTATGTAGGTTGGGAGGCTCAGGCACTCAAACCAACTCATCACTTTTAAGACATGCTCTTCACTCATTGCTTACCACGTGGCCTGACCCAGGTTTGTTTGGCCCTTTGCAGCCTGAGGCTTGCAGTCTTATGGAGGAAGCTGCAGCACATGAGGAAGGAGTTAGGAATTTATTTCTCACTGTCAGTGCCAGCACATCATTCTTCATTTCAGAGTTTATGGAAATAATTTTGCAGTCTCTCTCTCTGATACCTGATTTTTGCAAGAAATAACAGAACTATGTCAAATTCTCAGAAAGCCTGTGAGGTCAATGGAAGTTGTCTTGAGCCTCCCTCCCTCTCCTATAACAGCTCCCACTTCTCGCCACGGCTGCCACTCCTTCTGGTACCCAGTCTCTATGGCAGTGGTTCTCAACCTTGGCTGCACATTAGAATCACCTGGGAATCTTTTAAAAATCCTGATTTCTGGGCCCCATCCTCCAGAAATTCTGTTTCTTTTTTACTAATGTTGTGGCCCCACCCCATAACAAAGAAACAGAATTTCCGGAGGATGAGGCCCAGAAATTAGGATTTTAAAAAGATTCCCAGGTGATTCTAATGTGCAGCCAAGGTTGAGAACCACTGCTCTATGGGTTCTCTATCTCGCCTTTGGGGATCCTGCCTGGTGCACCCTGAAGCTAAAATAACAGAGGAGGTCTCTGGTAATAGGACTAGAGGCAAAGTAGAAAACAGATGTTTTCTTTATAATGTCCAGAAAATAAGTTGGCAGGGGGTTAGCATTGGCAGGATGAAAAATCTGATTGTTTACCCATCGCTTGCCCTGAGATGAGATCACGGTGAGGGTCTGCCCCTCTCCCTGACCACTGCTAGACCTCACTGAACACTGAACTTGGGCAAAGCAGCATGACTGACAGCTGCAACCTACCACAAGAAGATATGGGGCTCCGAGGTGGACTGTGAGGGGTGGGGACTATGGAAGGAACAAAGCAATTAAAAGGACTCAGAGGCTGTGGGAAAGGAGGTAAAAGAAAAACAGGGAGGATTTCAGGACCTGAAGTCCTGGGGGTGGCCACCTGGGGCACCTGAGAATCTAGAAAAAAAGACCCTGAATTGATTGAACAGTCTGGAAAAGTGGTTCTCAACCTTCTGGCCCTTTAAATACAGTTCCTCATGTTGTGACCCAACCATAAAATTATTTTCGTTGCTACTTCATAACTGTAATGTTGCTACTGTTATGAATCGCAATGTAAATATCTGATATGCAGGATGGTCTTAGGTGACCCCTGTGAAAGGGTCGTTCGAAGGGGGTCGCGACCCACAGGTGGAGAACACCTGGTCTGGAAGGTCAAGTTGAACCAGAATGAGTAATTCACTCCCTGCATTCCGCTGTCCTGGGACTGCTGTGTATGAAGGACTGCTCACCCATAGTTCTTTGGGATCCTGAATATACTTGGCTGGCTCAGAACAGAGCTCATTGGCGATGGCTGCACATCCCGCCCCTGTCGCCCCACCCTGCTCCTGTGATAAGGAGCATGGAGCTCAAAGCACGGGGTGCATTCTTTCTTGGACAGGCTGTCAACTCATTCTTACTGAGGTGCCAACTGATTAGCAAGGTGCTATCTGTGAGACCTGATTGCATTCCATAATATTAAGTCCGCAAATATGTAGTAACCGCCTGCCGTGCCCATGGCGCTGTGATTGGTACTGAGGGTAGAGCACCAAACCAGACAGGCCTGCCCTCAGGGCTCTCACATTTTATTGGGGGAATCAAACACTGAGCAATGGATCGCAGAGATTATAAGAGGAAGAGGCACATAAAAGAGAGAGCCCTGGGCACTGAGCCCAGACAGGGAAACGTATATGAGCCTGGGAGGGCCAGGAAGACTGTCTTCAGGAAGTGGCATTCCATCTAAGCTCCCAAAATGAGTGGGACTCGGTAGTACAGAGAGGAGAGGACAGAGAATGTTCTAGAGTGAGACGAGCATGTATAGGACTGCCCTAAGGTGGAGGGAAACAGAAAAGCTTCCATGACAGGAGTGTCATGAGTCAGCAAGGAGGCTGGCGACGAGGAGCCAGGTCACACGGCCTCGAAGACCGTTTCAACTCTCGAGGATTTTGTTCTGAGAGTAACGGGAAGCCAATTAAAGGCTTTACATGGGGGAGTGAAAGAATTAGATTTGCATTTTAAAAACGCGAATGGATTGAGTGTGGAAAATAGACTGAAAAGGGCCGGGAGCATGGGGGGAGGGAGACCAGCTGGGGGTGTCTGATAACAGCGCCGCGAAGCAGTGGTGGCACCTTGAACAGAGGTGGTGGCAGCGAGGACTAAGGAAGGGAGTAGATTTGAAAGCCGTTGCGGAGGTTAAATATCCAGATGTGGGGGTTCATGAGATATAGTGTAAGGGAGCTGTCCCAAATGGATGGGGCCATGCCCTTTGCTAATGCAGGTGGCGGGAGGGAGACAGCAAGGGAAAAATCAGGGTCGTGCTTGGGAACTGTTGAGTCTGGGAGATACTGGAACAAAATGTGTGCTTCATGTGACAGTCTGAGCCTGTTGACGGGACCCATGGCAAATGCCACCGAGAAATAGGCCTCCACTGACAGATCAGCTCATGTAATGGCCCTGGTGATCTGGAATTACTGAGGTGTGTGTCTGAAGGCAAAAGAGAAGAGTTGCAAAATGACTTTTAAAAACTGTATCAAAGCAAAGTTCCAGCATACGGCTTAAACATCCATTTTGTAGAGAGTCTGTTACTTTTGTGTGCTTTTTGGTATTTTTAAGGTAAAATTCACATAAGATAAAATTCACCATTTTAACCACTTGAAAATGTACAATACAGAGGTTTCCGCTATGTCCACAATGTTGGGCAGCCACCACCACTATCTAATTCCAGAACATTCCATCACCCCTGAAAGGAACCCTGTACCCACCAGGCAGTCACTCCTGACTTCCTCTTCCCCCGTGTTTAGGTTCATGCTTCATACTTCTTTGTTGTCACTGGAAACCAGACGTTCTGAATGTCATAAAGCACCAACTCTGGAAGTCAGGCCCTCCTCCCTCCTCCCTCCTCCCTTCTCCTTCCTCCCTCCTCAGGGTTTGTTTGCTGTTGATGCTTGTGGTTCCCGTTGGTTTGTTTAGTGAGTTTTTTTTTTTTTTGTAGTCATTATGCTTTTATTTAAATTTTTTTTTTAATTAAATCTTTATTGTTCAGATTATTACATTTGTTCCTCTTTTTCCCCCCCCCATAACTCCCCTCCTCCCAGCTCCCGCCCCACCCTCCGCCCTCACTCCCCACCCACTGTCCTCTTCCATAGGTGCACGATTTTTGTCCAGTCTCTTCCCGCATCTCCCACACCCCTTTCCCCCCCAAGAATAGTCAGTCCATTCCCTTTCTATGTCCCTGATTCTATTATGATCACCAGATTATTTATTCACTTGATTCTTAGATTCACTTGTTGATAGATGCATATTTGTTGTTCATAATTTGTATCTTTACCTTTTTTTTCTTCTTCCTCTTCTTAAAGGATACCTTTCAGCATTTCATATAATACTGGTTTGGTGGTGATGAACTCCTTTAGCTTTTCCTTATCTGTGAAGCTCTTTATCTGACCTTCCGTTCTGAATGATAGCTTTGCTGGATAAAGTAATCTTGGTTGTAGGTTCTTGGTATTCATCACTTTGAATATTTCTTGCCATTCCCTTCTGGCCTGCAAAGTTTCTGTTGAGAAATCAGCTGACAGTCGTATGGGTATTCCCTTGTAGGTAACTGGGTTTCTTTCTCTTGCTGCTTTTAAGATTCTCTCTTTGTCTTTTGCTCTTGGCATTTTAATTATGATGTGTCTTGGTGTGGTCCTCTTTGGATTCCTTTTGTTTGGGGTTCTCTGCGCTTCCTGGACCTGTAGGTCTATTTCTTTCACCAGGTGGGGGAAGTTTTCTGTCATTATTTCTTTAAATAGGTTTTCAATATCTTGCTCTCTCTCATCCTCTGGCACCCCTATAATTCTGATGTTGGTGCGCTTGAAGCTGTCCCAGAGGCTCCTTACACTATCTTCATATTTTCGGATTCTTTTTTCATTTTGCTTTTCCAGTTGGGTGTTTTTTGCTTCTTCGCATTTCGAATCTTTGACTTGATTCTTGCTCTCCTCTGGTCTGCTGTTGGGAGTCTGTATAATATTCTTTATTTCAGTCAGTGTATGCTTAATTTCTAGTTGGTTCTTTATCACAACATCGAGGGTCTCATTAGATTTCTTGAGGATCTCACTACATTTATCGGCGGTCTCACCAGTCTTTTCGAGGGCCTTACTAAGTTTATCGGCAGCTTCTAGACAGTTCTTAAGAGACCTTAAAAGTGTGGTTCTGAACTCAATATCCTCCATTGACAGTTTTGTCCTGTTTCTTTGTCTCCGCATTTTTTATGCTTTCTTGGTGCACCCCCTAGTGGTCTTTGTCCGCAGTCTTGTTGCCTTTAAGCCTTGATTGATGTCGGCAATGCCGGGGTGATTTGACCTCCAGGCTAACTGGCTATGAGAGTCTGCTGTGTCTGTAGTGGGAGGGCTTCTGTGCTGGATCTCTAGGGCGGTGCTAATCTAGCGTTTGCCTGAGGCTATCCGGCAAATGGCGCTGTGCAGGGCTTGGGCGGGGCGGGTCCCCGGGGATCTACAGGGCGGGCGGAACAAGCAGTTATGGCTGCTCTCAGTTCCTTCCCCAGGGACTCTGCCTCTCAGAGCCCCAGCAATGGCTGCAAACCTCGGAGAGAAAGCTGCCTTCGAGTTCCGACCGAAGCCAGACAGTCCCGTTTCTCCCGTTTGAGTCTCGGTCCCCAGAGACTCGCCCGGATCTGGAGCTCAGAGTCTGAAACTCCCTCCCGATTGAAAACAACAACCGCGCCCTCCGCCGCCAGCCCGCTCCGCGCGCACACTCCGCACCTGAGTATTTCACTTCAGCACTGCGCCTCCTCTGAGTCTGGGTATGATATTCTCTTTCCTCCTAGTTGTAGAATTTCCACTCAGCCAGCCTTCCCGTGGTTCTGGGTGATGTCCGTTCTGTCCTTTAGTTATATCTCTGAAGTGGTTGTTTGAGGCAGCGATCTCCGGCGTTAACCTATGCCGCCATCTTGGTTTCCCTAGCAAATGATATTCTCTGTTTAGTGAGTTTTTTGAACTAATTTTTAAAAGGTGCATTCTTTGTCACGTGTGCCCACTGAAGTGTCTACTTTATTAACTCAATAGTCAGCTAATGGTTCAACAGAAATTTCCTGAAATGCCTGGAACCCAAACCATAAAAATACTCAAGTCTTTGCAGATGAGCAGTTTACAACTCTGCATTAGCCTTCACGGCCTGCTTGTGCGGCCTGAAGGTCAGCAGGGGGTGAAAGCTTAGAGCCTCTCTGGTCTTTTCTAGGCAGATACCCTGCCCTGGGCATGTGGGTGGTCTTCTAGATTCCCAGAAATAGGCGGGAACTTCTCAAAACCCTTATTGCTGAAGCACCTCACTCCCCATCCTTCCTCCCTAGCCTTTTGTTTGTGCAATGTGTGCCTACCTGTTATCCCTTGCTCCGACAGCAGTGGCTAACACATTTGCCTTTAAATGTTTGTGAAAAATGCTCACTACCACCCCACTCCCCGGCCCAGGTAGCTGTCTGTCCACTCGGGGAGAGTTACAAGCTAAGCTAAGGGGAAGCAAGCTCTTTGTGCCAGTTCGGGGAGCCACCAGCCAGGTCAAACCAAACAACCACAATTCTTTGAGAGCAAGGTCTGCTCATTTCCTCCAGCACCAGGAACCCACCCCAGCCACACAGGTTCCATCTTCAAGACTGCTGCTGAGTAGGGGACGGGGGGGTGGGGGGTGGACAGAGGGGGAGGTGAATGGGGTCAGGATAAGCTAATATGCTACTGAGATTTCCTACAGAGATGCAGTGTGTTTTTCTTGATTCAGTATCCATCCGGTTGTTATAAACCTTGGACTAGTTTCCAGAGTTTCAATAACATTGATTTTGCCAGTTTTTGCCAGTTTACTCCTTGTTTTTGTAGAGGGGGTGGTCTCTTGGAGTTACCTACTCCGCCGTCTCACAGGCCTCTGAACAGTGTGTCTGTGCCTAAAAGAATGACAGGTGCTGAGTGTTGGCCGAGTCTGTGGTGGTTGATGAAAAACACAGAGACAGGGAAGCTAAGTATTGTCCGGAGCTTCTTCCGGACGAGCAATGTCCACGTGGTGGTGGTGTGACGAGGACAGGAGAATAGATCCACTGAGGTCAGACACATGGGTGGGGTGAAGAAGGAGAACACAGGAAGATCCCGTGTTGACTGAATATTGCCCTTTACTTCTCCCTTACACCATCTACCTTAGTAAATCCTAATGGTTAAGTATTCCCTGGAGTACTCTGTGCTGGGCACTGGTTAGGAGTCAGAAGAAAGAGCAAACTACACCTGTGCCCATAGGAAATGTGTCATTTTGCTGTTGAGATGGCATTTGTTCGGAATTCATGCAGGGGAGGTGGACATATGCTGTAGTAATATGATCAGCGTTAGGATTTACAGGGACTTCTTTAGGATTTGTAAGGACTAACCCTATACTGTCCATAGGGGAACTCCCAGCTGCATGGGGACTTTTAAAATGTAAAGTTAGATGGGTTAACATGAAATAAAATGGAAAGTTTAGTTTTTCAGTCACAGCAGCCACATTTCAAGTGTTCAATTGCTGCTGTGCCTACCTAACGGCTCCTGTATTGGACAGGAAGCTCTGACTTTGCAGGAAGTTCTGTTGGGCAGTACTCGGCTAGGGTATGGAAACCCAACTCAGAATGCAATGTATTCCTTTCGAGAAACTTCAAATCCTGGAAAAAAAATCAGATACCACAGCCAGGAACCATAAAAGGCTGGACTTAGATGTATGCTCTGCTAGGTCAAGATTATGTCCTTCCTGTGACACGTGCTCCTTGGAGGTCTTCCTCAGATTTTCCTGAGAGACGGAGGTGCCCCCCGGGAAAGAGCCCATCTGAGAGCGAAGGCTACCAAAGGGAAAGGGTGAGACTGGGTTTTCCAAGAGTCTGTCCCTCAGATTTGTCCTCCTAAGTTTCAAACTCCCAGTGCTCCTCCCGGCCAGGCTGCCACGATGCTGCCACAGAGGTAACAAGAGCAGCCACCTGGGTACCAATAACAAGAGGGTCTTGCCTCTCCTCTTCCCAAACTGACAGCCTACAGTGTGGTCAGAGTAGATGGGGATGATAGCCCATCTGCGGCATATGGTTTTCAGTCCACATAAAGCCCTCTGGTCTGAGTCTGGCCGTGCTCACTCCTCCCTGTGTCTGTTGGCCAAAGGGGCTTTGGGCCACGTGGGAGGCCTTACACTTCCCACGGGGTTAAATTATTCAACCTGGCCCTTCTTATCTTTGCACATGAGGAAACTGGGGCCCAAGAAAGGGGATAAACCAAATATGTAAAGAAAAGAAAGTAATATACTTGTGCCTAAACATCAGATCTCTGTCTGTGGTTTCTGGCAGCCAGATCCAAGAGGGAAACTCAATGGGCTGTATAGACATCATTTTTAAAAAATTAAAAACACCTAATAGTTCTTCAGGTGTCTGTCCTTCTAGTGCTAACCCCACAGTCACTACTCCATTTCGTCTCCCTTCATAGCTAATGTCATTGTTTTTAAAAAATAAAGTTTCCTGATTATGAAACAGAGCTTCTCCTATAACTTTTGATATTTTTATGATTTTCTTTCCTGCCTTTCTGTTTGTATATAAATAATATATTACACATAATAATTTTTTAAAAATATATATTTTTATTGATTTCACAGAGGAAGGGAGAAGGAGCGAGAAAGACAGAAACATCAAGGATGAGAGAGAATCATTGATTGGCTGCTTCCTGCATGCTCTCTACTGGGGATTGAGCCCGCAACCTGGGCATGTGCCCTTGACCAGAATTGAACCTGGGACCCTTCAGTCCGCAGGCCAACGCTCTATCCACTGACCCAAACCAGCTAGGGTGCATATAACACATTTATAGATCATATTTTTATAGCTTGTTATATTTTACTTGGTTCATTATGAATATTATTCCATGCCATGAAAAAAATTCTTTCAAAATATCATGTTTATTGGCTGGAACAATATCCCATCATGAAGACATACCATAACTTATTTAATAATTTCCCTATTGCTTATATTGTTGGCAACATTTCTCTATTAGAGATAAAGTTGCAATTATCATCCTGTGCCTAAATCTTTGTCAGTATCTCTAATTACTATTTCCTTTGGGTAGATCTCCAGAAGTGAGAAATCTAGGTCAGAGCTCAGCAATATTTGAAAGCTTTTGATTCACACACAGGCAAAACTTCTCAAAAGAACTGTCTATATTCATGCTTCTATTTCTCCCACTTAAGTGGTTTTCATTGAAAATGATCAATAGGCGACTGTGGTTTATCTTGGTGCAGACTTCCCTCGGCTCTGACTGCACTTATGGGTGTGAGCACTCATGAAACCATAGGTCACTTTAAGTATAAGCCCTGATGAGGAGAAAAACTCAAGGTAAGCCCTGAGATTAGGAGAAGAATTCGAATATATTCTCATAACAGTGGGTTGATTGTACGTGAGGGTATTCTACCATGTCAGGAGATGAATAAAGATGACTTGGAGAAATTAATGAGTTAAGGCAGAAGAGTCAGATCTTAGTAAGTTCAAGTTTCTACACAGCAAGAGATGGGGGGGGGGGAGTGGAATAGTGAAGCTCAAACTTATTTTTTTTACTCTGACCCATTATTAAGAAATCATTTAATGGTGTGCAATCTATGGTACATGCACACACACACACATCCTAATCCCCACACAAATGTGCATATATATCTGTAATAAAAAGTCATCAAGTAATACTCTCATCATATACAGCTAACTTGGATATTTTCTGTTTTATTCAAGTGTTTCAAAAATGCTTCCAAGCTCTGCTGAATTGATTTCACAGCCCATAATGGGTTCTGAGCTATAGTTTGAAAAGCACACGACTGGGTGAGGTGAGGACAGAGCAGGGAACATGTAGTTAGGGTTTCAGTTAGGTCTTATTACAGGTTGAAAGAAGAGAATGCTGGGATGGTCCAAACCAGCCAAGAAACTTCTGGGAACTTAGCAGGCTGAGAGGTTGGCTTTGTTTGTGGGAATCCAATGAGAGTCAAGATCTGCCCAACCACTTTGGATATCTAATATGTACCCAGACTGACTTGCCTTGAAAGGGCTGCAGAATTGACCCTGGCTGGGTAGCTCAGCTGGTTAGAGCGTCCTCCCCATACGCTAAGGTTGCGGGTTCAATCTCCCCCAGGGCATGTACAAGAAGCAACCAATGAATGCATAAATACTAGTAAGTGGAACACCAAATTGATGTTTCTCTTGCTCTCTCTTTCTAAAAAATCAATAAAAAAAAAAAAAAAAGAGAAAGTGCTGCAGAATTTTAATGAAACCTCCAAGACAGAAAGCACTTAAAGGGTCGCAGGGAGAGGTGTGTATTGGTGGCCAGAATCACCGAATGATGCTAGGGACAAGGGATTGTGGGAAATGCTGCCTTGCTGCACGGTTACAATTTTTGCAGATCTTTCAGATAAAGTAATTTACACAGTAGGGGCTCAACTCTTCCCTGTTTAAAATGCTGAAAGGGCTTCCCATGACGCTTAGAATTAACGCTGAAATTCTTGCCATGGGCCACAAAGCCCTGACTCTCTCTCTGGGCCATGGCTCTTCCGCTCACCCTGCCCTCCAGCCTGTGACATTTTCAAAGGCTCCCACTTTTCCCTTGGCATTTGCTCACACTGTTCACTCTGCTCCAGCCACTCTTCTGCGGTTCCACATACAACTTAATTTTTGCTTCCCCATGAAGCCTTTCTGGGCCCCCCCCCAACCCCCCAAGTGAGATTAGGTCTGTCAGAGAGACCTTTCATACAAGGAAAACCAATGATTTCTGTAAGCATGTGCAGCCATGCACTGCTTTAGTGACAGGGATATGTTCTGAGAAATGAATCGTTAGGTGACTCTGTTGTGTGAACATCACAGCGTACACGTACACAAACCTAGATGGTGTAGCCTACCACACAACTTGGCTAGATGGCATTGCAGCGTATTGCTCCTGTACAGCATGTTACTGTACAAAACAATTAAATTAAGTGCAAGAGAAACTGATGCCATCAAGAGACGCAGTAAACATGAGATGTAGAGGTTGCTGCTGATGTAACACACACACTGTTTTACAGCAAACTCGCTTTTTGTAAGAGTGCACTCTAAAACAATGATAAGGGGTCTAGTACAGTAAGGACATAAATCCGTAATATAGTTGTTTATTATCATGGTCAAGTATTATGTACTATACATAAGCTTATGTGCTATACTGTTACATGATTGGCAGCGCAGTAGGCTTGTTAACACCAGCATCACCACAGACATGTATTGCTTTATGACCTTATGATGGCTATGACATCACTAGGTGGTAGGAATTTAAAAATATATATATTTTTATTGATTTCAGAGAGGAAGGGAGAGGGAGAGAGAGAGAGAGAGAAACATCAATGATGAGAGAGAATCATTGATTGGCTGCCTTCTGCATGCCCCCTGCTGGGGATTGAGTGAGCTGGGCATGTGCCCTAACCGGGAATTTAACCTTGACCTCCTGGTTCATAGGTTAACGCTCAACCACTGATCCACACCAGCCAGGCTAATTTTAGTATTTTTTTTTTGAAATGAAAAAAACCAAAACCCTGGAGTCCTAACATTTTCAGTTATACAATGATAGCATCTTTAAGGACGTTTTTTTGTATCTCCATTTTGAAGATTTGTCTCTCCTATTTCATTTTCATGTCTTATTGCTTTATTTTAGCCTCTAAAAGAATGTTAATAATAGTGATGATAGCAAGCATCTCTGTCTTGTCTCTAAATTTGGTGTATGTTTCCATTTTGTATGCTGTTTGCCATGCTGTTTTAAGTAGCTAGCATCTATTGTTCTCTAGGGAGCCAGTAAGGTTGAATAAAAACCAGAAGTGTCCTGAGAGCCAAATTCAAATAATATTTCAAGAAGACAAGAGTGATTAACTATGTCAAATGCTGGGTAGGTCAAGTTAAATAAAGCCTGAGAGCTGATCATTAGATTTAAGGACATGGAGGCCACTGATGACCTTAATGAGAGCAGTTTCCATGGCGAGAAGACTAGAATGGAAAGTAGGTTAAAGAGAGAATGGAGGGGAGGAACTGGAGACAGTGAGAAGAGGAGCGTTTTGTTTTGCAGGTTTGTAGTTGGGAGAGACGCTGGAGAGGAATGGAGTCAAAAGAGCTTCTTTTTTGTTGTTTGTTTTGTTTGTTTTTTAAAGATGAAAGACATTAAACCATATTTGAAAGTTGCTGCTTATGACCCAGTAATAAGAGAAAAGTGATGAGCAAAGAGAAAGGAGAGCATTTAGAGTGAGATTCTTGAAGAAGTGATGGGGCATAGGATCTTGCACACAAGTGCAGGTGACTTCCAACAGAACAGGGCCAGTGTTATCTCCCATAAGAGGGGGAAGGCAGGATATGACAAATGGGGCGGACGTTGGTAAGCAGGTCATTGTCAATTACTGCCCCCTTTTCTCAGTGTAAAGATTTCCTAGGCAATTCCAGTGAACGTGTAGGTTTGGAGTCACTGGCCCATAGCTAAAACCAAGAAACCCAGAGAGCCTATTGCTTCCTTCCAAATCCATGCCTGTGTCTTAGATCTCATCTCCTTGCTAGTGAGAAAAGGCATTTCCAGAGCCAGCTGGGGTGAAAGTGAAAAGGGAGTTACCTCTCATTTCTAGACCTTAGGTGTCAGGCTGTGAGAATAGCTCCAGGCCTGTCTTATCTTCCTAGACAGACAGACTGCACATATGAAAAGAGAGAAGAGAAAGAAAAGGGGTGGTGGTGAGAAAATTAGATAGATTAGGGAGGGGGTGGAGAGAGAGAGAGAGAGAGAGAGAGAGAGAGAGAGACCTCTCCCCAAACAGAACAACCCAAGAGAGGGAGGAGGACATCTGGGTTATTTATATGCCCCTGCTGTGGTGACTTCATCTTCTAGAAGCCAGTTGGTTCCTTAAATATGTCCAGTCCTTACCCCTGGGAGAGAGGCCACATTCAAAGTCATTGGCCCTGATGTCAAGTTGCCTTGGAGTAGAAGAGGTGGGGTGGGGAAACTAATAAATCTAAGTTGCCTCCACTCTTCTACCTGGGCCCAAGTCAACAATGGGTGTCATAAAAGGTGAATCTGGCCAGCACAGTTGTCTTAGTCTGTTCTGGCTGCTACTGTAGACTGGGTGGCTTAAGCAAACATTTATTTCTCACAGTTCTGGAAGCTAGGGAGTGCAAGATCAAGGTGCTGGTAGGTTTGATGAGTGTTGAAAGCCGGCTTCCTGGTTCTTAGACCACTGTCTTCAAGGGTGAACTGTCCTAAGGTACTAATTCTCTTCCTGAGGGCGCTGCCTAATGATGTAATCACCTCCTGAAGGTGCACCCTCCAAATACCATCACATTGGGAGTTAGGTTTCAACATGATTTTTTGGGAGACACAAATATGTCAATTTTTTTTTTTTTTAGAGAGAGAGAGAGGAAGTGAGAGGGATAGAGAGACAGAAACATCTATGAGAGAGAAACATCATGGATTAGCTGCCTCCTGCATGGCCCCTACTTGGATTGAGCCCACAATCTGGGCCTGTGCCCTGACCGGGAATCAACCGGTGACCTCCAGGTTCATGGGTGGATGCTCAACCATTGAGCCACACTGCCTGGGCTCAACAACATATTAAAAAATTACATATAAATACTCTAAGCAAGGCAGGCATGCTATTTTCCTGCTCAATGCAGCAACTCCCTACCCTGTGTCCTCCACAATCACCACAGATATTGGCACAGCTGGCCTAGCCACCAAGGTGCAGGTTGTGGAAGTGGGGAAATGCTGGTACACTTCCCCAGACCCACCCCCCCCCCAACCCCCAGACAAACAGAAGTCCTAAAATGACTTAGGGACCTTCCCAACTCTGGGCTCTGTGTGGCTTTCTTCTGCTGACTGACCACTACCCAGGCCAGCTGTTTCTTTAGGAATCTTCCCTGGGGATAAAAATAAGAAATAAGCTATTTCTTTCCTGATAAGAACATCCACAGGAGACCCTTTGCATGTGATCCGCATGTGCTGGGGGTGCCTGTTCATTGTCCTGGCCTTGTGCTGTCATGGACTCCGATATTCAAATGCACGTTTCACACCCTTGTCCCACAGTTGAGAGGATGGCCATTCACTATGCATGAGCCATTCACTCATGCTCATCGCATGGCGAAAATTACATTTTCCCAGGTGCCAAGTGGAAGAGATAAATTATCGCAAGTGGAAAGTGCATTGTTCCCAAGGGCAGCTCCACAGACCCAAGACGCTGATTTAAAACACCCGGGAGGAAGACTGGAGCTTTCCTGACTCCTGACGTCCTCCGTCCGCGCCTCCAGGCCCTCACCCCAGTGGGCTCAATGTGACATTTGACTTCCTGGCTTTTTGTGTGGATAAAATGAGCACCCTTGGGACCTCTTATTCTTCCTTCCTAGAAAAGTTGTTGTAAAAATGAATAAATCAACACAGAACAGTTCACATTGATGCACACCCACTGAAATTGATAGTACGTATTTACAGTGAAAATTAAAGAAGGGAAACGTTAAAGTGTTCTCTTTGGGGAAGACACATTGGAACGCCTTAGCCATGGATGTTCACACATTTACTTTTCACCCACTCTCTCCTTATCCCTACCTGTTCTCCTCAGGAAGGTTCAGATAACTGTCTCTAACTTAGCATTTAATCTTTAACCCACTACCTACATAATGATTTATAACCCACTACCTACATAATGGTTTATAACCCACTACCTACATAATATGCTTTATAACCCACTACCTACATAATGGTTTATAACCCACTACCTACATAATATGCTTTATAACCCACTACCTACATAATAAGTACAGCTAACATTTATTGCCCTGCAGATGGCCATCATTGTCCTACCTACTTGATGCATGTGATCCCACAATTTAAAATTTTTTTAAAATATATTTTATGGATTTTTTACAGAGAGGAAGGGAGAGAGATAGAGAGTTAGAAACATCGATGAGAGAGAAACATCGATCAGCTGCCTCCTGCACATCTCCCACTGGGGATGTGCCCGAAACCCAGGTACATGCCCTTGACCGGAATCGAACCTGGGACCTTTCAGTCTGCAGGCGGACGCTCTATCCACTGAGCCCAACCGGTTTTGGCCCACAATTTAAAATGTTTATGTTTTTGCCCCCGTTATAATTAGCACAGTAATAGGACTCACAGGTTAATTTTTTCCAACAGTTATTGAGCACCCAGTGTGCACCTATTGAACTGGGCTCTGAAGGAGGTAGTGCTGGCGGTGGGGGATGAAGCAGAAAAAGCAACATAGTACCGAGCAGATCCTATGAAGGGCCAAAGTGAGGTTCTCTCTGGGAATGTTCTGGGAGTGGGGAGAAAGCAGGGCTCCCGGGCAGCTGAAGCCACTAATGACCTCATTATACAATATTCAGGTGATCACCTTTTTCTCCGCCTGGAGAAGTGGCTCCTCCACCATCCCACTGGGGTGCACGCACCAAATCCGCGTGGACCACTGTGGATCTGTGGAAGGCACCACCCAAATACCAGGTGTGACCGGTGTCAGGCGCTTCTGCTTCCCTTTCCTCTGGCTTCCAAAGTGTGGGTTCCCTTCTGCTAGTTTTGTTGGTTCCCATCTGCTAGTTGTATCCCGGCCGTGCAAATAGGCAGACTCCCGGCCCGGGCTCGTGTACTCTGCACCCCCTCGACCCTCCACCCGGTTCCGCCTCAGGCGCACCCAGGTCTCCCCGCTCCCCCACGCCCCCACCCCTCGGCGCCGGGCACGGGCTTGGTTCCCAACCCGCCCCCTTGTCCCCGCCAGCTCCCGGTCCCCGCGAGCCCCCGCCCGGCCACTGCAGCAGCGCAGTGCTGACCGAGCGCGGGGAGGCGGGTTCCACCGCGGCGAGGAGGACCCCGCTTCCCCACCCCCCTCCGGGGCTGAACCGAGGGGCTCTCCTTCCCGGGGCGCGGGAGGCAGAGGGGCCTCTGAGGCGGCAGAGGTCTCCGAGATCGTGCGCCCCGCGGGAAGGCCAGGCTACCGGGTCGGGAGCTCCCCGGAAAACGCGGGCGCCCGGCCGCGCAGGTGAGGCTGATCCGAGGGGCCGGGCCGGGACGGGGAAGGCCCGTCCACCCGCGCAGCTCCGCCCGGGATCGCGAAGCCGAGCCGCCCCGAGGCTGTGGGCAGGGGGAGCGGAGCGCATGGGAAAGCGGCTGCCCAGGGCCGGACCCCCTCGCCCCGGGCACCCCTCGCCTGCCGCCGCCGCAGCAGGTGGGGGCCCGGCGGGCCAGGGGCGGGGCCGGCTCGGGGCGGAGCGGGTGGCCGCGATCGCGGCGGGAGCGGTGGGGAGAGGCGGGGAAGGGGCGGGGGACGGGGCCGGCGGGGGCTGGAGCCCGAGCAGCGCCGGAGCGGGAGCGGCGAGCCAGGCTGTCCGGGTGTCCGGGTGTCCGGGTGTCCGGGAGCTCGCCGCGCGCCGGGGCTGGGACCGCAGACAAAGGCGCCGCTCGGCCGCCGCCGCGCTCCGGGGCTCCGCGTGGTAAGTGGCTCCCTCCCCTCCTTCCTCCCCGGCCGCCTCCTCGGGAGTTCTGCCGGCTCCGGGGAAGCCGGGGAGGAAGCGAGAAGCGAGACCCCCCGCTGTCTGCCACCCTCTCCTCTCCCTGAAAAACACACCAACAACCCCAGCGAAAAGCAGGCAACCCGAGCGCAGCGATTCCCCGGCGGTGCGTGTCCCCGGGACCGCCGGCCGCCTCGGTGACCCCTCGCCCTGCGGACCGCGCGTCACCCCGTGTGGTCCCCGGGATGGGAAGGTGGTTTGGATGGGAAGGGGGCCGCTGGGCTCCTGGGGCGACAGCTTAGCGGAGGAGAAGGTGGGGACGGGATGCCGCGAGGGGACCCCACCTTGGGAGCAGTTCGGTGCGTTTTGGGGCCGCCGAGGGGCAGTTCGCCCTGCGAGTTCGGATTTGGGTCTCGGTTGTGGGGTCCGCCCCGTCCTCTCGAACCTCCTCCCATCTCGTGAAAGGGTTAATGCAGCGCCTCCCAAACCCCACCCGAGGGACGCCCCAACTCTGCCCGGGGGGCCCAGGGCGGGGCCGCGGGCGCGGGGAGGAGGGAGCCGCCGCTGTCCCGGGCTGCCATTCTGAGCGGAGCCTGCGGGGAGGGCGGGTGGCCGCCCGCCGAGGACGGGGTTTGACATCACCGCGGGGTCCCGGCTGGCTTCCCCCGCCTCTGCCCGAGGCTCTCCAGCGGAAAAGCCTTCGGAAGCCTGGCTGGCTTTGGCTTTTGTTCTGCCCGCAACTCTCCGGAATCCCGGGAGAAGCCAGGGAGGGGGCTGCCCCGGGGTGGGGGTGGGGGGCCGTGGCGGGAGCCCCAGGTGCGCCCCGAAATGACAACGGGAGGCGGTGACTACTTCCCTCCCGGGTGGGGAATGGATCCGGATAGGAAATCGCTGCGGGGCTCGACCCGGGGTGCGTGGCTCGCGGGGAGCCGGGTGTCCACCGCGCGGCGCCCTGTCACGCGCCTCTCCAGGACTCTCGAAAGCGCCAGCTCCAGACGCGCATTTCCATTCATGGATGCGCCTGGGGTGTGCTTAATGTCACCCCTGCCCGCTCTCTAAGGAGCCAGTGTCTGCTACAGTCCTATTTAACAGGCATTTACAGAGGGCCTACTGTGTGCAAGGGCATCTTAATTTAAAAGATATTGATGGAGCACCTACTATGAGCAAAGTAGATGTGTTACAAACTTCCCAATTTAAAAGACATTTCGAGTACTTATGTTCAGGATAGCTTCCATTAGGTTAATAGATGTTTACTGAGCACCTACTGAGTACAGGCTTTGGTTTGTTTTGTTTTCTGAAGGGTTGCCCAGTGTACTTTGGGGAGGGCGGGGAGAGGGGGGAGATCTGGAGACAAGGGTGAGAGAATAGTTTCTGGCCCCTAGGGTCTTCAATCCCTTTAGTGGTTGCATGTTAACCTTTTGGGCTGCGTATGCGGTGTAGGAGGAGCTTCTATATAGCTGGAGTTTGTCAGAGGGAGCAGGGCGGAAAAAGGAAAGACCTACTCTTTCCAATTCAGTTTCCTTCCATTGAAAAAAAGAAGGCAGACCCTTTGTGCAAAGCACTGTGCTAGTATCGCAGGGAATCGAGGTTAATAAGGCAAAGCTCTGCCACTCAAAGGGATGGAGCATCTGGTGGGGACAGAAAGACACAGGACAATCAACTAAATCAGGAGGGGGAGGCGGAAGAACCCCAGCTGCAAACTGGTGGCAGCAGTTGGGGTAAAAGTATTTTAAAAATCTCATTGTTGAAATGACTGGGGACCTAGAGGCAAAATGAAGTGGTCTGAGGGTTCTTCCTGCTAAGAAATTTGATGACTCTATTACTCTAATAATCTTGTGATGTTGAAACATACTGGAATATCCAGATTGGCAAGAGAACTGTGGGTCCTTAGTCTATTGGCAAATACTTGAGTACTTAGAATGTTACTAGAGGTCCGGTGCATGAAATTCATGCACTGGGTGGGTGGGTGGGGATCCCTCAGCCCAGTCTGTGCCCTCTTGCAGTCTGGGACCCCTTGGGGGATGTCCACCTGCTGGTTTAGGCCCGATCACCCTGGGCCTAAGAGGCAGTCAGACATCCCTCTCACAGTCCAGGACTCTCACAGTCTGGGACCCCTTGCTCCTTACTGCCCACCTGCAGCAGAGACGGGAGAGGCCGACTTCTGGCTGAGTGGTGCTCCCCCTGTGGGAGTGCACTGACCACCAGGGGGCAGCTCCTGCATTGAATGTCAGCCTCCTGGTGGTCAGTGCACATCATAGCGACCGGTCATTCCAATGGTCGTTCCGTTAGTCGTTCTGCTGTTCGGTCGATTTGCATGTTAGGGTTTTATTATATAGGTCATACATGCTGTTATCAGGGGCATATAGTCCAAGACAGTGGTTCTCAACCTTCCTAATGCCTCGACCCTTTAATACAGTTCCGACTCCCAACCATAAAATTATTTTCGTTACTACTTCATAACTGTAATTTTGCTATTGTTATGAATTGTAATGTGAATGTCTGATATGCAGGATGTATTTTCATTGTTACACATTGTACATAATTAAAGCATAGTGATTAATCACAAAAACAATATGTAATTATAAATGTGTTTTCCGATGGTCTTAGGCGACCCCTGTGAAAGGGTCGTTCCACCCCCAAAGGGGTTGCGACCCACAGGTTGGCGACCCAGAGACATGGTCTTTTTCCTAAAGGACCTAACAGACTGCACAACTTACATGAAAAATCAGGGGCAGCCGAGCCAGTGTGGCTCAGTAGTTGAACTTTGACCTATGAACCAGGAGGTCATGGTTCAATTCCCCATCTGGGCATATGCCTAGGTTGCCCAGTAGGGGTTGTGCAGGAGACAGCTGATCAATAATTCTCTCTCATTAATGTTTCTATCTCTCTCCCTCTCCCTTCCTCTCTGAGATCAATAAAAATATATATTTTTAAAAATCAGGGGCAAATTCCTATTAGAATTTAATGTCAGAAAAAACATTTCTGTCCTCATGGAATTGTGGCTTTCCTTTTATCAGAGCTTGAGAACATTCTATATGTCTAGTGTGTTTATCTTTTTACCTTGGCCTCCAACAATTCCTGGTAAATGCTTTATCCTAGCTTCTTGGTACAATGATCTTTTTCTTCCAAAATTATTTCTGATCTCCCATTTAAATTCTTTTAAAACTACATACTACTTTTTGTTATGAACTTAAAAACCGCCCCCCTCCCCACATCTTTTCCGACAGTTGGCCCCTTATGAAAGAGACATAGGAAATAAGGCAGACACTAGATGAATGACTTGGAAGCCCTTTACTTATAAAAAGAGGGAGAAAAAAATAACAGAGGCCCAAACCAGGCATGTGCAGAGAAAACATGAACTAGTGTTGCAAGATGGACTAGGATTCAGCTTACCTCCCATTGAGGGAGTGGTATAAGCAGAGGCGAAGGAGGAAACAGACCATCTGTATGTAGAGCGCTTCATCTGGGACAGTTGCCATTCATTCAACAAAGAGGCCCTGCCTGAGCATCTTACTGTGTCCATGACTTTTTTAGGTGTCAGGTGGGGGCTTCATCCAGCAGTTTGGGGTTCACTGTGATCCCCACAGCTGGCAAGGACCCTCATCTCCTGTTCTAGCTGCAATGGTAGAACTGCATCCCTACCATTCTTTCGAGCACCCTTGGGCTGTGTGTGTTTTCACCTGAGCGGAACGCGATTTTAACTTCCTTGAAGGACAAGAATGTGACTCGTTCCCCCATCCTTCCTTGTCTGCAGGCTCAGGTGTAGTCTGTGGAGTAGGGACATTTGTTTCAGAACCCTGTATGGCCCATTTCTTCACCCTTTCCCTGCCTCATCGGGGCCTGTCCTCCCTTCCTCTCCACCACTGCAGCTGTTCACTATATGAAAACTCAGGGGGAAAACAGTCTGTTATCAGTCACTTCCTCTTGAATATGATTGTAAGTCACTGTTGTCTTTCCCCGGGGGGGCGGGGCGGGGGTGAGGGGTGTCTTTGCAGTTTAGGCCTCATTATGGAATGAAAGGCTTCGTTCACCAGGAGAGGATTTAAGCATGGGCAAGTGGGTGTAGGAGGTAATTGGGAGGCAAAGTGCCTTTCCTGGTGCTCCTGAAATTATGCTACCGCCTCCTCATGGAGCCGCTCTTGGCAAGGTCCTTGCGGTCCCATGACCCATAGAAGTGTGGAGCTGGCGTTGCTTTTGAACATGGTGGAGGGTAGATGTGAGATAGCAGCTCTGCATGAGCTGCTTGTTAACTTGGGCTTCTACTCTTTAATCGTTTTCCAGCCAGAATTCTAGCAGTTTTACCTACATGCGCCCATTATGTTAAGGCAGGGATTCTTAACATGGGCTCTGTGGATGCTGAGGGCTGGATATGCTTTGTCTCGGGGAGCTGTCCTGTGCATTGTAGAATGTTCTGCAGCATCCCCAACCTCTACCCACTAGAGGCCAGGAGCACCCGCATGGCCCCTCCCTGAGTTGTATCAACCCAAACGGTGTCCAGTTATTGCCCCCTGGGGAGCAAAATCACTGCTGATCGAGAACCACTGTTCTCAGGGGTGTTGTTAGGATGCCTTATGCTGTATAACTATTCCCAGATTTCTGGGCGAGGTCTTATTTAATGTAACTTGGTTCTTTTTATTGAAGTTGACTTAGCAAATGTGTAGTTAATATTGTAGACCTTTCCATATGAATAATTTCCCAAATGAGAATAAACTTTTTTTTTCTTTTTCTTTTTTTTTTAGGCCACATGTTCTAATCTGGTCATCATATTAAGTTAATCTATTGAGGCAAAAAAAAAAATCTCAAATTCTTTCCTTAGCATGTGACTTATTTATATGTCAGAGGTGCCCTAAGGGTCACCTCTGCCCACTGTGTGGGCAGTAGGCGTGAGGGAGGTGGCAGGGGAGGGCCCAGTGCTGGCAGGATGCTCTGTAACTTGAGGGATCCTCTTTAAATAAAAGACAAAATGACCAGGTGAACAGGTTACTGGGGGTCCTCCCAGGCCCAGAAGAGTCCTGTGCAAGAGAGAGACTCTGAGCTGTCTGTTTTTCTTAGCTTCAACTAAAGCTGCCCCTCGGAAAGGACTCGAGGAGGGGTGGGGCAGGTGTGGCTGCAGGAATAGTAAAGTAGGAAGAAGAAAGTAGGGACGTTCTTCTAGCAAGAGCTAAGAGAAGCTTCTCAAAGACTTAATTAGAAAACATGGATCGCAATAGACTTGTTAAATACGGGGTAGCCTGTACTTCTGTGAATATCTGCCCTCAAAAGTAGGAATTTCCGAATCTTCAGCAACTCCAGGTCTGTGTCAGCATCAGCAGCATCGTTGTGGGATGGAATGAGGAGCAGGGTTAGCTCAAGTTCTCCAAGGGCAGCCGTGAGTTCCACTAGTGGACAGAAGTAACTGCATGCACGCTATAGGCGAGGTTGGCCTTGTGCCCAAGTTATTGCTTCAGAAAGTGAATGGAACTCTTTATTCAGGTCACTATAATGGTATTTGAAAAGTTTCCAATAAGATTTCATTGATTCAAATTTCTATTTTGGAAGACCCAAGCTGAGGATGAGATTTTTCCTTGCATTGAAACAGGCCAGATAGGAAATACCTTTGGGGGTGGGAGTGGAGATGGGAAAGTAATACCAGTTCTTAAACATTTAAAATAATAAAACTTTAAAAAAAACACCCTATTTATCAGACTTTTATTTTTTAAAAATATATTTTATTGATTTTTTACAGAGAGGAAGGGAGAGGGATAGAGAGTTAGAAACATCAATGAGAGAGAAACATCGATCAGCTGCCTCCTGCACCCCCCCCCCCCCCCCACTGGGGCTGTGCCCGCAACCAAGGTACATGCCCTTGACCAGAATCGAACCTGGGACCCTTCAGTCCGCAGGCAGACGCTCCATCCACTAGGCCAAACCAGCTTGGGCTGTCAGACTTTTAACTCATTCACAGTCTTTTATCTTCATCTAAATTGGCCTGTCTTCAAAGGAGAGAAAGTCTATGCTTACGCTTATTCTAAATGTGCCTGGCTGTACAGGAGACTGATCTGTCACTATGGCAATGTGTAGGTTGAACAAAATGAAAAGACTGTCTGCAAGAAGATTTGCTATAGGCAGGATTTTTTTTTTAAAAAAAGCTAGTTTTCTTTTTTATGTATATGTATTTTTATTGATTTCAGAGAGGAAGGGAGGAAAGAGAGAGAGAGAGAGAAACATCAATGATGAGAGAGAATCATTGACTGACTGCCTCCTGCATGCCCCCCACTGGGGATCAAGCCCTCAACCCAGACATGTGCCCTGACCGGGAATCGAACCGTGACCTCCTGGTTCATAGGTCGACACTCAACCACTGAGCCATGCTGGCTGGGCTCTTTTTAGGTGTTTTTCTTTTTTAAAAAAATGATCTGCTTGTAGAAAACCCATTAAAAAACAAACAAACAAACAATAAACCTCTGCTCTCATGGATATTTTATGAAGAGTTTCAGAACTCTAACATTTCAGGTACTATGTTTCAGGGTGGCCTTTTTTTGTTCGTAGTAGTGGAGCTGCCATTCCGTTCCCGGGCAAGGTGGATGGAAAGGGAGCACTGGCCCTTGGTATCAGCCAACATGACAGGGAGCACTCAGTCAGTGCTTCACAGCTTGGGAAGTGGTGCTGTTTAGTTTCCGTTGACATATGGGGACAGTGATGCACAGAAGGTAAAATCACCAGAGTCACATACACTTTGAGAAGGATCCTGGTCACCAGTTCCAAGGTGATTCTTGGACACCAGCTGCATGTCCTATGGTTCAACTCAGTTCTGGTTCTATTCCCCCAGAGAGAACATCAGTTTCCACAGGTAAAGGGCTCAGTCCCACAAGACGGCAGGCCCTCTGCGTCAGATTCCAATCCCAAGCCCACGCTGTCGCCGACTGGCTATAAATCAGAGGTTCCTACAACCTCCTCTGTGGGTTCAATTCATTGGCTAGAATGGCTCACAGAACCCAGAAAATCCATTTATTCACCAGATCACTGGTTTATTACAAAGAATACTAAATGGTACACATCAACAGTCAGATGATGAGATAGTCCTTAACAAAGGAGCTTTTGTCCTTGTAGAGTTTGGGGCCTGGCATGTGAAACGGTTCTGGTTCCCCAACCTGGAAGCTCCTTGAACCCCCTTTTTGGGGGGATGTTTAAGTAGGCTTCATTACAGAGGCATGATTAATTAACTCATTGGCCCTTGGTGACTGAGTTTAACCTCCAGCCCCTCTCCCCTCCTTAGAAGTCAGGAGGTGGGACTGAAAGTTCCATCCCTCTGTTCATATTTGCTTATTGATTTGAGAGAGAGAAAGAAGGGGGTAGGGAGGGGGGAAGGGAGAGGAAGAGAGAGAAAGAGAGAGAGAGAGAGAGAGAGAGAGAGAGAGAGAGAGAGAGAGAGAGAGAGAGAGAGAAACATCATTTCAAAAGAGAACATTGATTGGTTGTCGTACCTGCCCCGACTGGGGATTGAACCCACAACCTAGATAAACCCTGACCAGGAATCAAAACTACAGCCTTTCGGTATACTGGACAATGCTGTAACCAACTGAGCCACACCAGCCAGGGCTGTCCAACTTATGTTAATTTTACAATATTGCACACATAGAAAAGACTATACAACTTTGTACACCTATTGCTAGAGATAGAAATCCTCCAGTTAGGTTTTAATAATTGTCCTTAAAGGCACACACCTGTCCCTCCACTTCCAGGTAGTTCTAGACTGTGACTTATCCCTTTGAAATAAATGAAAAATTGATAAACAACTTAATTTTGAAGAAGGAAATTTTTTATTCTCCCAGAATATGTGATTATTTTTAGAGGCAGAATTACTAGAAAGCCCCACCAGCCACAAGAACTTATAAACCATGATTTCTGAAAACTCTTCAGCCTGAAACAAAGTAAATTAATTTCTCCAGCGTGATTCACTTCATGTGTCAGCAAAATCCTTTCTTAGGAACTTTGGCTCTTATGCTGATTTTTCTAAAGAACAATTGTTTTGAGGTCAAGGCCATTTTTATATTTCTACTGGCAAATTTTCCATTTATTTGAATTTGATGTGGTTTTTTTTTTCAGCCTTTTTGGGACCATTTTGTCTGCTAATGAGATATATTATGCTGTGATTTTGGTAAAAGGTGAGAGCGACAGGGAGTCCAGACGAAGTTAACTGAACAAATTCCTTTCCTTGTCATAGAGACCAGCAGATTGCCTTCAGGACGTGGTGGCAAGGATGTTTTCGTTTGTTTTTATCAGCTCTGCAAAACTTTTTAGAGGACAGCTCATTCAACAACAACAACAAAAAGGGACAGGAAAGTTCAGAAATCTGATATGATATTTGTAAGAGGAGAATGAAGGAGATGATTGCATAAAGCACTTAGGAAGAGGAGGTGAGAAATATATTACAATGGTGTAACTACAGGGAACTGCTTTCAGCTTTCCAGATTGGAGGAGGGGAAATGAAAATGTTTTGACCAATTATTATAGGGTTCCACTATCCGCTTTATGGGACTCAAAGAGGGCTTTAATAACCCACCCGTCTGCTATGTAGTAAAGCCAGTGAAATCTGTGCCACCCAAGTGACAAAGAGCCCGTTAGGGCATTCAGAGTAAGGAGAGAGAATCATTTTACACTGTGAGTGAGAATATGTCTGGTTACTAGTTCTGGGCATGTTGGGACCTAAATAACTGTTCATTTTTTTCTGTACTTTACCATTTTCTTGAGCTGAATGGAGACTAAAGACAAATAAAAGACATAGATCCTTATTTTGTGGGGTCTCTGAATGAAGGGGGATGGGGAGCATGAGTCCAACATGAAAATGCTCTTAGTTTATTATTTTAGTTAAAAGGCTTAAGTCTTGTTTCCAAATTCTTGTGCATGTTTTCATTCTTCAAATTTATTGAATTTGTAAATCCTGAGGACCATTCCCCCCCCCCCCCCCGTTTTTATGAGCAGTCTTTGAAAGTGAACCGGAAATGCATTTATGCAACAAGAGGCAGTAAAAATCCTTTGGCTTCTCTCTTCACTTTATTCAGAAGCAGATCCCCAGGACGAAAGGTTTCTCTTATTTAACCATCACACAATACAGTGTTTTGCTCTACACTCCTGAATTCAGGATTTGGTTTCCATATATATTAAATAACCTCTTATTTTCCGTTCCACCTTTCCTTTTGGTAAGAAATAATAAGAGCATTATTATTCAATTATCACCACGAGAAGCAATGTCAGATTTCAGTAATCTGAAACGATGTTGCCTTAAGCTGAGATTATTTGAAATAAGATCTTTCCTCTCCAGTAACGGATACCTAGAAAAGAAGATGTATGGCTGTAGACACAGGAGCACATATGCACATACAGTTATCATTATGGGGTAATCATAAGCTTTTTTTTCCCTGTAAGGACACAAGATATTGTTAGTAGTGGTAAAGGAAGAAGTAGCAGGTTATTGGGGTGAGGGAAAGGATTTTTATTTTATACCTTGGAATATTATTTCATTAAAAAAATAAGCACATATTTTTATTTAATAAGTAATTAAGGAGAAAAATTTAAAAAGTAGGAAAAAAAGAGAGAAAAGAGCATGTGAGATCCTGAAGCTCTGACCTTAACCTCTGGATGCCTTCCTCAATGGAAATTCTGGTTTTTATAAATCATCAGATCAAAATCTACAGGAACACGTGTTTAGCATACGTTGTGTATATCCCCCAGGGTTTTATGTGACTTATATCATGCAGCAGGCCAGTGTCTTCTCTGAGCCGCCCAGTGGCACTGCCCGGGGTGTTGGGTCAGTATTAGATGAGTCCCATTTTACGGGTGGGGGTGGGATACTTAAGCCTGAAGAAGATCAGTGGCTTGTCTAAGATGACATAGTTACTACCTGGGATGGTCAGAACTAGAATCCAAGTTTGACTCCAAGTTTGCTTCTTTTAATCCTGATGGAGAGAAATGTACTATTTATCCCGGACACTCTTTTTTCAATACTCCAAGCTGCCTCCCCTCTGGTTTCATGCCATAGCATCTACTTCATTGTCTCTTAGATCATGGTTAGCTATGTCATTGTTTCCCTCATTAATTTTATCAGCACTGGCTCTCTCTCTCTCTCTTTTGTATCCTCACTGTGTCTAATACATCATGGCGCACGTATTAGTTACTTCATCTTTGTTTTATGAAACTGGAGACTCAAGATACTTTCTCCTAAATAATTATCCATTTTTAGGAAAACAAACTAATAAATTTAGCCATTTCCACAAGACGAATGTCATTGCCCACAAGAGAATTAGAACCACATGATGTTTGAGCTGGAAGAAAATCATCTTTGCGAGTATTTATTCTCTTGGTTTATAAACGAGGAACCCAAAGATCAAATAACTTGCTCAAGATCACACAGGCAATTAGGGTTGGTGCACAGAGCCCAGTTTTCTTAACTTCCAGCCCAGCCCTCCTCCTGCTGCAATAATCATTACAGAGAACAATTCTGTTGGTCATCAAACTTATAGATGAATGGCCAATGCTGGCAGAAAGTAGGCCACACGGAATTAAAACTCCAGCGGTAAGAGAAGAAGAGGTATTGAGCTTATTTCTCTACGTTTTAATGAATGATTTTTTAGGTAGTACCTCTTTTTAAAGCAAACTTGCTATATAAATGTCAGCATTTCTACAAAAGGATTGACGGTAGGACTCTTTTTGCTGCCAAGGGCCATTTGGGTATTTATAACATCATTCATGGGCCATCCATAATTATCACCTTAAAAATTAGCCTGCTATATTTGGCCAAACATTTCATTAACTCCCTCCTAATGCCTTGACAGGGCCTGCAGGCCGGATGTTCCCCACGCCTGCTTTAGATGAGAAATATTTCAACCATGTACTTTTGTTATGGAGTAAAATTATTTTCACTTGTTGGGCAAATCAAGGTGCATAGCATCGAAGTTGTGAAATGAGAAATTAATAGTGTGTTCTCTCTGCTGGCTTCTTAAAATGGGAGCCACATCTGTCCCGCTATCCTCCCCTTCAGCAGGGAGTGGAGAACCCTCCAATTCCTAAATTCATCCCTAGGCACCTGAGTGCCCCCAAACCACTTCCAGTTTTCAAACATGATGAGAAAGGCCCCGAAAGATAGTTCTGTCTGAAGCCACCCAAAAAAAGCAACAGAGCCTGGCCGGTGTGGTTCAGTGGTTGAGCATTGACCCATGTACCAGGAGGTCATGGTTGATTCCTGGTCAGGGCACATGCCTGGATTGCAGGCTCAATCCTCAGTAGGGGACATGCAGGAGGCAGCTGATCAATGATTCTCTCTCATCATTGATGTTTCTAGCCCTCTCTCTTCCTCTCTCTGAAATAAATTTTAAAAACACATTTAAAAAAGAGCAGCAGAAGAAATTTCAAAGAGGGAGACCGTTTCCAAAGTGTGGGACAGTGGAGTCCTGGGTAGGATTCACTAAGAGAGGAGGCAGAGTGCAGTGTCCTGAAATAAGTACCTTTTGGACCAACCCCTGTTGGATCCATAGCATCCTGGAAGGCACTGGGTCCACTGGGCATGGCTGTAAAGGCCACTGTGATAAAGATGGCTCTCCAGTTCATTTTGGTGTAACAGGGGTGTAAGATGGGCGCCGTAGGACAGCTGCGGTACAATAGTAGGAGCCTCTCCTGCAGCTCGGCCTCGTGCTGCACTTTCCAAACCTCTCTGCACACTGGCATCATCCAGGGACCCTTCACAAAACACTGATGCCTGTGCCCAGCCTACCGCCCCGGAGCTGGTTGGTCTGGGAGATGTTCTTCTGGGCTTTGGAATTTTTAGAGATGATTCTGAAGTGCAGGCGAGTTTGGAAACGAATGGTCTATGGAGTGGTTCTTTGGCTGTATTAGAATCACCTGGAGATTATATACATATATGGTATGTGTGAATAGATACCTGTATGTATATATGTATGCGCACATGCATGTGTATATGTATACATATGTACATACACACATGCATACATATGTGCACCACACACTCGCACATGCATATGTACACCGCATGTATGCAGTCCTAGAAACTGATCTGTGTCATTTGGGACGGGGTCCAGACATCAATGTTATTTAAAACCATGGTTCCCCCAAATTGGCTGCACATTGGAATCATCTGGAGATTTCAAATAATACTAATGCCTGGGTCCCACTCCAGGAATTCTGGTTTAATTAGTTTAGGATCTGGTCTGGGCATCAGAATTTTTTCAAAGCTCTTTATGTGATTCTAATATGCAGCCAAGGTTGCAATCCACCGGGCAAGTGAGCAAAAGCTGACTTACCTTGCACATCGTAGGTGCTCAATAACAATTAAGTATGACATGAAAGATAGATGGGAGGGCTTATTAGAAATGTCAGTGGTGAAAAGCTGTACGTTCCTGGTTCCTTGGGCACCTCCGTGGGCCTGAGCACATCAGGCTGTGATTTGGGGTGGGGTGCGCATCGCCTTAGTGTAGCTCCCAGGGCTCCTTTCTGTGGACCTGACTGCCAAGAGCTTCCCCATTGCTCTGTTCCCCATGGTACCTACCGGTGGCAGGAGAGGCAGATCTGCTTGTCACAGTTCTGACGTTTGCAACATAGTTCTTTGGAGAAAAGAAACCAGACACCTGCTTCTGTAAGACCCAGGTGACGGAGTTAGCCCGAGGTGAACTCTGTCCAGGGCAGCAAGCCTCTGCCAGGGTCAGTGAGAACTCCCTGGAGCGGAGCTCACGTTGCCTAGCTTCCTTTGTTCCCTAGGTGATTCTTGTTGATTCCAAGGGGTGCTGGGAGGGGAGCATTTCCGCATCTGGCCCATGAAGGCGGCTGCCTTCAGCCATGAAGAGGCCTGCCAGCCTGGAGAAGGGGAAACTGCCAGGCAGCTGCTTACAGAGCAGCATCTGAACTGCTTCCAAGGGTCTCCGAAGACTCCAGAGCACTGGTTCTCAAACCCCAGCGTGCATCGGAACCCCCTGGAGGCGTCACACTCCGGCTTGCTGGGGCGGTGCCCTGATCTCTGATTCAGTAGTTACTGGGTGGGGCCCAAGACCTGGCACCTCTAACACCTTCCAGGTGATGCTTGATGCTGATGGTCCAGAGACTGCCCTTTGAGAACCACTGCTCCAGGAGGAAGGATGCAGATACTACCCATGTTGTTTAGGGAAAGGACGTTATCTGATCGCTGCAAATCTACCTCATGGTCACAAGGCCAGGAATTGAAATCATTTCCCACCCAACTGTAACACTGATAAATTGACATTAAAAAAAAAAATGATGAAACATCTATTACATGGCAAGTGTTATGCAAGCTTTGTTGCTAGATGGAGGAAGACCATGCAGTTATTCACGGAGCCGCTACTCCGGGTGGGTGGGTGATGGCCCAGTAAAGGGACAGTCACAGTACCCGTCTCCATGCTCTGTGGAGGGAGTGCCCAGGCCCCATGGGACACACATGGGCAAGAGGGAGGGTGGCTCTAAGGAGGCTTCTAGGGGCAGGGGATGCCCGGGCAGAATCTCAGAGTATGACTAGGGTGTGGCAGCTGAAGAAGGTGGGCAGTGTTCCAGGAGTGGCGTGGGCAAAGGTGAGCGAGCCTGGTCTGGGGAGCCACACATGGTTTATGTGACGAGGGAAGAGTTTGAGGGGTGAGGGAGCTTCGTGTGGACAGGCAGGCAGAGTGGGATGCGGGCGGGGGCCTGTCCTCCAGGGGGAGAAGCCAGGACTGATCTGTAAAGCAAGGGAAGCTGTGGAAGGGTTTTAAGCAGGCAAGTCAAACAGCCGACTGGAGGGAGCGTGCTCCTGAGGGAGACACAGGAGACTGTCACTGGAGGCCCCGTGGGAAGGGATGAGGCCATGGGGGACGTGACCTTTACATCACCTTGCCCTTGCATCACCCTCTTGCCTCTGCTGAATGTTTCCAGCTTTTCTGAGCCATTTCCAACAGTGCGTGGACTAGCATTGTGAGCACCTACTGTGCGTGCTTTTAGAGGGGAACCAGGCAATCATTCCTGTGCTTCCCCTACACAGATACTATTGTTCAAGAAACTTTAAGTGAAGATGAATGTCAAGGGCAACCTTGGAGTGGATGAACCTCAAAAAAGCAACCACAAGAGGGGCCTGTGTGGAAGGCTGGGGAGCAGGCCCATTTACTCAGCCTGGATGAGGTCAGGGAGTGATGCTCTCTGCAAGTTGTGTAGCTCTGATTTTTTAAATTTTATTTTGTGTGTGTGTGTGTTTATGTTTTGGTTCTAGCTGGGAGTCATGCTTTCCTCTCCTGCTCCTACCTGAAGAGGTAGTCCAGCCGCCTGCTGGCAGCGCATTTCCCTACCCACCAGCCCTTCAGTTTGGGGGTGAGTCTGACCCAGGGCAGTCTCCTAAATTCATGGCACTCTCATAATGGCTCTAGTACCGGGCATCAAGGAGGGACAGGATGTCCACAGCCGATCAGACCCACTCCTCACCCAGGGCAGTCAGGAGCGATTGTGCCTGGAGGACATCGTGAGGAGGGCTGCAGCGAGCTAACGGTGCCCTAAGGACAAACGCAGGAGTTGGGGAGTGAGTTCTCCTCTGTCCCTGGCCCGACTTAAACAAGAAAAATCAACAGTGATGGAGTTCACTTGCCTACCTCTCACTCACTTCACCTGCTAATGAAAATGTCACTGTGGTTTCCCCGCCAAGGGCTCTTCGTCACCTGTGATTGAGACATCTCCAACAAGTGGCTGTTGGGGAATTCGGTTCCAACAGGTCTCATCAGCACCCAAAGAGCTTCCCGGGGACTTTGCGGGCACCAGGTCCCCCGTTGAGCCCCTTCTTCCTTCAGGCTGGGGCGTGTCACCAGCAGCCAAGGTTGGGCTTCCTCAGAAGACTGAGTGGGCTGCTGCTGGGGAGGCCAGGGTGGCCCCGAATAGACTGATGACCAGTGTCAGTGAGCAGTCTTTGCTCTGAGGCAATGGCAGCAAGATCGACTGGTCCCCTATGTCAAGGTGGCTTTGTGGCTTCAAACCGGCACCGCAGATGTGCGAGGAGAGTGCAGACGGGGCGCTGGCTGCCGGCCTCAGGTTGGAAGAGTGGGTAAGGGCAGAAAGTAATGGGCGAGATCCATTGTTGATGTTTGCCCTGGTGGCTGGTCAGGGGAGGCGAGGTGCTGTCCAAAGAGATGCAACCTGAGTGCCTCCCTGAGGACTGCCCAGGCAGTTTGCTAATGACCTGGCCCAACTGGGATTCTCTTGCTGGGGAGCTGCTGACATGTTTGGCCAAATGTCCAAGGAGATTTTCATTGACCTTTGGCTGGCCACGCGGAGCTGCTTGTCTCTGAATGAAGTGCGCCACATGGTGGGTGCCATCTTGAAAGTCTGTTCTTGGGTCACTTGCGGGGGGCTCTGCCTTCTCTGTCTCTCTCTTTCATGGTGTATGCTGGCAGCTCCGCTCAATGGACCAGCACTAGAATACAAACTGTCTTATTCTCGAATGACATTGACTGTGTAAGTCCTGTCTCCTCGGGTACATGGTTAACCTTAAGGACAGGAACATAAACTGATCACAGAACTTTTGTACCACCCTCTCGCTTTCCGTTTCGCTTACTGTTGTGCAGTAGCTGTCGTACAACTGGCTGCTTGATGGAAGTGCCTGAATTCCCTTTGGCTTTGAGCCAGCTCATTTCCGCACACATCTGCCTTCCCATCGAGTGCTGATCGTGGGCCTTGCACCTCATCCTCACCCACTAGGAGTACAGGATACATTCGTGCACCCTTCACTTCACAAGCAATATGGCTCATAGCTTGCATATTCATTCTGGGTCCTCTCAATGTTCCAAAAATGCTCTAGTGTTTTTCCTTAAGTGAGGAAATAAGATGGAATAATGATCTATTGCTGTGTAACAAACAGTTCCACCATGTAAAAGCTTAAAGCAGCAAGCATTTGTTATCTTACAGTTTCTATGGGTCAGGAAAGCAGCTTGGCTGGGTGGTTCTAGCTTCAGGCCTCTCATGAGGTTGCAGACAAAATGTTGGCTAGGACTACAGACGTCTGAAGGCTTGCCCTGGGCAGGAGGGGCTGCCTTCAAGTCCACTCTTAGGGCTGCTGGTTAGAGGCCTCAGTTCCTCTGTGTGTGGCCCTCTTCAGAGGCCCATACAACACAGCAACTGGCTTCCCCGAGCAAGTGATCCAAGAGAGACACCAGGGAGTTGTAGTGCCTTTGATGACCTAGGCTCTGAAATCACCTGCTACCCACCCCACTTCCCCCCCTGTTTGTTAGGAGTGAGTCAAGAGGTCCAGGCTACACTCAAAGAAAAGGGAGTGTCAGATAAATTTTGAACATATTTTAAACCATCACATAAAGTATGGCTCCTGAGTTTGACCATGTGGATGAGCAGAGATGGCTGAGTCTGTCCTCTGCTAAGGACTCACTTCCCCATGTGGACTTGGGGGTCTGTCCGGGAAACTCCGTGAGCCTGTGGCTTGAGAGTGGAAAAATTTTGGGATCCCCGGTTACAGAATTTAGTCGGAGTGTGACTGACTAGGATATTATAAAGGCTTCAAAATGTTCAGTACAGTTACTTCAGGCAAGTGCTTCTATATGTTCGTGGAAATAGGACTAAGATGCAAAGTTATGCATTTTTAACTTGAATCTCAGTTAGTGGTGTAAAAACTTGCTATTTGCAGCCAGTGGAGAGACCACCAGGAAATGTGTTTTGGCCCCACCCTGGTCTCTGCTTCCTGTTTGGAGGGGTTTGAGCTCATTCATTCATACACCTGAGCATTATGTAGGAGGGATAAGGGCAGCGCTCATAGAAGCTGCTGAGGTGCTCCTATGATGCCCCCTCAGATCAGAGCTGATCAGGAGGGGGACAGTTTAGGGCCCCATTAGCAGTCCGTGGACCCATCAATCCAGCTCAGACCACCTCACCAGTTAATGAGGACATTCTCTTAAAACAACTAATGGGCTTTCTTGCTGTGCTAAAATTAGAGCTGGAAGGTAAACATAGATATATCATTGGAGTGGAATAATAATGTTAAGCCACATGGGAAAATTCTAGTGTGGATTGTCATTCTGTTGTCCTTGGAGTTCTTGGACGGTGTGTTCTGGTTTGCTGGGGACACTCTCAGCACAGTTTGTCGTCCCTGGGTAATTATTAATGTCTCCTTTTACTTTCATAAATGTTCAGGTTTGAGTGGTAAGTTTTATGGTCCTCAAAGAATAGAGCTCAGCACTGAGTAGGCACTCAAGAAAGGTTAATTCCCTTCCTGGGCAAACCAGTAACCTCTGCAGAGAAGTAACCGCACAAAGTGCATTTTGTGCTTTTAACAAACCTATTCTTGACACCAGAAATCAAAATCGGGGCTTTTTCCTTGAGTAAGCGCTTCTTTTGTAAAGTAATAATGCTTATTCAGATTCATATTGGCACTGTCATTGACCTGGCTTCTGCCGGCTTTGGATTTGGCTGAGCTCATAGGGAAAGAAGCCTGTGAGTCTTCATCGACGAATCCGTAAATGCCTCACAATAACATCGTCCACTGTATGTATCAGTTAGTCAATCATTTCTCATGCACGACTTTACCTCACAGCAGCCCTGTTCAGTGGGAGAGTCTGGGGAACTAGAGATACAGAGAGGATCCCACAACTAATTAATAATACTCCTAAAACTGCAACCCAGGTTTCCCACCTTAGATTCTACATTCTTCCCTTAATCCTGCCTCTTTGTAGACGTTCCCATCAGCTGTATCTGGCCATGCCATGCTGACTTAAGATGTTTCTCTTAATGCCCAGGAAAGTTTAGGAAATCGATGAAGTTGTGGCATGATGACCTAGGTCAGTGGTCGGCAAACTGCGGCTCTTTGGCCCCTTGAGTGTGGCTCTTCCACAAAATACCACGTACAGTGTGATTGAAACTTCGTGGCCCACATGCAGAAGTCGGTATTTTGTGGAAGAGCCGCACTCAAGGGGCCAAAGAGCTGCATGTGGCTCGCGAGCCACAGTTTGCCGACCACTGACCTAGGTGACAATGTAGAATTTGGTTACTCGAGGACATGCATTGTTGCTAGCGTATTCATTTAGTTTGGCCAAGGAGCCCCTTCATTAAAGAATCCTTCCCTTTATTTAGTGCTTTTTTGGTTTACAAAGCACTTTATGTGCAGTGTCTATTTGCAGCCGTGTTTGATGCATGGGGAGCCTGGGCACAGGTTACTGTCAGAGGTCTTGGTATTACCGTTTCCTCCCAGAAGCTCGGAAAGATTAACGGGATTACTCAAGGTGACACATCTAGTAAATGGCAGCGTGGGACTCTGAGCTCAAGTATTTCTGATATTTGGCCCTCATTACTGATTTCAAAGAGTTCCTCCAGCATGATATCAAAACTGGGAGAGATGTTTGATTCTAGGGCAGTGGCTTCAGGATGAGCACCTCACGAAATGCTGAGATTGAGTCTCCTCTATGAAGAGGGATGAGTATACCTTCTGACCGCCACAGGGGTGAGACGTGCAGCGGCCACTCACAGGGCACAGATGACTTTAATCGACCCAAAGGGCCTGCGAAGTTAATTAAGCAGCTCATTTTCAAATGGAGCTGAGTGGGCAGAAGGCGATCAGAGAAGGACAAAGGACTTAGGAATGAGTGTTTTTAAGGCCTGCAGGCCCTGCCAGTCATGGATAAGAAATGCTGTAGGGAAAAATCAGAGGCCCATGAAGGTGAGAAAAGATAAAGGCTCAGCCAAGAGTTCAAACACATGGCAGATGGCTCCTTCTCCAGGGAAGCTGTGTTTGGTTCTTTATTTGGAGCAGGAGGAGTAGAGGGGTAAGAAGTTTTAGAGAAATACAAATACGTGAAGACCAGAGCTGCAGAAGGAACAGTGCCGGCATGGAACTGAGGACAAAAACACCCATTTTCTCTGAGTGAGACAATTCTATTCCTCCTTTGCTAGATCTCAAGAGAATCAGACACTGGCTCACATAGACGGGGCAGCAACTGACTCATGTCGTGAGCAAATTACTTATAATTCCTCTTGGTGTCTTCTTTTCCTTCTTCCTGTTTTATTCTCCATCCCTTTTGTGTGCCTGAGGACATGGACCGACTTAGATTTCCTTACACCAGTTAGAGGCGCTCGTTTCCAAGCATGTGAGGAGTTGTTTGATTGAAAGAAGTAAGAATGTGCGTTGATTGAGGTGAGCAGGCCGCCATGCCTGTTGTTTTCTTCATAACGTCTGAAGGAGTTGCCTTAGAATCATTGGCTGTTGGAACTGGAAAAAGGAGCTTTAGAGACTGCCGTTCAACTTTCCCTCTGACGCAGGAGCCTTTTCTGCAGCTACGTGAGTAGATGACAATTCAGATGTTTTGGAACACGTTCCGAGGGAAGAATTTGCTGTCTCAGGAGGTTGCTCACTCCATTTCTAAATGCGTTAACCTACTAATTCTTACTAGTAGAGCACCTGCTGTGTCCCAGACATACACTGTGTGAGTCCTTTACAGTTACCAAGTCATAGATCCAACACGACCTTTATCCCTATTTTACAGACGAAGAAGTTGAGACACAGAGAAGTTAAGTGACTTGCCCAAGGCCACACAGCTAGTAAGTGACAGGGATGGGATTGGAACCCAGGCAGTCTGACACCGCAGTCTGTGCACTACTTACCGGCGTTGCTGCCTCTCTGTTAAGACTTCTCTAGTAATTATTGTTTTTCTCTTACTTTGCATCAAAATTGGCCTCTTGCAGTTTCTACCCCAGGGCCCTTCACGTGATGATTCATCAAGCATTTTCAGACAAACTGTCATGTCTTCCTATCATCTTCTTTTCTGCGGGATGCCATCTTTTGTTCTCTCACGAATTTCTCACGTGGCATGATTTCCAGGTTTCTGGTGCTTCTTCTGGTTGTATGTCAATTTCAGATAGCCTGGTGAGAAGCACCTGAGATTTAAGGTCAAACCCACCTGGATTGAAGTCTCAGCCTCTTTACTTATTAGCTGTATATTCCTGAGCAGATACTTTATCAGTCTTTGGAGCAGAGGGTCCTGCATTGGTGTAATGGGACTAATTCTAAGCTCCTTGGGCCATTGTAAAGATGAGCAAAGGGCAGGAATCATAGTGTGAGCTCCAGAAAGGTTAACTATGATTCTTGTAACTGTAACTAGCCACAATGACAACTGTATTCATTCCCTCCGAATTGACCTGTACATTCATAAATCTCAGTCAAAACCTTAGCATGTTAATTTGAAGAAATTGACAATGTGATCTGAAAATTAGATGAAGCTTTACAGGTTGTAAAATAGCAAAACAATACTGAAAATGAAAACCAAGTTGGAGGACTCATACTACTTGATTTCAATACCTACTTTAAGCTACAGGAACAAAGATAGTATGATACCAGCATAAAGATAGACAAATAGATCAATGAAACAGAACTGAATCTAGAAATAGACCCGCATATGTACAATTAATTGCTTTTTGATAGAGATGTGAAGTCAGTTCAACAACAAAGGCTTTTAAACAGATGGTGCTGGAAAAAATGGCTATCTGTTTGCATATAAGATAACCCTCGACCTCAGCTCCGTTGAAACATCAAAACTAATTTGAATCCCATCATAGACTTAATGTGAAAGCCAAACACAAAACTTCAAAAAGAAAACACAGGAGATTTGGGATTAGTCAGAGATTAGGACACAAAAAGCACTAACCAAAAAAGCACAAAAAGAATACATTTGACTTTATCAAAATCAGATCTTTGTATTCATGAGGAGACACTGTTGATCAAGAAAACGAATAGGCAATCTACAGACTGGGAGAAAATATTTGTTACGCAGAATTCAGTAAGACTTGGAATGTAATAGTTAAAGAACTCTCACAAACCAATATTAAAAGACAAACAACCCAATAAGAAACATGGGCAAAAAGATGTACAAATTTCCAGTAAGAGGTTTACACCATTTGTCATAAGGGAAATACAAATTAAAACCACAGTGAGATACTAGTCACAATTGCTAAATAGCTAACATCAGAAAGACTGACAATACCAAATGTTGGCAAAAATATGGAATTACTGGGATGCCCATACAGTACTGGTGAAGTGTAAAATGACACAACCGTCTTGGAGAAGTGTGTGGCCATTCTTATGAAGTTAAGCATACATCTGGCCCAGCTATTTCACTCTTAGATCCTTATACAAAAGAAGGGAAAACACCCTATATAATAAAAGCCTAATATGCTAAGTGTCTGGTCATCTGGTCGGCTGTTCAACCAATGAAAACATAATATGCTAATGATATGCTGAGGCTGCTCAACTGCTCGCTATTACGCGCATTGACCACCAGAGGGCAGACAGTCGATCGGTCGACCAGTCGCTATGACGTGCACTAACCACCAGGGGGTAGATGCTCCGACCGGTAGGTTAGCTTGCTGCTGGGGTCCAGCCGATTGGGACTGAGCAAGATGGGCTGGACATGCCCTGGAGCCCTCCTGCGGTCCCTCCCTAGCTGGCCACCCTCCTGCATCCCTCCCCAGCCCAGATCGTGCACTGGTGGGGTCCCTTGGCTTGGCCTGTGCCCGCTTGCAATCCAGGACCCCTCAGGGGGTGTCAGAGAGCTGGTTTTGGCCCGACGGCAGAATGACCAGTCACTATGATGCGCACTGACCACCAGGGGGCAGATGCTAAATGCAGGAACTGCACCCTGGTCATCAGTGTGCTCCCACAGAGGGAGCACCGCTGAGCCAGAAGCCGGGCTCATGGCTGGCAAGTGCAGCGGCAGTGGCAGGAGCCTCTCCTACCTCTGCAGCCACACTAAGGATGTCTGACTGATGGCTTAGGCCTGCTGGCCTAAGTTGGCAATTGGACATCCCTCAAGGGCTCCCAGACTGTGAGAGGGCACAGGCTGGGCTGAGGGACTACCCCCCTCCCCCCCCCAAGAGCATGAATTTTATGCACTGGGCCTCTAGTATGCCCATAAAAAGACTCATATGAGAATGTTCATAGCAGCTTTATTCATAATAGTCCCAAACTGGAATCAACTCCATCAACCAGGACTGGATAAGTACATTATGGTGTGAGCGTGGAAGATGGAATAATACTCGGCAATAAAAAGGAATGAAATACTGATACATGCAACAGAATCTCAAAAACATAATAGTGAGTGAAAAAAAGCTAGGAAAAAAGAATACTTCCAAAGCAATTCTATTTATATGAGGTTCAAGTACAGACAAAACTAACATATGCTGATAGGAATGAGAACAGTGGTTGCCTTTGCCAGGAGTGAATGGGAATTGACTGGAAGGAGGGCATGAGAAAATGTTCTGGGGCAACAGACATATTCTGTATCTTGTTTGGGGTGATGCTTATATAGGTGGACATAGTCCTAAAAACTCATTATGCTAAATACTTGAGATCTGTGTAAATTCTACCTAACTGTTAAAGAACAATGAAGAGGATATCTAAAGCTTAATATATATGCTTGTTTGAGAAGGCATACCTAGGTTTTCCCAGGGATTCCATCTGAGTCTAACTCTGAATAGACATTGGAGGTTATCAATGAACTCTATTATCTATGGACTAGAGGCCCAGTGCATGAAATTCATGCACGGGTAGAGTCCCTAGGCCTGGCCAGTAATCAGGGCCGATTGGGGCCTTCTGGCTGCCTGCCGGAGCCTTCCTTCATTCTGCGCCGCCCCCTGGTGGTCAGCGCACATCATAGCGAGCGATTGAACTCCTGGTCTCCTGGTCAAACTTCCAAGGGGACACTTTGCATACTAGTCTTTTATATATATAGATATATAGATATGTTTGTAAAGAGCTTATCTACAGAGCCTTAGCATGAGTAACTTTCACTTTTTTGGGCTGTGAAGTCCTCACCTGAGAATTTAGATTAATGCTGTTTCTCTGCCTCAAGATTATTGATAATGTTAAATGAGATATGTAGTCAGAGCTCTGAAAATGTATAAAAGTGGTGGGACATCAGAGAGAACTGCTAGTTAAAGCCATCGCTATGCCTCCTTGAAGAAGCTGAACTGGTGGAACAAAAAACCATAGTGGGGTTTGGGGCCATAAAACCACTTTTTCAGTCCCTCTGTGTTTGAAATTTACCTGGAGTCATTCATCCTCACGGCCCCTCCCCTCCTGGCTAACACCCCCTGAGAAATGTTGGACCTTGAAACTTGATCTCCTAAATTGAGTTAACTGACTTTAATATTAAACATCTACTGTGAGCCAAGCACTGTGAAGGTTATAAAAACGAGTAAGAAATAGCTTCTGCTCTCCAGGAATTTACAACATGGCCACATCACCAACTTCAGGAGGAGAATCCCACACAAAGTGTGCCCTCCTGTTCCACTCACTCACCAACACTATGGTCATCTTACTAGGGTCTCTTGATTTGTCCAGTCTCTGCTTTTTCACACATCAAGTAATTCATTCCCGAGTTTCTTTTCTTTTCTAGAGAGCAGTGGCCCAGACAGGAAAGAATCCTTTCATGAATCTCTAAGATGAGACAAAAAAAAAAAAAAAAAATCAACTGATTATTGTGTCTTTTGAAGTCCTAACTTGATATTGTGTTCTCAATTTATGGATGGCTTTTGTTCTAAAAATAGCCACACACCTTTATCTTCATAATTCATGCTTTAAACTGACTCTTAAAAAAAAAAAAGGCACCACACTTCATTTGGATTTTACTTAATGCCCTGTTTTCTGTTCCAGGATTCAGTCCTGGGCGTAGCATCATATTTAGTGGCCACGTCTCCCCAGCCTCCTGTGGTCTGCAACAGTTTCTTGCTTTCCTTGTTTTGTCATGACCTTGGCAGTCTACTATCCTGTAGCATGTCCCCTGATCTGGGCTTGCCTGATGTTTTTCTCATGATCAGACTATGGTTATGGTTTTTTTTGTTGTTGTTGTTAATCCTCACCCAAGGATATTTTTCCATTGATTTTTAGAGAGAGTGGAAAGGAAGGGGAGAGGGAGAAACATCGATGTGAGAGACACATCAATTGGTTGTCTCTTGCATGCACCCGGACCAGGGTTGGGGATTGAGCCTGCAACCAAGGTATGTGCCCTTGACCAGAATCGAACCTGGGACCCCTCTGTCCTCAGACCAATGCTTTATCCACTGAGCCAGACCGGGTAGGGTGGGTTATGCATTTTTAGAAAGAATACCACAGAGGTGAGGTGCCTTCTCATTACATCCTCTCAGTGGGTACCTGACATCCACAGACATCATTGATGATGTTTAGCCTTGATCACTTGGTTAAGAAGGTGTTTTCCAGATTTTTCCACTATGTCTAGCACCCCCTAAGCTTCACCTCCTGGGCAGAGTATCTACCTATCTTATTTGGATGAATCTTTCTCAAACAGAATTAATATTCAGCTTCTTTACTACAGGACAATCCAACTGTGTACCGCACATCACCCTCGCTCTGGGCTTTGAGACATTAGCTAATTAATCCTAATGAAACTTTATAGCAGAAGCTCACTAATTCTCACTTTCACTCATCTGTAAATAGAACGGCTTTTCTAAAAAACCCATCAGTCTTCACTTCACTTCGAAGCTGAGATTTATATGAGGTATCAGTGAAGTCTATTATCGATGGATGTGTTTCTATCTACAGAGCCTCCGCATGAGTAGCTTTCCACAGATACTTTATTTTGTATTTTCTGCTTTCCTGTGGAGCATCAGCCTGTGGAGCATTATCCTAAGTCATTTCAAAGAATACGTCGGTTAAAAATAGCCTTGGATTTTAATCTATTTATTATATTGCAACCTCTAATTGGAACTCGTTTCTCTAAGGAGTGCAAAGCTGATTATGATACATAATTAGGTAATGCCTGCATTCTCAAAAACCTCCAGTGTCCTTAAGCCTTGGTTTACAATAGAAAGAGAGTTTGGTTTAAGATGAATCTGTCTTGGATTCAGTCCAGTGGAATGCATTGTATTTGTTGCTTAACAAACACTGCCTTGCATGTTATAATGACTTTCCATTTATATGCTTTCCCCCAAACACACTCGGGTTTTTTGGGGAGAATAGTCTGGCTTACAGTTTTGTCGCCCGTAGTGATTAGCTTGTGGCACTTGCAGTAGATGTTGCTGATTGTCTATCTCACATCCATTTGCATCTTTCCTTCTATGAACAGAATCCCAATTTATTCAGACACCTTCTTCCCGTCCTCCACCAGGTATCTCAGGAGAAATTGACCACCCCTTAGCTGTAGGGCTGGATCTCGTTGGCTTAAGAGCACTTGTCCTTGTTTATGATCAATTTAGGAATGTGCACAGAACCCCAAATAGCCCATCTGAGAGGGCCTTGCTGGGTGCCTCTGAGAAAAGTTCCCTTCATCTTAAGCAAAACAACAGAGAGAGGCGAGGAGGTCCCTCTGCCTGTGGACACTGTCCTTTTGTCGCTGTGCAGATCCAAGCTGCAGGAGCTCCCACCGCCAACCGGAGCAGGAAGCCAGGGAAATGGCTATGGCGTCCACTTTTGAGAAGCAATAAATGTACTTACTGTGTAAGCCAGTTTCAGGTCAGTGTCTGGGTATTTGCAGCCAAAGGCATCTTGAATGATACAGAATTGTCATAAAATTTTTTAAATTGGTTTTAGTGCCAAAGGACCTCTTTGGAAGAAGAAATTAAAACGGAGTAAAAAGCACTAGTTCACTTTAATTTGGAAAGCAATTTTATAGCAGTTAGAAAAATTTAAAGAATATATAGTTTTCATTCCTATCTATCCCTTTTTCATAAATGCATTCATTAAATGTTACTTTAAACGCTGGTACTGTTCATGGTTGCAGGGTATAAAATAAAAAGTTGGGGCGTAGTAGATTGGTCTAGTGTGCCAATAGCCTGAATGGAGCTGGGGTCACAAAACTGTCTAGATTGTTGCCTTCTCTGAAACACATGCAACTCTTCCCCAAAAGCCTCAATTCCTCCCACCCTCCCACTGCTGCGCCCCTTCTCTTCCCCTTCTCCTGGGCGTCCTCATATGGGTAGGTGTGCTCTGAGCCGTCCTCCCAGACACAGGTTAGCCTCTGCCCCAGCCTGCCTGTGTCTTCAGAACAGGATGAGCCCCTCCACTGCTGGAGTCTGCCCTTGAGCCCCCCGCCCCTCACTGCCTCTCGGAGATCCTGTTTGCTGCTTTATGACATTAACAGGGGATGATTTTATTTCGTATCAGGATTCTGCATGCTGACACCTATAGGAATCCAAAGCCAGGAACATGGTTGCTCACCTTTCCCCATCATTTGCCTGATCACCGGGCACATTCTATACCTTCCTCCTCTCCCTGTTGTCTCCCTGAGTCACGCTTTGTGAGGGGTTTATGGGGAACTGCTCTCTGGTTCCAGGGACGCTTCGGTTGGTTTTCCCTCCATCCTGAGGAAAAGACCCATCAATTTGGTATCTTAAACCTTAGCCCAGCAAGAAAATATTTTTTTTTTCTTTCCAGCCAACAGCCCCATATTTCCCAATTGGTGTGCGCCAGCTTTATACCCCTGCTGGAGGCCTGGTGTATGAAATTCATGCACGGGTAGGGTTCGTGGGCCTGGCCAGCGATCAAGGCTGATCTGTGGGGTGACCAGCAGGGCCATTGGGAGCCCCTGCTGGGATCCACCTTAGCTGTCCTGGCACCACCCATTCACCAGCCCCACCCCCACCGCCGCTGCATGTCAGGGCCTGCGGGCGGGGGGCAGCTCCTGCATTGAACATCTGTCCCCTGGTGGTTAGTGCTCATCATAGCAACCAGTCGTTCTGCCATTTGGTCAATTTGCATATTAGGCTTTTATTATATAGGATATTTTTAAATACTGTGTTTCTTCAATTATCTTTCTCAGAATAGAGTACCTTAAGGTGCTCTGTAGAAAATAAGATTAAGTCATTTGAAAAATGCTGCCTACCTCCCCACAGTCACCATGCACATTAGCACATTATATGAGTCCCAATAACTCTGTGTGAAGACAAGATAACTGTTTAACTTATTGATCATAACTCACCCCATCTCTGCTCCCCACCTCCCCCCAAGGTCTATCCAATAGCCTGAAACCCACCTAGCAGAACTTAAAATTCCCTGAACCCATGTTTAAACTGTGCCTCTTCTAAGTTTCCGTATTGGGGGTCCCCCACTCCCTGTCTTTGTATCAGAATGGTCAGTCCTGCCCAGAGCCTCATGCCCAGGGAGCCCGTGTGATCATTTACTTTAAAACATTCCCATATAAAAGTTGCAGCAGGCGTGTAGACACAACTTAACTCCACTTCACACCCCAGGGGAAGTGCTTGGCATCTGATACAGCCCCATCCGGAACCAACATTCCAGAGATAGTTACACAGCCTTGCGGGTACCCTTGCGCCTACACCTGAGGATGAATTCGCACGAGGCATGTGAGAAGTGACGTCTCCCTGTGTAATGAGTGGCGGCCAGTGGTTGGTTAGGAAGATTGTCCAGGTCACGCTTCCTGCATGAAGGAGGTAGGAGAATCTGCAAGCCCAGGTGGTGGGCGCCCTGGGGGTCCTGGGAGCCCAGTGCCTGTGTCCAGACAGAAGGAAGGTGCTGGCTGGGGTGTCAGAGGGGCAAGATGGGGACTTCCCTGAGCTACGGGAGCTGTTGGTGTGACTGTTGAACATTAAATGAACATTAAACAGTTAGCCAGCTCTCATCTAAGACTTGCTTCAATCCCGTCGTACACCTGGCAGGGCGGTAGCGGGGAGGGTGCTAGTCCTCAGCTAACCCAGAGGCTGCCAGTAGTTGCCAGGAGAACTTGGCAGACAATAAGGCCAGAAAGCAGAGTGGTCAGCCCCCCTGCAGGCGGAGTCAGCGGGCTCAATCCCCACCCTGGTCCCCCAGGTCTCAAGGTGATGCTGACCAGGACAGGGAGTCATCAGACACCCCCCCCCCCCCAGCTGTGCCAGCTCAATGGGCTTCCATTTCCCGTCTCCCCTCAGCTCCACAGAGTGAAATGGCTGCATTAGGGATGTCTTAGCAACTAAGGCACTCGGTTAAGGGATGCCCCGTCGCCTCTCCCACAGCAAGCACCTCAAAGAGGCACCTTTGTGCTAGGCAACCACGAGCCAGGTTTCTGCCAGTGTCCTGCCTCAGCCTCTTGCTCCCCGCCACCCCCATTCCTGGGGTTCTTGCAGGAGCCATGACTGTACCAGCAAACGCCCTTGAACATGGCCCAGCATCGTGTGAGCACCAATAAGTGTTCTTCCTCTCTCTCTCTCTCTCTCTCTCTCTCTCTCTCTCTCTCTCTCCTTTGAACCTTAAGCTGTTCAAACTGGTGCTTTCCTCAATTTTGACTCATAAAGGAGCCCCTTCAGCCCTTCCTTGGAGTTTATTTGCTCTGGGTTGACAGGGAGCTCTAATAAGTGTGATTTGCTTTCCTGCTTCGCAGAAGATTAGAAACACCACATTAACAGGAATCTGTGGCAGGCATACTCAAAGCCGCTGATAGTGAAGGAAGCCACAGAAGTATAAAAATCAGGCAAGAGAACGTCTAAGTTCTGGGGCCATTTGAGTAGGAAAAGAAGACACAATAGCCCGACGCCTCTGTGGTTTTTGAATAGTGACACTGTTCTGAAGCCTGTTTGTCATAACGGCCCCGAGTTATGGGAGATGATGAAGTGACTCCTAGCGTGCTTTGTTTAATGAGGCGGGAAAGCATGTGATAAGCTTCAGAACTTCCAACAAAGTCCTGAGTGTTTGGGTGCGATGCTGAGGTTGCGATGCCGAAAGTGATAAATCGTCCTTCTGTGGTTTGTTAAGGTGATGGATTGAACATCCCCGGTCCCCAGGTCCTACTGGATAAATGCGGCATCGCTTCACATGGTGGCAGAAGCAAATGCTTGTAAAACACCCCGTAATCCATGAGGCGCAAGCTCGCTTGCACCCTCAGAAACAGCTCCCAAACCAGCTTCTGTTGGAGCCGAAGGACTTTGACAGACGCACGTGAGCACACTCCGAGCCTGAGGATAACGGGGCCGAGGAAGAGACGGCTCCCTGTCCGTAAAGCGGCCCTTTCCCAGCCTCTGTTTTTAACGTCTGCTTCTTGTTTTGCCCGGGAAGGCCAGAGCCGCTGTTCGTTTTGCTAAGTTGGGAGCAGGTACATTTTAGGGAAAGGCCTGTGGAATATTCTGCTGTGGCAAAGACCGTCACCCGGTGGGTATGTGCTCAAGTCTGCCTCGGCTTGTCAGCAGCCGCCAATCATGAGTGCAGAGTGGCCTGGAGCCGGGGGGGGGGGGGCTTTGGGACTCGTGCATGGGCCAGCCTGGATTTTGATTTGCATCTTTCACAGAGATACATACTTAGTCAACGGGCAATGGACTTGAAAGCCTGTGACGAATGGTCTAGCAAGAGACAGAGCCTTAAATTCCTGCAGATGTTTCCCCATTGAGGAGGAGGGTGGAACCACAGCCTGATGTTACTGCCGTAGCCACTGCCGTTTAGTAAGCTCTTACATGGACCAGGTACTGTGCACACATCAGCACTTCCCTGCAGATGCTGTCAACCCTACCAGGTAGATACTCCATGCTCAGAGAGGTTAAGTGACTTATTCAAAGACACACAGCTAACTAGAGAAGGAGCTGACGTTGAAACCCAGATCTGTCTGCCTCCAAGGCCAGGCCTTTCACCACGAGGTGAGCACCAGGTGACATCTCCTTCCCCCGGGAACAGCCCATCCTTGGTGAGAAAATCACCAAGAAGGGGCTCCCAGGAGGCAGCAGGCGCTGCGTGGAGAGAATGCCAGGGGCAAAGATATGGATCTGTTTGGATGGGGCCCCGATGAAATTCTGCCGGAGTGAGCCCTCTGCTCTGGGGGCCAGAACAAAACATGACAGCAGCGTGGCGTCCCCTCCCACTGGGCCCCTGCTCTCATGGCTGATGTGTCCTCACTCAGGGCTTTTTCAGGGTGTCTGCTACCTGGGCAGTGTGACTGCTGGTCTGAGCTATTCAGTACAAGCCTGAGGCTGTTTTGCTTGGGGATGTCTGCCGGCAGCTGAGCTGCCATCCTCTCAGGAGGTGGAGAGGAGCCCCAGCAGCCGGAGCCAGCCCCTCCCTGCCACCAGCAGGAAGCTCTCCTGGCTCTCCTGGGAGGACCTGGCCCTCTGGTCCTCTCTCAGCTGATGTGGCTGCTGCTCTGCTTCCCCCGGGAACGTGGCAGACTGTCCATGGCTTCAGCCTGGTCCAGCCCTTCCAGGTCTCCCTGCACTTCAGGTGAGTGGCAGTCAGAGGGAAAGGTCAAGGGTGGCTGGGTCACGATCTCCTAGGGGAAGAGGGGTGAGCAGTTTATCGCTTAGGCCCAATGCTCTGTAAGGCATCCCGAGAGACGAGGAGTTCTGGATTTATGTTCCTCAGAGGGTCCCAGAACAAAAAAGACATTTTTAAAAGGGGATTCGACAGACAGAAGCAGAAGGATTCTGGCAGAGGGGTCATGGGGGAAATATTACAGGATCGGTAAAAGGGGCAGCTCTTTAGGGTCTGGAGTGCCAAGCAGAGGGGTTGGAGTTTCGTGTTTTATATACTAGGGTTCTGTTCAAGGTTCCCGAGCAGGATGCCACCCAGTGAAACGGTGCTCGGGGGAGATGAGCCTGGGGCCATCAGCTTCCATGCAAACCCAGGCCTGCCCGGGAGGGAGCTGGTGAAAATGTGCCCTATGGGGAGCCTGGCCCCGGGGTTGTCTTCAGTGCTGCCCACATATTTCTCGTTGCCTGCCTGCCGGGAATATGGCAGGATTGCCTTTTCCTGTCTCTGTCAAGGTTAGGTGTGACCGGTGACTTGCTAAGCCCAGTGCAGGGGCTGTTTCTTCGGGGTCTAGATCGCAAGAACTTTCAGTTCAGGGCCCTGCCAGCTCTCCTGCCATCCCTCACTGCTCACCTGGCGTGGAAGCCACCACAGACGAGGCGCAGAGGAGCAGCGAGATGCACCAAGACTGCACAGAGCGAAGCAGGCGGCCGGCCGCAGTGGGTGGTGTGCTGACCCCTGGACCACGGCCCTTTGGGACAGAGGCTCTGACCGTGGTGTGCGTGGCCGGAGGCACGTGTGGCAGTGGAGCCTCTGGCAGAGTGGGACCCAGGGGGACACCGGCGAGTAAGATGTTAGCGGGCCCTGCTGGGCCACCGAGATGCTGAGGTCGTTTCCTCCTGGAGCGCAACCCCCTGCTGGGTGACATGGTGTCATCCGTGCGTGCAAAGCGCTCTTAGTCCTCCTCGTGGCAGGACACGCTTGCTGAACACCCCCTCTCTGCCGGGCAGTGTGGAGGCATTTGCCGACTTGGCTTCAATAGCCACTCCTGCAACCCTGGGCCCGGAGCTCTGCGATGACACCCTTTCCAGCGGCAGGAGAGGAAGTGCAGGGAGCGAGAGAGCTCGGCCACGACCGCACAGGCGGTTCAGGGCTGGAACTGGGACCGGAGCCCAGGTCTTCCCATTCTGCATCTGAGCCCCTCACCTCTGTGCATCCCGCCTTGGGTTCAGGTCTTGGGATTATTTTTCTTGTATCCCTTCGCCTCTTTGATCACCGCTCTCGGCCCTGCGTGCTGTTTGGACGTGACCTGCAGGGGCCCTGTCAGCACGGTGGGAGGCAGAGGCCTGCTCCCCGAAAATGCTGGTCTGAGCACTGGAGGAGGTAGATGGAAACAGCCGGTCGACGAATCAGGGGGGGGGTTCAGGCAGACACAGGGCGATGACCGCTTTGGAACCGGGCAGAGCTCGGGCATCGCTCTGGGCCGCGTGTCTGTAAGTTTCCATGGGTCATCTCCGAGGCCTGCTGTCATCTTCCCACTCCCAGCCCTGCCCCTTGAAGAGAAGAAATCACTTATATTCTGGAGCCGTCTGGGGAAATTGAGTTACTCCCCTTCCTGGCCTGGACAAGCCCCGAACAAGCAAGCTATGGCTGTCATCTTCGATGGTTTTGCAGATAACTGACCAGCCTTGTGCTGCAACGGCCTAACTCTAGGGGACCCAGTCCTGAGACGCCACCTAATGAGCTCCTGTGACTTCTGAAGAGCTGCCACTGAAGATACTATCCATTGCATCATTCCATCCTTCCTACTTAAAGCCCCACTTCATCAAATTTCTTTATTTAGTGTCATGGAAATGTTCTCTCTTTAAAACGATGCCTTTCCCTAATCAAGAATAAGAACGACATAAGCAGTTTTGTTTCTCTTTCTACCTGTGCTTCCCAGTTTGAATTCAGGGAAGGGAGAGAACTCCGCGTGCTCCAAGTAGGAGGTCTCCAAGAGGCGTGGTTTCTTATCAATCTCCCGTGGACTATTTAGAAACAGTTTCTCCAACGACACGTGTGCTGGAGAGAAGCTAGCCATTCTGCCATCTCCGGCACCTCCGATGTTCCGTTCTCCTCCACGTCACCTTCCCCCAGTGAGCCAGTCATGTGCAACTTCCTGCGTTTTTTAAATGACCGTGGAGATGTCGAGAGAACACCAGCACAGGTACTTGTTGGCAGCTGCAGAAAGTCTGCAACCAAGACACGCCCTCGGGGCGCCCTCACGTACCTGCACCAGGTGAGTGAGCAGCGGGGACTTCGGCTGGAAGGCGTCCCTGAGCCCCTGATCGAGGCCCGGGCCAGGGAGTGGCCTGAAGATGTCGCCCCAGGGAGAGCTGCACACCCCTCTGGGAGGATGGAGCAGCACCTAATCTGCAAGGTCTACGGAAAGGACCAGTGGCCCAGAGGGAAGGGCAGCATTCTTCCTGCGGCACTTGTCCACACGGTGAGACGGGGGACACGGGGTTACCCAGCTGAGGAGGACCGAGCTGGACCCTTCCGCGTGAGCGCAGCGCTGGCATCACTTTCCCCGGATGAGAATACGGGCTCCTCGTGCAGGCCCGGGCGGCGCTCTTTACGCAGAGCCCTCGGGCACACGCCTCTCCTCCTCTTCCTTTAATTTAGGTTTGTGAAGGTTGAAGTGTGTTACCTAAAGTAAAGCTCATGAATCTTAAACACACAGCTTGGTGGATTTTTTACATATGTGGGCACTATGTGACCAGATACGACTATAGACAGCATTTTAAATTTAAACGATTTAAATAAGGCTTAATTGATATTTAACTCCTTGAACATTTAGCCCAAAATCTTAACAAACATTGTTATGATAAAATAAGACTATTTGTAATTGTAGCTTTTAAAGTCCATCTAACTGCAAGTCCATCTGATTGCCAATGTAAAGAATCAGGATTACATTTCACATATATTACCTCCAGAACTACATAGATGTGTGCAACTCATTTGTTTATATATTTCTTCATTGATTTCAGAGAGGAAGGGAGAGGAGGAGAGAGATAGAAACATCAATGATGAGAGAGAATCATTGATTGGCTGCCTCCTGCATGCCCCCTACTGGGGACCGAGCCTGCAATCTGGGCGTGTGCCCTTGGCCGGATTCGAACCTGGGACCCTTCAATCCGCAGGCCAACGTTCTGTCCACTGAGCCAAACTGGCTAGGGCAGATGTGTGTAAATTTAAGCATTCTGCGAATTGTTTAATATTGCAAACTCTCTCTCCACTTCCCTACGCAACTCCTGCGAATACCACACTACTCCAGCGGTGCTTCTGGAACCACGGATTGGAAGGTGAAGAGAAGCAGAAAAGAAAGGATATTCGCCCTCTGGGGAAGAATACTTCCTCATGATGCAGAAACCTGCTGCACTGATGCCATCTGAGAGGAAGGATTTGATGAGTTCATACGCAAGTGCTGGCGCTGCTCAGGTTCCACCTCGCTCTGTAGCTGCATCTGCCCCTGATCCTGCCAGTGGCAAAGTCCCCAATCTTTCACAACACTTGGACACAGTGGCCTTTTGTTTTGAGATGAAAAAATGTTTCCCTGGCGGTTAAATGATGTTAGGCACTGTTCAAGGTACTGGTCCACTGTGTTGGTGCTCAGCCCTGGGTCCTGAGTGACTGGCACATGTTCTTTAAGGACAAGTGTTCTTTAATAATTGTGTGTGTGACACCCTAGCTGGTTTGGCTCAGCGGATAGAGCATCAGCCTGTGGACCAAAGGGTCCTGGGTTTGATTCCAGTCAAGGGCACATACCTTGGTTGCAGGCTCCTCCCTGGCCCAGGCCCTGGTTGGGGCATGTGCAGTAGGCAACCAATCTATGTGTTTCTCTCACATCAATGTTTCTCTTTGTCTGTCCCTCTTTCTTCCACTCTCCCTAAAAATCAATGGAAAAATATCCTCTGGTGAGGATTAACTAACTAACTATCTAAATAAATAAATATAATTTGTGTGTGTGTGTGTGTGTGTGTGTGTGTGTGTGTGTGTGTGTGAGAGAGAGAGAGAGAGAGAGAGAGAGAGAGAGAGAGAGAGAGAGAGAGAGAGAGAGAGAAAATGAACCCAGGGCTTTCTGAAATGGGGCCCCATGCCCATGTTCTTCTTGCCTGAGTCTAAGGTAGTGGTTGCTGCCCCAAATATTAATGGCTTAATCAATATAGAAGTTTATTTCCTTCTCATATAACCTTGCAGGCATAAGTAGTCCATGAAGTTATGGCAGCTCCTCAGTCAATGACCCAGGCTCCCTCTATCTTGTTGCTCCCCTTTCCTAAGATGTTGCCTTCATCTGAATGGCTCGAGATGGTTCTCATCATATCTGTATTTCAGCCAGAAGGAAGGGAAAGGATTATAAGCAAGGGATGCTCCTCATTTTTAAAAGGTCTTTAAAATTGATTTTGAGAGAGGAAGGGAGAGGGATAGAGAGATAGAAACATCTATGAGAAAGAAACATCGATAAGCTGCTTCCTGTACTCCTCCTATTGGGGATCGAGCCTGAAACCCGGGCATGTGCCCTGACCAGAAATCAAACCAGTGACCTCTTGTTCATGGGTTGTCACTCAACCAAGGAGCCACACCAGCCAGGCAGTGCTCTTTTTTTAAAGGGTCTGACCCTGAATTTGCACACATCAATTCCGTGCACATCCCACTGTCCACAGATGGCTGAGAAATATAGTCTTCCCCTGTGTGTCCTTGTGTCCAATTAAAAGTGATGTTTCTATGACAGAAGGGGAGAACATAACTGGGGTGACAACCAGTAATCTCAGCTACAAGTTTGTATTTTTATATAAGTTTGGAAGGAAGAATGATAATTTAGATTCAAGGATACAAGGTTGCCCACGTTCGGTTGTAATTCGTCAAAAGAATAGACACGTAGGAATAAGCTTTGGATGGTTTTAAGCACATTGCAGGCCAGATGCTACCTGAAGTGTTTAGCTGAGATTCCCAACTCTTTCAAGATGCCTAGTGTGTGTGTGTGTGGGGGGGGGACCTCACCTAGGTTCATATTCACAACTAGCCACAACCTATTAAATGAGCTTGAGCCAGTTACATTACTTCCCTTGCTTCAGTTTACTTTTAGTAAGATGAGGGCTTTGGACTAGACTGCTGGCTTACACACTGGGTTCCAAGGATCCTTATGGTTCCTCAGGGTCATTTCAGGGGCTAATGGTTGGCCCTGAACTCTTCTTACCTAGTCACAGCACCACTATTTTTATTGGTTGTGTGGGAAGAAAAAGGAAGAGGGCTAAAAAGGAAGTCTGAAAGTGCCTGGACACTGTGGTGTGTAGGGGAGGGAGCAGGGTGTGGAGTCAGACCGCCTGGATTTAAAGCCCAGCTCAGCTGCTCGCCCTCTGTGAGACCTCAGGCCGAGTACTTACCTTCCCCAAGCCTCATCGTAAAATATTGTTTCCTCTTCCATAAAAGACTGCTGCTATCATTTACCTCTTGGGATTGTCTTGTGGCTTAAATGAGATGATATATAGCTGAGAGGGCTTATATTGGCGAGTCTGGCATAAATGGCGCGTAAAATAAATGGGGACAATCATTATCATCGTCCCCACCATAACCTCATCTCTAAGGTGTCAGCTCTAAGGCTTTGTGTTTCTATGAATTGTACCAAGTGGAGGACCCTTTAATAAAGTGAATAATTACCAGTGGGTTTTCTCTTTGCACTTAGATTTTTGCAGGTTCTCTTGAATGAGGCACACTAGAGTTAGCCTGTGCTGGGTAGAACAACTTACATAGAACAAATAGGTAGTTTCTGTCATTTCAGAGGCAAGATTGAAGACCTCTCTTTTTTCTTTCACAGAGAAAACAACCTCTGCCTTTTAACTCAAAGAGAAAAATGATTCCATTTTTTAATGCTGTGCATGGCAGGAAATAAAGTACAGGGGTTAAAGCACTTTAAACCGTTAAAGAGAAGGATAAGCCCGTGGAAAAACCCCATGATATTACTTTCTGTCAAACTTGACTTTCCAGGGATTAAACTGCCTTTGATTTTAGACTCCTGCTTATTCCAGTTTGTTAAGCCCTTCACACACTCCAGTTGGTTCCACTCAGGAGTTCCACGTACGGGGGTCCCATTACAAACTCCGTCACAGAGCCGATGAGGTTGTTTTGCTGAACTATCTGATCCGGGAGCTGCGAGGCGTGGGGACCGCTGACTGCAGCTGTCCTTGTGGCTCAGTTGATTGCTATCCCAAGAGTCAAATGGAAGAAATGGACAGCATTTCTGATTCACTCACTCATCTTAGAATTTAAAATCCTCTCCAGAACATTCCTGTTATCTTGACTCCAACTCGGAAACCATAGACCTTTAACCTCTCCTCATCCATCTTGTTTTCTAGCTCTGTAACTGTCCTTGTTTATAGAATCCTAAAGTCATCGCACTGAAGCGATGCTCAGAGATTATCCAATGCCAGACTTCTTCGTATCGTCCTTGACATATTGTCATTGTTCCTTCTCAAACATGTCCCATGTCCTCTGTAATGTGTATGTATGTATCTGACAGCCCTTTTTTAACCCCCCAGGTCAACCCCACAATTTGATCCCTCTTTTCACAGCAATCTTTCCAATATTTGAAGCCAACTCGCCTCCACCTGTATTTTTTAAAAAAATATTTTTATTGATTTCAGAGATGAGAGAGAATAATTGATTGGCTGCCTCTTGCACACCCCCTACTGGGGATTGAGTCCGCAACCTGGGCATGTGCCCTTCACCAGAATTGAACCCGGGACTCTTCAGTCCGCAGGCTGACGCTCTGTCCACTGAGCCAAACCAGGTAGGGCTAGGCGTTATTTTTAACCACTTCATCCTTTTACCAAAGCTGAGAACCGGAAGCCGGATTGACGTGCCCCTCCCCTGCCCCTCTGCTGTCCTTTCTGGCTGCATTGTTGGTGACAGAGGCACAACCTCAGGCCGGACCATGGGGAGCTTGGCTGAGCAGGTACGCTGGACTGTGCTGCACAGTGGCCGACCACAACCAGAACTGGGGTGCTGACTCTCCCAAAGAAATGCAGGCTGTGCAGCCTCTTTATTTGGGTTGGCAACAGTGGTCACGCGCTTCACTTTTGCTGAGGCCTGTTCACTTGCTGAATATTTATTTGTCCCAAAGATTATTTAGTTATCCTCATGAACCCAGGCTCTTGGGCCAACGTTTCCCCTTTGGCAGGGGTTCCCGTGGGGAATGTGCATGACCCCTTCTCCTTTCCGAAGGGGCCTCACCATCACCCGGCTCGAAGCATTAGAGCAGAAAAGCAAAATAGGACCCATGAGGACACATGATTTGCTAAAAGATGGTTGCAGAGCTAAGACTAACACTTGCATCTTCTGACTCCAAATCGGGGGTTCTTTCTAGAATTTCTCAAACTTTCAGGAGCATATAATTACCTGAGGAACTGATTAATAAAATGCAGATGCACAGGTCCCTCTCTAGAAAGTCTGGCGTGAAGCCTGCCTGTTGAACTTGCCCCTCCTGTGGCCCAGGACCTGAGATACCTGCACTCACTGGATCACTCTGGCTTATCGACATTGCCTGTGCACTGTATGCACCTAGGGAAGAATTGAGGCTACACAGTTCAATATGCAGATTGTTGTGTACTCTTAGTTATTAAAAATATTACAGCACGAAGAATCTCTCTATATAAAAGGCTAATATGCAAAGTGTCCCCTTGGGAGTTCGACCTGGAGAACGTGAGTTTGATCACTCGCTATGATGTGCGCTGATCACCAGGGTGTGGCGTGGCACATGGTGGGTGACTGGCAGCGGGGCGCTGAGGGAGCGAAGGAGGAGGTGGGGAGGCAGGGAACCTGATTGGCCCTGATCGCCAGCCAGGCCAAGGGACCCTACCCGTGCACGAATTTCATGCACCGGGCCTCTAGTATTATAATATCATACAGAAAGAAAGAAATCCATCAATGCCTAGCCCCATCAAACCGTCTATCTTCTCTTCCATCTTTGGAGAGATTACCCATGTAATTAGGTAACTATCAACCTAATAATTATTTGACCTTATTTGTATTTCTTTTGAGCCAAGTAGCCTCTTTATCATTTGCTTTGCTAGGAAACAGGGCCCTTGAAAACTATGAAAGGGGAAAAATAGTATTTAATAGTATTTCACCAAGCATCTGTTCATTGCTGGCCACTGTGCTCCATGTTTTACACACATTCACTCATTGAATCACATCAACCTTATGAAGAAGATCCTATTATCCCCATTTTCCAGATGAGGAAACCGAGGCTTGGGAAGGCTAAGCAGCTTGAACCACGTATCCTGGTAAGTAAGCAGTGAGCTGAGATTCAAACCCTCCAACTTTAACGCTTATGCTCTTTCCCACCATATTGCCTTCCAGACAAAAGACAGAAGGTGCTTGTCCTTCAGGTCCTCACCTCCATGAAGAAAGGAGACCTAAACAGAACCCAACTAGAGGACAGAAATAACAAGTGTCCTTACATTCTAAAATGTGTCTTGAAGATAGATGGTGCTGTAGGGAGTGAGAGTAGGGAGGTATCTATGTGAGCTGGAAGCCTTCAATGCAAGGGAGAAAAATGGGACTTGAACCTAATGGCAGAGGCAGCTAGTAAGGTTTGGAGGCAAGGGAGTACTTCAGCGAGATGGAAAGTCACAGAGAGCCCCAGTCTGCCATGAAGCCATCAGTTTTGGCTGACTCCCCAAACAGACCCTTTGCCGGAGCCACTAATATTTGAAATTCGATTCTTTTTCTCTCCAGAGTTATTAATCAGCACAGTCAGGACCCCAAATGGGAGGAGAGAGGGATGGTGAGCTGGAGAATGAAGCTCTTAATAAGATGGAGTAGAGGTGCTACTAAGAACAAAATTTTCCCTAGAAATGAAATCTCCCTTGTCCCCGGTGAGTTAGTTATTATAAAAGTTGTTCTTATGATTTCCCTGGGGTTTCTTCCATCTTGTCCTTCTCCCAGTTTTCACGACACTTTGCACCATTTATTGGGCACTTGGCGTGAGCACACGCCCCACTTCCTGAGTACGGATCACTGTCAGTGATGCCACTGATGTTACCATCTGTGCCCTGCGCTGGGCTAGGCACGGGATACACTTACGTCTCTGGCGTTGGCCTTTACAGCCTGTTTGGGGGGACAGCCCTCGCCCATAACACCAATGAACAGCCCTTACGGTTCCCTGTGATCTCAATGGACTTTATGATAAGGGGGGGCCACAGATTAAGAAGAGAGGTCAAAAGTGAGCCAAAGAGGAGGAGGAGGGAGTGCCAGGAGGCGTGGGCGTGGCTGCGGAGTGAGGGCCTGGGCCTCCAGAGAAGATGGCCCCAGAGGGAGCTTTGCCAGAAGCACTGGGTGCTGCAGGAGGGGGAGTGAGGTGCTCCAAGCAGGCCTCTCCCTGCTACACCAGAGCCCGTGGGAGGGGCCGGGGCCCAGGGTCCAACCGCAGGATCCCGCTCCGTCTCCCTAGGGCCTGCCCCGTGCATCACACAGTGGAGGCAGGCCAGTGGGTTCCCTGGGAAGCAGGCTCTGTGACAAGGTCATTGCTAAGGGCCCTTGTTAGGGAGGCCTCTTGGGAAAGGAAAAAGAGGGAAGTGGGACCGAGGATACGTTTGGGCTGTGAGGCAATCCCAGGGACACCGGGGACTTCTGCAGCTGGAATGGCCCTTCAGGGTTGCCCCGAGTTGCAGGCTTTTATACCCTCATGCCAGCCTGTCCTTGGATATGGGCTGCCCCAGGAAGGGAGCATGACCTGGGCTCTATTCAATCAAGGCTGTTCTTAGCGGGGGGTGGGGGGGGGCACACCCCCTGTGGCCGTGACAGTAAGTCCTTCATCCCTGAAGGGGAACTTGGGTGGCACATAGCGGTTGGCATGCTACTGAGAACAGTTCACTCTCGGATGGCACTGGGTCCCCGACTTGCGGCTGCGACGTAGGCAGAGAAGGTTTGGAATGGCAGCATTTCTTTAAAAAGCAATAATTTCCCAGGCCAAGAAAGACCGTTTTGTAAATGGTTGAACAGCAGCCACCACAAATTGCCAAGTAGATGGGTTTCAGGCTTTGCAATCCGAGCGTGAATGCCAGTGCCCCCAAGTCAGCGAATGACCCCTGGGGCGGAATCAGTGACCTGGGCGGTCAGATAAATGCTGTCATTTCAGATACTGTCCCCACAGATTTGTTTTTTCAGAGACAAAGCCTTTGGAGTAAGATAAATATCTCCTGTATACACAACTATTAGTTAACTCAGGAGACAGCGAAGGAAACAATTTATAGCGTGCCCCCATTCCAGGGGCTAAAGTAGTTCTGTGGGCATCACAGCTCAGCCTCTAAGAGAGGTGGGAGTTAAGAAGGCGGCATGGATTCTATTTATTTGGTCAGAGATGGGAAAATCACCATGGAGTGGGGTCAGTTCCCTGCGGCCTCAGGTCAGGAAGCGGCTAATCCCCAGGCGGAACCTGGCCAGAAGGTCTCAGGGATTAAAGTACCAAGGCCCTTGGAGCAGGGGCAATGGACCTCGAAACAATTGTAGACGTTGTGCAGCGGGTAGAGTTTTCACAAACTCATTCAGACGCCTCCTAACTCGGCTTGTGCCCCAGACTTTGTCTGTGTGAGTGGGACCGTAGATGCTGAGTCAGCCAGGCTACATAATTAGGAATCCTCCTTTAACTTTCCCTGTCCTTGTTCCTTTCAGCTGACCTGTCAGCAAATCTTATTAGTCCCACTCCCAGAAGGCATTTCTCACCTCTCTTCACCCTTCCACCTTGATCCTGACATCCAAGGGCAGGCACCAGCTGGCCCACCTGGCTCCTCTGAGTGGCCTCCTTACTGGTCTCCCCGTTTTCACTCTTGCACATGCACCCCCCCCCCCCCCCCGCCACCTCCACCCCGGGCACATTCTTCACATTTCAGGAATCAGCCAGAGGGAACTTGTAAACATGCAAATTAGATCACATGACTGCCCTCCTGGGAACATTTCATGGCTTCCCAGTACACTGGGATGACATTAAAACTCCTTACTGTGCCACACAAGACTCTGTGTGATCTGCCCGTTCAACCTTGTTCTTACTGCTCCTCTTGCTTTAGCCCCACTAGTCTCTTTTTTGACATACCAAGCTCTTTCCTGCCCCAGGGCCTTTGCACTGGCTGCTTTCTCTGCCTGGACTACTCTTCTCCAGCTGTTTACCTGGATGGCTCCTCCTTTTCTTTCAGGTCTTAGCCCAAACGACATCTTTCCAGAGAGGGCTTCTAGCTAACATAATTCTCTCCCCTGAGAGATGCTGTTACATCACCTGTCTCTGTCTATTACTTTCATGGCCCTGATTGAAATCTGATTTTATTTTGTTTACCTCCATTTTCTTATGTGCTATCTGTCTTCTCTCCCTGCAGTGTTCCCCTGAGCAGGGACCTGTTTACTGGTGTACTGGCGTATCTTAGCACTAACACGACGATGGAACATAGTAGGTGTTAATCAGCATCTGGTGAAGAATGGATGGCTGTGTGAGGAGCCAGGCTTTTTAGGGCCTGCTGTACAAATGGAAACAGAATAGGAGAGCACCAGCCAAATTGCGATTTCCTAATTGCATTCCTAGAAATTTGTACATTGCTTTAATTTGAAAATACTTTGTTGAAGGTTCTAGAAGGGTACACTATTTAAAGAAGTCAGCACATGGGCAAATTGTGATGATGCCCTGGAGTGATTTAATGATGTGGCAGTCTCCTCGTTCAGAGTTTTTTATAGTGAACTAGAGGCCCAGTGCATGAATCCATGCACCTTGAAAGGAACTGTGGGCCATGAGGCTGCGGTGGGCACAGGGGTGGGTCTCGGCCCATCCTCCATGCCCCTACCCGGCCCCTCCTGCCGTGCCCCCAGTCCCCTGTCTGCCGGCAGCCCCACTCCTGCCACCGCCGCTCCCACGCTCTGAGGGTGCCGGCCCAGCTCACACCCACGGACGGCGCAGTGATTGGGGCTGGCGCCAGCAGCAGGTGTGAGTGGCGGCTGCTGCCCTGATTGCCCCTCAGGAGCAGGGGGAAGCGGAGAAGCCCTCAGGGGCTATTGGGGCTAGCAGCTGCCGTTCACACCTGCTGACGGCTCTGAGCAATCAGGACCACGGCGCACGGGAGCAAAGATTTTTCAGTAACCACCAGAGGCTCACCCCGATGACAGCAACTGGCGCCCCATCTTGGTCTGGCTCCCCGGCTCCCCTGCTCCACCATCCCGCTGCAGCCGATGCCTGCCATGTTCTGTGCTCTGCTGCCTGCTGCCGATGCCGGCCATGTTCTGCATACGCCCCCTGGTGGTCAGCGCACACATAGCGACCAGTTGTTTGGTTGTCCAGTTGTTCCGCCATTTGGTCTACTTGCATATTAGGGTTTTATATATATAGATTGCTGATAAAACAGTGTATACTGTACCATCCTAGTTTTCCTTTTATAAAACGTTATTATGTACATACAGCAAAAGTTAGAAGTGTTATCAAAGTGTTAGCCAGAATTATGTGGGGTGTTAGGGTTATTCTCTCTGGTTTGTTTTTCTTATCTTTATTATCTGATTTTTATACAGTAAATTTGTAATTTTTTTTCAAAAGCAGCTGTTGTTTTTTCTTTTTTAAACATACCAATGGTGACTCCTTTTGTGGAGTAAAGAGTAAGCCCATCTTTGTCTTTTGCCTAAATCCAATGTTTTGTACCTTGCTTTCTGTACATAAGTGCTGAGTTAGGTTTGTGGAGCTGGTGTCATTGGTGATAATGTTGTTTTAAGAAACACCTCTTCTGAGAGACGCAGGTGTCCTTCCTGGAGGGCCCACTGGCACGCCCCCCTGCGGCGGCCTCCTGGGGAGTTCTGGCTGCTGTGGGATCTTCAGAGAACTTAGTGTGTTCAGAACATGACCTTGAGCACTCAATGGCCCACTAAAAGAGAGCTGAGTCAGCTCTAAGTTTTTTTGTGTTTTTTTTTAAAGAGTGACTTTTAAAAAATATATTTTTTATTGATTTTAGAGAGGAAGGGAGAGAGAGAGAGATGAAAACATCAATGATGAGAGAGAACCATTGATTGGCTGCCTCCTGCACATTCCACACTGGGGATTGAGCCTGCAACTGGAATCGAACCTGGGACCCTTCAGGCCACAGGCTGACGCTCTATCCCTGAGCCAAACCAGCTAGGGCCGGTCAGTAGTCTTTGTTCCAAGTGGTCATCAAGGCCATTACTTTTGGCCGATTGTCCCCATATTGTCCCACCATCGGAGCCTGTTTTCCTTTTTCTTGTCCTCCTTCCCCTCCCTTTTCTCCTCCTCACACTTTTCCTGTCTTTGCCCTCCTCCCTCAGTTTAAACCTCAGGCCAGACAAGTCTGTCTGGCTCACTGGAGGTCCCAAGAGACTCCAGAAAGTGAGCTTCCTTCCAAATCCGCAGAACGGACCCCAGCCTCAGTCCCTGGTGTTCCTCTTGCACCCAGGTCTCGGTGATGTTCAGAAGGAGGCTTTGTCCTGTCTTCCCCGCTATTCTTTGACCACTGCCCGAGGGGCTCTTTATTCATGTTAATTAGTGTGTGATGTGGTTCATCATGTGGGTATAACTTATAATAATTTAAGGAGCTCTCTATACTCCAAGCACAGGGAAACCCACCTCTCGGCTACTCAGGCCCCCATCAATCTGTGAGACAAATGGGTGTTGTCCTTAGCCCTGTAGCTAAGGGAGGGAGGGAGAGCGTTACTATTGCAGCTCAGCAGGTATGCACTTCCCGCCCTCGTCTTGGCCAAGGGGCCTCCATGTCAGCGCCTGCTGTGTTTCCTTGGCTGGATCCCACCCGGATCTCCCTCTGAAGGGAGATTCTGAAAGTAAAAAGCTGACAAATGATCTGAGGGGGTACAATGGATAGCAATGGCCAAGGAAGCCCACAGACTCCCCCTTCCAGAACATTCCTTCCTGCTCCCTACCACTAGCGTCCGAGTCGGCCGGAGCCCAGGGAGAGGGGAGGCTTCAGCCATGTTTTCTACTCCGTGCCAAAACCCCGCCTGAGGCCCTTCCGATTTGAAAATGGAGCCCAAGCACCAAGGTCGTCTGCCTGTCATGGGCCCTTGCCGGCATTAGCACTCACAGCATTTAACACTGGTTCTCCCAGTGACCCACGAGGAGGACAGACCCGCCCTCAGCCCCATTGTGGAGAGCCGAGGTGAGGCCCCGTGCCAGGACGGGAACCAGGTCCCTGGCCAGGAATGACACGGAGGGCGAGTCTACCGTGGATGAGTGTGGATGGTGTTTGCAGGCCACCCCAGAGCCCGGGATGCAATGGGTGCTCTCTTCCACTTTTTTGCAGCCTACTGGGAGAACCTTCATGAGGTTAGCCGACCAAGTCTGGCGACAGCGGCATCCTCCCCAAGATGTCAATTCTGAGTGTGAGCCACAGGGCTGGGGTAGGCGTGGTGTCAGCATTAGGCAGTGGGAGGGGTGACCCGGGGTGTTCTCTCAACGCAGAGCAAGCAGACGTTTAATCACTGGGGAGTAAGCTCCCACCAGGCCACCCCTATCCATCTGTCTCCCGTGGTGATTTCTGAGTCTCACTCTGAGGTAAGGTCCCTGGTGGTGGGGGTGGGGGCTGGGAAGGAGGGAGGGCTGCTTGCCATTGTAGCTCTCCCCAGACGCTCAGCTAATTGGCAAGAAGAGGAGAAGCAAAAATAGTGAAAATCTGCGAATTAATAAAACAGCCTTGAAGCCACTGCCAAAGTGTGTACAAATCATGAAATAATTAGAAGTGTGAAGAATACGATCGGGTTGGCTGTTTCCAAATGCGGCGTCTGATCTCGTTAGGAAGCCAAGGGCTGGCAGGCCACGGGGTGTAAATTCTTTCCATTGCACTGTGATCTTGCCTCCCTGGTGCCTGGGTTCCTTGAACTCCGTCCAGGGTCCTGGCAGTTTCCCTGGGAGCCGCTAGAATCAAGCGTGGACCTTCTGACGGCCCATTGAACACGTGCAGCATCTTGTCCCAGGGGCAGCTTACAGCTTAGAAGAGAACTTTAAGGCCTCACAGTGTGTTTTTTTTAATCCACAGTCTTATTTAATCTCACTCATACCAAATATTCTTGTCAGCGTTTTTCAGAGGAGGAAACCAAGGCCCAGAGCGTGAATGATATAAATCCAACTCCAAGAGCTAGTCAGTAGCAGAACTAGGGCCAGGCCAGGGTCTCCTCCCTCCAGCCTCTCTCCCACCCACAGCCTTCCTTTGGACCCCGCTGTATTTCTCAACAGTGCCAGACGCTGGTATCTTATGGCTAACCGACAACTGCTGTTTTGTCTTCCATGGTATTAAGTTTAGAAAAAGTTTTCAACCCATTTGTTCGGTTGATAAACAAAAGCTTAGGGATAGATGGCTATTTGTTTATTTTAATTTCATTTTATATTCAGATTACACTGGGGAGGAGAAAAGGATGCATTTTCTTTATCTGTTTTTGAAAACACTTAATGGAAAGAGTCGACTACGGAAGGATAGAAACAATATGTGATTAGAGCTTCATTGTTTGGCTTTGCTCTCTCCGATCTGTGAGGGCCATGTAAGGAGCTTGACGTGTGTTAATTCCCCGACGGCAGCGAAAGCTCCGGGGGGATGGCGTTGACACGGTTTACAGCCAGATTGAAGAGACAACAGTGTGATTAAGTTACACGCATTAGTTGGCTCCATCACCAGAATAGAAATGCACATGTTAACTTGGGATGGAAAGCTTTCCACAACGCAGCGGCTGCTTGCACAGACTTGTCTCTGGTCCCCGAGTTTGGCCAGCAGCGAAGCCCTCAGTGGGAGAGGAGATCGGGGAGTCAGGAGCTGGACTGGCTACAGAATTGGAAGGGCCCAATGCAAAATGAAGACGTGGGCCGCTTGTTTGAAATTTAAGAATTTCAGGGCGGCCACAGCAGAGCGTTAAGCCAGATGCAAGGTCCTTCTGAGCGTGGGTGGGGCGCGGGGGGACCGCATAGGCCGTATGCCCTGGAGTTGGCCCTGGTGGAAGCCACTGGAGAATGGAGGGTGTGCGCCTGGGTCTGTGGGGTTCTCAGTGCACCACATGCCACTCGCCTGGAAGGTTAGGGAGGAAAGACATTCAGCCTCTCTTCTGGAGTCACTCAGATGCCCCAACTCTATTCCTGGTGCAGGGGCTCAGCTGTGAGCAGGCACATCTGCCAGGTCCGTGGTGATGGGAGGGCTCAGGCCTCAGGCTGGCAGCTCTGAGAGAGTTTTAAGAGCTCCACCTGACCTGTCTGTTCCCTACCTGTAAGTGGGCTGAGTGATAATAACGCCCACCCCTGTAGTGAGGACTAAGCTCGTTATCAGGCATGTGCCAGTGTCTGGGTACGTCAAGGGCTTCAGGGAATGCTAGCAAAGAGACAGGCAGCTTAAGCCACCCTGTGGGGAAGCGGCGACGGGGTGGGGGCTGCCCGTGGAGCATTCATCCTGCCTGGATCCTGGCTCTGTTCTGTTTGGATGGATACTGAGGCTTGGGGATCTTACACAACAAAGCCATTTCCTCTTCTCGCTCCCTCGGGACCCATCTCTCATCGCCATCCTGGGGACACAGGAGTGCCCTGGATGTAGGACCCCTCCATCCAGTGTCCTCTCCTGACCCATCACAAGGTCCTGGTATTCTGCTTTCCTCTGGTTCTGCACCTGCCAGGTTCTCAGTAATCTAAGAGCGAAGCTTATACGCCCTTCTCCTGGTGTTCACAGCCCTCCCCCATCCGACCACACCTTCCTCGCTGTCCCTCCCCCTCCCATCCCTCTTACACAGAGCCAGCTTCTCACTCTCGCCTCGTCAGCCCCACATTCATTTTCTCCCCCGTCTTCGAGTTTCAATTCAATTCCACAGACAGGGACCGAGTGCCTCCTCACAGCCCTTCTGGAGCAGAGCACAGGCAATCCTCATGGTTCACGGGTTCCGTCTGCATTTGCCGATGTGCCTGCCCGCTGATATTTATTTTCAATCCCCCAAATCAATTCCCATCGCGCTTCCACTGCTATTTGCTGACACGTGCAGAGCAAAACAGCCAAAAACCTGAGTGGCCCCACATGCACGTGCCCAGTGGAAGTCCACGGAGGCCATGCCTGAGTCTGGTGCAGCCCTCACTCTACAAACAGGCATCCTTTCTGGGGCCTATGCCATGCCACCTGCGTGCATGGTGGGACTTTTTGTTGATGATTTCTCTGTTTAAAATGCCCCTAAGTGTAGAGGTGAAGTGCTGTCCAGTGTCCCTGAGCCCAAGAAGGCTGTGCTGTGCCTTGTGGAGAAACAGGTGTGTTGGACAAGCTTCACTCGGGCATGTGTTCTAGTGCTGCTGGCCATGAGCTCAGTGTCAATGAATCAACAATCTGTTGCATCCAGGAAAAGAAAGGGGAAATCCGTCAAAATGTATGTGAGGCTGCTCCACTGTTTTACCAGAAGCTGGAAGGAACCTAGCCCTGTATTTCCCCTGGGAGCCATGGTTCTGTAGTCACTAATTCAGCGTTCGTGGCGAATTTATAGAACATGACTACCACAAACGAAGAGGATCAACTGTCCAAAATAGAAAGAAAGAAAGAAAGAAAGAAAGGAAGGAAGGAAGGAAGGAAGGAAGAAAGAAAGAAAGAAAGAAAGAAAGAAAGAAAGAAAGAAAGAAAGAAAGAAAGAAGAAAGTTGTGTTTCTACTAAGAGTCAGATGTCAGCCAACCGCCCTGGGGCGCTGGGGCTTCCTGCCGGCTCAGGCCACGGCCTTACCGGTCCCAGAGCCCCTTTCCCATCAGTGTCAGCCCACTGTACCTGGTGCACACTCAAATGCTGCCTTCTGATGCCTCTTAACTGTTATTTTTTTTTTTTTTTATTTTTTTAAAATATATTTTATTGATTTTTTTACAGAGAGGAGGGGAGAGAGATAGAGAGTTAGAAACATCGATGAGAGAGAAACATCGATCAGCTGCCTCCTGCACATCTCCCACTGGGGATGTGCCCGCAACCCAGGTACATGCCCTTGACCGGAATCGAACCCTGGACCTTTCGGTCCGCAGGCCGACGCTCTATCCACTGAGCCAAACCGGTTTCGGCTTAACTGTTATTTTTAAAAACTATATATTTTTATTGATTTCACAGAGGAAGGGAGAGGGAGAGACAGAAACATCAATGAGAGAGAATCATTGATCGATCGGCTGCTTCCTGCATGCTCCCCGCTGGGGATGGAGCCCAAAACCTGGGCATGTGCCCTGACTGGGAATTGAACCGTGACCTTCTGGTTCATAGGCCGACACTCATCCACTGAGCCACCATGGCTGGGCTTAATTGTTATTTTAATTCTCCAGGTGGGACCCCCGGATGAACAGTTAAGTCCTTTCAGGGCCAAACACCATTGGCCCCCGCAGTGTCCTTCCCGGGGAGGTGGGCAGTGACGGCGTGGGAAGCCACAGGTGGGGACAGCACTGGCACAGAGTGTGCCTGTGGGTAGAGAGTGGACGCAGTAGGAAACAGTACAACAGAAACTTGATCTGCAAGAGAAACCTCAGCGCGCCCGCCCCTCGTGGTGCTGTGACCATCAGATGTTTGTAGAAGCACAAAGCGAACTTTGAAGGTGCCACGGGGTGTTGCGTGTTCTTTGCTTTGACGTCGGTGGGTGGCCCTGAGGAAGGGACGGCCAGGCGGGCTGCTGGGGGGCCTCCAGGCCGATGGGGCCCCGTGTGGCCTGAAAAGGCTGACTCGGCGCTTTTCCAGCCAGGACCCCACGCCCCACAGCGTCAGACCTGCCAAGTGGTTCATGCTGCTGGGGAGCACGTGATTCCGAATGGCCCTGAGCTAGAAGTCCCCTGGCAGCTGCCTGCTGGCCCGCCTCCTCTCAGGCAGAGACCATGTGGTTTTCAGGCCACCTTCACGGAGCCCAGCATGGTGAGGGGTGGGCGTGCCGCTGCCCAGTTCCTGCAAGGATCCCGGAGCCCCCGGAGGCGGCCGTGATGGGGTGCAGGGCACAGGCGCCCGTTTCTTCTCTGCAGTCCGGAGAAGCCCCTTTTCCTTGTTTGGCTTCTGAGTATTAGCTTGGCAAGGTTTGTGTGTGTTGTCAGAATCTACCATCCCCCACCTCTGCCTTTGGGACGAGTCCCTTCAGCATCCGCTCTGCCTCCGGCCTTTCCCTCCACGGTTTCCCTGGGACTCTCACGTCCTGCCATATTCTGTCTCTCCTGATGAACATTTGTGAATAGTATTAAGCACCTTCTGGACTTCAGTCATCCCTTCCATGCAGAGACCGTGTCTGGTTTGTTGTTTTATATGCACCACTGGCCTGGCACTGTGCCAGAGTGCCCTGGCTGTATTACTGTCACCTGTTGAACTGATGGAGGAATTGAACGGAAGCCCTCACAGAGCTGAAGGTTACGTCTGGGTCCAGGGGCAATAGGAGACGGGCTGTCTAACTTACAGTCCTCTGTCCCAGGTGTCTGTGAGACGGGGGAGTCCGTCAGCACGTCTCCATTCTGTGCTGGGCAGAGGCCGGTGGTGGCAGGAGAGAGGTGGGAAGGACGCAGGAAAGTCCTCCTCGACTCTGGGAGTGCCTCAGAGCACTGGGGGTCCCCTTCGCGGGGACTCTGTGGGGGAAAAGGGACATCCATCCGTCTAGAGTCGTTGCCTGAAAACAGGGCCTGCCTGTCCTGGCGCAGCCATGGCTGGGCCTGTCAGGGGAGCCTGAGCTGAGCTGGCAGAGAAGCCCGGAGGTCCTGCTTCCTGCGGCCGAGAGCAGGTGCCCTAGCTGATTTAAACACAACATCCACTCCCTGGCTCAGGGAACGTTCTAGTGCAGGGGTCCTCAAACTTTTTAAACAGGGGGCCAGTTCACTGTCCCTCAGACCGTTGGAGGGCCGGACTATAGTTTAAAAAAACCTATGAACAAATTCCTATGCACACTGCACATATCTTATTTTGAAGTAAAAAAACAAAACGGGAACAAATATAATATTTGTATTTGCATGTGGCCCGCGGGCCGTAGTTTGAGGACCCCTGTTCTAGTGCCTCTCCAGTGATCCAGCTGATTTGATACCACTTTGGGCTTCTGAGTGTTTGGTTCTTGTCAGTGGCCTTTGTTTACGGGCTCCCCTGGCCAAGCCCCCTGCGCACGATGCAGCCAAATCAGCCTCATTGAAACGCCTCGATCCGATCACCCTGAAACCCCCATGGCTTACGCGGGCTAAGGGACAAGAAGCTAAGCTCCTAAGTCTTCCTCTGAAGACCCGAGGTCAGGGCTCCAACTGACACTGGTCTCCTGAGAGGGCCGTGGGTGGAAGGCTAAGTGTTGGCTTGGTTTCCATCTGCTGTCACTTGGGGAGACTTGTGAGACTACAGAACTGTGGGCCAGTGTCCACCCTAAGGTGGGAAGCACAGCCCAGCACGTTCAGGCGGTGGGTTTGCTGATAATCCCGTGTGTGTGTGTGTATATGTGTATATGTGTGTGTGTGTGTGTGTGTGTGTGTGTGTGTGGCGGGGGCTGTTAGGAGGAATTCAGGGAACACTGGGCAGTAACCGTACAGTTTGAGTTGGGGCGGGAGCGGGAGAGCAGTACTTTAGCTGGAGGTTGCAGTTCAGGACTTGTTTTTTCCAGGTCCCTGCTGTTCCCACAGAGGCCTCTGCATGCCTCCCAGGTGCCTCATTTCCCTCCTTCCTTCCCCAAAGGCTAATGAAGGCGGCGCCTCCCTTCCCACCAGCCTGCAGCGAAGGGGGGCGGGGGCGGGGGGCCTCGGGTCGGCAGACAGCGTGACAGGAGCACCTGGCACATGTAGCTGAAGTGTTGCTTGCCTGGCACATCCAACGTTTTCTCCGCCCGGCTGTCAGGTCTTTCTTTCCAGGAACACTGAGCAGCGTGTGCTCTCAGAGCGAGTTCAAGGGCGAGTTCAGTTCCAGGAGGGAGAGACCGAGGGGTCCATTGCAGGGACTTGGAAAGGGAGTAAAACAAGAGTGCCCTTGCCTCTCCAACACCCCTTGGCGTTGATTGTGTTCCTTGACCCCTGATATGGGTCACATCCTGCTTGTGTTACATTGGACTTATCTCTTGTATTAGCCCAGTGGTTCTCAACCTTGGCTGCACGTTAGAATCACCTGGGAATCTTTTTGAAATCCTGATTTCTGGGCCTCATCCTCCGGAAATTCTGTTTCCTTGTTATGGGGTGGGGCCACAGCATTAGTAACGAAGAAACAGAATTTCTGGAGGTCGAGGCCCAGAAATCAGGATTTTAAAAAGATTCCCAGGTGATTCTAATGTGCAGCCAAGGTTGAGAACCGCTGTGTTAGAGCTTCAGCTCTTCTGGAGACGGGATCAGCTGTCCTCCATTTCCATTCCCCGTAGGCACAGGGGGCATGAAACGTTTCTGTGTGTCACGGAAGGAACCCTGCCATCTGAGCCAGCCAGGCTCTGCTCTTATAAGGGAGCCAGGGACCGCTGGGAACCAGGGATTACTAAGGATGAAGAGATATTGGTTTAATACCCAAATGATATGATTCCCACTTCGCCCATGTGCTTCGGTGTTTCTGTGCCAAGTCCTGAAAGCCGAAGATCGAGTCATTTTGCTACTTTCTCTTCGCGTGATTAGACGCAGGCCACGCTGGGCTTTGCATGCTCGAACGCTGTGATTCTCCACCCTGACTGCACTTGGCCGCGCCTGGGGAGCCCCTAAACACCCCAACACCCCATTAACTCGACTCCCTGTGGGCGGTCGCCAGGCATCAGCAGCTGTCAGGTTCCCAGGTGAGTCCATGTGCAGCGAAGGCTGAGCACGCGCTATTTGAGGACAGGGAATCTGTTTTGTTAATCATTCTCTCTCCAGGGCCTCTCAGTGTACTTGGTACGGAGCGAGCATTCAGCAAACGTCTGCTCCTCCTATCAGCGCCTCGTCTTGTATGTCACATAACTTCACACAACGTGATTCTAAGACCAAGCCCGGGGCCTGTCTCTCTCCAGGGCTCCCTGCCTCAGTGTTTGCATCCCCGTCCATCTAATGCAGGATTCATCTTCGCTCTGCTCTTTCCCTCCTTCCTTCCCCCACATTCCAGGCCTGCGCCGTGTGTGGTGATTTTCATATAAATCTCTTTTATCTGGGCATTAGTTTCCATATTCACGCCCTCATCTAAGCTACTATCATTAATCCCCTGAACTTCCTCAAAGGCCCAGCCCCACCAATCCATCCTCTGCACTACAATCAGAATCATCTTTATAAAATACAAACATGATCTGTGATCTATTGATTAAAACCCTTCAATGACTCCCCACTGCTGTTAGGAGACCAAATTCTGTAGCCTGTTTGACAGGTCCTGGTTGCCAGGCCTCCCTGGTCCAGTCCCCAGGCGTCCCTGGCCTGGTCCTCAGGCCCTGTGGTCTGACCTACTTTCTTAGCCTCAATTCACTCCCCTCTCTCCCACATTCCTTGCACTCCAGCCCCTCTAGCTTGCTTTCATTTCCTTGAATCCCATGCTCCCTCCAGTCTTGGTGTCTTTGCACATGCATTTCCCTTGGTCTGGAAGACTCTCCCCATCTCCTTCTCCCTCTTTACCTCATTAATTGCTGCTGATCCCTCAGTTCTCAGCTTAAGAGCCCTTATTTGGTGATGGCTCTCAGGCCCCAGCCTAACACTCCTGTGTCGTGTGCTCATGTAGCATCAGGCTTGCTTCTCTGCAGCAGGTTACCTCTGTTCGTAGCTCCCCTTCCACCTGGGTGACCATTTGCCCCACGTCTTCCTGCCCGCCTGACAGAGGCCCACGAGGGCGGGGCTGTGTCTGATGTGCTCATTTTATCCCCAGGGCAGAGCAAAGGGCACAGCACCCAGAAAGTGCTCAGTGAATACTAGTTGACCAACACCTGAATGCCTTTGGGGAACAGCTGCAGACCTCTTTGGTCCTGGAGCTCATGGCTAGGGGTAGCTGCCGGCTTCTCCTGTCCCCCCTTCTAAGGCAGGGGCTCCTCTCCTGACTGAGACCCAGTTTCATAAGACATTCCACATGGCATGTCTGCTTGCCCTACTTTCACAACCTCCTGAAGATCCATTAATACCCACGCTCATCAACTGCTTTCCTGTGGGAATCTTTTGATGTTTCTTACTCTCCTTAGAACGTTCCTGGATCTTACTTTTCCAGGTCTTGACCTGAGGTGTGTCCTCTATTCTGCCCTTTGGCCCACAAGGATTTTCAGCGGTTGCTCTTTTTTGTTTTGAATGCCCTGCTACAGTGTCCTGTGTCATCACGCGTTAGTGCCTGTGGCCTCACAGTGATGCTTGGGGGTGGCTGAGTGAGTGTGTGAGAACACAGGCGCAGTAACAGTCTCCCAATTCCCAACAGCCTTGGTGCCCTTACTCCATTGCACACCCTTCCCTCGCCGTAAAAGGCACTAGAAATAAAACTCCGCATTCAAGCCTTTCTTTCCTTGAGCCTCAGGGGACAGAACTTTGGACTAGGCTTCAGTGACCTGGTTTTCAGAACTTCTAAGACATTTTCTATCTCTGGGCCTCAATCTATTGATTTTGTAAAATGAGAAGTTTGGACCAGGTTATTAAGGATCCTCAGCAAGAATCTATAATAATAAAAGCATCATATGCTAATTAGACCAGACTTCCTTCTGGACGAAGCTGGGGCTTCGAGGGAAGCCCAGGTCCTGAGTGCCTATGGGTGGCCAGAGGGAAGCCCAGGTCCTGGGTACTGGAGGGAAGCCGGTGCCGGCAGCCAGGGGAAGGAAGGCCTACTCTTGCACGAATTTCGTGCATCGGGCCTCTAGTCTATACATATAAAAGGCTAAGTGTCCAACCATCCGTCCAACCGGCCAGTACATATGATGCGCACTGGCAACTTAGAAATAAACATTGACTCACACATGCTCAATACATATAAAGCTCTCACTGGCACCAATCTCACACATGTTTTAATTTTATAATACTATATTATATATACTATTTTGACATGTAATTTTTTGCAGTAACGTAATTACCACAGGAATATTTCTTCTAATTAATTTCCTTTCAATATGCAGCTTGCTCAAAGCGACAGAGCCAGGAAGGGGCAGAGCTGGGATTCAAACCCGGGAACGCTGACTCCAAAGCCCTGACTCTCACCAGCTGGTGTAGAGGACAGAGACTGGGCCTTGGCGTCCCACAGACCTGGCCTCAGGACTGACTCCGCCACTTACCAGCTCCGTGAGCTCCGCCAGGCTGCTTCATTTTACCTTAATCAAACCTTTAAAGGCTTATCATTGACTATCTCCAAACACAGCCACATTCTGAGGGCCTGAGTCAGGACTTCCACAATGGAATTGGAGTGGGGGGAGGGGGCACCACAATGTAGCCCATGACAAGAGAGTTTTGTGCACCTCCAAGTTCACCGTGTTGTGTGAAGTGCCTGACACAGTGCAGGCATGTGGTTAACCCAGGTTCTCCCCCTCCCTCTGCCAGTTCCGACTTCATATCCATCCATTTTTCCCTGCGTAACAATGAGATCCGATTGATGCTCTGTTGGCAGCATGAGTGTGAGCATGGGGTGGAATCTGTCTGCTTGGCAGCTATTTCTAGAGCAGGGGGAAAAAATCTCTCCTTCATTTTACATCCCTTATGGCATGGTTTACAGTCCTAGAGTTAACACGGGAGGACTTGAAGTCTTAGGAAAATATTGTGATGAATCCCAACCCCTCCAGCTCGCATGACATGTTTTATCCAAGTCCGTTCGCTTGCCTTTCAAATGTGGGTGTATCCTTCTGCCCACGAAGGCAGCTTCTCCCCCTGCAGCTGCATCGTCCAGGCATTAGTGCTTTTCATACCAACAACAACAGGCACCTGGCAGCCGCCCTGGCTGTGCCCTGAAGGTTCCTGCGATGACTTCCGCCTCCCTCCGCCTCCGCCTCCCTCCCTCCTGGGAGCCCTCCTTTCCGAAGCCACAGCAGGTGAGAGGTCAACTTCCCAGAGGAGCCAGGGAAGCGAAACATCGCTTAGCACTTGAGTTAATGAGGATGCTCTAGCACGGTGAAGTGAACATAAGAAACAGTGGGAGCCTTTTTAGAGAAAGATCAAGTTCTGGAAGAATCAGCAGCAGCATCATTATGCTAATAGCAGCTGCTTTGACTAACTGTGTGCCTGTCACCTGCCAGGCACCAAGCAGAGACCCTTAGGTGCCCCGTCTCCAACCTTCACACTGCCCTGAGAGTAGGTGAATGATGCTCCGCCTTCAGAGAGGAGCTGAGGCTCAGCGATGCTGAACAACTCACCGCTCAGGGGCTCCCGCGGCACCACCTGGGAAAGGCATGTAGGTGACCAGGTGGGTGGGAGAACAGCTGTCACCTGAACCAGAAAAGAGTGCCTGGTCCCCAGACCTGACATGACCTTGTCCTTCAGGAATGGAGTAAAACCCACCTCAGCCTCCGCCTCTGGGTAGAAAGAAGTGAGCAGCCTTAAAGGGACTAAAGCAATTTCCTGAGGGCTGGTGCCCAGCTTGATGACTGGAATTGGGAGTGAACCTGGAGAGCAGAAATCTTCATACTTGAGCCAAATCAGCTAAATGCTAAGACAGGAATTTGTCATCCGTGTGTGGTTGGCACCATGAAAGGACTCGCCCAGGTCACTGTTGTTCACTTGAGGGGGCTCTGAGAGTTTAGGGTTCTGTTAAGGAAGGTTGGGAGGAAATGGGAAAAGCTTTCATCATAATGCCAAGACACTCTTCCTTTATTCGTTGTTTTTGTTTGTTTGTTTTTTCTGGTTGTAAAATGATGGTCATTGCAGAAAATTAGGGAGAAAAACACAAGATTATAAAGGAAAATTTTTCTGTAATCTATCACTTGCAGATAACCATCAACACTTTAATAGATTACCCTCCCAGTCTCTTTTCTATATATTTTATTTTTTCAAACTATGAGAGAAAGTTTATTTAGAAAATCACAGAGGTAGAAGAAGTGAGTGGTAGAAGAAATGGGGCCCTGGATGCTTAGGAGAGAGGAGGATAAAGGTAACAGGTGTGGGGGGGGAGGGGGAGGGATGGGAGAGGTGTGGCCATGATCCTGAGGGGAGGGTGCCCTCTATAATTTTAAAACAAAAGGAACATACTTTGCATCATTTCAGAACTTTGTGTCACTTAGTGCTATTCATGCACAGTTTCCAGTATCTTTAAATGTCCTTTTCTTTTTTTTGAAGATTGATGTTCTCTTTAAAAAATGTATCTTTATTGTTGAAAATATTACAGATGTCCCCTTTTTAGCCCCACTAACCCCCTTCCTCAACCCCCCTACTCCCCCCAGCCCCGCAATGTTCTTTTCAAACAGAACTTTCCCCCAGTGGGGGATGTGCCATCATTGAATTAATCCCTCTCTGTTGGGCATGGGGATGGTTGAGAGTTCCCTCCCTTGATTAGTTCACCTGGTAGGATATCCCATTAGGAACCTCCTACCAGCAGAAAGAGGGTGCCTGTTTTGGGGCATCTATGCTATAGACATATAATTTACTCAGTTGATATTAGAGATAATTATTAACAAACAGATCTGAGTGAGAGTTCGTATGTGGTATTTATAGCCACTTCACATTCTTTCTTCCTCCTAAGAGAAACAGCTTAAATGGTTAGAATTTATACTAAAATTGAGTAAATTACATAGCCTTGTGCAGTGCCTGTCCTGTAGCTAACTGTCTAGCCCAGTGATGGCGAACCTTTTGAGCTCGGCGTGTCAGCATTTTGAAAAACCCTAACTTAACTTTGGTGCCGTGTCACATATAGAAATTTTTTGATCTTTGCAACCATAGTAAAACCAAGACTTATATTTTTGATATTTATTTTATATATTTAAATGCCATTTGACAAAGAACAATCAACCAAAAAAATGAGTTCTCGTGTCACCTCTGACACGTCACTGGTCTAGTCACTGTTAGCAGTTCTCCACCATATGTATTTGGGTTCCTGTAAGATTGTGTGGTGTTTTTTTCAAGTGTTCTGAAACATTACCTCTGAGAACACTTCAGACCTGACATTCTATATCAATTATATTTTTACCCATGAAACAAAATATATTTGTCCCCCCAATATAATACTACATACTAATGACCATTAATGGTTCTAGTAGAAGGCAGGGGATTAGAATAATTAAAATGAGGAAGTGATAACCATTATAAGGAAGTGCAAGCAGAGCCCTAATGAACGAATTTGCTAGTTCTTTTCCCCACTGTGTGGTTGTCAGCTGAAACATATCTGGGAAGGAGAAGTTTACATGAAGACTGCAAGGCCAGCCTAGCACCAGAGCTCAAGAATTCTACCCAAAGAATTTTAGGGAACAGGTTTGGGGCAGTTGCTCTGAGTTAAATACTAAGTACTGGCTCTAAATGTGGTTTAGATCAAGTTTGCTAAATGCGCTTTTTGCCTTCCTTCATCTTATTTTATAAAACAACCACCCAACATATTTAGCGAAGAAAAATTTTAAGAAATTGCCTAAACTCAAGTAGTCAGGACTATCAGGAGGTTTTTTCACGAGCAACTTCATCCTATACTGTAAACACAGGGAAGGGTCTGGACAAAACAGATGCCGCTCATGAGTCACATGATGCTGGAGCATGTGATCTAACGTCACACATCTGAACAGAGAGCAATGTAACTGGGTTCAACATGGAGCGTTCAAAGCCCAGTGGTCCTCTGAGTACAGCCTGCAGGGGAGTGTTGGTGATCGATCAGCCCCCATGTGGAGCCTTCTCAGTGAGACTAGGGGGGCTGTTCTGCCATCGTCCTCTCGATGGCTGCCCTTTTGCCTTGGGAGAGGGGGTGTCTGCACCCACTTTTCCTCCAAGTCTCTCCAGGTCAGTGATTCTCAAAGTCTGGTCTCAGGACCAGGAGAGTCATTGGCACCACCTGGGAGATGGTTAGAAATCAGATCTCAAGTCTCACCCCAGACCTCCTGAGGCCGATGCTCTGGGGGTGGGGCCAGTCACCTGTGTTTGAATGAGCCTTCCAGGTAACTCTGATGCTCACTCACGTCTGAGCGCCACTGCTCTGGGACTCAGATGGAAAGGGTGGCCATTCAGGGCCCCTGTCTGGGGACTTCGGTTGATGTCATACCAACTGGACCCTTGGGCTTAGACCCTAACTTCACTTGGCTCTGGTTCTGGACAGAACGCTCACAAAAAATGGTATCGGTGATGTTGCCAAAGGAGCCTCTCCCCCCGCCCCCCCCAAACCCCCCCCACACACAGGTGTGTGGACCAGGGCATCCTGGGATTGTCTATACTAGTGAAAGAATAGCTCCTCTTGCTCTGTGCTATGTGGGAGTATAGCCATTTTGCAAGCCAGTTTTCATCTGCTGTGGTCTTCAAACTCAGCTGCCCATAGGAATCACCTGGGTTCCCCACTCCCTGGAAATTCTGATTTAATGATCAGGGTGCAGCCTGGGCTTTGGGATTATTTTTCCATTAAGATTTTATTTTTCTAGAGCAGTTTTAGGTTCAGAGCAAAATTGGGAGGAAGGTACAGAGACTTCCCCTAGACCCCCAGCCTCCCCCATTACCAACTTCTCCTATTCATGTGGTACATTAGGCTTATCTTATTCTCTCTGGGCATCGGGATTTTAAAACTTCCCAAGTGGTTCTGATAGCCGCCGAGTTTTCGAATCAAAGGGCTAGAATATCAAGGACGCCTGCAGGAGGCAAGGGTGAGGACGGATGAGGCCGTGAGGGAAAAGCCTCGTCACTGATGTGAGGCCCAGGCTCTGCAGAGCTGGTCCCCAGGCCGCGTCACCGAGTGGCTTCTCTCCTCCCAGCAGCAAGATTCAAGCTAGGTCCTTCTCTTCCCAACATCTTGTCCCCTGGGACAGAGTCAGCCTCTCAGCTCTGGACCATCCTTCCCACCTTGCCCTGGTGGCCCTGTGGGTTGACAGTAAGTGAATACTTGCAGGTCTTTCTAATTGTTTTAAACCCTCACCAGAGGATATGTTTTTACTGATTTTAGAGAGAAGGAAGGGCGGGGGTGGGGGGGGGAACGTTGATCAGTTGGTTCCCATAGGTGCCCCCACCAGGGATCGAACCCACAACCTGAGCATGTGCCCTGACTGGGAATCGAACTGGCAACCCTTTGGTGCATGGGAACAATGCTCCAACCAGATGAGCCACACTGGCCAGGACCTTTCTAATTTTAATCAATGCAAGCCATGGCTTAGAAAAAAGGATTCAGAAAAGGCTTATAATAAAAAGCTACCATTCCTGTCCCATACCTGTCACCTAACTTTCAAGTATTTCTTTTAGTTGTTTTGTTGGTTAGTTCCATATCTCTAATATTCATTAGCTGCTTATTAGTGCTTTTTGTTGTTGTTGCTTGTTTTTTTCCTTTTTTTAAAAAAAAAAAACAACGAGAAAGAGTCCCTTAAATAGAAAGGGCAAACCTGCTTGCCTGCCCATTAAACAATCTGTTATGTCCTGTGTTTATTTTCTTGTGCCTCCTTAATGCCTCCCTCACTGGGATCCTGGTCAGCATCTGTATTTACTTTAAGAGTATTTATCACTTTAAAGAGCTCATATTTATTATCCTTTAGCCTCAAGTGCTTATATTCGCTAACTTTCTTTCTCATTCCGTCAGCTTTCAGCCGTGGCTCTCAACTCGGTATGAGAGAATATTGTTTCTTTTCATTCCCTCCTCCTCCCCGTCCACCTCTCCAGCCGTTTTTCCTACTGAAGCTTTTCTTTTACATGCCAAAATAGATGGCGTTGACATCTTGCTTATGACATAATTATCTCTAGATTGATTCTAAAAGTTGAGCACTACTAAATATCATCTACTTTATGAATTTGCCGGAAACAAAAATAAGAAAAAACTTCCCCCTGCGCACTAACTCTCATCCCACCCCGTTTTCTCCATGGCGACCCTCAACAGTGTCCCTTCAGAACTTGGGGTTTAAGAAGAGATGTGGAGGTTTAAGAAGAGATTTGGGGGTTGAAGAAGAGATTTGGGGGTTGAAGAAGAGACTTAAGGGTTTAAGAAGTACACGGTTGGAAGAAGAGGGGAGGAAGGGAGGGAGGGACCGCCTGCTTTTATACCTGCAGAAGTTGCGGTGGTGGGGAAGGGCGTCCAGTGGTTTCACGTGCAAACCCTCAAGGAATTCCCTCCCACGCGCTTGTTGACCTCAACCTGGGGCCTCTCCAGGTGTCAGTGCAGCCTCCTCCGCTGCCCCCTGCTCCTCCCCCCTGCTCCGCCCCCCACCCCCTCACCGTGCACTCTGGGCGGAGACTTCCACATTCTCAATCTTTCAGAAATGTGTTGAAATCCTTTGTCTTCTGGTCGTTTCCCTCGTTCTCTTCATTGTTGTGGGTTTAGATTGATTTAAAGACCCCCTGGCTCTCATTTTAATGCTTGGTCTGCACCTTAGTGCCGCATCTGAATTGTCTGTCCTTCTCTGCTGCAGACGACTTCCAGTAGGACTTGAATGCAAGAAGACTTGGGATTTCTGCTTAGCTAACGTTTCATGAGGCCAGCGGGGGAGAGGGAAGGGGAGACTACAGTATGATAGTGTGAAATAATGTCCACATTCGGTTGTCTTGGTAACAGCCTCCCTCTGTAAATAACACCTGGGGAGGTTGAAGGAGCAGAGAGGTACTGGCAGGGGGTTGATGGGAGAAGGCAAGGTAATCACCAGATTGGAACCACTCAGTGGCTAGACCAGCGCGGTGGCTGGGAACAAAATCACACCTGTCAGTAGTTTCTGCAGGGCCCCGAACCTGTTCAGTCATGCAAACAAGACTTCGGGTTGAGAGAGGAGAACGGACAGCCTTGCTTTTGGGGGAGGGGCATTGCTTTAGTTACATTATCCTTTACCCCCTGCTTAGAGGGGCTCCTTGACCCTCTCTTCCCCTTCTCTCAGCATCCCAGGAAATGACCTCCATGATGTCAATTTCCTCAAATAGCCAAGGTGAGGCCTAACCTTTTCTTTTTGGCTTAGTTTTATTTTTTTATTGTTTAAAGTTTTACAAATAGTACTACCTATGTCTCCTTTTTTCCCTATTGACCTCCCCCCGCCTCCCCTACCCCCACCACCCCCAGTGTCTGTGGCCATTGGTTATGCTTATATGCATGCATACAAGATACAAGTCCTTCGGTTGATCTCTTACCCACCCCCCACCCTCCCCTGTCTTCCGCTGTAGTTTTCAGTCTGTTCGATGCTGCTTTGTCCCTGTATCTATTTCGGTTCATCAGTTTATGATGTTCATTATATTCCATAAATGCCTAACTTTTTCTAACCAGGACACAGGTTTTCACTCCACAGCTGGAGACAAGGCTTAAATACAGGTTCCCAAGAGAGGGGAAACCTGGCATCTTGGTCATACAGAAAAGGGAAGGCAGTCTCTTGTCAAGGGGCACATGCCAAGCAAATGACAAGTGAGAGGTGTCACTTAGCACACCAGCTTCATGGTCTCATTACTGGGACAGCTCCTAGCAGGAAGCATGCTGGGGCATTTAATTCCCTCAGGCAGCCTCGTGGTAAGGGGAAGGGGTCTGGCGGCAGACTGCTGGGGTTCCAAGCCCAGCCCTGGCACTTCCCAGCTCCGTAGGCTTGGGCAAGTCTCTTCACCAATCTCTGCCTCAACTTCCCATTTGTAAGTGGACGTCATACTGACATGTTCTAGCAATATTGTGAGGTTAAATGAGATAAAGCACATTGTGACCTGCTGTTATTACTTAGGGTGGGCAGGTGGGTAACATCTATGTGATGATGATTTCAGCAGTCCTTTGTGTGATATTCTTACGTTTTACACTGCCTTCCTGCCTATTGCTTTGAACACTCACAAAAACCACGTGAGGTAAATGTGGAAGGCATTAATATTTTGGTTAACAGATGTGGAAACAGGCTCAAGTTCATGTAACCTATTAGTGGCAGAGGTCAGACTTGAACCCAGTGTGTTTTCATAAAACCAAAGGTCCTCCACTCCACTGCACCCCATAGTCACCTTCTCCCCGAGTTTCCATAGCCCCAGCCCAAGCCCAGGCAGTCCCTAAAGTCTCCCTTGGTGGAAGTGGACTGCCTCCTCCTGGCAGTTTCCAACAAATTACATGAGGCTCTTCATAAAAAGTTCATGGGAGCATGACGGGGGTCCTTTGCCTTTGGCTGTTTGCTGGTGGTTGGGGTGACTTTGTTCTGCGCTGCACCTGGTCCTCTACACCTGGGAGGAGCACACCTGGCCGGTCAGAGTAAGAGATCTCAACAGGAGCATGGAATGGAGCAGGTGGGCTCCGCCCAGACCACTCAAGCACAGACAAGGCAGAACTGTGGCCTGTGGGTTTGTGCAAGGACCATGGGAGGACCTCAACGGGCCCCTCTCCCCAAGCGGTCCACACCCTCAGGGCAGGCAGCACTTGGGAGAAGGCTACCCTGGAGCCTCTTGCTCCTCACAGGACAGAGGAGGACGCCACCTCCTGCTCCAGCTCTAGGAGAGGGAATGAAAGGTGGTCCCAGCCCAGCCTCACCTTCCTCTCCAGCCTCACTTTCCCCCATGCCACCTGCGGCCCAGCAGATCCATCCCACCGGCTGTCTCTGTTCCTCCAACATCAGACTTCTCAAGGCTCTCATGGTTCTGGCCCCTGTGCCCAGAGGGATCTCCATCTCCCCAGCCTACCTCCTGGGCAGCCTTTACTCCAGGGGTCCTCAAACTACGGCCCGTGGGCCACATGCGGCCCACCAAAAACATTTATCCAGCCCCCTGGGTGTTTTTGCCGCTGCTGTATGCATAGGAATTTGTTCATAGTTTTTTTTAAACTATAGTCCGGCCCTCCAACGGTCTGAGGGACAGTGAACTGGCCCCCTGTTTAAAAAGTTTGAGGACCCCTGCTCTACTCCTTCATCATGCCTCAACTTAAATGTCACTTCTTCAGGAAATCTGCCATTTTCCCCTAAAGTAATTGTCTCTTTGTCAGCTCTACTCAGAGCATCCTGTACATTCCCATCATGCACTTATCACAATTGTCATCAGACATAGGTGCTATTTGTGCCACTGTTTGTGTCCCATCTGCCCCCTCCCTCGCCCCACCCCCAGAATGGTTAAGTTGCATGGTGCGGGGACTGTGTCTGCTGTATTTGCCCCTGGGCCCCACGGCCGGGTACATAATGATGCTCAGTAAATATTACATGAAAGTATTAAATATTAAATAACACTGCGTGCCAGTGCTTTGGCCAGTGGAAAGTTGCTCTGCAAATGTGTTTTCATCTTAATTTTATTGCTATCCATGGGACTACCAAATAATGAAAGGACTGCCTACAGCAGCTGAGGCTTCGGGCATGGGCCATAAGAAGCTCAGCTGTGCAGGATCTTGCAGCGTGGCTGCTCCCGAAGGAGGGGCGTAGACGAGTGAGCCTGAGGAGGTCGCTTGGACTCAGTCTTGATAAACAACCTGAATTTAGCATCCTCACCTTGTCAGCGTGATGATCTGAAAGCCAGGAGGCAAAAAAAGGAACGAACACCGAGGGGAGGGCATGCAGTCGCTCTCCGGGTTTATTTTTGCTTAAGCGAGTCTGTTGCTACCGTGCTGATGATACCTGCCTTCGGCATGTGCTCAAGGGAGTGTGCAGTTACCAGGGTTCTACCAGGAAAATCCCTTCTCTGGTCCCAGTTTCCTTCAGTTCTGCTGGACTCTCTAACACTCCTACTAAGAAGTGTTTCCACACCTCCGCTCCGCCCCCGCCTGACCTCACCACCACCCACACCTGTCTCAGCTCCTGAGGCTGTCCCTCTGGTCCTCAGGACCCACCCATTCCACTGCTTCCTTGTGTCATCCCGCCTGAACATCTGCTCTTGTCCTAGGGAGCTGACCGTGCTTCCGCCAGCAGGTCACCCCTCCGGGGGAATGCACCTTCATAGATCACTTCCCCCAAGCGCCTCTTCCAAACATTTCCCACCAGCCCCCTTCCCACCCCGTCTCTTCATTTTCTCATCAACTTTTTACGGGCACCTACTGTGTGCCAGGAGCTGCATAAGACTGGGGATGTAAAATGAATCAGCCACTGTGCTTTTGCTCTCGGGTTTCCCAGTTGAGTGGGAAGAAGGATCCACAGAGAGGTACAGTCCCAGGAGATCACTGCCATATGTGTGTGCATAGTGTGTGCAGGGTGACATTTGGGCACAGCATGGATAGGGTTGCTCCAGGAACACAAAGAGGACAGCAGATGGGTTTGCCTGTGCTTGGAACGTGGTGAATTGGGTGATCACCCGTCTAGGGGGTGCAGTTTATGGGCGCAGTTGGACATGAGGTGGAAAGACAGGTGCAGGTCTGATGTGGGGTCTGTGTGAGGAGCTTGGGCTTTAATCATTGGGCAGTGGAGAGCTATTAAAATGTTTAGAGATGAATAAAATGATTAGATGTGTTTTAGAACTACTGGGAGGAGGATGGATTGTAGAAGATCCTTGAAGGTGGCAGAGAGAGCATTTGGGGGCTGTTGGGACTTCCTTCCTTCATTCGTTCGTTCTAAGCATTTTTACTGAGGGATGCCACAGATGCCATGGCTATCTCCCCTGCTGCTGCAATGAGGCTAGGAGGATGCAGACCTGGACAGAGAGGGATATCCAGGACCTAAACTACGGCAATATTTCCAGGACGGAGTCTTACCTCCCTCCCTTGACCTGTTCATTCTGGTCACAGCCTTCACCATGCTTCCCCTGGGACCTGATCCCCTAGCGAGGAGGCCTTGGAAGGAGGTGAAAGAGAAGGAACAAGTCCAGCCGAAGAGAACATCCTGAGCACAGGCGCAGGGGTTGAAAGGTCACCAAGATTTCCCCAGGCCTTAGTCCCAATCGCTTCTTCTGGCAATTCAAAAGACTCAGAGCAAACTTTGATCCATGAGCATAGCATGGAAGCTGGCCTTCACGCCTTTCGGCAGTTGTGTCAAAGAAAGACAGAACAAATTGATCCGCAGAGTCTAGAGAATTCCTGTCAAAGCCAGTGCTTTGGTTTGTTTATTGTTTTATTTCAAAGAAATGCTTGCCTTATAAACTAAACAAAGGGATGGGGGTAGGCCGTGGATCCCAGAACCTCCACCTCGGTTCTGGTTGATCAGAACTTTGAGGCCCACATTGTGCCGCGCCGGCACAACCACGGGTGAACCGGAGTGGGGGCGGCTGAAAGGCTTAGAAAAGACAGACATGAGAATGAAAGCTGGGTCTCGGTGGGACGCTGCTTTTCTGAGAGACAGCGCCCACAAGCCGTGTCTTTATTTTATAGCAGATGCCATGAGGCAAAGTAAGGGCGTGGTCAAGATGTTTTCAACATTCTCGTGGGTTTCAATCCCACTCAACTACATGCACCTGAACTCTATCACTCAGGCACGTGGGGCCACATGTTCGGAACACAGGTTCACGCTTACAACCCCAGCCGTTGGCTATAATTGTGCTGGGAGGGCTCTGCCCTCCAAGCTGGGACTTGCACGTGGCAATGAGAGGACTGTGCCCTCTCATCAGTCCAAGGCTTGAACCTGTCCAAACACTGTAGCTGTCCCCACACCACATGTATTTCTCTTCAGGCTTTCTGAGGCCAAGGCACCTGAATTGTCCAAGATCCTATATCAGCCTATACTTGGGCAGTTTGCAAGTGAGATGGTTGAAACAGATTCAGAGCTAAAAACAATTTACATTGCAACTTGAAAAAAGAGAGTTATTTGGTCATTGGCGATGTACAGCCTTATTCTGAAAGCAACCTTCTTCCCACCAACGCGGCTCTCACTGTAAGTAGGGGTTCTGTCCCCGCGGTGAGCAGCTCACCCCAAGTGGGAGGTGACCAGTGCAGGAGGAGGAGCTCCTTTCGACTACCCCTTCTTACGATCCGCCTCTACCTCTTCCCGCGTGTTCTAGAGGCAGCTCTGTCCAGGATGCATAGCTAGTCAACTGCCTTACCCACTCCTTTGAGCCCCACTTTGCCCTGGCCCTGTGGCATTGATAGATATTGATGGTACCCTCTATCTAGTAGCCTTCATCCCAAAGGGTGACTTGGAGACTGCGTCTGCATATAAGCCTGGGGGTGGCTGAGACCTTCCCCAGGCGCCCTCTGCCCAGACCCACTGACGTCCTGCCTGTTCCAGGCACACGAGCACTCCAGGTCATAATGAGGAGGCAGCCTGGTTTGGGCTGGTTTTTCGGAACTCACTAAACCCTGAGGGTCTGTTATCTGGAGTGCTCTACTGCGCCACGGTCCAGCCTGGGCACTCACACTGCGTTGGCTGGGGCGCCAGCCTGGCCCAGGTTTCCAGCTAACTACTCTGCAGGTAAAATCCAGTTCCTGGCCCAGGACTCCCCGTACCTGGGGGAACTGTGGAGTTCTTGGCTGCCGGCACGATCACATTTGTCAAGCTAATGCACTGTGTAGTGTTGGTCATGTGGCTGCTGTTGTCAAGGTTCCAGCATTTTCTGCAGTGAGGACTTTATCGATGTGTGTGGCAAAGGCTCCTGGGCAGTGAGGATGGTATGTGTGTGCCAAGTGCTAACAATAGTCGAGCAACTCACAAAGAAGGCAGACAGTCGCCTCTGGGAGGAAGGTGAGGTCCCTCTTTCTTCCCACGACTCTCCCATTCTCTCTCCTTATTCCTCCACTCTGTTCTTCTCTCTCTCTCTCCCTCCCTCCCTGCTTCCCTCCTTCTCTCCTTCTCTCTCTCTCCGCCCTCCTAGTTCCTCCCGTTCAACCCTGTTCCCCCAACTGGGGCTCGGACCTTGCCTTGTATCATTAGGATTCTGAGTGTTGAGTTCCCTACCGATGCACACGCATAGGACTGTCCACGTTGCTGTGATTCATTTACTGTCTTTGTTACGCCTCAATGCACAGAAGTGTCTTGCTCCTGGCCTTATAGGGGCCTAGTCCTTCTCGGACTAAATGAAATTGGAGCTTTACTTATGCAGCAAACACTGGCTCAGCCCCTCAGAGGCCGGGCACCAGCTCCACACCTCCTCAGTGGGACAGGGACCGATTCACAATCCCCCCTTCCTCCCTGCCTTCCCCCAAGGCAGCTTGGCCCCCAGCTTTGCTCTCAGTGAAGGGACAGGATCCCAGTGGGGAAGGCTGGCAGCTGCTGCCACATGGTCCGTATGTGACTTTTTGTTCCTGACACACAACAGTTACTTAATAATTTGAGGAGGAAGAGCTGCTCCTTTGCAGCCAGCCGGTCCCTGCCTTGCCCAGGTCTTGGCCAGCTCGGTCAGGATCCCCTTGCTCATTTGATGGAGGGAGGCTGGGTGATCCGCAAAGCCATCTTGAGGCCCAAGAACCGCCTGGTCCCTGCCTCTCTGAGTGACCTTGGGAGAGTCATTTCCATTTTCTGGGCCTCAGTTTCCTCACCTGGTAGTGGCGGAAGGGTTGGTCCCTATTTCGGTTAGTATGAACTGACCTGGGATTGATCAGACACCCGAAGGCCAGGATGGTCATCTTTCTCCAAATGGAATCAAAACCAGCTCCGAATGCACATGCCAGCCAGTGGGAAACCCAGTGTCTGTCGCCATCCAGGACCCGCCTTTTCTTTAAGAGCCCCAGGGTGGCAGGGGGAGGGGTGGGTTCATCAGTCCATTGCCCACCTCCCCGGTCCCCTTCTTCTATTGCTTCTTTGCTTTCTTTTCCAACCTTCCTGCACATCCCTCCCAGGCAGTGGAGCCATCTGTCTTCTTCTCCAGGGAGCTCTTCCGTGTCCAGTGGGGTGTGGTGGCCTCCCACAGGGCCTGCCCATCAAGACAGAAGAGACTTATTTGTGTGTGGAACCCCTCACAGGCTTGCCTGAGGTCCAGAGGCACTCCCTGCAGCTCTCCTGCCAGAGCAGGGAGGCAAGTGAAAAAGCAAGCACCCGGCAGCACTCCTTTGTTGCCTCTCCGACAGGTCATGTTCCCACGATGTGATCTCCATAGCACGTGGCCCCGACTTTCGGAGCCTAATAACCTTTTGGTGAGGGAGCCACTCACAGGAGAGCGGGAGAGAAAGGGCTTTGGACATACCGTTAGGTCAGAGCAATGGCCTCGCCGCAATGGGCTTGGTTAGTGTCTTAGTTGGGACCGGGTGGCATGTAAGGAACGGAAACGTATTTCTTATGGTCCCGGAGGCTGGAAAGTCCGAGATCAGGGTGCCAGAATGGTCAGGTTCTGGGGAAAGCCCTCTTCTGGGTTGCAGATGGCTGACTTCTCATTGTGTCCTCACCTGGCAGAAAGAGGGCGAGAGCTGTCAAGGGTCCCTATATCCGGGCACTAATCCCATCGAGGAGGGCTCCATGCTCATTACCTTCTAGATAGGGATAACTTAGCCTAAAGTCCCCCCAATCCTGCCACCTGCAAACAAACAAACAGACTCAAAACACATGTGCAATGGCCGGTGGGCCAATACTCACCTTCCATGTGGAGGAATGTGAAGGGGTGAGCCTGAGAGATGAGAAAGTAACAATCCCAAACCCCGAGGGCCCAGCTGAAGTCACTGCGTTAATTTTAAAATGGTTAATTTTAGTATAATTGAGTTGTGGTCATGACTTTCCTCCCATCTGAGCTTTATACTTTTGAAAGTGTCCCCGTACCCCCGTGGGTCATTGGGACAGTGTGGTGATTCCCACTTCCCAGATTTGAAACTTCTTGCCCGAGGGCTCACAGGACTAGAACCCAGGCCTCGTGGCTCCCATCCCATGGCATTTCTCCTTAGCTGTGTCAGCCCCAGGGGGCCCAGGGATTGTTGCTATCATCTGTGCTGTGGAAAGACCACTTCTGTCATTTATGAGCAGGGAGATGGAATTGCTGAGGGACATCTTTTCTGCCCTACAAATGATTTCTTTCTACCTCGGAGCACAGCCCCTGTAAATGATTAGCCTCCATGGGAAGAGTGGGAGGCCGCGGTGCACACGCTCCCTGGATAATGGGCCAGGTGACTGGGTGAGAAGCAGGGCTGGTGAAAGGAAGTCAAGGACTCTGAAATTTAAAGAGAACACAGGATTCGAATCAGACAAGATCTGTGAAATTCTCACATCTGGTTGGCCTCTCTCAAAGGGAGGAAAGAAATAGTACAGTCTGTTAACAAACGTGAACTTGTGCACAATGGTCTGGAATGGGGCACTTCTCAGAATGTGTTTGTTCTGCCCACATATTATTCTTTATGATTGAGTAGGTTAGGAATTGGGCCTTGGGTGCAGGGCCCAATAGTGATGCAGACGATGAGGGTATCCTGTCCCTTCCAAGTCAAACACTGAATTCAAGCAATTAAAGCTGAAACAAAGAGGGACATGAGCTGGGGAGGACAGGGAGACACAGATAAGATAGTCTGGAGAGGGAACGGAGCATCAGGGAAGGCTTCCTGGGCGAAGGGGCATTTAAACTTAGGCCTAAAGGATAAGTAAGAATTAGCCAGGGCAGGAAGAGCGGGAACAGCCTGTGTGGAGGCCCAGAGGCGGGGCGGGCAGGACACTTTCAGTGAAGGAAAGACGTTTTGTATGGCTGGTGAGTAGAGTCGAGGAAACCAGGAGATCAGAGGCTGGAGCAGTTTAGAAAGGATGTCCGTTCCCAAGATGACTTAAGGGAGCAGAGTAAATCCTCCTCCAAGGAACTGGGAAAACTAAGAAAGCAAAAGCAGACACTCAAGTGTGAGAGGGCCGGGCTGGGGGGTCTGCAACCGGAAGCCCGCAGGAGATGGCACGGGGAATAAGGGGTCCCATGTAGGGATCCCAACGTTTGGCAGGAGAGGTCAGGACTGAACACTGACTCCTTAAGGGTCAGTGGCTGTGCTTTCCCACGATGGCTGATTAAATCTGGGCTCAGGCCCTAACCGGAACCGGTTTGGATCAGTGGATAGAGCGTCAGCCTACAGACTCAGGGGTCCCAGGTTTGATTCCAGTCAAGGGCATGTACCTTGGTTGCGGGCACATCCCCAGTATGGAGTGTGCAGGAAGCAGCTGATCGATGTTTCTCTCTCATCGATGTTTCTAACTCTCTATCCCTCTCCCTTCCTCTCTGTAAAAAATCAATAACATATATTTAAAAAAATAAATCTGGGCTCAGAGAGAGGAATCTCCGAATTCAAGGAAGGCATGGCGGGGGGTGGCGGGGGGAGAAATTAAAGATGCGGGCTCTGCTTTGGAGAAGCTTAGCCCCTGGCTGGGATCTCTGCCCTTAGATCCCAGTCCAAGCCAAGCAAGTCCCAAATGGGGCCTCCCCTTAGTTAGCCGCTAAAGTCACACTGTCCTGATTTAGATTTCGAAAGAAGCCAAGGTCCTCGGCGATCCCAGGTTTATTTCCTTAAAAGAGAGAGTGAGGAGGTTCCCCTTGTACCTACAAAGGTCAAACGTAGGAGTTGTCTGAACCCAGATGGACCAAAACGCTGGCACGCACACGCTCCTTCACACACTTGTGACCTGTATGCTGGTCAACGCCCAGGCTCAAGCCTGGGCAGGTGTAGCCTCGGCAGCTGTGCCGTTTCCATGGTGACCAGCATCTACACTTCACCTGTGGGACTCAGACTGCCCTGTCTCCCCAGCTTTGCGTGACGTGAGCCTGGAGCTCCAATGGGGCTGCCGGAATTTCTCTGCTATTTCAGTGCTGTTGGGAGGCCTGGGCAGCCTCTGTTCACCCCGGCTGGTTATGTAATTTTCAAGGAAAAAGGCCGAGCAAAGACTGAACAGAACGCTCCCAGAGTTACACCTCCTCTCCGGGCCTGATATTCCTTTTGCTCACTTTTTCTTCCCACCTTCGGTACACCTCCTCTCATCCCCTCCCAGTGAGATCAAAGCAGCAGCTTTCCCGCCTGTCTCTTCCTTGGCAGCACCCTCACCAGCATGTTCTGGAGGGAAACAAGCCCATGTCGGCAGCATCACTGCCCGCAGGGACTGAGATGTTCATGCGCCCCAGGGAGGGTGCCCACTGGGGCCTGGGGCTCAGGGCCTGCAGGGAGACATTCATTTTAGCCTAAGCAGGGCTTCGGGCTCGGGTCCCCGGCTGTCCTGTGGCTGGTGTGTGAAGGGTTAGACCTCAGCTGGGAGAGGTCCTGGGCATGGAGGCACGGAGCACAGGAAGTGCCACCTGAGCACCTGAGGGGCAGCCATCTGCCGGTGCACCTGGGTTTTCCCAACAGAAAGGCCTTCTGGGCAGGTTACTTCATATGAACTCCAGCCCGCTCCCCTCCTGGGTGGAGGGGATGGTACTTCTTTTAAAAGCTGGAAGACCAGAGGAGTTGTTCTCCTAATTCCTGGGAGCACCGCCATCGCATGGTAAACCCAGCTGAGTCACTGTTAAAAATCAGACATAAGCCCGGCCGGCGAGGCTCACTGGCTGAGCCTTAACCTATGAACCAGGAGGTCACGGCTTGATTCCCGGTTGAGGCACATGCCATGTGCCCAGGTTGTGGGCTTGATCCCCAGTGGGGGATGTGCAGGAGGCAGCTGATCAATGATTCTCTCACATAATTGATGTTTCTCTCTCTTTCTCTCTGAAATCAATAAAAATATATACTGAGTGGCCAGATTATTATGACCACCCCTTCAGTACAATGAAGTGAATTAGTTATGCAAATAATAATAACAATAAAACCTTGAGAGTATTTGCTTAGGAAGTTTTCAATATTCAGTATTTTTGGAAGTGTCAATGAAGTACTGATGGGGTGGCCATAATAATCTGTCCACTCAGTGTATATTTAAAAAATATGACATAACACAATGACAATGACCTCGGGGCCAGCAGTTCCTTCCAGGTGAGGAGTTGCCTTCCACTCCCTCTGCTCTTTTGGGGCCTGTGTGCCATCCTGGCTGGAGCCCCCACCACCCTGAGAGAGTCAAAAACTTTCATTTCTGGACAGCAGGGACACATTTTAATTTCTCTTTCCATTTGGGTCATATTTTGTCATAACCAAACTCTTACTGCAAACATGTAGCCACTCTTGTGTCCACTGGAATTTATTTATTGAGGCCCTCATATTCCAGACCCTGGGGCTGCATCTGTGAGAAGGAGCAGGAGGGTACCTCCTCCCCGCCTCCCCCTCCCTGAGGTTCTGTCTGGCTCTGGAATCTGATGAGATCCAAGCCAGGTAAGATCCAGGACCCCGGTCCAATGACTTCCACAGGTCTCAGTCCAAGCCTTCCACTTCGTCATCCTGGACCAAGCAAGAACTGCAAGTGTCCGAGCCCCTCCTCCCCAGGAGCTATGTGTAACAAACACCCGCAATTTAGCAGCTGAAACAGCATTATTGTCATGTAGTTTCTGTGGGTCAGGCATCCGGCACAGCTTAGCCAGGTGCCTGTGAGGTAAGGTCTCTGAGACGTCAGCAGGGCTGTGGCCGGGGCTGTAGTCCTCTCGAGGCTCCCCTCAGGGAAGATCTGCCTCTGAGCTCCCTCGCCTGGGTCCACCTGAAGGGCTGCTTCACGACGTGGTACCAGCTTCCCAAGGAGTGAGCACCCAAGATGGAAGCCACGGTCTTTCAATAACCTATTTCAGGAGGAAAATCCCATTACTTCTGCCATATTCTGTCCCTTAGAAGTGAGTCAATAAGTCCAGCATATTCTTAAGGGGAGGAGCTTACACACAGCCAAAGCCAGGAGGGGCGAGCATTGGTGGCACCTTAGACGCTGCCTTCCTCATCCTCCAGGCGTCTTCTCTGACTCGCCTGTCCTAACTCCTGCTCCACGTGCAGGGGGACCATGTTGTAGCTGCTGAAGATTCCTGCTCCTGTGATTGTGACTGTTGTGGTTCTTCTCTCCCTGTGGGGATATAAGCTCCTGGCGGTCAGGAGCCACGTGCTCTACATCTCTCTATTAGACGGACTGTGTACCCTTGCTGGTACTATCATTAGATAATTCAGCCTCTGGTTAATCGAGTCTCACTCCCCCTCTCCCCTTCCCTCTGAGATTATCAGTCTGTTCCATGCTTCCATGTCTCTGGACCTATTTTGTCAGCCTCAAGTTTAAAAAAAAAAAAAAAAGACAGTGAAAATGTCTTAACAATTGGGCTTGAGGACCTCACTTGGCGAGAAAGCTGGAGGTAGGCATTTCCAACGATGTCAATAAGGGCCCGGCTCATCTGCCAACTCCAGTGTGCTGGCCTTTGTCCCCGGGTTTGTCCCCACATGGTCTCAAGGTGGCGGCTGCAGCACCAACACAGCTTCAACACAGCTTCCTCCCAAAACAGCATTCAAAGACGGGGAGTGGAGGAGGAAAACATTTCCCTTGAGGCCTCCCAGGGGATGTTCCTTTGAGGCTTATTGTCCAGAAATGGATCATGTGACCATCCCTAAACCAACCACTGCCAAAGGGGAATTGAATTACCACCATTGGCTTAGACTCATGGCCCTGAACAGAGATGGGTTTGCGAGATACCACTGGCCTCTAGGATTTTGGAAATGTGTGAGGCTGGCACAGCACCCAGGAAGTGCTGTTGGCACTTAGTGGGTCGGGACCAGGGCTGCTTAAACTTTCCCCAGGGCACTGCACAGCTCCCCCAAACCAATGGCTCTTCTGCTTAGGTGCCAATACTATCTCTGCTGGAAGCTGCTGATTTAGATCAGTGTTCTCAACCAAGGATGGTTTCGTCCTCCTCCACTGGTGGTAGCTTCTAAAGATTAGAGATATTTTTGGTTGTCACCCTAGGGGTTGCTACTGGCATTTAGTAGGCAGAGGCCAGGGAGGCTGCTAAACATTCTCCTGCTAAGAATGATCTTGCTCAAAATGTCAGTCGTGCTGAGGTTGAAACCCTGGGTTAGCCCCATCATGAATCATCCCTGGGTTGGGCTCAGCTGCTCCATGGCTGTCCCAGAGCTGTTTTTTTTTTTGTTCACTCAGAGGAAGTGGGAATGGTTTCTGGGTTGGTGGCTAGTGTCAACTAGAGGGCCTCTGCCAATCAGCCAGCTGGGCAAATGCTCAGCTCAGCTCCCCTCTAGAATGGCCAGTCCCGGCAGCCACAGACTCCTGTGGATTTGAGGTTTACAGTTGAGGAAGAAATCAAGAAATGCTTAGAAGGCAGGGTTATGGTTGTTTGAACTTGGTGTTATCAGTTTTGTGTTGTTGTTTTTTCTCAACTCATACTCTCATCTCAATGCCCATTTCTCAGTGTCTTTCCATAAGGTGAGCTTATTCACCATGGCCTCCACCCTGGACTGGATACAGGCAGAGAGGGGGCTGCTGCTTGCTTTAATTTGGGAAGCACCACAGATGTGCCTGCCCCAAACTTGTCCTTTGCTAGGCCTGGGAAGTCACCCTGGGCCTAGATTGTTCATGGTGAGAACCAGATCATGTGTTATGATGATGAGAAGTATGGGCTTTGGAGTCAGACAGACCTGCGTTTACATCCCAGCTAGTGGTGTGACTTTGGGCAAATCACTTCTCATTAAAGACTTCATGGGAGAATGATAACAACCTCATAGGGTTCTTGGGAGACCCAACTGAAGTAATCAGGCAAAGTCCTTGGCCCCTGGCAAGCCCTGAATAGTATACTTACATCTTCAGTGTGTCGTCTTCGCCACCTCTCTAGAAAGCCTCTGTTAAAATCCAAGTGCAGCTTAGGAGTGAGGTGCATCCACGGGACATAGAATTGCAGAACTAGAAGGTAGCCTGTGGAGAGCAGAGAGCTGGGCCTTGAGCCCATGCAACTTATGGGTGAGCTTAACTAAACCTGGGGTCCCAAGCTCAGGGTACCTCCTTGGAGGGAGGGCAGTCCTGGAATAGTGCCACCATGAAGGACAAAAGGCAGACTGAGTCCAAGAGGAAGAAGTCGGTGCAATAAGAGCTGGAAAGGAGCCTGGGTTACAACACTTCGGTGCCCTCTCAGGAACAAGCTAGAAGGAGTTCCTACACTATCTAGAGCAGGGGTTGGCAAACTACAGCCCCCAGGCCAAATCCAGCTCTCTACTATCTTCCTAAATAAAGTTTTATTAAAATGCAGTCATGCCCTTCATTTGGGTATTGTCTGTGGTTGCTTCTGTGCTGCAAAGGCAGGGTTGAGTGGTTGAAGAAGAGACTGTATGTCTGGCAGAGGCTAAGATATTTATCCTCTGGTCCTTCATAGAAGAATTTGCTGGTCTCTGGCCTAGAGGACTTCATTCACATAGACACAGTGACTGGGATCACAAACCTTAGAGTCACACAGACCTGGCTGTGATGGGAACAGTGCCACATAGAATTGTTCACCTGTAAATGAACATGATCCCTGTCTGAGAAGGATTTCCTGCACGTTTTGGGGGCTCAGGAGAGGGAAGAAAGCAGAGTCTGTGAAATGTCAGCACCTCACTGGGGGCCGTAGTTCCTGCTGAAAGTCAACAGCATGAGGCTTGGGAGGCTCTGAGCAGGCGAGGAGGTGAGTCTAAATTTAGACTTTCCGAAGCTGCTTTGTAAACCAGAGCCTCAGGAATCCCAGAAAGGACAGTTGGCACACACCACCTCACCTCTGGTTTGCCTCCACATGTTAGAAGGTTGGATGCATGAGAGGATAATTAATTGGCCTCAAATAAGATGTTTCTGGCGAGCTAGTGAGAAATCAGCGGAGAGGTGAAGCTCCACTGTTCCGAGTGCTGGGGTAGATATTTCTACTCCTGTGTTTGTTCCCCGTGAAATCCAGGGAGCCTGGACTGCCTTCTCCTTGCTGGGTGTTATTTGAGCACAGCTGAACCTATGACCTTTCTTTCTCTCAAGGTGAATGCCAAGTCCCTGGTTGAAAGTTACACTGTGATTCAGAGCAGCTCTGAGCCACCAGCTCCAAGTGGAGACTGATGCTGCTTCTCCCTGAAGCTCATCATGCCAAGGGCTGCCATACTCAATCCTCTGCCCAGGCGGGCACACCCAGATGCCAGGTCTACCCCTCGCCAGGATGGATGGGCCCACACCTCTTGGTATATCACACAAGCAATGAACACTAACCCAAGACTTCTTAGGTAATAGGTGTTCTGTAATCAGTCCATATGTGGAAAAATCAAAGGGTTGACAGTAGAAACTATAGAAGAACCAGTGGCCCAGTGCATGGATTCATGCACATTGAGAGAAAATTAATTAGAAGAAATATTTTAATATCACTGTTCGCATATTCTGTCCACGACACCACTTTCTTTCAGCTTCAGAATGTCAAAAAAACCAAATTCACGATCGACAATGACAGATTGAAACACACGCGTGCAATTGGTGCCAGAGAGAGCTTTATATGTATCACACATGGACAAGTCAACATTTATTTTTAAATTGCCAGTGCGTGTCATATGTACTGGCCAGTCGGTCAGTCGGACGGTGGGACGGACGGATGGTCGGTCACTTAGCCTTTTGTATATATAGGTGATAGAAAGAAGCTTAGAAAATGAAGAGTTTTGAGAAGAAATGAATAGTAGCAAACTCAAATGGGAACAGAGAAATGGTCAGATGAAGGCTGCCTGGTCCGTGTTGACATTCTAAGAGAGGCAGCATCGAAGCCGAAGATGATGCTAAGGAAGTTGAAGTTCAGAAATGCTGGTTTGTCTGAGTGGCTGGCGCTAATTGTGAGAAGGGTCCTGCTGAGCACGTTGCATTGGAGCAGCAAGCACAGGAAGGGGAGGCCTAGGGAGTGTGGGCATCACAGTGGCGGAGACATAACCGATGTTCCTCCGGCACTTTGGGTCCAATCCAGTTCTTTTCCGAGTGCTACTTTGAACCCTGGACTTAAGCTTAAAGTCTAGTGGGAGGTGGACATGTATCAAAAGTTAAATAACAGCCCAAGTGAGGATATGGCAAGTGTCAAGTACAGTATACACAGGAACGCCACAGGGGTTTGGAAAGGGGAGAAGTGTCACTGAGGACTGGATGGATGCATCGCAGAGGAAGTGAGACTTCGCCTGGATTCTGAGTGATGGGCTGGGTTTCAACATGGGGAGGAAGCAGGAGAACATTTCAGGAACCAGGAAGGTGCAAGCAGAGAGGCCAGGCAGGAGCTGAAAGAGTAAGTTTAGAGGCCCACAAGGAAGGTGGAGAGGGCGTGCAAGGTAACCTGGTACCTGCCCGCTGAAGCTGACAGTGTGCTGGGAATCCACTGAGACACACACACACACACACACACACACACACACACACACACACACGAGACAGTCCCTCTGCCCCTGTGAGAGGAAAAGGAAAGAGTTTTGAAACATAAATAAAGCACCTCTTAATTATTCACAGATTATCTGCATTGCAGCTGATCTCACACAGCTGATCCAAATCCTGCTTTCGGCTTGCTGGTGATGTCATCTCTCTGCCTAGGTGCCCATTCCCGTCGCTGTTTACAGCCCTGTGAGGGCTGGAACGGGAAGAAGGCTTAAGTCTCTGCTCAGAAAGCAAAATATGTAAATAGAAATATTCTGGAGGATATCTGCCCTTGGGAACCACACCAGGCATATGGGGAGAAAGTGAAAGAAGCTCCAATTTAGGTTCTGTCACCTGCCTTGGGCAGCAGGGTCAGAGGAGGCATGGAGTGGGGCACTGCGGCCCCTCTCTTGTTCCCCTGAATCAGACATCCAGGTGGACTTCACTAGCACAGATGTTAGGCCGTAGCTCAGTGGGTGGTCCCAGCGCTGACTCCAATTGGCTGGGAGTCCTCAGGGTGAATGGCATTCATTTATCATGTCATCCCATGTTTATTGACCCTCTCTCTGTAGACGCACGGAGCTGGTATTCTCGGAGCCTCGGTGCCCTCATGGGCAGACGAGGGCTTGCCTCTCAGTGGAGGGGCTGGCCTTGGGGTGGGTTCAGGTTCCTCACTGATGGCGATGCTCTGCAGGATGGTTAGCGAATCGGGCCCTGCTCTCGAAAGGCCAGTAGTGGCTCCTCCTCAAATGAGCCCAGGAGGGCAGGACCACCCCCGCTAAGGACCCGGGACCTGTGTGCTACATTGCCTCCCAGTCTGAAATTCTGCAAGTCGATGGTTGTTTTGCTGCGGGGCCCAATAAAAACATGCAGAGCAGGTTTGCTGAGGGTTTGCTGAGATACCAGAATAGTTGGAGCTACTTCCTATTTAAGTGTAAGGGGATCTGCAACAACAGCAACAATAGGCAGCATCTATTGAGCAGGGACTGTGTCCCAGACCCATGGCAAATTTCTTTCATTGGGAGTTTTTAGAGGGGATCTGATTATTTACTACTTCGTATCATCTGTGTCCCCTAATTTGCCTGCTTAGTTTCAGAGCACTGGCCATTGTTTTGCTTCATTTATCATTTGCAGAGCTGTGCGGGGTTCAGACCTGAAAGTATCCCCACGGGCCCCCTGCCGTGGGATGGGAACGCAGAAGCAGCCCTGGCTAGATTCACGCCTCTGTTCTGGACACGGTGTTTGTTCTTTGTGAGTCTGTGGACTTAATAAACTTATAAAACCTGTGACTTCCTCAGGCTGAATTTATATCGCTAGTTTTGCAGTTTTTTTTCTCCCCCCTTGGGTCCTATGCCTGTAATTGGAGTCAGCAGTCACCGGGGAGCAGTCAGGATTGGATTTGACCCATTGCTTTGAAGAGCTAGGTCCCCATCCTCCAAAAGAATACAGTCCACCATGCCAGCCCTGGCGTCACGCTGAGATGCTCAGCTGGGCAGAGAGTCCCTTTACTGGGGCAGCAATACAATTTCCTTGCAATTTGGTATGTGTGCTTATGTCATCTACACGGAAAGCAAGCGGCGCCATTTAATTAATTACATTGCTCATTTGCATATTAAGTTATTAAAATATTCAAAGACATTTGCAGAAGAGGGAAGAAAAGGAGTCCAAGTGGAAGAACAAGATGATTGATCCTTTATTTCTTTGCCTGCTACTGGTTACTGTCCACTCTCACCCTCCCGGGCTAGTGCTGATGTGTGTGTTCCGAGGGCTTAAAGAATGAATTTCTCAAAGGTCAGAGCTGATCATTCCCTCCTACAATCTGTGAGTGTTAACCTTCGGGGAGCAGGCATTTACATAAAAGGCACACCGCTTGATGATCTTATCAAATCAGTCCATCTTCTCTCTTCCAGGGGAGCTGCACACAGCAGGAGGGGGCTGGGCGCCCGCGCCCGGAATCCCCTGGGCAAGCAGTGTTTCAGTGGCTGGCTGGACAGATCAAATAACACCAGGGCTGGTTAACAAAATGCGCTGGTGGGAAGGTGTTGGGAGCCGAGTGTGGAAATTTACCAACGTTATTTCTTTGACAGGGAAGGAGACTCCGTGTGAAAGATGCTGGGTTCCCGCAGCCTCTCGGAGTCCAGCAGAGCACAGTCTCGTTCGAAGAGGCATGGATGAGGGGGTGACAGAGGATGCTGCCCCCTGAAGCCTCCAGAGGTGCCTGGCCTGGCAGCTGAGCTCCCCTTGGACCTGGGACTTTGGGTGTAACTTGTGTGCAGCTCATGGGAGGGGCAGGGCTTCTCCGGCTTTCTTCCCCGATGCCCACCAGCTGGTTTGGGCTGCAGGATCTAAGGTGAGCCGGCAGAAAGGGGAGCTGGCCGAGGTAGAAAGAAGCCCCAAGAAGCCTCCAGAATTCATTGTTGGGATCCCTTCAGTCTGCCCGGGACGCAGAGAGCAGCTGCGAAGCTGCCAGAGGCTGTGATACAACCGAGCTTCGGACCATCGTCAGTGAAGGAACACAGAGCAGCAAAAGCATTTCAGCCCGAAGGAACTTCTTTCAACAAAGGACTTAAAGGGGAGAGTTTCTGCATCTTTACTTTGTGGTCCCTTAGGAGAGAAACCTTGACGTTCACATAGATAACGAGATCAGTTTCTCTGTCCAAGATGCTCCCTGTGAAAGAAGCATGAGCCATTCTCAGCGTGGGGAAGGGCTCGGGACACGCAGGAGTGGGTGGACAGCCCTCCCAGGGCTTGTTAAGAAAACAGCATGAGCCTCCAACTTCTGCAGCTCAGCAAGCATGGACATGTGCCACTCTTGTCTCCAGGGAGCTGGTGGCAGTGACATCACCACGAGAAAAAGCATCCCTCAGCCTCGGGACTTGACAGAATGAGGTGTGCTGGGGAGGCCACCAGCTGGGACCCGGCCTTTCCCGACCGCCCCTCCGTCCCACGGGCGTCCCCTGACCACCACTGAGCCAACGATGGCTGAGAAGGGGGACTGCTTTGCCAGTGTCTACGGCTATGACCTCGGTGGGCGCTTTGTTGACTTCCGACCCCTGGGCTTCGGCGTCAATGGGCTGGTGCTGTCAGCCACGGACAGCAGGACCTGCCGGAAGGTGGCCGTGAAGAAGGTCACCCTGAGCGACGCCCGCAGCATGAAGCACGCCCTCCGGGAGATCAAGATCATCCGGCGCCTGGACCACGACAACATCGTGAAGGTGTACGAGGTGCTGGGGCCCAAGGGCGCCAACCTGCAGGGCGAGCTGTTCAAGTTCAGCGTGGCCTACATCGTGCAGGAGTACATGGAGACCGACCTGGCCCGCCTGCTGGAGCAGGGCACGCTGGCGGAGGAGCACGCCAAGCTGTTCATGTACCAGCTGCTCCGCGGGCTCAAGTACATCCACTCGGCCAACGTGCTGCACAGGGACCTGAAGCCCGCCAACATCTTCATCAGCACCGAGGACCTCGTGCTCAAGATCGGGGACTTCGGCTTGGCGAGGATCGTCGATCAGCATTATTCCCACAAGGTATGTCTGGCCGGAAAGGCGGATAGGGGTGGCCCATGGGCTCCTCAGGAAGCGGGCAGTGTTCCAGAGGGTATCCCTAGCTCCCTGGGAATCAGCGGCCTGGGGTCTGTGTCTGGGGGAGGCTGGAGGGTGCTAGAAAGATCACTGGCCCGAACAGTTGTTGAGGGGGTGGTTTGGGTTCTTGATTTTGGCTCTGCCATGTGGCCACGACCAATAACCCTAGGCTGTGCAAGAGCAGGTTGGACTGGATTATCGCTAAGATTTCTTCCAGTTGCAAACTCTGTGACTTTAAAATTGTGCAGCTGGTGAATTTGCCTCTAGCAAACCCTAATGAGGCTTCCACCACACCAGCCTTAGGTGCTGGTTCATCTTTCCTCCTCCTCCTTCTCCTTCTTCTCCTCCTCCTCCTCCTCCTCCTCCTCCTCCTCCCCCCAACAAAGCTGACCCACTCTGTGTCCCATTCTCTCTGTCAGTGGACAAGTTCATCTGATCAACTCATCCTCAGTGTCCATTATCCAACAAATGGCTCAGCTCTCCCAGGTCCCACAATGCCCTGGTCCCCGAGTGTGATGAAGCATGGATGTCTGGGTGGTACTGTTGAGAGCCCATGTGGTGGGTGGCTAAATGCAGAGATCAGAGCTGACCCTGCCATCTGGAGGACATACTGACACTCCTCTAGACCTCTTCTTACCTAATGCACTGCTCCCTTTAGGAGCTGGAAGTTCTCTGACATTCTATTCCCCTCACCCCTGGTTCCTGCCATTTAGGGGAGCCTCTGAGCAGCTCGGCCTGAGCACACGTCACCAGGTTCCCTGCACCAGAGCTGGGGGGTGAGTGTCATTTCCAGCCTCCAGCCCACACCTTCGTGCCACACATTTTTATTAGAATGAAAACATCCTCTAGGAAGTAGGTGCACCATAAACCGTTATCAGCCAAAGGGCTAGGGTGGGTCATGAAAGGGAAGGGTAGCTCCGACCTTGAACATGCTTCGCACTCAATTTGCCTGCAGCCAGAAGGTCACAGATGCATAGAAAGGCACTGGCCTGCCTGGTGCAGCTGAGGCGGGAGGGTGTCTGGGGGAGAGGGAGGCAGGGCTCCCTGTCCCACCCTCACAGGCTGGAACTTGGGCTCCAGCCCAGATTTCAGAGCCCAAATCCGCTCACCTGGCTCTAGCTCCTTGGTGCCGCCTTAGCCCTGAGATTGCCCTGTGCTCCCCTCCTACAGCCCGGCCATCTGTCAGAACTGACAGCCGACTCTGTAGGCAGGAGTGTCCGTGGTAAACAAACAAACAAACAAACAAACAAACAAAAACATCTTCTTGTCACCCTAATGCCCGGTGCTGTTTCTACCCTCTCTGTCCTCTAAGGAGCAATGACTCCAAGCAATTGAACCAAAGAGTTTAACCCAAATTAGTTTTTATTTGGTAGTAAGAGAGTCCATGACACTCTTATTTCTGTTACACAAAATCACCTTCTGATTGGAATAATCCAGTACACTGGGAATAATAATAGGACCTCCCTTGATTACAGAGCCTGAGTAAGTGAAGTGTTTCCGCTCAGAACAGTCCCTCAGGGACAGCCAAGGGAGGTGATCTGGGGCAAAGATTGGCTGTAGTAACAATTCCTCGGAGGGGCACGGTGCGAGGAAGGGGCGCTATGTGGGGAGGCAGACACCTGGGCTCGTTTCTGATGGTGTTAAGTTGGGATGTGGACGCTCCCCGCCTGAGAGCCTCAGTTTCCCCTTCTTGACAGGGTTGATAACACACGCCCTGTCTGTCCCTCTGGCTTGTGGTTATGAATAAAAGAGGAGGATAAACGTAAAGCCCCTTGGAGAGGAGTGAGGACCCCATCCGTTCATTTCTTGAGTGTTTTCTGAGTGTCCACCGGGCCCAGGCCCCGCGCTGGGAGCTGGGAGGGTCGCTGCCCGCTGACTGTGAGCAGCTGTTACCGCATTACACAGGGCAGGGAGCCGTGTCTCTGAATGGGACTTCCCTTTTCCTGATGCAGGGGAGTGTACTGCTCTGCCTTACTCTTGGTGGGCTCTCTTCAATCAAATCAGCTATTGGAGTTTTAAAAAAAATCACTGGAGCCACTTGCAAGCTAGTAGGTGTTCACGTCAGTCCTGTGTTTGGCAGGGGCCACCTACCCTCACCCACCTCCTCCCTCATTACCTTCTGCTTTTAGCTTCCTCCCTTCTCTTCCCTGAGTGATGACGGAGGCTTGACATTTGATGCTTTTATTTACATGAAGTGCATTTAGTGAGTCCGTTCTCATCTAATCCTCAGACTGCTGGGAGGCACTTAGAAAAAGGGTCCATTTTAAAACAGAGACCTGGCTTTCTCAAGCTTCCTTGGCCAACAGTGGTCGAAGGGGCTCTGGAACTTGGGCCTTCTTGTGTCTTGATGGGTGGTCTTTCCGTGAGCCGTGTTCTTCATGAAGGCTTTCTGGATCCCTGGTGGGAATTGATCTTTCCTTCCTTTGAATTTCCATATCGCTTTCTCCCCATCCCAGAGCCCGGATCTTCTAGCACCGACGACCATGCTCTGCTCTGTCTTACGGGTATTTATTTGTGTCTGTGCCTTTTGTGCTCTTCTAGGCTGAGAGCCCCTTGGTTCCTTGTGGGCCGTCTCATGTTTATCTTGATTTCCTCCAGAGAGTCTAATAACTGTGCCTGAAACATGGCCAGCTGACTTGGTTGGCTGCCTTGAACAGATGGAAGACTAGTCATTTACCAGCACATTACTGATAGGAAGCTAGTTGAGTTCATTGATTCCATGTGGTTAGAAGATTTGACTCTCAGAAAGAAAGCACATACAAGGGAGGAGCATTAAAATATATGCCTTCAAATCTTAAATGGGTGAAAAATTAGCGTGCAATTTAAGCATGTATAATGGAAGCTAATATATACACACTAGAGGCCCAGTGCACAAAAATTTGTGCACTCGGGGGGGGTCCCTCAGCCCGGCCTGTGCCCTCTTGCAGTCTGGGTCTCCTCTGGGGATGACCACCTGCTGGCTGAGGCCTGCTCCCCGGGGGATTGGGCCTAAGCTGGCAGTCAGACATCCCTCTGGCAGCCTGGGAGCCCTCAGGGGATGTCCACTTGCCAGTGTGGAGCAAGCCTAAGCTGCAGTCAGACATCCTTAGCGCTGCTGAGGAGGTGGGTGAGGATCCCACCACCACCACTGTACTGGCAGCCATCAGCCTGGCTTATGGCTGAGCAGAGCTCCCCCTGTGGGAGCGCACTGACCACCGGGGGCAGCTCCTGCATTGAGCGTCTGACCCTGGTGGTCAGTGTGTGTCATAGTGACCAGTCATTCCCAGTCATTCTGCTGTTAAGATCAATTTGCATATTACCCTTTTATTATATAGGGGATATATATATATATATATATATATATATATATATATATATATATATTCTAATAATAGACAAACAGGGTAATTGACCAAACCTTCGCTATGCCTCCCATTGGCTAATCAGCGAGATATGCAAATTAAGCGCCAACAAAGATGGCGGTTAATTTGCATATGTAGGTGCGAAGTGGAGCAGCGAAAGCATTGAAGGTGGCTCCAACTGGAGCAAAGGCCTGGGTGCCGGGTGCCAGAGGAAAACTGGTACCGGCAGCCAGGGGAAGGGAAGGCCTATTGCACGAATCTTTTCGTGCAACAGGCCTCTAATATAAATATAAATATATATATATCTATATAATCAGAGGGAGAAAAAGAAAGAGAGCACATAATTCTCCCAGCCAATGGATTGGTTGGGGTGAGATGTGTGCATCGACTCCCCCTGGTGTGCATGGTGGAGGATGTTTACATGTGAACTGCTCTAAATGTAACCCCTTCTAAAGTTTTATGGGTCCTGCACTCACCTTGAAGAGATTATGCTCACCTGGGTTGCAGCTAGTGCCTTGGTGTGAGTTACAAAAAAAGGTGCCCCCTTTTTGCAGGCTGATTCAGCTCAGTGCCTGTGATAGGCTTTGTGACCCAATGGGGGCTGGACTTGGTCCCTTGGCCAAGCACGACCCACCTAGCACTAAGCAGCAGCTGGAATCTCACTGTCTTCATCATGACTTTCTCGCGGGTGGACAGTAAGTCTCATGAACCTGCACATCCCCTCCTCTAGCATGGAGTCTGGCACAGGTAGGTGCCCATTGTGTTTGTCTGGTGAAGGAGGTGCCAGAGGAAACTGTCTTCTCTTTAATGAGCAGCTGGGAGCACTGGGGCTCCAGTCACAGTCAGAGCGCATTCTGAGCACATGTCCCCTACCACACCACCCCTGGCAGTCTTGGTCCTTGTGGTGTCCAGAGGGAACTAGAGGCCCCAGCAACCCACACTGTCAGGGATATGGCAGTGGTGGCAGTGGGGTGCTCTAATGGCTGTCTCTCCACAGAGGCAGCTTGGGAAGCATGTCTCTCTGTATCATCATTACTCACCTCACTAATTGCATGACCACGGGCAAAGCCTTTTCCTTGTGCAGCTTACGAAGAGATCTGTAAGAAGGCCTCACAATCATCTTATTCATTCCCTTCATTTCACAGATGATAAAACCGAGGCCTGGAAAGGGAAAGAGACCTGCTCGAGGTCACACCATGAGTGGCTGAGCCAGAAGCACAACGCCCGTGCTTCAGCTCCATGCCCACGGATTTTTCTGAGCCTTTCTTCTCAGTTGTCTTCTCTGCCAAATGGGGTCATCGCTCCCATTCTGATTACTTCATAGGATTCTTGTTAGAGTCCAGTTGAAAGTGTGGAAGTGAAAGTGCTTTCAGATGTAGGCTAGATCCCTAACAGAACTATCTGCCCATTAAGTGCCATGTGACAGGATGGGGAACAGGCATACACCCAGATGTCAGTCTCCCCCCACACACTGAAATATGGAACCAACTCCCCACATGATGACCAGAGTCCTGAGGCTTCCCAACCTGTGGTCCTGATAGGAACCCCTGCTGCCCACCTCCTTGGCAGGTGTCTTGATTAGTTCCTTACCTAAAGCACTAGGGCAGTGGTCGGCAAACTCGTTAGTCAACAGAGCCAAGTATCAACAGGACAACGATTGAAATTTCTTTTGAGAGCCAAATTTTTTAAACTTAAACTATATAGGTAGGTACATTGTTATTAACTTAATTAGGGTACTCCTAAGGCTTAGGAAGAGCCACACTCAAGGGGCCAAAGAGCCGCATGTGGCTCTCGAGCCGCAGTTTGCCGACCACGGCACTAGGGTGGGTCATGAACTAGTGTTTATGTGGAGAAGAGGCAGGTGAAGGATCAGACTTTGAATTTATTCTATTAGGAAGCAGATGATCTCAAAAGAGAAAAAAAAAAGTTGTTTAAGACTTCGCTGAGCCCTGTGTAAATTCTAAGACATGTCAGGAGGCCCCAGGAAACTGCAGAGGGCTGGGGAGTAGCGCGTGACAGCCTGACTCGCTGTGTGAGCACTCCCCTTGGCCAGGGGAGGGAGCCACCTGTCATCCTCACTGGGGCGGCCAGGAGACTGCCAGCCTTTCCTGGGGCAGAAGACAGAAAATACCCAGGAAAAAGCAAGATAGGAGGCCCATCAGAAGTTGGGCAACCAAACGCTCTTGTGTTTTGGCGGACCATTTGAGAACGTCTGGCCTGCCTTTGGGTCCTGGGCCCTCTCTACTCCAGAGCCCTCTGTATTCTTACATCCTTCCCGATCAGAACGCTTTCCCCCTTTGCCTCTGGATCTCATGGAGACTCCTTAGAAAGCAGCCAGTGCAGGGGTTCTCCCAGCGGGTGCTGGGCCAGCGGCATCAGCTTCACCTGGGAACCCGTTCGAGATGCAAGTTCTTAGGTTTCATCTCAGACCGGCTGAGTCGGAAACTCGGGGTGGGGCCCAGCAAGCCGTGTTCTAACAAGCCTCCAGGTGATTCTGATGCTTAACTGTTCAGAACTATTGATCTGAAGACGTGGAGTAGCTTGTGTGTGGACAGAAAGCTGGTGCTCCCAATGTGTCTGCTGATGCTTAAAGCTGTGGTTCTCAAACTTCAGGCCAAAGAAGAAGGCCAAGAACGCCTCCCCGATAACACAGGTGTATTTGAAGCAGGTGCCTTAACTAAAAGGGGCCATTAAAGGCGGGGATATCAGGCACCAGAACAAGCAGCTGGGAAGATGGTTTTAGGCTGAGTGTTAGGACCTCAATCCCATTGTAAACTGAAACTGCCTGATTGGTCAACCATCACTCAAGTTTGGCAGAAAGCTGCACACATCAGGGACCTAACCTGTGGTTGGCAAACTGCGGCTCGTGAGCCACATGCGGCTCTTTGGCCCCTTGAGTGTGGCTCTTCCACAAAATACCACGTGTGGGCCCGCATGTACAGTGCAATTGTGGCCCATGCACAGAAGTCGGTATTTTGTGGAAGAGCCACACTCAAGGGGCCAAAGAGCCACATGTCCCTCAAGAGCCGCAGTTTGCCGAGCCGCAGTTTGCCGACTACTGACCTAAACCAAAGGGAATGTTGGCTCTGTTAGGGTTTGATCTTAACAATAGTTAGGTGATATAAACAATGATTTTAGAAAACATATACTATTAATGCTGGTGTAAATGACTTTGCTAGATATTCTGTAAAAACAGAGGCACTGGTTTTCACAGTTCAGTGAGACTGAGTGTTTGATTGACGGCTCAGCAAGATGATACTGTAGTTTGTTAAGGCCTGTGATTCAATTCAAGGTCTCAAAGGAGGCAAAGAGGTACGTGATGTTGAACACATACAGCCAGCTTCCACAGGCTTGGCGTGGAGTTTTGGTCGGCAGCATTTATGCTGTTTTCATGGTGTTGCTCAACCTCACCTCCTTCCTCCCTCTCCTGGTCAATCTGTCTTCCTTGGATGCCTTGGGATCTGTCTAGGCCAGGGGTGGGCAACCCCTGGCACGCATGCCAAACATGGCACACCAGTAACTTTTGCTGGCACGCGAAACCCTCTCTTATAATCTTCCATTTACAATTTTTTTCTTAATATTGACTTTTTTATTTTTCAGATAAATTCAGTGTAGGTGCATCTTAGATAAATAATTTACATAACAAGTTATCTTAAAGACCATAGACATGGATTGACAAGAGAGGGGAAGAGCAATTTCTATGCCTCTGCCTTAACTCTCCCTGCCTTCCTAGATCCGACCAGTGTTTTGGTTTCATCCACATACGCTTGTGAATCTTTGTTCTCAGTGATGAATTTTGTTAAGTCTCTAATAGGAGTAGCCTGACAGATGAAAGTAGTAGCTCGTGCATATCTCTGAAGGTCACGAAATATAAACCTGATGTAAAATCTCTGTCATCAGTGATGCAGCAGCAAAAGTCCCACTGATAACAGCAAACGGAGTCGTAAAGTTATCTGTCGGACTATCAGTGTACATGTATACATTAAAAAACAAATGTATTTTTCATCATCCTATACTGTGTTTTTGTTGCTCGAATGAATTTTATTATTTCTTCAAAATTCTTCACATACGTACACCTTAAGAGATATCAAGCAGGCGTAACATGTTCTCAAAAAATTAGGGTTGGCACGCAGGAGAATTTTGAGTCAGAGATTTTGCTGGTTTTGGCACGCACTCACAAAAAGGTTGCCCACCTCTGGTCTAGGCCATGATAACTTCCCCTGTCCACCTGGGAAGACACACAGAAACCTTCCCTAAAGCACAGATTCCTTTGAAACTGAACCTGGGGAAGGACTGTTTTTTTATTTGGCTGAAAGAGCATCTTTGCTAGTGGTCAGGGGGGTGTCCATTTGATGTTCTGTGTGCTTATAGTTTGGAAGATCTCCACATTGCAGGTGGAAAACCTCAAGGTGTAAGGAGTGGGCAAGAGCTTCCTAGGATCCCAGAATAGGGCTGGAATCCACTGAGAGGCCCAGCCATACCCAGAGCCCATGAGAAAACAGACCTGAGGAAGGACGACTTGCTGAGGGCTCAGCTAGAAGTTCTGAGGCCACTAAGCATGTTATTCCAAATCAGTGGAGCTGAAAAGATTTCTTTAAAAGGCTATGAACTATCCCTTTTTAAAAGAGAAAATTTGACCTAGGGGATTAGAACAGAAACTGGTAAGGGAACTCCCTTTTAGATTATATCTCCAGTCTTGGTGGGAAGAGAGTTCCAACCTCCAGTCTTTGCTCCACAGTCTCTCCACTTGGGCATCCCCAGGTTGTAAATGCCCCAGGAGCATGACGCAGTCTTATTCGATATCTAGACAGATATTCCTGTGTTTATACTGATGAAGGATGACTAGAAAATGGAATCAAATCCTTTACAACTTTCTCCTGAACTATAGCTTCTTTATTCAGCCTTTGCTGTGGTTGCCTGTTGAGAAGACAGTAGCATAGGAATGGAAGGCTCAGCGGGCAGTATCAGATTGCTCTGACTGCCCTGACTTGGCTGGCTACCTTCCACATCAGGACCACACTTCTCTGAGCTGGGAGAGACCAGCTCTTAGCTCCAGCTTCATTTGCTGCCACCCTACTCACCTTGTGCTGTAAAGTCCCTGACTTGTCACCGTTCCCTAGAAAACATCATACTTGGTGACAGCTCCGGTCCCACACACTGTTCTCGCTGCTCCCACATAAAGTCCTACTTATCCCTGCAGATCCTGCTCAAAAGCTCCACCTCTGCACAGCTTCACCCAGCTCCCCAGGGGAGAATTAATTACATCTTCCTCTGGTTGCCCAAAGCCATTATCTTGACTCTGTTGTGATTATCTGTTCACATGCCTCTTCTCCAAGAGACAGTGGAGTCCTTAGGAAAGAGTGTAGGTCTCATTCATCTCTGTATTCCTAGCTCCTAGCACAGCATCTGGCCCATAATGCATGCTCATTAAATGCTTATTGACTGCAAAGTCAAGCCTCTGCCTTTACACTGAGTAGAGTGTGGTCCTTAAGAGCTTCTCAGGGTAAAGCTCACAAATATTTGAAGCCATCTATCATGCCCCTTCCAATCTCTGAAGCCCAGGACCCCTTCATCTTCACACAATAATGTTCAGGCACCATTCTAAGTGCTCGAGAGTTACTCACCTACCGAGTCCTCATATCAACCTCATGTAATGAGTGCTGTGTTGTCCCATTTTACAGATGATGACACTGAGGCACAGAGAGTAACTTGCCTGAGGTCATCCAGCTAGTAAATGGCAGAGCTGGGTTTCAAAGGCCAGCAGTCCCTTTCGGGGCCATGCTTTTAGCCATTACGCTACACTGCCCTGTTGGCTCTTCAGATGACAGTGTTTCCAGAGCTCACACTATCCTGACTGCCTTTTTATTCAGCTCCTCCTACTTGCCAGACCCTTTCTTAAAAGGTGTCTCTCAGAACAGATGCTCTGTGGTTTAGCCAGCAGGGTTGGTTGGGAGTGTGAAGCCTCTACTCTGTAAGTAACTTGCTGTTCATGCTGCAGGTGGTATTTTGGCAACCGTGTCACACTATGCTATATAATAAAAGGCTAATATGTAAATGACCAAACAGCGGAACGACTGGTCGCTATGACGTGCACTGACCACCAGGGGGCAGACGCTCAATGCAGGAGCTGCCCCCTGGTAGTCAGTACGCTCCCACAGGGGGTGTGCCACTCAGCCAGAAGCCCTGAGCTGGGTTCACGGCTGGCGAGTGCAGTGGGGGTGGCGGGAGCCTCTCCCATCTCCACAGTAGCACTAAGGATGTCCAACTGACAGCGTAGGCAGAGAGTGGGCCTAAGCCATCAGTCGGACATCCCCTGATGGCTCCTGGACTGCGAGAGGGCACAGGCCGGGTTGAGGGGACCACCCCTTGCCCCGAGTGCACGAATCTCATGCGCCAGACCTCTAGTTAGCTCATATTGTGCTTGGAGCCAAATCACTTCTGTTAAGCTCAGTATTCTCTATTTTACATTTACACGATTGAATTTTTTAAAACTCTTCTGCTTTTTATTTATTTTTTAAAATATATTTTTATTAATTTCAGAGAGGAAGAGAGAGAGACAGAAATATCAATAATGAGAATCATTGATTGGCTGCCTCCTGCACACCCCCTATTAGGGCTACCTGGTTGATAATTTTTTTAGCTCAAATTTAAGACTTTATGCTTGTCCCTCATAGACTTCATCTTACAGACTTCAGGCAAATATTCCAACCTGATGAGATCTTTTTGGATCTTTGTTCTGTCACACACCTGACAGGACCCCTTGTTGTCTAAGGCAGCAGGAAAAGAGGAGCCATCCTTGTTCTCCCCACCGCAGCAGCCTCCCGGGCCCCCAGGTGACCTGGGGTGTGGGGACTCTAGGGTGAAGCTTTCATTGCAGTACCTTCTACACAGAACTGCTGCCACCTGCAGAAACCACGTGTCCACCCAGCGGCGAGCCAGTGAAACCGCTGTGATCTGCAGGACTCATTTTTTGGGGGGGGGGGGCAATTTTTCATCCCTTTTTTTAAATCCCTATGCCTTTTGTTTGGGGATTGGAGTCACCATTCCCTGTGCAGGAGGTTAAGCCCAGAATGACCTGCCTGGCCTGGCGGCACAGGCCTGAGGCATCACCATGGCCGGGGAGGTGATCAGCAGCGCCCAAGCTGAGCTGAGAGGAGCCCGGGGCAGGAAGACTGAGTTCTGTGTCTGGTTCTCTGAAGGCATTTTGTCTTAGTTCTGTTCTGTGGTCACCAGCTGCCCTCAGCCCTGACCCTGAGCAATTTGCAAATGCTGTGGGGGTCAGAAGCTGGTGAGTGAGTGAGCAGCCTGCAGCTGGGGGATCCACACCATCACATCTACCCTCCCATTTCCCCTTCGACTCTCGGCAATGCACCAGGAGTTCTTCCCACGGGAGTTCTTCCCACACATGCTACCTCTGGATCCTCACACCAACCTCGGAAGGAGGCAGGGCGGGCAGGTTCATTATTGTCCTCACCTTGTAGCTGAGGACTAGGGTCCCCTGGGGTTAAAGAGCCTGGCTAAGGCCCTGCTGTTAATGAGAGGGGCAGAGCGAGACCAGAGCCGCCTCCTGGGACCTGGAGCAGCTGATGCAACCGGGCTGGGCTCCAGGCCTGGAAGACTCCCTGGAACCTTTGGTGAGGAGGAGCGGAAAGTGTCATGAGGAACACTGGAGAACAGAGCGTTCTGTGACCTTCCCTGGCCCCCCTGTGTCCTGCGCCCTTCTGTCTTCCTGTGGGCCCCATCTCCCACCCTCCTGCTGCACTCCCACCTTCCCAGGTCCCTCCTGCTGTCCTCTCTGTCGCTCCCATGCTGTTCTCTCCCTCCATTTCCCCCCTGGAGACTCACTGAGCCCAGGGACTGCTTCTTAGGGACACGGGTTCCTCCTGAGGGACCAAGAGCTCCCTGCACCATGTACAGCCCATTGGGAAAAGGCTATCAGTGAGGGAATTCCTTTCCATAGAATAATGGTTCATATTTGCCTCAAAACTCTTTAAAACAAAAACAAAAGCAAGTTTATTGAGATGTAATCAACATACAATACACTTTACCTATTTAAAGTGCACAGCCTGTAGCTTCTAGTGCATTCTCGAAGCTGTGCATCTCTCACCAGAAACCACTTTAGAAGTCTTCATCACCTTGAGCAAAGTCCGCCCCCTGACTCAGCAGGTTCCAAAGCCTCCATCCCCTCCAATCATAGGCAACCACTAATCTACTTAACTAGAGGCCTGGTGCATGAAATTTGTGCACTCTCGGGGGAGAGGGGCAAGGGGAGCCCTCAGCCTGGCCTGTGCCCTCTCGCAATCTGGGAGCCCTCAGGGGATGTCCAACTGATAGCTTAGGCCCGCTCCTGGACATCCTTAGTGCCACCAAAGAGGCAGGAAGGCTTCCAACACTGCCGGTACACTCACTGGCCGTGAGCCTGGCTTCTGGCTCAGCTGTGCTCCCCCTGTGGGAGTGCACTGACCATTAGGGGGCAGCTCCTGACATTGAATCCCTCCATCCAACCAGAGGGGCTGCAGTGGTGGGGGCTTCCCTGGGGAGACACAGGAGTCACGCAGTCAGTGCATGTCATAGGACTGGTCTTTCCACTGTTCGGTCGATTTGCATATTAGCCTTTTATTATATAGGATTTGTCTATCTATTTGCCTGTTCTTGAAATTTCATGTAATTGGGCTCATATAATGTGTGGTCTTTTCTGACTGACATCTTTTATTTAGTATGTTTTCAAGGCTCATCCACCTGGTGGCCGGAACCAGTACTTTTATTTCTTTCTATTGCCAACCAACATTCCATTTATGGGCACACCACATTTTGTTTCATCGGCTCCATAGCTGATGGACATTTGGGTTGCTCCTCCTTTTTTGGCTATCGTGAATGATGCTGACATGAACACTCGTGCAAGGGTTTTTGTGTGGATGTAGGTTTTCATTTCTCTTGGGCTGAATTCCAAGGAAAGGACAGTTCAGGCTTCAGCCAGCAGCGGAGGCAGGGTTTTTCAAGCAGCCTTCCGGCTGCTCCAGAAATCACACAATCACATCACCTGGGTCTGGGGTATTTCACCTGGAGCCTCAGCGCAGGGCCTCCCCCGGCCTGGTGGGCTCCCCCCTGCTCTCAGGAGGAAACCTCCCATCTTTCCCCAGGGACTAAGGGTTCCGTGAGTCTGGTACAGGCCAGTGCACCTTTTGTAGGAGAGAATCTGGACTCAGTTCTCAGCGGGGAGCACCTTGCATTCACTAGTAAGAGCCCAAGAGAAAGAACTCCGGAGAGTAGCAGTCAGGGTACAGGCCCTGATTCTGTTCCTTAAAAATCACATGACCTAGCAAGTTACTTCTCCTCCCAGAGCTCAGCTTTCTTACCTGCAGTAAGGCGCGAACGGTGTCTACCTTATAGGGTTGTTCTAAGGACCAGAGGAGAAGGCAGTGTGCCTGGCACAGTGCTTAGCAGGGTGGAAGCTCCCAGCAGGCGAGAGCTCTCAGCCGGGCATGTGGGAGGAGAGAATAAAGGCCGAGAGCACCCTAGAAGCTGGGGCTGGAGGACGTAGGGAAGAACCCCTGTTTCTATCCGCTCAGCTGCTGCCCAGCGTCTCCTCTGCAGTCCGCATGGGGCAGCACTGAGTAGGGTTGGCTGGCGACTCCCAGGGTGAGTATAGGTTTTGGACTCCTCAGGACAGCGGGCCCTCTGCGTTGGAGCCTCACCCATCGGAGCCACAGGCCAGAGGGGAGTTAAGATCCTACGCTGCTCAACAGACAGCTGGTGGGGAGCGCTGGCATGGGTGTCTGCGTTTTACCTGAGCCAGTGTACCCCCACTTTACACACGATTCTAATAAACTTCATTCTCTGGTTGTCAAATCCACAAGGGGACGACGAGACAGGCCCCCTTAGAGCAGAAAGAAGTGACAACCTGAAAAGTAAGAGAGACTATAGGGGCGGGCGGTGGAATTAGTGGGGTCAGAGCCATCAGGCCCCTGAGAGGAGGATCTGCCTCCCTTTGATGTCTGAGCGCGAGCGTGTGAGGACTCAGAATCAGGCGTCCTGAATCGTGGCCCTGCAGAAGGAGGTGAAGCCACGGTCAGTGCATGTGAAGGAGCTGCTGCGTGTAGAATGTGAGCGACAAGAGGACCTCGGGGGAGGGGCACTTTCAAGGGTGCATGTACTTCCCATGCGTTTGCCTTCCACGTATTTGACCGCTTATCATGTGATCCTGGGAGAGCCCTGCGATATAGGGGTGTGTGTGTGTGGGGGGGGGAGGCTCGCATTATTGTCTCCGTTCTATAGATGAGGAAACAGGCTTCGTAGACTCGCTGAGGCTTATGTAACTAGTGAGTGGCTTCACGCCAGGACCCCAAATCCAGTGTTCTTTCCACCACAGACATCTTCAAATTGTGTTCCTTAGAGCTCTCCCCTCCTCCTGCCCTCCCCCCCCCCCCCCCCCCCCAGTATACCCAGGGTCCTCAGGCCACTCAGGGCCATCAATGCCTTTTACACTCTATCCCTTGCACCAAGCATGTTCCTCCTCCTCACCTCTGGTGTTCTGTGTCCTCGGAGTCCCATTGAGAGACACCTGGCTAACTCCTAAATGATATGCAACTAAGACAGCATGTCACATGGTGTCCTCTCTACCCAACAGAGCCCGTGGTAAACTCGTTAGAGTGGGCTCATGTCTGCGTTGTGCCCCCAACTGTGAACACTTCATACTCACTGAATGAGTGACAGGTGTCCTTCTGCATTTTAACAGTGGCCTCCTGCACACCCAGCTTATTACCCCACACATTTTGTTCTGACGGTGGGAATGTTCGCCCCACAACAGACTCCCAGGAAGAGTTATTTGCACAGAGATGGTTTTGGTGACACCGCATGGGTGGCCACTGATTCATCCAGGGAGATCTGGCCCCTCTCTCCTCATGGGCGGCCTCTGGCTCTGCTCCCTCCTGCCCTCGCACCCACACCACCCTCCCTGAGAGGAGGAAGATCCAGATGTGAGCCATTGACATTGCCACTGTCAGCAGACACTCACTGAAGGTGGAAACTCTACTGAGCATGGTGAGAGGGACGTTGTGCTCCTTCTCCTGTCACTCTAAGAAAGCCGTCAGAATCGAAGGTGTTTGACAAATGGCAGTTTTCACCATTCCGCCGCTCCCAGCCTGTGGGGGATGATCAAACTGGAAAGACAGAGCACGGGCTAAAGTCCTAGCAAATCAGCCAGGCTGGCCTGTACCCAGTGGGAGTGAGTGGTACACATGGGGTCTTGTGTCAGAACTTTTTCTTTCCTTCCCTCCCTTCCTGGGCCATTTCTCCTCTGAGTTGGAGGTCCTTTGGAAAGAGGACATCTCTAAGAGATGAAGCATGAAGTGAGCCTTATGGGACATTGGGCGTTAGGAAGTGGGCGCAGTATTCAGGCGAGGCAAAGGTGGTGGACAGGTCCTACACAGTCCAGTGTGGCTCCAGGACAGAAGAGCGTGGGAAGGCTGGGAGGGAGAGGGGGACAGGAAGAACCTGAGGAATCAGGCTGCCAAGTTTGGGCATAATATCTAACCAAAGGGGAGAATTCAAGTCTCCATCAAAATGGAGATGGAGAGAGGGAGGGAGGGCAGCATCTCTGCTCAGGGCAGGTGCTTCTTGTTTGTTTTCTGTTTAATCCTGGCAGCAACTTTATGAAGTATCATCTCCATTTTGCAGATGAGGAATCAGAAGCTCAGAGAGGTTAGGAAAGTTGCTTTAAGTCACCAGCAAGTATGTTGCTGGCCCAGGATTTGAACCCAGGTCCCAAACATGTTTTCAACACAGATACACAGCATCTGAGCTCTCTGTGTCTGGCAGGGGAGCGCAGGCTGCCCTGGGTAAGACCAGAGCCAGGCCCTCCTCCTAAGAAAACCCAGCAGTGTTTCAGCGCACCCCAAGAGCCAGGGCCCAGCAGAGTAAGGACACCCCAAAGTTTTGTACAGAGTTTGACTTTTGCTATTCTAAAAAAGTCAATGTAGTCATTGTAGGAAGAAAATAAGCCTTTGTTGGCCTTGTATTCGTTTGCTGGGGCTGCTGTAACAAAGCACAGACAGAGTGCCTTCAACCAGACACCTGCTAGGCACCTGCTCTCTCCGTTCTGGAGGCCGAAGTCCAGGACCAAGGTGTCACCAGGTTTGGTTTCTTCTGAGGGCTGTGAGGGAGAATGTGCTCCATGCCTCCCTGCGGGCCTCTGGGGGTTTGATGGCCAGCTTTGGCGTTCCTTGTCTTGTAGGTGCATCACTTCGATCTCTGCCTTCATCTGCACATGGCGTTCTCTACGTGAGTGTGTCTGTGCCCAGATTTCCCTTTTTAATAGACACCAGTCATTCTGGGTTAAGGCCCACCTTGATGAACTCCTCTTAACTTTTTATGTCTGCAATGACCCAATTCCAAATAAGGTCACATTCTAAGGTTCTGGGGGTTAAGACTTCAACATAAGAATTTCGTAGGACACCATTCAACCCAAAACAGATATCCTTGCACCTATTTTGTAGTTTGCATGGGTTTGATTTGAATTACGTACAGGAGAGGGGCGCCATGATGGTGTCAGTCCTACGGACTTCTAAAGCGCGTCGCCTGTCCGTGGACCCACCAAGCAGAGCAGGTGGGGGAACACAGATGATGAGGTCCTGACACCTGATGAGGTATCCTGGCTGAGGCTCCGATAGCTGAGAACCAGAGAGCATTATGGGACGATGTTCCCTGACATTGAATCCCTCCATCCAACCAGAGGGGCTGCAGTGGTGGGGGTTTCCCTGGGGAGACACAGGAGTCATTCAGCAGAACCTGCGGATCTGAGTGAACACAACTCAGCAGCCTCACCCTGGGAGACTGCGTTGGTCCAAGCATGGCTTTTCTGGCAGCGAACTCCATCATCCGCTGAGAGCCAAAGCAGCCAGCCTCCGAGGACGTGAGTTGTGTGTTGGCCATAACACAGCCTGAGAGAGCAGGTGCCCTTCCAGCAGCGAAACGTGTTCACATGGACTGTAAGTGAGAAGCTGTCTCATTGGGATAATTATACGTGTAGACACCGATGATGAGGGCAGAGAACACCAGAGCTGGCTGGTGGGGCTGGGTGGGGTCTGGGATCATGCGGGGAGTCGGCCTGGTGTGGGGGTCCCTGGCCCACGCAGGAGGAGAGACGCGATGGAGAGAGAAGGAGGTGGGTGTGAAGGGTGCACTTGCCTTACTCAAGGCTCCAACACTTGGTTCCGTACACGGAGCAGTGTGGTCCCCAGACCAGCACTGTCACCTGGGAACTCATTAGACATGCACATTCTCTGGCCCCACCCCAGGCTCGCTGAATCAGAAACGCTGAGGGCGGGGCTCAGCCATGTGAGTTTTAACAAGCTCCCCAGGTGACTCTGAGCTGGGCTTCGGGGTGAGAATTGCTGATGTAGAGCGAAGTGGAGCTGTTCAAAACAAGGCCTGGGTGTGTTCACAGCTTCATCAACTCCTGAGCTGGGTCACCATGTCCTTTTCTAAGCCTTTCTTTACTCCTCTGTCCAATAGGAAGGAAAACACCGACTCCATATGCGTACCAGGTGGATGCCTCAGGGTGGGAGCTTACCGGCTTTGTTCACTGCTGTCCAGGCACCCAGGAAAGTAGCAGAAACGTAGTCGGAGCTCAGTAGCTATTGCTAGATTAATAACCGAAGGGCCCACTGTGCAGTGCGCATTGCGGTTCTTTATGTAAAGTGTGGATAGAGTGCTTGGAGGCACATGGTAAGGGCTTGCAATCCCGGCTGTCATTGATGATGGTGACAGTGACGGTGATGAAGATGAAAGGAGTCCCTCTTCTGCAAAAGAGAGACTTGACTGCAATTACCTACAGCCTCTCTTTTAGAGGCGGAGACAGAAGCTGAGACCCACAGCCTCTGTGAAAATACCTAAATGGGCGGGAAAGGAGGCAGGCTGTCATTTAGATCACATAGGAGGACAGAAGGCAGCAGGATGGCATTGGTCACTTCTGGGCCTCGGGAGCCAAGGATGGAGCCAGTCATAGTCACTAGAGAGTGACCCAGGGTCCCCGGAACGGGGGCTGCTTCTCCAGCCCGAGCTGTTCCTGCCAGGGGGATCCCCACATTCCCCTGCACTGGAAACAATACTGAACTGTTGTAAGAGCATGAAACTCAGCTCCGTAAACTACAGTAATGCTCTTTGCTCCTGGAACCAAAACGATAATTGATCATAGTTGTCGTTCTCATGAAAAAACGCAGTCATGGCCCAGAATACATTCCTTGAGCCCCGCCCCAAACGCTCCTGTATGTGGTATATCTTTGATCAACATGGAATTGAATCAAATCAAGCAGCGAGTCGGCAAGCTTCAGTGTCAGCCTTCCACAGAGTGGCGGGTGGCCTCTCGGCCCAGGTCATTCAGACAGCCCTAAGTTATGAAGGAACATAACGAGTGCAACAGACTCAAAACTAAGAGAAGACGCTGAGCCCTATGCCCATAAATGTTCACTTATTAAATAAATATCTAGTTATATGCAATACATATATTAAATGATATACAAGTATATACAACGCATATACATTTATTCAATGATATACAAAATAAACATATACTTATACTTTTATGAAATGAATTAATTCTTGGAAAATACAATTTTATACTTTTATGAAACACATACTTATAATTTTATGAAATGAATTAATTCTTGGGAAAATACAATTTTATGAAATTTGACCCAAAAAGAAATAGAACACCAGGATAATACAGTAACTATAAGGAAATGAAATCAGTAGTTTAAAATCTCACAATGAAAACCTCAGACCCAACAGCTTTACAGGCAAGCTCAACCAAACTTTTAAACAATAAATAATTCTGATCCTATCCAACTCTTATAGAGAATAGAACCTCACTACCCAAAGCAGACAGGCCCTGCCTGCTTCACTTCCAAGAGGGCTCCTAGAACATGTGCCTGCTTTCCCACCTTGAAAGCCCTGACCGGATGCCTCCCTGTTCCTTGGCCAGTCGCCTCCTCTGTGGCCTCCTCACTCCTGGAGAGAGCCGAGTTTACCACGGAGCTCGGGAAGCCCAGCTCGGCCTCTCGCTTGCACAACCCCCCCTCCTCCAAGGCCCTGGGAGAGACCCTAACAACATGTTCATGTGGTCACATCTTGTTGTAATATTTGCAAAGTAAGATATGTGGGCAGCAATTTGTCAGGAAGTGGTCTATTTGCATCCTGACATGCTCTCCGTCACGTTCCCCTCACGTTGGGTGGTGGTGGTGCGGCTGGGAGGGTCTGACTAAGCAGCAGCTGAGCTAAGGATACATTTAGTTCGGGTTTAATGGGGTATGTTTTTTTTAAACTATATTTTATTGATTTTTTACAGAGAGGAAGGGAGAGAGATAGAGTCAGAAACATCGATGAGAGAGAAACATCAATCAGCTGCCTCCTGCACATCTCCCACTGGGGATGTGCCCGCAACCCAGGTACATGCCCTTGACCGGAATCGAACCTGGGACCTTTCAGTCCGCAGGCCGACGCTCTATCCACTGAGCCAAACCGGTTTCAGCTAATGGGGTATGTTTATACGGTTTGCAGTTACTTCTACATTCAGCAACCAGTTGTCTTGGTGCAGAAGTATCTTCCTTCTGTGGCCCACCCTACAACCATAGGCCTACAACTAGGACATCATGGACATCCTGGTTAATGAGTACCGTCAATGCAAAGAATAAGTTTATCCACCACGTGAGGAAACAGGAAATGCCCCAAATCTCACAGCTCATATACAAAAGAATACTTACTAGGGTTTCCCCACATTTGACAATAATCCTACACATTCATATGACATTACCAATAACTAGTTTTGAAGGGGAGAGAAATGTCTAGACTATCAACTAAAGTATCCACCATATGACAGGAAAGACTAAGTTATCTTTTCAATTATCTTTCAAATCCTGAACGAGCTTTAAACGCTGTCTCTGAAAATTATTTTACAAAATTGCCATGGAAGAGACGAGCAGAGATTATGCAAGGCGTTCACATGTTTGCTACCTACAGTTTGCCAAGAAGCTAATTAGTAAAAAAAATGTTCTTTTTACAAATTTGGGGATGGTTGTGGTGTTTGCCAGCTTTTTAAAATATGCTGCAATTTTATGATTCAAAAATAAACATCATTTTAATACCTCATAATTTTTTAAGAGCCCCCCTCCCCCCAAAAAACCTGGATCTACCCTGGCCCTCTCTCTGCTTTGTCTTCTCGTGGTGACTGCTCCATCCTCCCTTCCTCCCCAGTGCTGACTGCCCTGATTTAATGATGACTTTGAGGTTAAACCAGCAAGCTCACTGCCCAGCCCTGGTGGTAAGCTCCCCGAGGGACAGTCCCTCAACTCCAAGCACCGTACACAGGCCAGACCCACTGGAGACCCTTAATACACACCTGCCAGCAAAGCCTCTGACGTGGGACCCATGTTCCGTGGATCAGAGAACCTGGCATCCTTTCCACACGTGGGCATCTTCAGAAGCGAGACCTGCCCCCGGGACCTGCAGTTTTTCTAGGAAGAAAACTGTTTCCGCTGAGAGAAGATGTGGTCCCTGGTTGATGATCTGACCTGGGTAGCCTGACTGGTCACCACGGAGAGAAGCCCCTTGTGAAGGTCAGGGTCAGGCAGCTGAGTTGGGACCCTGACAGAAGCCACGTTGGAGTGGGGGCTAGAGTGGGTCTGAGGGCCTCTCCCACCCTCCTCTTCACAACCCTCTTCAGTGCCCTGCAGCCTCTGCGTCCTCCCTGCAGGGGGAGGGGGCTCAGTGCTTCTCACCCAGCAGCCCCCCCCCCCCACCCACACACACACACTGGAGCCTCTGCTTCCTCCCTGCAGGGGAAGGGGCCTCAGTGCTTCTCACCCAGCAGGCCTCCATCCCCCACACACACTTCCAATGGTGTATGTAGCATGCAGCCACCCTGCCTTCGGGTCCCAGAAGACACAGCAAGTCCCTGCCCTGCCCACGGGGCTCAGAGATAAGTGAGGGAAGAGGTGCAGTTTTCCACTCACTCGCAGCCCATTCAGCAGGAGCCATGGGGACATTCGTCTTGGCCAGGGGAGTAGGGGCAGTGAGCTAGAGGTAATATGTCTTCTCTTCCAAGTAAACGTGTTCACCAGGACCTTCCTCGGTATTTCCTGAGTGTCCTGAGAAAGGCTGGTCCCCACGAGGCACCTGGGAAGGTGTGCTTATGTGGACAGGGTGTTGCATCCCAGAGCCCTGGGAGGAGATCCCGAGACGGTCAGTAAACGTATGGGATGTTGCTGACCTGTCCTGAGGGTGTGGCCGCACACATTAGCTTCCCCCTTTCGCACCCTGTGGCTGTGAACCCCTTTGGGGAAACACTGTTCTGACTAAAAGCAGTGATGTTAGCAGACAGCGGGGACTTTCAGCACCAGCACAGATAGGTCGTCAACTCCCGGGGCCGTGGGCTTTTCGGGCTCCTCCGACCACCACCTTCCACAGGTGGCTGCTCCCTTCCTACTGAGGCCAGGGCCTGGCCAGGGGTCTTCTGGCAGCAGGAGCCCCGCACCGACCCGGCCCCTTCCCTTCGCAGGACCCTGGGGGAGAGGAGCTTCTAATGCCCTTGGATGAGCTCCTTTGGGGCCAAGGCCAGTCCCTTCCCCCAGCCATCTGTACACACAGGCCACCCGGAGGCTTTGAAATCTGTCCCCGGCCCTGCGTCCGCGGAGAGAAGCAACACCATGACAACGTCTCTCATTACTTTTCTTAGTTGATTAATTCCATCTTAGTTACCTTCAGCGAAGGTGGTGGTGGAGACCCCAGGGCCTTCTGAGACAGGGAGGCTCAGAGCACTGAGGAAACACCGAGCCAGGTCCTTGTTAACACGTTTACTTGGAAGAGAACCATGTTGACCTATTAGCCCGCTGCCTCTACTACACTGGCTTCCAAGGAAGTTCCTCTCAGTCTTCTGAGCGGGCTCTGCAAGCTGAGGGGGGAGCACGCTTATCCTCTGGGGAGGGCCAGTGTGTGAGCCGCTGCAAGGGAGAGCAGAAAGGGGGACTGAACTGTCTGCTGGGGAGACTTGGTGACCTTGGGACTGTCCTTGACCTTCTGTCTCAGCTCCCCCTCCACCCCCCACCTGAGAGCAGGGGCAGTAGCAGTGCCCACCTGTGAGAGTGTCATGAGAATCAAAGGAAGAACAGAGTGAGCTCAGGGCGGTACGGCACATGGTCAGCACCTGGCAAACATGCATTATGATTACACACACCACTCAGAAGTGCTTGGGAGTTCACAGTCTCTTTGTTTTTGAGAGTGGAGGTGGAATGGATGCAATAAAGTGCTGAGTCTGACCTCCAAGCTGTCCCTCCTGGCAAGATTAGCTGCCCAAGGGGCCTCGCTAATTTAGGTAGCATCAAGACAATGTCAAATAAAAATCACAGCCTCACCCACCTGAGGAGCCCCTAGATTTCCGAGGGCTGGACTTGAACATGGCGACTACCATTGTGCTGTGATTTTGCTAATCCTCACCAGAGGTATTTTTTTCCACTTTTTTTTGTTTGTTTGTTTGTTTGTCTGTTTGTTTTTAGAGAGAGAGAGAGAGTGGAATGGAGGGAGGAAGAAGGAAGAGAGAGAGAAACAACACGTCAATTGGTTGCCCCTTGCACGTGCCCCAACCAGAGACGGGGATCCAACCTGCAACCCAGGTACGTGCCCTTGACTGGGAATTGAACCCAGGACCCTTCAGTCCTCGGGCAGACACTCCAATCACTAAACCAAACCAGCCAGGGTTGTCCTGTGATTTTAACAACAAACTTCAAAATAATCTCCCCTTGACTAGCGGTCAATTCCTGAAATTCCACCACAGACATATCAATCATTCCTTAGCTTAAGGTTGTTATTCCATTTGCGCAACACATTTAAAGTGAGCCTCTACCCTGGGCCCCGCAGACAGAGATAGAGCAGTTGGCCCCTGCCTCGCCCCCCCCCCACCCCCCCACCCCCCACCCCCACTACTACAGAGTTGGATGTGGAGATGAAGGGGTCCAGGGACACAAAGGCCCTCGCCAGCTAGGCCAGGCAGAGGGGAGGGGCCTGCAGTAATCTCCCCAGATTTAAAATGAAAAAATAAATACCTCTTACGGGTTGCCATGAGGTCAGCTGAGCTCTTGCTGGCAAAGTCTCTTGTGTAGAATGCTCAACCAATCATTAGATTCCTCCCCCAGTCTAAGCTGTTCCCAGTTATGTACACCTGGATGTTCACAAGGAGTCTGGCAGGAAGGTTTGCCTGGTGGGAGGAGGAAGATGAGAGTGCTGCCCTCATATGGGGACAGAGTCGGGGGGGGGGGGCAGTAAAGGAAGGTTTGGGGCTCAGAGATGAACTTCTCTGATGTTCTCCCCCAAATGGGTCACTCCTTGGTTCACCTGCTCACATGTCCCCTTCTATAAAGACCTTCCGGACCACCCACCCCATCAATCTTCTTACCTCACTTCATTTTTACTCCCAGTGCCATCTCTACCAGACATATGATGCATTCATGTGGTCAGCTGTCTGTCCTACTGAAATGTATGTTCTGTGGCTACGGGGACTTCGTTTTGTTCGCTGCCAGGACCAAACCTCCACCTGCCAATTATTACCCAATTTGGCCTTGGTCAAGCTATTCGCCTCTCTTTTTTCACAGGGTGATTTTGATAATTAAATGCACTAATAATAAAGCAGCACTTGGCACAATGCCCGGTGTGTTGTAAGTGCCCGTTAAATGGCAGCTATAGCTATTAGTGGTTATATTCCAGTAAATGTTTACTTCCTGTGGGTCAGCCATCTGGGGAAGACCTCTGTCTGCTCAGAAATTTCTCTCATCTTGAATGGAGCTAGAAATAGAGGCCTCCACTAACTGGGGAACCGTGAAAGTACAGCTTACCTTCCAGAGCAGGTGAAGTAAAGATCTCTGGGGCCCTGGTTCTTAAACATGGCTATACAGTGGGACCACCTGGGGCGTTTTAAACATTACTGATGCCTGGATGTGCCTCCCGAGATTCTAATGTGAGCAGTACAGCAGGTGGCCTGAGCATCAGAAGTGTCTTAAGTTCGCCAGGTGCTTCTAAGGTGTAGCAGGTTTGAGAACCAGGGCTCCGGGACGCCACCAGATTTCCCCTTAAAAGTCAGCGAGACAGATGTCTGCTGACGGCAGTTAATGCGTCCTCCTAAAAGGAGCCATTTGCTCGCAGACCAACCGGCCCACTAAACATTAAACACTGCAGCCCAGCAGGGCCCACCACTTAAAGATGGCTGTTGCCTGTGATGCAGCTTCCTAGGACTCGAGTGCCCCACAGAGGAAAGCTGGGAGAGCAGCAGCACAAGGAGATGGGGAAACTGAGGCTGGAGCAGCTGAACCAAGCCTTCCCGCCACCCCCCTCTCTAATCAACCCAGCAGCTGGGCCTGGCGAGGACAGCGATCCTGGCACAGCTCTGAGCACAAAACATTTTGCCTTGTGTTTGAACTATAATAGAATTGAGAGTTCATGATTGGACTCCATGAGGATAAGGTCCCAAGGTCATATCTGCGACAGTGAGCTCTCGTTGAATTAGAGGACAACCGCGTTTCGAGAAAGTGCTTTTTGAAAAGGTACCAAATTTGCCGGGCCGGCCTGGCTTAGTAGTTGAGTATCAACTTATGAACCAGAAGGTCGCGGTTCAATTCCCAGTCAAAGCACATGCCTGGGTTTTGGGCTTGATCCCCAGTAGGGGGCGTGCAGGAGGAACCGATCAATGATTCTCATCATGGATGTTGTTATCTCTCTCTCTTCCTCTCCCTTCCTCTCTGAAATCAATAAAAATATATTTTTAAAAAAATATAAAAAGAAGCCCAACTCCATTGCTCTCACTTCTCTGCTGTTTAAAAGTAAGGGGAAGTACCTACGCTGAGTGATAGAAGCCTGTCACCAACGGACAAGTGCTGTCTGATTCCACTTACATGAGGCACCTGGAGGAGTCAAGTTCGTAGAGACAGAGAGCGGCAGGGTGCTTGCCAGGGGCCCCGGGGCGGGGAAAGGAGGATGAGGAGTTGCTTCAGACTCAGTTTTCTGAGATGAAAGGAGTCTGGAGGTGGAGGGTGGTGATGGTTGCACAACAATGTGAATGTACTTAATGCCACTGAATCGCACACTTAAAAATGGTTAAGATGGCCCTAGCCAGTTTGGCTCAGTGGATAGAGCATCGGCCTGTGGACCAAAGGTCCCGGGTTCGATTCTGGTCAAGGGCACGTACGTTGGTTGAAGGCTCCTCCCTGGCCCAGGCCCTGGTGGGGCTCCTGCAGGAGACAACCAATCTATGTGTTTCTCTCACATCAATGTTTCTCTCTGTCTTTCCCTCTCTCTTCCACTCTCTTTAAAAACCAATGAAAAATATCCTCAGGTGAGGATTAACAACACAAACAAAACAGAACACTCAAAAAAAATGGTCAAGATGGTAAACATAATGTTAGGTGCATTCTACCACATTTAAAAATAAATTACTTCGTAAAAAGCAGTTCTTTCGTAATTTTTTAAAAGTAAAATAAACACCTGGGGGCTGCAGGAACTTAGCTGGGCCTTTGGTTGATTCCATGGAAACCTGGGAAGAGCCGGTGAATTTCAGAGCCTGGAGTGAGAAGGAAGGCAGCGGATCAGCCTCTAGGGCACCTTGGAAGTTAATGAACACTCGGGGCAGCTGATTGAATGTGCTGTTTCCTCGCCCCTGTGTATTTTAGCTGCATAAACAGAAGGTACCAGGTGACTGACAAATGACTGTGCAGGGCTGTGAAGATGGTGTGTTCCTTCCCTCAGCCTGAGAGACCGAGTCCCTGCTGCCTATTTTCATGGAAATGAGTTCCATAGAGTGAGTTTGGAGGCAGCCAGAAGAAAGGCTGTCTGGCTGCGGCGTTCTTCCTTTTTCAGAGGCTTCTAACCTGTGTCTGATATGGATATTAGCACAAATAAAAACTACACCTTCAGAGGGAGAAGACGGTGGGGAGGGAGGCCAGCTATTTCTGCCTAAACTGGGCCTCTGAGATGCTGGTGTTTTCCTAAATGGTATTTTGATGAGGGTCTGTGACACAAAGCATCCACCCCTGCTATAGGTCAGACTGCCGCGGGGCTGCAGAGAGCTGCCCGGCCATGAGCAAGGCAGTCGTGAATCCGGGGGCCAGGGCATTGAAGTTCATCGCCTTGTTCGCCGGATGAAATGGAACCTGCATTTAACCCAAGCCCCTGAGTATGCGCATGCAGCCCCCAAGTCTGAGCAGCTGTGCTCTGGCATCCACCAGGCGAGTGGGTGTTGGCACGCCTCCCCACGGGGCTGTCCATTCTGTGATTGGACCCCTCTGCCTGTCTAGGACCCAGTCCCCTGCCTTTGACAGCTCTGATGGCTGTAGAAGGCTCTTCTGTGAAAGGGAGTAGAGCTCCATATTCAGACAAAGTTGCTACATCCTCATAACCTGGAGCTGAACCCCGGCTCTGCCCCTTACACCCTGTGTGACCGGGGGTAGGTTGCTTTTCCTTTCTGTGTTCTCACTGAAAAATGACTATGAGAGAGTCTCTACCTCATGAGGTTGTTGCAAGGATGCAATGAGCTAATCTAAATGAAGCAGTTACAGCAGTTTGAGTTCAATAAATGCTAGCTATTAGAATTATGTACACTACATAGATATGTCTTATACCTCTCGCCTGTCCCCAGAGCCTTCGAGAACAAGCTTAACTCCTTGTCTGCACGACAGCCTTGCAAATGTCTAAAGCAGCTCTCCTGGCTCTGCCCATGTCCTCCGGGGTGAAAGTGTCCAGTCTTCACCACTTTGTGTGACAGGCCTTTGGCTGCAGAAGAATCCCAGCACCCATGCAGCAGCCCCACTCACCCCGATGCTGCAAGGATGACTTCTCCACAGCCCGATTTCTTTTTCACTTGACCTAGTTTCTCTAGATCAGACAGGGGTGCGTATATGCATTCCTAGCCCCTTCCAAAGAAGCAGGGTACCAGGGGCATCCCTGAGCCCCTGAATCCCCTGCTTTCCAGAGAGCAGCATCTTTGCTAGCAGTCCCGCTGGCAAGCCTCTCCAGGCTGGGAGTGCAGAGCCTGCAACCGCCTGGCTGCATGAACGCTCCTCCCACTGTAAGACTGGGCAGGGGCCCTACCACAGCCTGCACAGAAACGCCCATCCTGCCCAACGTCCCTCCTTCCTCCCTCTGCAACCCTTCATCCCCCTTTGTTCTTCCTGGGGTTCTCAAACTGGGAGGGGGCTCATTGAAGATGTACCTCGGTGCCCGAGCCAGTTTTGCTCAGTGGATGGTCAGCCCACAGACTGAGGGGTCCTGGGTTCGATTCCGGTCAAGAGCACCGGTTGCAGGCTCGATTCCTAGCCCTGGTCAGGGTGCATGTGGGAGGCAATCAATGGATATGTCTCTTTCACGTTGATGTTTCTCTGTGTCTCTCCCTCTCCCTTCCATGCTTTATAAAAATCAATGGAAAAATATCCTTGGGTGAGGATTAACAGAAAAAAAATATGTATATCGGTAGCTTTGGGCAGTTTGCACATCTCACAAGCAGTTTCCCTGATTCTGATGCAGGGGGTCTTTGGGGACCACTGACTCTAAGCCCCTGTCCCCACTTAAATTCCCCCCATGGCTGTGAGAAGCCAGGAGGTACATTATCATTAATGGGTGACGTCCGAGGCTTGCAATCCCAGACCCATGAGGTCAGGCTCCAGGCAGTGGAGGCATCGAGAGGGCAAGCCCCTCAGAACTGGACTCACCAGGGCTGGCTGGTCGGGGCAGCAGAGGGGTGCCCACCTTCCAGGGTGAGTTTGAGCGAGGCTGGCCTGAATTTCCTACAGGCATCTGGGACGGAGTCCCCTGCTTCTTCTGTAAAAGGAATGCTCAGAGCTTCACTGACACCTTCCGTCTGGATCTGTTGTGGGTCCCTAATTACCTCACTCAGGCCAGCTGCTGCTAGATTATTATTTCACACACCTTTGAAGCTTTCAACGTCAAAGCCTCCCATTGACTGTACAGGAACCTAAGAGAACAGCTAACGGGGCTGGAGCAATAGCTGAAGAAACCCCGAAGGCTCCTGACAGGGTCTAGACAGGAAACCCTGTCCGACTGCCTCCCAGGGGCGCCTCCTGAAGAGCCAGCTTCTCCCCAGGAGCACCAGCTTCTCCCCAGGAGCACCAGCTGGTCCCAGGAGCACCGAGGGATGGGGGAGGGGGGAGGGGTGGCGCACAGAAGGAAGGGACAGGGCAATTCCAGTCTCCCTCTAGTCTGCTGAGAGGGGCCGTGGAGAATTGCAGTGTTGGCTTCGTGTCTTCTCAGAGCGTGATGTCTTAGAGCTCACAGGACAGTGTGTCCTGCGTGGGCCTGCTGTCCCCCCAGCCTGCCCTGGGGGAGCCCCCTGCAGACCAGGTCTGCTCACTGAAGACAGGGCCCTCCACGTCCAAATGGAGCTGAAACTATCCTCCCGCAGGCTCAGCAGGAAGGCCGTCTAGGGATTTCTGGGAGCCAATATACTTACTGATGTCTGAGCCCTTCTGGTAAAATTGAGCCTCACCCAGCCAGTGTGTGTCAGTGATTGAGCGTCGACATGTGAACCAGGAGATCACGGTTTGATTCCCGGTCAGGGCACATGCCCAACTGGGATAGGTTCTTATCTCTCTGTGCCTCCGTGGGTTGCAGGCTTGATCCCAATGGGGGTGTACAGGAGGCAGCCGATCAATGATTCTCGTTCATCATTGTTTCTATTTCTCTCTACCCATCCCTTCCTCTCAATAAAAATATATTTTTTTAAAAAATTGAGTCTCTATTCCTGGGTATTTTAAAAATATTTTTCTTTTTAATTCTAGAAAATTCTGACTTTCACCCTATCTACTCAACTGAAACTCCTCTCTTGAATTTAGGTCACTGGTAGCATGTTGTGGACCCCAGCGCCTCCCTGCTCAGACTCCTCACCCAGGAAGGGAGCCACTCTTTGGTCCCCTCCCCTCTCCCCAGGGTCAGGCAGAAGGCACTGCACCTTCCCAGATTCCCCTCTGTCCCCTGGCTTCTGAAACACATCAGTAAACCCTCTTTATTTTCACAAGGGGCCTGAGGGACAAGTAGCCATAGGGGGAAGTAGCTGGTAGTAGTTAACAGAAATCCAGCAGGTTCTTGGTTTTCATTCAAAGGTAAGAAAGACAGGAGTTAACTTCCTCAACTACTGTCAAGGTCCGGCCCATAATTCTGACCCAGGGGCAGTCTTGCCCCAAAGAACATCTTTCTTTCACTTTCAGAACAGGTGTTTCCAAAGGAAACCCGGCCCCGCCAACCCCCCGGTCCCCCTCCCCCCCCCAGCTCCCACTTCTCAGCCCCAAAGCTGCAGATCTGCAGGTGTGATTATGTTAATTATAGGGAATTCCATTCCTTAAAAGACTGTTTATTTACATATCAAGGGAGACTTTCCTTAAGTCCCCTCCCCTCTGGGTGATCCCTGCTTTAGTCTTCCTCTGACAGTCTCAGCCTCCAACTCCGACTGGAAGATGAAATCAGACAGCCTTGATGTATAGCCTGCCCACCCAGAAGTGGCCTTCCTTCCGCAGACAGCTTGGCTTGTCTCTGTCATTTTTAGGATCAGACTTCAGCCCCTAACACTCTACTGTACATATAACATGGGTGAGTCTACACGCATTGTGCTAAGAGAAGCAATTAGATTCCAAAAGCTTCCTGCTGTGATTTCATTTACAAGACATTCTGAGCAGGGCAAAACGAGTGACAAGAAGGGGACACAGAATTGTTGGAGGAGACGGAATTGGTGTATTACCTTGATGGTGATGGTGGTTATGCAAGTCTATGCTTTTGTCAAGGCTCATGGAACTGTATGTACCCGAAAGGGGGCAAATTTTATTGTGTGTAAATTATTCCTCAACACGCCTGGCCTTTTAAAAATGACTTCCATTTGCCAATCCTTTTTGGAACAAGGCAAGGTATCAATGGCTGTCAACTGCTGTGAATTTCCCACCCACCTTTGAAAGTGGCAACTGGAACTCTCTGGAAAGTCAAGTATGTCAAAGAAGAGGGTCAGTGGTCCCTGCTGCCTCATTCTGAAGGGGGTTTAGACCACAGGAGACATTCCTTGTTTATTCATTAATTTATTCATTCATTCAACTCATTCAACAGTGTTTATTGAACATGTCCTAAGAGGCAGACTTGGGACTAGGCAATTTGGACATGACTGTGAACCTGTACCAGATGCTTCCTGTGAGGGGCGTAGAATCTAGGGGACTGGAGAGTGGCAACTTCACAGAAGTAAAGAAACAGTAGCAAACAGGAGCCATGGACCCCCGGATGGGCATCCAATCTCATCCCAGCGAATTGGGAAGCTCCTGAGAGGAAGCCGGCCTGAGTGTGTGTCAGCCAGGTAGGCAGCAGGTGTGAGGACCTCTGTCCATGGGATGCACATGTGTAGATGCCCAAAGGAGAGAGAAAGAGGGACACGTTCAAAAGCTGTAAGGAGTTCATGTTGGTGAGAGCTTTGAGGCCAGAGAATGGCTTTGCTGGAGTCATTTCCCGCTGGGGGAGGGGGTGTCTCTTTTCCTCCTTGTTCCACCAGTTTGAGGCCCTACCCTGAAAAAAAGTTGCGCCACAGAGGAGAGAAAACTGCTGTCCTAATTCAGGGCTCTCAGAAGCTTTAAACAATAAATCTTTGCTCAACAAATGAAAAGATGTCAGATTAACTGATAAAAAGCTCCTGGGTACTTGGGCTTCTGAACTTTTCATATATTTTAACGTGGGTCTGTGATATACTTTCTACATCAGTAAAAAGGCAAATTCAGATGCCAAACGGGGGATTACAGCAAGTACCAAGACCACCCCTAGAACCTCACATTAGAGCCCCTCGATCGGAATTGTCTCCCCTTGAATCCCAAAAGGGTCTATTTTCTCACTGTAGAGAGATGGTTCAGTTGATCCAAATGGACATTTCCCGGGTTTCACTGTTGGGCCAGCTTTCTGAATCATATAGAGAACAACTTCCAAATTGCCTGGCTATGTTTTCTTTTCTGTGCTAAAACACCTAGGCCATCACTGTATCTTGTGGGGAGGGATTCAAGCCCAGCCCAGAAATCATTGAGCAATGGCTGAAATCAGCTAGCACATCTATCCCGCCAAAGACACTGTGTAGAACTCCCAGAATCCTCAGAGCAAAAGCTGTGTCCACTTGGCCATTAGGTCTGCTGTCATATGCCCTTGGCCTGTATCTATTATGAAGCTAGCCTTAGCCATTCACATCAGGGGCTTGGCTCTAGCGTTGTAGCTGCATTACTTCTAACCATTAACACCAAAGCAACTGGCTTGATTTCAAATGTATGGCTGTGTGTGAGAACCAGCCACTGGATAAACGAAATTCCAGTGTCTCATCATTATTCTGTTGATGGCCATAATGAACTGGAGTATGGCTCTTACTTATCCATCTTCTTACTAGACGAGGACAGATTTGTTTTGCATACTTGCATCAAGCTGGGGCAGGATATCATTTCTTCTAAAATATTAATATCCTGAATCCCTTTCTACATAGGAGAATGCCAGGGCCTCCTGAGATGCCCCCCCCCCAAGCCTTTGAACCCCACAAACTAGTCTGAACCCCTACAGTCAGACTTCTGTTCTGTAATGCTCCTCCCAGACCAACAGGAAAGGACCAAGGGTGAAGGAATCTTGAAAGGGGTCCTGTCTCCAGGTGAAGAGAAAAGAGAAGAGGCGTGGGAGGGAGGGCATCTGCGTGGCGGACGGATGGAGCGGGATTTTGTCTTGCAGGGTTATCTGTCAGAAGGCTTGGTCACGAAGTGGTACCGCTCACCACGCCTGCTCCTCTCCCCTAACAACTACACCAAAGCCATCGACATGTGGGCGGCCGGCTGCATCCTGGCGGAGATGCTCACAGGGAGAATGCTCTTTGCAGGTAAGCTGCTAACCCCTCGCCTTCCTTCTCCTCTGGTGTCGTTCTAGACCAGTGGTCGGCAAACTCATTAGTCAACAGAGCCAAATATCAACAGTACAACGACTGAAATTTCTTTTGAGAGCCAAATTTTTTAAACTTAAACTATATAGGTAGGTACATTGTTATTAACTTAATTAGGGTACTCCTAAGCTGGCCTTTGCTAAAAACGTCCTCAATCTGATTGAGGTACGTTCGCTGAGGTCGACCCCTTTCAACTCTCCCATCCACACTCGTCTTGTATACTTGTTTCGTCTATCTCCTTTCGTTCATCCTCTCTATATGTCCAAACCATTTCAACATACCTTTCTCAATCCTCGACACTACATCTTCTTTCACTCCACAACGTTCACTAAAATTAACTTAATAAGTTTTAAGTCAACTTCGCACTGTACATGCGCGCCCGCACATGGTATTTTGTGGAAGAGCCACACTCAAGGGTCCAAAGAGCCGCATGTGGCTCGCGAGCCACGGTTTGCTGACCACTGTTCTAGACCAAGGGAGAACTGGGTGCACAAAACATGCCAGACTTTCCCTTGGAAGTAACCTCTGTGGCTTTTATGGCACTGCTTGGAGGCACCTTACTGTCACTTCAGGCAAAATGCTACAGAGACTAAAAGTAATCTTTTAGGAAAGAACTTTCACAATCAAGTAACCACTTGTATTCCAATACCTTGAGGTTGACCGTTGAAAACACCCACCCTATGTTTCCAGCCCCTTCCTTCGCTCTCCCTGCCATTCTGAGCAGTCGGTCTGGAGTGCTCATTTGGAGAGGGGTCCCCACAAGGAGCTCCCAGAGTCCCTGAACTGACCCTCCATGAGCCCACTGAGGGAGAGGCCACGGGGACTCCTTGAGAGCAGACCCTGATGCTGGAGGCCCTTTCTGGGCTGGCATTCACAGCATTCGCATATACTTAGTGCCACAGGGGCATGTGGGGACACACAGAAGAGCCCATCCTGGGCCACCAGCTGCTGGCAGACTGGGATCCATGGGAACCGGGGGTAAGGGGAGGGCCTCTGTGCAGCTGGATGAGTCAGGGGGCTCTTTGAGGAAAGCGAGGCTTGGTGAGGATTCAGTCGGGTAGAGGAAGTGGAAAGGCTACTCATGCAAAGAGGGGAGACGGGAGGAATGAAGGTAAGAGTGGCCTGGAGGTCAGAGGGGGATAGCAAGGAGGCAGACTGACCATCCCAGCAGTGCCAGAGCTCAGACACAGGGTCAGTGTTGTCTGGGGGTAGAAGGTGCGTTGAGTTTCTGAGACGCATAAAGACTGACGCGTTTACAGATGAGAGAGGTATTCATTCCCAGCATCCAGCATGATGCCTGGCAGGGAGAAGGTGCTCAATAAATAATTACTTGTCGGATGAATGAATGCCTACCTCCATCCTGATCCACGCCCTGGGCATAGCCTGTCTTCCTCCCTCTGCCCAACGGAGCACAGAGGCAGTGTGCTCAGGACACATTCCAAACCCAATTTGTTATTCCTGATATTTCCTCTCCTCATCGGAATCCTCCTCATTGGAAACCAAAGGGTCAGGCTCATTCCCGGCCTTGAAATCACTTGCTTCTCCAGCCTGGCAAAGAACATGCAGAGGGGCCTATGGGAGGGGGCCCTTGGAAAGCCTCGGGCCAGGCTGTTCCTGTCACTTTGGTGCTGGCTGCCAGTGTGTATCAGACTGTTCATCCCAGAGGCAGAGGCATTTGACAAAGCCAGACCCAGAGACGGCAAGCCATCTGCTCACAGTCACCGAGCAAGTTAGCGGCAGAAGGAGACCAGAGCCAGGGCCAGGGCTGTCCCCACTGCCCTGTGTGGCCCCTCCCAGGCCTCCTGGAACTGCTGTGGGGCTACCACACACCAGTCACTTGGGCAGCACACTTACCCACCTGGCATTTGCCTCCCCAGGGGCTCACGAGCTGGAGCAGATGCAGCTCATACTGGACACCATCCCTGTGATCCGGGAGGAGGACAAGGACGAGCTGCTCAAGGTGATGCCTTCCTTTGTCAACAGCACCTGGGAGGTGAAGAGGCCCCTGCGCAAGCTGCTCCCTGAAGTGAACAGTGAAGGTACCTGCGCCCACAGCCAGGCCCGCATCTGCAGGCTGCACTCTGCGTCCCCTTGGGGGCGGGGCCAGGTAGCATCCTTCCAGAAGGACCAAGCATAGTCCTTAGCATAGAAGTGAGGCCCCCTGGCAGCCAGCATTTGCCGGGGCTACTTCCAGATGATGAGCCCCTGGAATGTGACCAGCAGGCAACCTCAAGGCAGTCATTAGGGGCCCTCCATATTCCACCCCTGATTTGCCTCCTTTTCTTTCTTGTCTTTCTCACTTGCTTCCTCCTTCTCCTCCTTCACCCCCTTTATTTTTTCCTCCTTGGAAGGTATGGTGTGGTGCAGAGAACATGGGATTTATCAGCTTGAGAGCCAAAGCCAGGCTCAATTCCTAGTTCTACCAGTGAGTGCCTCGCTGTTTGGCCTTGGACAAGTTTCTTAACTTCTCTGCATCTCAGATTCCTTGACTATAAAATGGGCATAATTACATATCACATACGGTCGTTATGACGGATAAGTAAATAGGATCTGTAAGGTCCTGGGCATAGGAAGGTTGCTCTGTCATCTTAGATGTTACATTATCATTGGGCCTTATACCTGCCAGAGGCTTCCTTAGGAAGCTTCTACAGCCGATTGTGAGAGAGACCAAAATACTTAAGGCTCAAATAAGATTTAATTCTTACATGAGAAAAAAGAAATTAAGTTTATTTCTCACCCTGGTCAGTGTTGCTAAGTGGTCAGAGCATCCGTCCATGGACTGAAGGGTCGTGGGATTGATTCCCAGTCAAGGGCAGGTACCTGTGTTGCAGGTTCATCTCTTAGCCCTGGTCAGGGCATGTGCAGGAGGCAACCAATCAATGTGCCTCTCTCAAGTTGATGTTTCTCACTCTCTCTCTCTTCCACTCGCTCTCTAAAAAATCAACAGAAAAAATATCCACGGGTGAGGAGTAACACAAAAAAAGTTTATTTCTCTCCTATATAATAATCCAAAACCAGGCAATCCAAGGCCAACATGGTGGACCTGCTCTACAGCTGTCCAGGGGCCAAGGTCCTTCTGTCTTGTTCTGCAGAGACTTTTGCAGGAGGTTTTCATGGCTCAGACCTGGAAATGGGGTACACACATCACTTCGACCCCCATTCCACGGCCTCCGTCATAGCCACATCTAACCACAGAGACAACTGGGAGACGGGCCAGTGTGAGGCAGGTGGAGAGGGACTTACAGGGGCATGACTGCCACCTTGAAGCGTGAGAGGGGCAGGTGTGGAGAAGAGAGAACAGCTGAGGTGGGGGGACCACAGAGGGCGGAGCTATGCTCAGGGGTGGAGGGTAAAGGGACAGATGTAGGTTGGACAGAGAAAGGGTTTTTTAATATTAGGGCTTCCCAGGAGTGTCTGGGTACTGGTTAGAGGACATGGAGAGGAAAGAGGAGACGCTTACTAGTCAGTGGAGTGGCCTTCAGGTAGGCACTGTCCGACTTCAGGGTTCGCGGGGTCTTTCTTAGTAATGATGACAATGGTGATGATGCCTTAAAGCTTTAACTCTGCATTTCCGTGTCAAAAGGTCCAGTGTCATAGGGTGGGGCTGAGGGAGGGTCAGAGGCCCAAAGAGGGGAAGGCTTGCCCAGCCTGGAGCCCAGTGGCAGTGCCCGACCCTTCCCAGTCCTGGGCACCTGGAAGGTCAATCCTCTTTCAGGTCTGCAGCCCTGGCCCAGAAGCAGCCCCTGGGCCCCAGAGCATTTGGGGGTAACCAGAGTGGCTGCTGTTTCACTGGTCTGTGTCTAAGGTAACAGAGCAGCACTGAGCTCCCCTGAGAGGCCAATGACCCTCCATTTCCTGAATCATTGATGAATCTCCCTGCAAGGAGCTCCAGGGCTGCCGGAGGGGCAGGGTATCGGTGCGGCTGAGGCCCCACGGGAGCCCCTCCAAGGGGACAGCAGCCTGGGCCTTTAGCTCAGCTGCCTCCTCCCTCTGCACCTGGGCTGTCCCATCATTAGCCAGGTCAGGATTCCAGCGGGGCCTCCAGTCCTTAGAAGTAATGCCCACCCCCCCACCCCCCAAAGCTTGACCTTGCCCAGATAATGCAGCACCGAGCTCACGGGGCAATGGGGACCCCTACCTACTTAGGAAACAGCGTCAGTGCCTGTGCCCAGAGCCGATGTCCAGCAGTGCACACCCAGAACGCCCTGAGACCCTAACATACTGTCCTGCCAGTTGGCAAATGACTACTGACTGCTCAAGGCTTCCGCGTGTCCCTCCCCATCCCAGGTTCCAAATGCCAGGACCTCCCCTTGGTCCAGCCACTAAAGCAGAGGTTCTCAACCTGTGGGTCACGACCCCTTTGGGGGTCGAACGACCCTTTCACAGGGGCCGCCTAAGACCATCGGAAAACACATATAATTACATTACAATTCATAACAGTAGCAAAATTACAGTTATGGAGTAGCAACGAAAATAATTTTATGGTTGGGTCACAACATGAGGAACTGTATTAAAGGGTTGCGGCATTAGGAAGGTTGAGAACCACTGCTCTACTGGCTTCTTTCCCCCGCCCCTCCCAGTGCACTTTGGGGATCACCGTCAGGTCACGACTTACACCTCAATCCTTGTCTCTGGAGAAACCAGCCTAAGGCAGAGTTCTAGCCCTGGACCTCCTGTCACCAGCCATGACCTTGAGCATGTCCCTTTCCCCCTCGGGGCCTCTCGTACTTAGATTTGTGGGTCAAAAAGCAGCATCAGCCCCGAATTTGTCGCTGGATTGTGGTGAGGATCATGAGAAAGAAAATGACTAAACACCTTTTTACAAACGGAAAAGTACACAGGATCGTTGCCACACTGCGGGGCCTCCTTCTCAGGGTGGCAGCGGCAACCAATGACCTTCCTGTCCGGCTCTGCTCCACAGCCATCGACTTTCTGGAGAAGATCCTGACCTTTAACCCCATGGATCGCCTCACAGCCGAGATGGGGCTGCAGCACCCCTACATGAGCCCGTACTCATGCCCCGAGGACGAGCCCACCTCCCAGCACCCCTTCCGCATTGAGGATGAGATTGACGACATCCTGCTGATGGCCGCCAGCCAGAGCCAGCTCTCCACCTGGGACAGGTGTGGTTCCAGACGTGTCCAGCCCTGGAGTCCAGAGCCCACCTTCCAGTCCTCCCATTGCTATTTGCCTCTGATTCTGTGTGACCTTTCCCTCTGTCTCCCACGCTGTATAGCCCTGGGGCGCCTTCCCCAACTTACCTGCCGGCCCTTCCCTCTCCCATTCCCTGGCGCTCAGTATAGGAGCAGCCTGTCTTACCTGTGGGCCAGGGCCCTTCCTTTGGCACCACCAGCTTCCCCCCCCACCCCACCCCACCCCATGTACCAGGCTCAGTGCAGTGTTCCGTTAGCATTGAATGAGGTCCCCTGCAGGAGCTGCCTTCTGGCGGGCTGGGAACTTGCCCTGGAAAAGCAAACTGCAGCCACACAAGGCCAGAGAACAGTGTGGAATTTACCGCCGCACAGCACGGCCCCGTGTCCACCTCCTTTGCACCTCTGCAGAGTGCCATGAGGCGGGCACCGTTCCTGGCATTGCCCGTTGGCACGTGAGGAAGCTACAGCGCAGAGAGGGTAGAGATGGCATCGCGTCACACAGCTGGTATTTGGCCCACCTGGGGTTCTCCCCAATCTGCGTCCCTGTCACACACTGCTAAGCATCACAGGACTCTCTCCTGCTAAACTGGGCGGGGGATCTGAGTCCTTCTCAGCAGTGGGCCCTGGCGTCACTACCAACGAATCAGAGTTGGATGGAAGTTCTTTTTTAAGGAAAACGCTTTTAAAAACAGGTACTTTAAGCAATCTCCATGTCGGTAAGGCATCTAGTGACCTCCTAGGTCCCTTCCTGGTCTGGTGGTCTTAGATCGCCGTCTGCATTCCTGGGAGCGACAGCGGATGGCTGCTCAATCTAGTAACAAAGTCCAGGGCTTGGCAGCGAGGGGGGTGGGGGGTGACAGCAGCTACATAAGTGACAGAGGAGCGATTCCTCCTTTTCAGTCATGTGACAGTGGATGGGTTTCAGATGAGGGAGGCAGCAAGGGAAGGCCATGCCCCATCGCTAGTTTGGACAGGTTATTGGGTTGTCCACGTGGATGGTTGGTATCAAGCGTTGCTAGCAAGTGGAGATTAAGGCAGACTCTCCTCTGTTGCCCCCCTGTGCGTGGCCTGCCCTTGACTGTGGTCCCTGCAGCCTCCCCCCCCCCCAAATTTCCCTCCCCCCCAGAATTTAGACACTGGAAAGTTAGTTCGTGAGGACAAGGATTGTGTTGTTTTGTTCGCGGCTGTGTCTGGTAACGCCTAGAGCAGGGCCCGGTACAGAGTCGGTGCTCAGCAAATACGTGCAGGGTAGTGAATGGATACCAAGAATACCAGGGGTAAGAGAACAGCCCCTCACCCCGAGCCCTGAAGCCTCGCCATTGCCTTGTCCCATCACCCTCCCCGCTTGCGGCGCGGTGGGGACCGGAGCCGGAGGGCTGGGCTGGGGACCCAATCCCCGGTCCGTCTGCACCCTTGCAGGTACCCCGTGAGCCTGTCATCCGACCTGGAGTGGCGGCCGGACCGGTGCCCGGACGCGAGCGAGGTGCAGCGGGACCCGCGCGCGGGCTCGGCGCCGGCGGAGGACGTGCAGGTGGACCCGCGCAAGGACTCGCAGAGCAGCTCCGAGCGCTTCCTGGAGCAGTCGCACTCGTCCATGGAGCGCTCCTGCGACTACAAGGTGGGGTCGCCGTCCTACCTGGACAAGCTGCTGTGGCGCGACAACAAGCCGCACCACTACTCCGAGCCCAAGCTCATCCTGGACCTGTCGCACTGGAAGCAGGCGGCCGGCGCGCCCCCCTCCACCGCCGGGGCCGCGGACGCCGGGGCCCTGGACGCCGGGGCGCGCCGCGAGGACGAGCCGGCCAGCCTCTTCCTGGAGATCGCGCAGTGGGTCCAGAGCACGCAGGGCGGCCAGGAGCCCGCCAGCCCGCCCCGCCAGGGGCCCGAGCGCCGCCTGTCCGCCTCCCCGCCCGGCCGCCCTGCCCCCGTGGACGGCGGCGCCAGCCCCCAGTTCGACCTGGACGTGTTCATCTCGCGCGCCCTGAGACTCTGCACCAAGCCCGAGGACCTGCCGGACAACACGCTGGGCGACCTCAACGGCACGCGCATCCCCGAGTGCCCCGCGGATCTCGTGCAGACAGACACCTTCTCCAAAGAACGCTGGTGAGGCCGGAGGGGGGCGCTGCAGGCCCCTGCACCCCCGCGGGAGGCCACCCGGGAACGCGGGCCCCTCCGCCACCTGGGGGTTAGCAGGACACAGGAAGGATCCGAGGAGCGAGAGGAATGTCCATTTCTTAAACTGCCTTAATAACTAGCCTTTAACCTCTGGGAGCGGGTTTCAACAGGAGCCTAGTTTGGGGGTTGATCACCTTCCCAGCGAAGAGGAGGCCCTTGCGTCTTGTAAGTGGAAGAAGCAAGTCTTAGGAAGCAGCCCGCAGGTCCCGCGGGTGGGGAGAGGCCGCGGAATCTTGCAGGCTGGTGTAGACACCCACTGGCCCAGAGAGCCTCAACGGACAGACACGGAAAGACAGTGAGAACCAGAGAAGCAGCGTCCAGCCAGGGTCCGGGCAAGCCCCGAGTCCCCGCCTCCCGGCCCCAGGCCAGTGTCTGTCCACTATACAATGTCTTCCTCGGCTGGGGTCCCGCTGGCTTTTCAGTCAGAAAAGTTAGTCCAAGATGCACCTTCCCTGTCCATCACCATGTTCTTTTCTTCCGGGCTATGTGTCTCGTGTTCCGGAATGGGAAACTGAGCCAGTTTCTTTTCCCTAATCAAGCATATGATTCTGGTGCCTCAAATACATCACTTCTCCTTTGCCAGGCCCTGTCTTTGCCTGGCTCCGGAATGATCTGAAATCCTTGTTTAGATCAGATCGGGTTGGGGGCTGTGGGTAACAGAATTCACCCTCCCAGGCCTGGGCACGCACCTCTTCCAGAACTCCTCATGCGCTTTCCTGACACACACACAGACACAGACACAGCCCTCATTCCCAAGGGCTGTCACATGGGTGAGTGTGAAGATAGCAAGTCCATGAATCCCCCCAAGGGCCCCCACCCCCACCCCCAATGAGGGGCTCACCATAGAGCAAATGTTAGGAGAGATTTCGGATTAATGCATCCTTATCAGGCTTCACTCATTCTGCCCTTGTTTCTGATCATCCATTAGCCCCAGCAAAGAGCAGGCCCTGAAGAAGTGCATTGGAGAGCAAGTGGCCTGGGGACAAGGAATCCAGGGAGGTAGCAATGTGTGAAAGGGGGGGTGTCAACCGTGAGGACACTCAGGGGTCAGGCAGAGGCATGGAGACCCCAAAGGAAGGGATTTCAAGTCACCTCCTAGTTCAGGTCAAGATGAGTTTGGAACTAGCAAACCCAGAGGTGCCCTCGTACCCGGAGCCTGGGGTGATGGTGTGTGGGCACAGCAGGCCCTCTGCAGAAGCATTTCCATCCCTGGTGTCCAGCTCCACCCCTCCCCCACCCCCAACATGCCCAAAGATACCCACAGGAAGTCTGGACAAGCGGAAGGTCCCCTCGTCTTGGTCTTGGCTGTGTTCACCCTCACCTTAACAGCACCTTTAATCTGCTAACTAGGATTTGTACATTGAAACCTGCAACATACTAGCAACTTATATTTAAAAACAATTAATCACACTGATTTTTAAATGGAAAATATGTAAATATGAAGTATTTGGTTTTGTGTTTGTTTTATTTTGAAGATAAGGAAATGTACACTGCTCCTCATGTGCCATTTGTCCCCAGAGGGCGGCTTTACATTTTTGGTAAAGGAACAAGCTGCTGACCTTGGCCAGAAGTTCATATATAATTGTTATTACAGAGGAATTGTTATTACTACTCAAGTTTTTTTAAAAAAAATCTATTAAGCATTATTAAACTTGATCAGGATGGGCCAAATAAAGTTATATTGGAACATGGATTCATTTGTTCATTTGCATATTATCTCACTCATGTATGTTATCTGATCTTGTCTTTAGCTGTGGGTGATCCATCGGGCCTGGCTGGCTTCTCCCTGCACCCGTGAAGGCTGGTGTTTGGAGGGATTGCAGTTGGAGGAGAGATGAGAACCTACACAGATTGGTAGTCAGGAAAGTGATTCCAGAATCATCTGGGTCTGGCCTGGTGTTTATATTGTAGATTTCCAACCAAATCTAGGAGCCAATTCCAAACCTTCAGACCAAGACTCATCCTTTCCTCCAGGGACAAAAGGTGCCAACATCATGGGATCTGGGGGAGCCAACCACCCAGAAATACCAGCCTGAGCCACACCTTACAGAGGCCCGAGAACCCACCCATCTGAAGTTCACCCTTTTGTAATACCTGTGTCAAAGCATTAGCCCAAACTTCATTCCTTACTCCACAAGTAGACAGTAGAGAGGGTTTTAATAATTGGTTTCTGTTTATTTTGATTTCCCTGAAAGACCTTTTGATTAAAGGAACTTTCTACTGTTGAAATGCATCTGAGCCAAGAGGAGCATCCTGTTAAGCCAACTGGGATTCTCTCCAAAGTGTCAGTGGAGAGTAACTATCTCCCAGCTGGGCAGATGCAAATGAAGAGAGTGGCCCAGAGCCAGGGCAGAGTCCTGATTGAAATTTTGTATTTGAGAAGCCTTGAGGCCTGGGGCTGCTAGAATGTAGAAAATGGGGTTTGAGGCAGAAGGACTTGAGAATCCCTAATAGCAAACAGCACTAAAAAGTGTCCCCTCCTGCCCGGCCAGCATGGCTCAGTGGTTGAGCGTCAACCTATGAACCAGGAGTTCACGGTTCAATTACTGGTCAGGGTACATTGCCCAGTTTGCAGGCTCAATCCCCAGTGTGGGGTGTGTAGGAAGCAGCCGATCAATGATTCTCTCTCATCATTGATGTTTCTATTTCTCTCTTTTTCTCCCTTCATCTCTGAAATCAATTTTAAAAAAATTTTTAATGTGTCCCCTCCCACAGGAATTGCATGGGGACATACTTAATTCTCCCAACAGCAATATGTGACAACATGTGTTAAGTACTATCAATCGTGGAACCTCACCTGAGTGCTAAGGTCCAGGTGTCCAGAGTTTTTATTGGAGATCATTCGTGTAGGACTCTGTGACTGATCTGAGTTACTCAGTCTTCAGTCCCTCAGAGATCAAACTGATGCAGGATGGCCCAGGACCTCCAACTTGCAAAAACACTCTTACAGGCAGGATATCTCAGGGGCTCAGAGGTTATGGCCTGGGAGCTAGTGAAGGGCCAGTCCTCTGAAGGTCTGCCTTCCTTTAGAGCAGGGGTGGGGAACCTTTTTTCTGCCAAGGGCCATTTGGATATTTGTAACATCATTCACGAGCCATAAACATTATCAACTTAAAAATTAGCCTTCTACATTTGGTCAAACATTTAATTAACTCACCCCTAATGCCTTGGCAGGGCCCAACCAAATGATTTCGTGGGCCCCTGCTTTAGAATATATAAGGTTTGAGAAACTAGGGTCTGCTGAGTTAACTTCTACTGACTTTGAATACAGTTGTGTCTCCTGTACTTCTAAAGTTGTGTGAGTGTGTCTCATGTGAACCTTACAGCAAAGCTGAGGCAACACAGCTATCTTGTTTGGTAGAATATACCTACATATTTTTAACCGCATGCAGCATTATTAAAATATAAGAAGCCCTAGCTGGTTTGGCTTAGTGGTTAGAGTGTAGGCCTGCAGACTGAAGGGTCCTAGTTTTGATTCCCATCAAAGGAGGGCACATACCTCAGTTACAGGCTTGGGCCCTGGTTGGGGCATGTGCAGGAAGTAACCAATTGCTGTGTCTCTCTCACATCAATGGTTGTTTTTGGATTTTTTTTTCTCTCTCTCTCTCCCCCTCCCTTCTACTCTCTCTGAAAATCAATGGAAAAAATATCCTCGGGTGAGGGTTAACAAAAAATATAATAATAATAGTAACAACAACACGCATGCTGAAGCAGGTGTTAGGCAATCTAACACCTGAGATGCCTTTTCTTATTGAATCATGGTTGCCCATGGAAGCCAAGCTTGTCAATAGATTTGCAAGCTAGCTCCCTGCTCATTCTGTCATGGTTATACCACTGGGGCCATAGTGGCACAGGCATGATGGATTGCTTTAGGAAGCTTCATTTCCACCTACCTCCACGCTGTCCGCAACGCCAAGCTGAGGGCTTCAGAGTTCTGTGGCCGAGGGAGCTCTCAGGTGGTGCAGCCCGCGGAGGGATGGTCATGCGAACCAAGAGGCATGACTGAGACCTGAGGGTGTCAACCTCAGGCTGAGCCATGCCCTGCCCCACCCTCGGAAGATGGTTCTCTGGGGGCCCTGGAGGTGAGAAGGAAGGAAGATATCAGATCCTCACTTATGGGCTCCAACCAGTTATGATTAGAAGGTGTGATGGTTAATTTTATGTGCCAACTTGATTGGGCCATGGTGCCTGGATATTTAATCAAATGTTATTGTGGATGTTTCTGTGAGACTGTCTTTGGATGAGCTTAGCATTGAAAGCAGATTGCCTTCCATAATATGGGCGGGCCTCATCCCATCAGGTGAAGTCCTGAATAGAACAAAAGACTGACCTCCCCTGAGCAAGAAGGAATTCTGCCAGCAGATGACCTTTGGACTTCAACTGCAACATCAGCTCTTCTCTCCTATTCTACAGATTTCAAGTTTACCAGCCTCCATAACTGTGTGAGCCATTTCCTTAAAATAAATCTCTCTCACCCTGGCTGGTGCTGCTCAATGGTTGAAACATCGGCCCGCACACCGAAGGGTCATGGGTTTGATTCCTGGTCAAGGGCATGTATCTGGGTTGCAGGTTTGATCCCCAGCCCCAATTAGGGGCGCATGTAGGAGGCAATCAATTGATGTGTCTCTCACATCAATGCTTCTCTCCGACCCCCCACCCCTTCCACTCTCTTTAAAAAAAATCAATGGAAAAAATATACTTGGGTGAGGATTAACAAAAAATAAAATTAAAATAAAATAAATCCCTCGATAGATAGATAGATAGATAGACATCCCATGACCTTGATATAACTCCCCTTTGTGTGCATCTCGCTTGAATGGACTCTGAGAAGCTGCCTTCTTCTGGCTGCCTGGCCGGCAGCAGCCCATGCTGAGCACCCACACCTGACCTGGTTGTGGGGCAGCTTTATCCCCCAGCATTCATGAACACTTGGCATAGGGAGCTCATCACCACAGCCCCCTGTGAGCAGCACTTTGAGAAAAGGGAGGAAGCTGAGTTGTTCCTTGAGGTGAAGGGCTCTCATAAGGCTTTAGACCAGCGGTTCTCAACCTGTGGGTCACGACCCCTTTGGTGGTCGAACTACCCTTTCACAGGGGTCGCCTAAGACCATCCTGCATATCAGATATTTATATGACAATTCATAACAGTAGCAACATTACAGTTATGAAGTAGCAACGAAAATAATTTTATGGTTGGGTCACAACATGAGGCACTGTATTTAAAGGGCCAGAAGGTTGAGAACCAGTGCTTTAGACAAAGGCCACATGGGCCATAGTTGGATGAACCTAAACATGGGAGAGTAATGAATGCCAGGTGGGAGGGGACGATGTGGAGGGACCTCAGGGGCCAACCTCATCTCCTCCACAGTTCTGCCTGGGGTTGACTGGACCTGAGCAGGGCAGAGGTCAGTCAACGCCAAGAGGAGTCCCTTTGGCTAAGCACATACACAGCGTCTGACATTCCCACTGGGAACAGACACCCCAAGACCAAGGACATCAGGTTATTGGTATAATTAAACTTCCATCAAAATCTGTGAGCATGACAGTTTATCCGGCCAACAAATGTCCCCTGACCATAGGAAGGAGAGGCGCCACAGCTGGTTGTATCCAATGGATCACACTAAATTAATTGCATTACACTGGACAGCTCATCCAATGCCCTCGGGGAGTTTAAATAAAATCAGAGGTGTTTGAGCAGAAAGAGACATTCTAATGCATCCAACCCCTCACCCTAGAAAGAAGGTTGTAAGTTCAGAGAGGCCGGTGACAGGGACAAGGTCAAAGTCAAAGTTACATACCACGCTGGTGGCTCCTGGCTCATAATCTACTGCTCCTCCTTGGGATGCCTTAGCTTGGGACACAAGGCATTCACTGTGGTTGGCTATTCAAAAGCCATTTCCAACACCCTTTTCACCTTATCCATCTCCCTCCCTGAGAACTTGAAATGCAGCCGGTCAGAATTGAGATGTCTGTAAGTCTCAAATACACACCAGATTGCAAAGACTTAGTATCCCCCAAAGAATGTAAAATATTTTATTCATAATTATTTCTATTGATTACATATTCAAACAATAACATTTTGATATCGTGTATTAAATAAAATATGTTAGGACTAACTTCACTGGTCTCTTTTGACGTTTTTCAGTGTGGCTGGCTACCACAAAAGTTTTAAATTACATAGGTGACTCCCATGCACTTCTATTTGACAGCACAGAATGCTATGAGCCGATTAAGCCCTTAATCCTTTTACGATGATATTTCATTTCAGCAAGATCTTCATCTTCTCACACTAAAGGAGGAACCCTCACAGGAGAACTCCAAGCCCCACACAGTCTTTGGTCTCTTCCAAATCCAATCAAAGCATAAAAGCATTGGCCTCTTGTCTTAAAGACTATTTGCAAACCCACCTAAATTGCCCTGAACAAACAAAGAGAAGTATTTATCAAACAGATACGATAGTGTCTCTCTTTTTCTGAAGGCAAGAAGCAGAATGGAACCTCTTGAGGGACTAAACATAAGCCTGTGAGAAGCCAGGAGTCAAGGTTCCTCCCTTTGCAAATGGTTTTGTTACCTCAGCTTGGCCCATCTGCTTTCATTTCACGTGAAGGCCTGAACCTGAACATCCTTCTACTTCATCTGAGTTTAGCAAAATCAATCACTGAAGTCACCAGCACAGAGTAGAGGATCAAGATGACCTGCTCACCAGATTACAGGTAATTTATTTTATCTCCCCTGCTGCCAGACGGTGCATTTTCATTTGGGTTCCGTGGCTCTGAGCTGTGATTTATTTATTAGACTTGACAATGAGATGAGTCTGCCTTGTGCATGCAGAGGAAATTTCTGTCTGAGCCTGAAGGTGCAAGGAGCTGCTTCCAAGGATGGCCACTGATTTAATGGGAGGCGAGCCTCCTCGCACTCAGGGAGCTCAGCTTTCTGCATGCAAAAATGGGTCAAAAAAGATGGAACGCGCGTATGACAACTCATAATTGCAAAGATCTATATATATGGAGGATTGTGGAAATAAAACTTCACCCCTTAAAAAACCTAACAGAACCTGGTCAGATAAAAATGCAGCCATGGCTAGACCTCTCATGACAGTGGCAGGGTTCCCAAATGGGGTGAACAAAGCTCCACAGAGAAGACCCCTTACCCACTCTCCAGTCCATCCTACTCCAGTCTGTCCCAGAGCGCCAACGTCTCTCCCATCACAGCCATTCCACTATTGCATGCGGCCGGGAAGGAACAACACCTTGCACAAGCATGAGATCCCTCACCAGCTTAACTAGATTGAGAGCAAGGCCCAAGAGAAAGGGACAGAAGTCATAGTAGTTTATATGAGACTAGAGGCCTGGTGCACGAAATTTGTGCATGGGTAGGGTCCCTAGGCCTGGTTGGTGATGAGGGCTGATCAGTGGAGCGGCCGGTGGGGCAATTAGGGAGCCCCCCACTGGCACCCGCCTTGGCACCGCCCTCTGCAGGAGGCGACTGGCAGGGCAAACAGGGGGCTGCACTGGCCCACTTGCCGGCCAGCCCCGCCCTCCACCACCGCTGCTGGTTGCCTCCCTCTGCGGGGTGACCAGCAGGGCAATTGGGGGGTGGAGGGGCCGCTGGCACCCGCCTTGGCTGGCCTGGGGCGGCCTCCCTAGGTTGGCCTGGTTACTAATCTGAAGCCCTATCCTGGATCTTTAGTGAAGCCTGAGTTGATCTTTCTCCTTCTAAAAACTATAGCAGCACATTTCCCAGGCCCAGTAGCCTGAGAGCTAAGCCAGCCTCGTGGTTGCAAGAACAACAGGGATGGCATTTCTTGTCTCTGCTCTGGCCTGATAGTGCGGCACTTCCAGCCTTAGCCAATTTCTTCTCCACGCGTGCACTGGCCACACCACCTTGGCCACTGTGACACCTACCGTGCCCCCTCCTCAGCTCAGGCTCCGAAAGGCCAAGTTTACTGTTAAGACTGAAGGGACCTAATGTCCACAGGCAGCTTCCAGGGCAGCAGAAGCTCCGGGGAAGTTATGATGAAGCCCCTTCCTGTGGCTTCAGCGGGGGCTCAGAAATCCCATAAATACGGCCATTTTACCCTTCCCTGCCTCTTCCTACGACTCCAAGACTCCTTCCTTTAGAGCAGGAGTGGGGGGTGGGAGGGGCCAGCCCACAGGCATATGAGGCCCTTGAAACCATTTGGTCTGGCCCTGATTAGGGGTGAGTTAATTAAATGTGTGACCAAATATAGCAGCTAATGTTTAAGTTGATCATTTTGTATGGCCCTCGAATGATGTTATAAATATCCGAATGGCCCTTGGCAGGAAAAAGGTTCCCCACCCCTGCCTTAGAGGGAGGGAGGAGAACTGGGGAGCACTACAGACGTTTAATGAGTCCCCTGAAACAACGGCTCCTAGCAGGGCCCTCCCACCCGCCTCTGAGCAGGCGCAGACCTCTCTCAGACTCTCGCCAGAATCTCTGCTGTGCAGGACCAACAGGTCACTCCAGGCTCCTCTCCTCTGAAAGAAAGTCTATTGACTTGTAAGAGGGAGGGGGGATGCCTACTAAGTCATAGGAGTAGGCTCTGTGCAGCTACCGTTAAAGTTTTATGAACGTGGCCTGGCTGTGAGGTCCATACCCGCAGCCCACCTGCTGTTCCCCCTTCAGCTCCAGCCTCCCGACTCCAGACTCCCCCAGCCTCCCCCACGCCACCTAGCTTCCGAAAGACCAGCAGGAGTCCAGCCTCCACGCCCAGAGCGGTCCCCAGCGAGAACTCTCCCAGGTAACACCTCCCGGTTGCTTTGTGTGGGTTTTTGTTTTCCCTTCCCCTTTCACACCCTCTGAGGAGCCACTGGCCCAAATCAGTCACCTGCATTCCTTCCCATCACTTATTCTCTCACCAGCTTCAGCCCAGCCTGGGGGAGACGTTTTGTTTGTACAAACCAGCAGGGATGACAGCTCCGCCATCAATAGTCTCGGTCTGAAAGCTCAGGAATTGACTCTTCTAGTTCTAGGGGATGATTCCTGCGTGGGCTGGGCTGACAGGTGAGAATCATGCTCAGAAGTGCTGACTCAGACCTATCGTCTGTCCAATGGGTCTCACCTGCCAGTCCTGGCTGCTGCCCAGGTGTGGCCGACTTGCCCAAGATTGCTCAGGCTGCCAGGGCTGGCTTCGTACCAGGTATCAGCCAGATAAAGGACCGAGGAGGACTGTCGTAGGGACGTGTGCGAGTGGGGAGATCAGAATCCAGGCACCTGAAGGGATTTCTATCTGAGAGGATTCATGACTAGGAGTAACCCCACCACACAGTTCCTCTTCCTGGGCCCCTGATTTGCACCGTGAATGGTCTTTCTTAAACCAAAGGCAAGAATGATGGTGACAGAGGAGAGACTGGGAAGCCAGAGACTGCCCCCTGCCCCAGCATCTCACCTCTGCAGGCCACACCCCCTCCCCTGTGCAGAGGCCAGCCCTTGACCTTCCGCACGAAGTGTGATGCTTCTTTTCATCTGTCTGTTCACACGACTCGCAGCACTACAGACGTTTAATGAGAACCGCACAAGTGGTGGGTTAAAAACAATCAGGGTGGGATTTAGAGACAAACCCACACATGTCGGAGGCCTCCATTTTAATGGCTGTCCTTCCAGGTCAGGGACGCTGGGGAAATAATGATTGTGAGTATGGATTGGTGTGTGAGACGATTATAAAGCAGAAAGACTGTCTGTATTGTATATGAATCCACCTCTATAAACCACTGAAGATGAAAGAGAAATACATTCAGTTTGGAAGCGGAGGTAATTGGCAGAGGAAAAGTGTGCTCTTCTAAGTTAAAGTCATCACAGTAGTCCAGAAAATGTGATGGGGGGGGGGGGGGGAGCAGTGGTCTCTACAGGAAGGTGGGGGTTTGGAAAAGGACTCCCTCTACCAAAGACATAACAGCTGATACCAGAGTCCAGGCCACTGGCTGTCACTCTCCACATGATGACATTCAACTGCTGGGGAGGAAAAGTTTTTCTTCTCCTCTCTTAGGTTCTGTACCTGGGGCCTGTGAATTAAACTGACAAATGACAGATTGATGGGAGAGAAGGTTTATTTGTATGCATATGGGAGCCAACAAAAGAAGTCACTGGCTTGTTAAATAATGGCAGTTGGAAGATTATATTCCTAACTTAGTGGGGGAAGGGGGGGAAAATAAAATGCTCTTATGAGCTTTAGGAAAAATACATGGGCTTTTTCTAACAATCAAGAAATAAATCTTGTGACAATGTTTGTCAATACAAGTATGAGCCAACTTTCCATCTCCTTCGGGCCCTGGAGGAGGGAATGGGGAGAGGCTTTGTTCACATCCTCCTTTCTGGGCTAAGTCCTCCCTGACGAAGGGATTTACGGCAGCCTCATTTTCCAGGATTTGCTGCTTTTAGTCAGATAAGGAAAACCCCGAGCAGGTTTCTTTCTGCATCATTTGATTCTCAATTGCCTTCAGCCCCAATTCATCTTTATGCCAAAGCGGAGCGTTTTAGGGTGGCATATTCATGTCTCCTTCGCAGATGAGAGAGGCAAGCAGTCCCAGGAGAAGCTGCCCCAGAGCGGTCACTCCAGGTTTCTACCAGGAGCACCTTGTCCCACTGTGCACCCGCCTGCTCAGAGCACCCTTGACCTGCCTGTAACCTGGCCCCTCCCCCTACAAGACTCCCAGTTCCCTTCTGCTGTGGTGGGAGGGGAGGGAAGTGGAAGAAACAATGACCAGTTAAAGGAACCACTAACCTCCACCTTAGCTGCTGTTCTGTTCCTAACCAGCCTGGAGGTGGGAGGAGGGGGTGGTTAGACCTCTGGGCCAGGGTCTGCCCACCAGCATCTTGGGGAGTGTGGACCCTGTCCTGTCTGCATCACACAATGGAGATGATCGAGGAGATAGATCAGCGGTTCTCAACCTGTGGGTCGCGACCCCTTTGGGGGTTGAATGACCCTTTCACAGGGGTCGCCTAGGACCATCAGAAAACACATCTATAATTACATATTGTTTTTGTGATTAATCACTATGCTTTAATTATGTTCAATTTGTAACAACGAAAATACATCCTGCATATCAGATATTTATATTACGATTCATAACAGTAGCAACATTACAGTTACGAAAATAATTTTATGGTTGGGGGTCACCACAACATGAGGAGCTGTATTAAAGGGTCACGGCATTAGGAAGGTTGAGAACCGCTGAGATAGATGATGGCGCTGGGAGTCCTGCACACACAGACTATAGGTTGAAGGAGTGAAGGTACACACACACCTGGATGGATGGCTCTAGCTTCCACAAGAGCAGGCCTTTGGGCAAGACTCCATGGCTACAAGAGCCCCCAGCATGTTGTGAACTGCCATGGTCAACCCAACACTAGGTGCTGAGGGCTGGGGAGGCAGCATGAACAAACCCAACCCACTCCTGCCTGGAAGGGCCTCACAGCCAGGCAAGGGCAGGCGGAGATTTACGACTGCTTCTATGCTTCTAGCATCTCCCATCTGACTCAGGCGAAGTCCCAGCCTGACTTTTCACTTGGGGACTCATACCATCCATCTGCCACTGCCAGGAAGCTGTGGGCCCAGAATTGGATCAAATTCCGGTGATGGAATTACCAGGAAGTGCCAGGAGCATCAAGTCCTGGGGGCACTGGGAGGGGGAGAAACAGGCAGCAGAAGGGAAGGGGGAGAGTTGAGGAGCACGCAGCCAGCGGCAGCTGCAGGGACTGGAGAAGAGAATGAGATCTGATGCCCCTGCATGTGGACAAAGGAACGGGTGTGGGAGCAGCCTGTCCGGGGTCTGCTGGCCACCTGCTCCTGGCTGGAAGGGGACAGCGAGGGTCCCACAGGCCCACAGCACCAGCCAGACTGGCTCCGGACCCAGCTAACCTTGAGTCCCTTCTTGTCCCCCCTCCCAGGGCTTCTACTGAGCTGAATTCAGAACCTGCTAGCCTGTAGGTCTATGATGTGACTTCAAGGGCTCCAAAGTTGGCCCAAACACAAAAGGCACCCCATGGGGTGGGGGAGAACGCTCCTCTATTAGAGACCCCTTCCTCCTTGGGGAGAGCATTTCGCGATGCTTGTCACCTGTCAAAAGGCCAACCTAGAACCCTTGCAAACCAGCAGCTTTCATGCCTGATCCATCGTTGGCACCTCACTGTTAAAGGTTCATCTTAAGGAGGGGAGAGAGCCCGCATGGGTCCTATCTCAGGGAAAGGATGTAAGATGTCCCCAAGTGATAGAGGGAGCAAGGAGGAAGCTTGCTCTGAGATTAAAGGGGTGGGGAGAGAGAGAGAGGCAAGAGCAGGTGACAGAGAGAAGAGACAGCGAGAAGAGGGGGGCGAGGGAGAGGCTCCTGCCTGAACCGTGACATCATGTTTTCCACTTTCCTCATCTGGCACCAGCTCCCGGGGCTTGTTTTCATATGGATTAGAATGGTGCTCAGTTGGGTTTTTGTATATTTACCCTCATGAGCTATTTGTTCTAATGCGTGTCCCTAACAGCTCACACCCCACCAGCTCCCCTCGCTCACAGCCCGTCCTCCTGGAGGCCAAGAGCCGGCACTTATCTGGACACATGCAGAAGGCCCCCAGCAGAGGGGGAACCCGGCGGGGGTGGGGGGGGTGCAGGAGAGATGGGGAGCGACCTTTCCTGCCCTGGGCAGGAGGACCCTGCCGGGGAAGCCTGCCCATCATCGCCCAGCAGGCGGGTGTCGGCTCTTTCCTGCGCAGTCAGGCCAGAAACACCCACTCCGCCTCCAAGACCCCAACGTGCAGACCCAGCTCCAGAGCCAAACTCCCATCAGAATCAGAGAGGGAATTAAATGAGCAGGAACCAACTGGGTTTAGGAGAGAGAGAGAGAGAGAGAGAGAGAGAGAGAGAGAGAGAGAGAGAGAGAGAGATGGCTGGTGTATAAGGTTGCACTCTGTTGCTGCCATGGTTTGGATGTGATCCGTGGGCCTCGTTGTCCAGCTGACGCGGACAGTAAGACATGAGGACATCCGGAAGCCAAGAGACCAGGGCGATCGGCAGGCATCGGTCGGAAATGTTCCGTCACCCAGAGCTCAGGCCTCTCATTCTCCCGTGCCTCAGTGTCCTGCCTGCAAAACCCGGACAATAAACATTGCGTCAGTCAGTCCCTCAGTGAGCCAGCACGGAGTGAGGGGGACTCTACCCCCGGGTCTGGGCCGGGGCTGGGGAAACCCATTTACATGACAGCCCTCGAGCAAGTCAAGGCCGAACTTGGTGGTTCATCCACCTCCAAGTCGGGGATTTCTGAGAGACGGGCTCCCTCCCAAGGCCTTGCCCGAGGCTAAAGCCCGAGGTCTAAGGCTAAAGCCCAAAAGACCGTGGTGGCGAGAACAACGGCAATGCAAACCCCCATTCGGAAAAAGGGACGGAGGTGAACCACGCATGGGGCCCCTGGGACAGAAACAGTAAGGACTGGCTACCCCGGTGTCAGCCTGGCCCGGGGGCTGCCCGCGGTTTTGATGCCTAAAGGGATCTCCATGAAGCTTGTCCTCCCACCACTTCCCAGCTGGGCATCGCAACGCATGTCTTTCCTGGGGATCCCTCAGGCTCAGCAGCCCATTAAGGATTGGCCTGCGGACTGTCCGCCAGCTCTGGGGTTTCTGTGGCAATAGAGTGTCCTTAAACCGTTACAGACTTCCAGTCAATCCCACATGCTTGCAACTCAAAACCGGAGTCCTTGCCTCGTTTTTTGTTTTTTAATATATATTTGTATTGATTTCAAAAGAGGAAGGGAGAGAGAGAGAGAGAAACATCAATGATGAGAGCGAATCATTGATTGCTGCCTCCTGCACGCCCTGCATCAGGGATTGAGCCCATAACACAGGCATGTGCCCTGACTGGGAATCGAACTGTGACCTCCTGGTTCATAGGTCAATACTCAACGACTGAGCCATGCCCGGCCAGGCCTTGGCTCATTTTAGTATTGTGGTCTAGAATTTCTGAGAGATGGGCTGCCTCCCAAGGCCTGGCCTTGGCGCTCTGTCTACCCTGCTGTCCCTCAGTCTAACGGCACCCCACTTTGTAAGTCAAGCCTATAAGCTGAGTGACCAGGCTGGGAAATGATGATTCGAGGCTGCAGCTCACACATGTTCATGAGCAAAGAGACTTCCTCCTTCGTCTGGTGGAGGGCCATTCACAGACATCACTTAGGTGAGAGCTATGTCGTTACCTGAGTCCCTTTTTTCAAAAGAGAAATATGAAATCAGATGCATGTGTCTTTTTAAAATGAGGTAAGCTTTTCATTGAAAGAGAGACTAGGAAGCAGATCATTTGGCCCGAAAGCACTCTGTTATTTAATGTCATAAATCCCTTCTGGAAAAAGGACAGAGAGGCTAGAGAGTATTTGCAACCCAGGGAGCCAAAAGGAAAAGTACGTTGCTTGCTAATCAGATTGACACAAGGTCTCCAGAAAGACAATCTAATTACGCTGTTTCCAACCACACGCACGTCTGTTGTGTTTTCCTGCAATTCAAAACAAAAAGATAAGAACTCTGGCTAGCAGCTTGTTTCATTCCAGAATCGGTGTTTCCCCATCTGAAATATACGTCTAAATTTGTAGCAATGTCAAGATTTAGAAAACACAATTTAGATAATAGTGGAGAATCAAACCCTGGCTTATGCAGGGGCTAGAGTATTAGTTTTCCATTTTAACAAATTACTACAAACTTAATTGCTTAAAAACCAACCCTCTATCACAGTGGTTCTCAACCTTCTGGCCCTTTAACGTTGGTCCAACGTCCAGGCTGACTCGACAGACCAGGCGCTAGGAGCAGGTCCAACATAGAGCTGAGGTCGACACCGCAAACTGCTGGAATTATATGCATTGTCAGTATCGTGCTGGGTTGCATGTGGGGAAATGTTTCAAAAGATACCACATTATGAAATGTTTTAAAGAATAAACTCTTTGATTGAACATACTTAATAATATAACCAGTGAATTTTTGGTTTAAACTTTAAAATAAGAACATTAAAAAGTTCAACATTCAATCCGGTCAATTAATTTGGACCAGACTGTTTGAATTCCAAAAATAAAATTGGACCGCAAAGGGTTAAATACAGTTCCTCATGTTGTGACCCAACCATAAAATTATTTTCGTTGCTACTTCATAACTGTAATGTTGCTACTGTTATGAATCATAATGCAAATATCTGATATGCAGGATGGTCTTAGGCGACCCCTGTGAAAGGGTCCTTCGACCACCAAAGGGGTCGCGACCCACAGGTTGAGAACCGCTGCCTATCATCTCAGTCTCTCTGAGTGAGGAGTCGGGAGTCAGGCCCAGCTAAGTTGGTCCCCTGCCTAGGGTCACAAGGCTGTCGTCGGTGTGGTAACTGGGCTGCATCCTCAGAGAGGCTTGAGTGGGGAGGGATTTGTTTCCAAGTTCATTGGGTTGTTGGCAGAATTTGTTTCCTTGAGCTCTATGCCTGAAGCCCCCTCCCGCCCCCCCTCCCCTGTTTTGCCTGGTATCTGCTGGAGGCCACCCTGGGGCCTAAGAGACCCCCTGCAGTTCCCTGCTCCTCCCACAGGGCCACTTATGTCCTCAAGCCAGCAAGGAGGGTCTCTCTAGCCCTTTGCCATATTCTGCGGGTTGGAAACAGCTCACACGCCCCACCCACACTCCAGGGACATTCAATGGAAAGACTCACCCAGCTACTTGCCCTAAGAGTTAGGAAAGCCAGTTGAGTCCCAGCCGTACCCGCTTCTAGCTGGGTGATCCCGAGCAAGTAGCTGGATCTCTCCTAATGGAGTTTACTTATGTGTAAAATGGACTGGTTACCCGCAAACATGATTCAGGATGCCTTTAACCGTGCGCGCAAATGAAGACCACTGAGAAGTAATAGCGAGAGATTTCTTTTCTTACAGCAAGAAATCTGGAGATGGGCGGTTTCAGGGTTCCTTCATTGTACCCTTCCATGTCTTCAAAGACAGGGCTGTGTTTTATTTCTTTACTCTGTTCCCGCAGGGTGTTGCTGTTGTTCTGACTCATGCCTCATGGTTCCAAGATGGATGCAGTGGTTCTCAGCCTTCCACCCAGGTAAACAGTGTCAAATAAACACAAGGGAAGCTAAGGCACATCATTCTGGGCACATTGCGATGTGTGTGTGTGTGTGGTTTTTAAATGTTTAAATTCCTAGACTATTTCTTAGAGCAGTTCTAAGTTTACAGGGGAACTGAAGTTCCCATTTAGTCCCTTTCCTTCCCCGCCTCAGGCTCCCCTATTATTAACATCTTGCATTGGTGTGGCGCATTTGTTAAAATTAACGAACCAATGGGAATACAGTATCATGAACTGAAGTCCGCAGTTTACATGAGGTTCACTCTCTGGTTGGCGCAGCTCTCTGATTTTGACAAATGTATGCTGACCCGCACCCACCATACATACAGCTCCATACAGAATAGCTCTGCTGCCCTAAACACCCCCCATGCCCCCCTGATCTTACGGCTGCCGCCATAGCTGTCCTTCTCCAGAGTGTCCTGTAGTTGGAGTCATATGGCACATGGCTTTGTGGATTGGTTTCTCTCTTAGGAATAGGCATGTGCGTTTCCTCCATGTTTTTTCGTGGCTTCATCGCTCATTCCTTTTTATCGCTGAATAATTAATATTCCATTGTCTGGATGTACCACAGCTCATGTATTCGTTCGTTTCCTTGTGGGGTGATGAAGAAGTTCTGGATCTCGATAGTGGTGACGGCTGCGTAATATTGTGGATGAACTAAATGCCACTGATTTGTATTTTCAAATGATTAAAATGGTGACTTTTGTGAATTTTGCCCTGCCCTCCCCCCACATCCCCCACCCCCTCCCCCGAAAAGAGAGGGGGTCTGGGAGCATGAGGAGGAATTAGCCAGCCCCAGAGGTACTTCCCCTGGCAGCCTAGGACAAGGTGGGTGGGCAGGGCAGGGGCACCTGAACAGCCCAAGGCCCACCTGTGGCTGTCACAAAACAAAGCAGAGTGGCCCTTAGGCGATCACCTGCTAAGCACATAAAAGCCTTCATCAGATTTCTGTTGAAAGGCTGCAGCGGAAGAATAAATCCTTTCTCACCGCCAGAATTCCAAGTGTGGCCTGGGAGCCCTCCACCACTCTTCGCCCCGCCCTGGAGAAGGGCTCTTAAAGGGGAAAGACGGGATGTTGTCGCCCTCCTCTGGTCACGGAGCAGCTTTGGTTTTCTCCCTCTGACTAGGGGGAGCACCACCCGCTGCTGGAACAGGGCTGGCTGGGCAGGCTCCTCTCGCCCCCCACCCCCTCCCGCCGGCAGGGTCATGCAGATAGCACACCCTTTGCTGTCCCCTGCCCCTTCACACACACACACACACACACACACGCACACACACACACACACACACACTCATCCTGGGTCCCAGCCTGCCCTCTCTCCCATAGGACCCAGCTGCCACCACACCCCTCTGCTCACTGCTTGAACGACAAGTCCATGCCCTTTCTGTGTAAGAGGCTCATTGCTAACCCCTCCCAAGAACCTGCAGAACCTACAAAGATAGAATGCTCCCCATTGATAATGTCTGACTTCCTCCTTTTCAAGGGGAAATTGGGCTCCCTCCCCAGCTGTCATTCCTGGGGAGGGAACTTTGCAACATCCTCTCCTCCCATCCAGAGGGTCTCCTCACCAAGAGGGCTCCTCTTCCCAGGCCAGTGAAAAGATCCGGGTGGGTCTCAGGTGGTCTAATTTCATTTATGAAGACTCAGCAGGGCCCCTAGCAGGTGTGGCTCAGTGGATAGAGTGTCGGTCTGCAGACTGAAAGGTCCCCGGTTCGATTCTGGTCAAAGGCACATGCTCGGGTTGTGGGCTCCATCCCCAGTAGGGGGCGTGCAGGAAGCAGCCAATCAATGATTCTCTCTCATCATTGATGTTTGTATCTCTCTCTCTCCCTCTCCCTTCCTCTCTGAAATCAATAAATATGCATATATATTTTTAAAAAGGTAAATTAAAAAAAGAGATGTGAAATTAAAAAAACAAAAAGGCTCCGTGGGGTGCGGTCCAGTCCACCAGAACTCCCACCCTACCTCCTGCACCGGAGCTGGCCTGGCCGTTCATGCACATGAGGAGCTGCCCGCTCAGGATGACCGTCGAGATCTTGCCACCCAAAGGGACTTCCCTTACCAGCGGATCTCTTGGCCTTGGTGTACCCACAAGCCATCAGGAAAACGCTCAGTCTCACAATTGGTGAGAAGTGCAAAACAAAATCTGCAATAAAATGCCAATTTTTAGGACTAGATTGGCAGGTATCAAAAAGTCTGATGGTTCGCCATGTTTGGGAGCAGGTGGGCAAGCCCAGGCACTTTCCTATGCATTGCTCACTGGGGTGCAAATTGGTGCAGCCTCTATGGAGAGCAGGCTGGCAATACCTGTCAAAATTATAAATGCACAGATGCCTTCACCCATTAATTCAGCCTTTAAGTCTTTATCCTGCAGATGGACTTCTGCATGGATGAAATGACAAGGATGTTTATTGCAACACAGCTTGTAACAGCAAGATATGGGGGGAACTCGGCCCACGTAGCTCACTGATTGAGTGTCGAACTATGAACCAGGAGGTCACAGTTTGATTCCCAGTCAGGGCACATGCCCAGGTTGCAGCTCGATCCCCAGTGGGAAGCGTGGGGGAGGCAGCCGATCAATTATTCTCTCTCAACATTAATGTTTCTCTCTCTCTCTCCCTCTCTCTCAATAATATATATAAATATATATTTTTTAAAAGATGGGACAAGGGAATCCTTCATGTTCAATGGGAGACTAGTTGTGTAAATCATAGAACCACACAATGGGACACTATGAATTTGTTTAAATGAGGTTGTTTTATATGCTCGAATAAGGAAGTATCCCCAAGTCCTGCCAGTGTAGCAAAGTTGGTTGGACATCATCCCATACGCCAAAAGGTTGCAGGTTCGATCCCCGGTCAGGGCATATACTTAAGTTTCAGGTTTGATCCCCGGTTAGGATACATACAGGAGGCTATCTATCGATGTTTCTCTCTCTTCTCTCTCTCCAATAAAAATATCCTCAGGTGAGGACTAAAAATAAAAGGTAGCATGTAGAACAGTATAATGTTTCCATTAAATGGAAAAAAATACGCATATTCATAAGTTTTTGTAAATGCTTAAAATATGTCCCCCCATGTCCCCCTCATGCCATCTCCACCAGACCCTGACAGCCCTATGAGTTTGACTATACTAGGTACCTCATAGAAGATGAATCATATAGTATTTGTCCTTTTGTTTCTGGTGTATATCACTTTGCATAATGTCTTCATTATTCCTTTTTATATCTTTCAAATGCACCTGGGTCTGACCTCTAGGCAGGCTGATGTCAGGTTTTTAAGACCCTCCAGGTGATTCTAATGCTCAGCAGGCTGAGCTCGCCCTCAAACCAGACTGCGTCAGACTCACCTGCGATGCTCCCAGACTCCCACATCCCACCTTGGACCTGCCCATTCAGAATTTTCAGGAATATACCGCTTTAAGCCACACTCTGAGGGACTCCTAGGCGGCTGGCCCAGACCCAGCAGCCTCTGAGAGGCGTCTACCGGGTCAGGCTCCAGCCTGTGGCGCGGGAACTCAGCGAGCAGCCTGTACCCAGCTGCACTGACTGACGTGCGAGGGGGCTGTCCCCACTGGGAGCTATGGAAACAGCAAAGGAAAAATTGCTCTTTAAGGAAGAGGGGGAGGGGGAAAGTTCCTATGTTTTTTACAATAATAATGACCATTTGCACACTTCCCTAAAGTAGTTTAGATTCCAGAAGTTACAGGAGCAGACATCAGGGTCTTGTGAGCTCACACCGATGAGTGGGAGGCTGTGGGAACCTCGACAGATCTCTCAGCATCCTGGTGAGAGCCTTCCCTCCCCCTCACCCCACCTGTACACCTTCTCCCCACTCCTGGGCCCCTCCATCCTTCCAGGGGCAGCTGCTGATGAAGGAAGACGAAGGGGGTGGTCTTTGCCCATGTCTCCCCCTCTAGTCCTCTCCCAGGCAAGCCCTTCAGTAGCTGCCTGGTTTCTGATCCGAGCTGTCCTGGTTTCACCCAGAAAGTCCTATGACCCAGAAAACCCCCTAGTGCCAAGCAAACTGGGGTGGTTGGTCACTCTGCCTGGAGGGGATCCCCATCCAGGGTGTTAAGCTTGTGAAGGGTGCAGAATCAGAGGGGTTCTGTGTGCGCACCTCCCTTGATCTACGATCAACAAAATGAGGCCCAATGACTCCTTCAAGGTCACAGAGCTGCTGCCAGGGGCACTAATGCTCCAGCCTGGCTCAGCATCCCAGATACCAGAATGACGTAGTTGCCGTTTCCCCGGGGGCAGAGGGACAAAGTAATCGACCTTGCAAGCCTGTCCTTGCTCTCCCAGCTGGAGAGGGCCACCTCAAGCCAGGACTATAACTGTCCCGGCCAGGCACACTTCATTTATTAACATGTAAGTTTAAATTGTCTTTATTTAAAAGCCAACATGCGCCCTAGCTGGTTTGGCTCAGTGGATGGGGTGTTGGCCTGCGGACTGAAGGGTCCCGGGTTCGATTCTGGTCAAGGGCACATGCCCGGGTTGCGGGCTCAATCCCCAGTGGGGAGCATGCAGGAAGCAGCCAATCAATGATTCTCTCATCATTGATATTTCTATCTCTCTCTCCTTCTCCCTTCCTCTCTGAAATAAATAAAAATATATATTTTTTAAAAAAGCCAACATGCACCCTAACTGGTTTGGTTCAGTGGATAGAGCGTCAGCCTGTGGACTCAAGGGTCCCAGGTTTGATTCCGGTCAAGGACATGTATCTTGGTTGTGGGCACATTCCCAGTGGGGAGTGTGTGGGAGGCAGCTGATAGATGTTTCTAACTCTCTATCCCTCTCCCTTCCTCTCTGTAAAAAATCAATAAAATATATTTTTTTAAAAATAAAATAAATAAAAGCCAACATGCTGGGCCAGCCATTCCTTTTCTTGGAAAAGGTGAGAGCAAGGAGGATAATCAATATGTAGCTAGGTCCAGGTCTAAACACAGAGCCAGGTAGGCCAAAGGTCTTTGCAGATTAAACAGATTTACTTGTGCATATTCCATTGTCCTACATAATAAAAGGCTAATATGCAAATGACCGAATGGTGGAATGACCAGTCATTACGATGTGCAATGACCACCAGGGGGGCAGACACTCAACACAGGAGCTGCCCCCTGGTGGTCAGGGCGCTCCCAGAGGAGGAGCACCACTCAGCCAGAAGCTGGGCCCACGGCTGGCGAGCACAGTGGCGGTGGTGGGAGCCTCTCCCGCTTCCGTGGCAATGCTAAGGATGTGTGACTGATGGCCTAGTGGGACATCCCCCCAGGGCTCCCGGACTGCGAGAGGGTGCAGGCCAGGCTGAGGGACTGATCTGAATTTCGTGCACCGGGCCTCTAGTCTTCATAATCAAATCCTTTCTTTGGTTACTTCTAGTTACTGAGAAGCAACACACATAATGTCAGTTAGCCATTTAAACATGTAAATCATGCCTAAGACAAGAAATTGTGTTTGTCCCCTTAAGTCATAAACTTTTTGTTTCGGAAATTGCATTTGTTTGCTGGCATTGTGGAGTGAGCTCACTAGCTTTGAATTAATTGAACCCAGGATTCAGCACATTGTGCAGGTTCCCTGGTTCACTCTTGTCGGGCTTCTGAGGGTCCAGTAAATGAGCTGTATTTCTAGCAGGTTTAAAGCCAGACACACCAAAACATTCACTTTTCCCTAACAAAGACATAAACAGTTTCAGTTAAATTTGATTCCAATATTAGAAAAATCCGAAGGAAGGCTGCCAGGCTTCCCACAAATTCTGAAGGTTACGCTTCCCATCATATTGAGAAAGTTTGGGTGTAAATAAATTGCACAAAATAGATGCATGTTCAGCTTGTAAACTGGAGCCTAGTTCACACTGTGACCGGGTTATGTGTTATCTAGAGAAGCAGCCTGGTGTCAACCAATGCGTGGTCCCTAATTCTGCTATCTTTCCCTTTCGAAGGTTCTCACAGATGGATTGTGGCTTTTAATTGGGGTCTGCGTCAATACTGCATTTCATTCTTTTCACCCTTCCCCTGTACAAACAGGCTCCAATAATGAGTAGCTGCCACGTAAATAAGAATGCCCCATTTCTTGGGGTAACATTTTACAGTTTACACAGTCTGTCTCATTTGATCACCAGCATATACTGCGTAGTGGGGTTCCCTCCCATTTTGCAGATGAAAAAACTGAGGCTGTGAAGATAACCAGCAAGTTAAGAGCTAATGCCAGGGCGCAAAGCCCGGTTTTCTACACCACATCGTGTGTCCTTCCAGCACACGTGACGTCACAGTCGGGAGGTGGGCTTCTCCCCTCGGTGGCTGCATCTGCTGATGCGGTCAATGCACGATGTTGAAAAGCTTTGCATTTCGGGCGGCATTTTTGTCAGGGCAGAGGCATGTGCCTCCAGCAGCGTGACTTAGGAAGTCACATGTTAACTGTCTGATCTACGTTTCTCAGGAACATGTTCTTCTTGCAGAGGGACCCTTGGGCCGTTACCTGGTTAACATTTGCACATTGCTGCAGGAATTCATTAGCTTGAAAGGGACATGATTATAGCAGTCACACTTGAAAACAGAAGGTGGGACATTAATTATTAACAAAAGATCACGGAAAAGATAGAGCATAGAATTATTAGCGGAGCTGTTGGGACTGTGAGGACAGAATAGAGTTCATGAGCCATCTTAGGAGCATAAAAGGCACTGCTCCTGCATTAGCTGGTTTGGCTCAGCGGATAGAGCGGCAGCCTGTGGACTGAAGGGTCCCAGGTTCAATTTCGGTCAAGGGCATGCACCTCGGTTGCAAACTCCAACCCCGGCTGGCCCTGGTCGGGGCTCATGGGCTCATGCAAGAGGTAACCAATCAATGTGTCTTTCTCATATTGGTGTTTCTCTGTCTGTCTCTCCCCCTCCTTTCCACTCTCTCCAAAAATCAATGGAAAACAGGGTGATCATTAACAACACCCCTACAAGAGCGCAGTGGAAAGAACGACCTGCTACGCTCATTCAGTTATGACCCTCATACTTACTTAGATGTGTTGAGCCATTCCAAAATCCAGGAGGTGGCAGATTCACGCTTGGTCAAGGCACCAGCATTTACTTGCAATCCAATAAATTCAACCAATCTTTCTTAAACACCCATGGTGGGTAAAGGTCAAAGCTATACTCTTGGGGTTCTGGTGAGGAGCAGGATGCAGGGCTGCCCTTAGTACTACAGTCATTCATTGGGGAGAACCAAGATAATACTCAAATCCCCAGACGGCAAGAATGGAGATCTCTGAAGACTTACGCAGCTACAAGAAGAGAAGAAACAATATTGGAAGAGCCTATTGGAGGTCAGGAGCAGAATTAACATTTCCTGAGCACCTTCCATGTGCCAAGTACTGTGCCAAGAGCTCAGTGTTACCTAATTGAATTCTTGTAGCACAGCAAATCTATGAGATGGGTTATTATGCCCATTTCACAGATCAGCAAACTGAGGCTTGGTGGGCTAAATTACCCAAAGTCACACTGGTAAGTGGCAGAGCCAGATTTATACCCAGCTGCAAAATAAGAAGAAAGAAAACCCATTCATACCTGCCTCCTCCTACCCCTTCTGTCATCCTTCTCTCTCCTGGGGCACACCTCACCCCTCATCTGTGTTATACGGTCCTATCTCTGGAGAGCTGGGGCAGAAAATTGAGTTCTTGGTTCTAAGGATGACATCAAGGTCCCTCTGTAGCATTTATGACCCTCTTGTGTTTTCCATTTTCAAAATGGACATAGTCTAGGGTATGCCCTGAATGCCAAGTTCAATGGTAATAACAGAATTTCTATAGGAGAAGCTCTGGGATCAATCTGGTTGGAGGTGAGATGGGAGGGACTAAGAGAATTTTCTTGAAACGTTTTATAAGAGTGCTGTGACTTCTCATGGAACTAGGATTGATCACCAAAAAATTGACATAATAGCTAATAGGTAATTAATAAAAAATACACACTTAGCCCACAAATTAAATTAATAAAAATGTATACTTTAGTACATAAAAAAAGCAAAGTTAAGTGAGTTAAAGAGCAGGAGCTGAGGAGTTTTTCTTTTTAACTTTATTTTTTTTTACATTTCTTACCATCCATCAATTATTCCCTAGCAAGGCGGTACCGCGTGGTGGTAGAATGTTGGCTCCAAAAGTCAGACCGTATGCGTTTGAATTCTGGCTCCATCGTTTACTGGGTCATCTCAGGAAGTTACTTAATGTCCCCCACCTTGCTTTTCTATCTATAAAATGAGGATACTCACAGTACCTTTCCCACAATGCTGTTGTATTAAATAGTACTTGCACAGCATTTAGCATGAACATTCTCAGTAAATGTTACTTAGTATTCTCTATTGTACCATCAGCCTGAGGTTTTACAACACATGCTTTATAGATTGTTTTCCCTTGATTAGTTCTTGTTTGGAATGATCTTGGAGGCAATGGCTGTTGGAGATTAGGAGAAGCTCCAAACCACCTTCTCAGTACTTTGACCAACTTTAAGTAGGTTTTACCAAGAAAAGATATCATTAGCAAATAGCAAAGCATCAATAGCAGATTTAAAAAACACTTAAAGTAATCATTATTCTTCTGAGCCTCAGAAATTGAAATAAAATTAAAAACAGATGATCTGCCTGACCGGCTGGCTCAGTGTTTGAGCATCGACCTATGAACCAGGAGCTCACGGCTCTATTCCCAGTCAGGGCACATGCCCGGCTTGCGGCTCAGTCCCCAGTGTGGGGCGTCGATCAACGACTCTCTCTCATCATGAATGTTTCTGTCTCTCTTCCTTCCTCTCTGGAATCAATAAAAATTGCCGGGGTCTTGCCCCAGCAGGTCCAGGGGTTCCCAAAGGCGTGGACGGAGTCGGCGAAGAAGGAGTCACATGGAGGCAGCGTTCAGTTGATCAGCAGCCTAGCCAGGACCTCTAGCCAGGATCTCCAGCCAAGTTCTGGTCTGGATTTCCAGAGAGGTTCTGCTTTGGATCTCCTGCCAGGTTCGGTGTCCAGTTGTCTTGCTAGGTTCTCCAGGTTCTCCAGCCAGGTTCAGTCACCAGGTTCTAGTCTGGTTCTCTTGCCAATTTCTGTAGTCAGGTTCAGTCCAGGATCTTTTGCCATGTTCTCTGGCTAGGTTCTGTCTCTAGGTTCTGAGGCCAGTTTCTGTCCAGGATCTTTTGCCATGTTCTCTCCAGCGAAGTTCTTCTGTCTCTAGAGAACGTTCTGTGTAGGTTCTGTGCCTAGGCTCTGTCTTCTTCTAAGTTCTGTGTTCTAAGTTCTGAGTTCTTACATCTGTATTTATACCAGTTGATTCCAATCCTATCAATCTCTATTACAAAGGTTAGGGCGTTTCTTATCTCCATTCCAGGGAGTAAAGATTATGTAGCTTAAGCATGATTGTTCATAGTTAAAGTGATTAATTACCCGCCTGGCACTTAGTTAAGAGGTTTTATTCCCTCCCTAACTTCAGGGGAAAATTCCTACCTGGGGAAACAACCTTTCTCAGAGACCTTGGTTAAAACACATAGTGCCAAGAAGGTGAGCAAACATATTAAAAACAGTATGCCATATATGCCAGGTCCCTTGAAACAGCAAGCATGGACCGGCTCCCGGCAAAAAATATATTTAAAAAAGAAAAAAAGATGATGTGATAGCATTGAACTTAAGTAAAAAGCTGAGAAATAAGCACTGAATCAACATAAACTTTAAATGCATTAAAGAAAGTATGGACTTTCTCATCAAATTTGCAAGGGGAGAAACGGCCATGGGAAAGCCTTCAGCTTTGCTTTGGACATCATCATACAATACCACAGTATTCTCTTTGCCATCAGCCGCTCTCCCAACACCCCCTTTTCTATCGCAATTGCAAGAGGCCGGCAGGAGCATCTGAAGAGCTAGGAGAGGGAGAGATCAGCCCTCCTGCAATCTGCTCACATGGAAGCATTTCCCCTCGGCTCTGCGTTTACAGAATCTTATTTGCGTAGAAGTACTGCAGGAGCTCGGGATGGTAGAGGCTCTGAAAGAAATCAGCAAAGGTCCCCGTGAGGTAGGGCGTTACCAAACCTCCCCCACTACAGAATGAGTAGGCCGCGTCCAGTGCAGACCACGGGCACAAGCGACCTGCAGATTCCCGAGGCGTCATGGCCCGTGTCCATCCAATGACCTGGACGGGAACTGCCAATAGAGCTTGTGTAGAATCTTCCAGGCGTTTTGTCACTTACATTGCATTATGGGGCAATTACAATCGGAATGTGAGTGCTTGATGGGGGGCAAACTCCTGGTGTGCCCGGCCACCTTCTGCATTAACACCGGGCAGCAGGGACCTGTGGGAGGCTTCTCTCCTGCCCCCCCTCCCCCTCACACACACACACACACACTCACCAGCTGCCTGCAGAGCTTGGGGTTCCTTTGATCGTCCTCACTCTGGAAGCTGCTCTCCTTCCTTTGCCTCAGGTAGGGAGAACAGGCTCGGAATGTGGTTTTGCAAGCCTGAGAAAGAGAAGATTCCCGTCTCACTGCCCAAAATATTAGGGAAATTCTTTTTATCTTTTCAATCCCAGTGTACATTCAATGTTCTTTTGTATTAGTGTCAGGTCTACAGCATCGTGGTTAGACAATCTTACACTTTCCTAGAGAATTCTATAATCCCGACCAAGGAAGAGGATGGCACCCAGTCAGGTCTGGGGGTCCCTGAGAATGTGAAAGTGACTTCCAGGAAGTGTGAAATCTTGAACCTTAAAGGATTTATGCTTATAAAACGACCATGTGTATCATTTGGGGTTGGTGGGAAGGGCATAGCTTTGTAGTTTACCACAGCCTTTGTTATTGTCCCATCAAAAGTGGTACTGGATTCCTAAATTTAACCCACCTAATATTTCTCCCCTCCCCCCCCCCCCGCCCCACCCACCTCTCTCTCAGAAGAAAAGTGTTTTTGTGGGACCCTTTGCTCCCAGTGGTTTTGACACACTCGCCCTGTCCCACTCCAAAGCATCCCCACGGCTGATTCAATGCTGTTAGGACACATTTTCTCCAAGAATGAAACACAAGTTCCACAGGGAATTGAGAAGCCCGAGGTAGGAAGTCTATACTAGGTGCCGTGACAAAAGCTAGCAGGCATGAATAAATGTCTCATTATGGGGACTGCCCGTGGCTTAAACCTGAGCCTCTCTGCCCCACCCTGCATTAACCTGAACTCATCTCGCACTGCCGGGCGCTGGGAGCGGGCAGTGGGCAGGAGCGCGTGGGAAAGGACCCTTGCTCAGAGCGAGGTTACCCTCGGAGGAGACACTTTTCCCAGGATTCACGTGGATGGGCTGCTACGCGTTTGTGACTGAACTGGCAGGAGCTGAGAGTCTGGAGCGTCAGGACTCCCTGTAGGAAAGGCAGGGAGATCTTTTGCGGTCGATGGGAGAGTCACGGACTTACCTTGGCAACCTGGGGATTTCTGTCCTGTAAATGGATCAGGAGGGAATCTTGAGTCTGTTTAACTTGATTGGTGAAAAATTTCTTCCATTTCCGCCCAGCAAAGGCAGGCAATTGCCCAAACAAGACAAAGGCCGAGTATCTCAGGCTGTCATTCTCCTGCGGGTTCCCCATGAGCAAAACAACAAAACCCAGGTCAGTGGGAAAAGGCAACTGCATCCGAGAAAACCACAGCATGTTAGAGGGGGCCGTCAGATCCAGGCCGCAGCACTGGTCGGCTGGGGTGAGATGAGGTGGAGAGGGCCTGAGTCTTCAATGAGCCTCTTCACCAGCAGACAAGAAAGAGGACTGGACTTGGGGATCACTAGCGCTACTCTCAGCTTCCCAACTTTTTTTTTCACTACTTATTGATTTAAAGATAAAATACATTTACATGGTTCAAAATTTTAAAAAAGGTTTATTTTTAAAAAGTAGGTCTCACCCTAGCCTGGTGGTTCAGTTGGTTGGAGCATCCTCCCATACGCCAAAAGGTTGCAGGTTGTATTCTCAGTTAGGGCTCAGACCTAGGTTGTGGGCTTGATCCCCGGTCAGGACACTTATGGCAGGCAACTGATCAATGTTTCTCTCTCACATTGATGTATTTCTCTCTCTCTCTTCCTTCCTCTCTCTCTAAATATCATTTTTTTTAAATGGGCAGAGGACCAGACATGTCTCCCAAGAAAATATACAAATGGCCAACAGATATATGAAACTAGTGGCCCAGTGCATGAATTTGTGCACATTGAAAGGAAATTAATTGGAAGAAATATTTTCATTTTACTATTTGCCCTTTCTCTATAATAGAAGTGTCAATCAAATTCACAATCGACAATGGCAGATGGAAACACATGCGTGCAATTGGCACCAGCGAGAGCTTCATATATATATATATATATATATATATATATATATATATTCAACTTGCTTAATCAGACCTGCTTTCTGATTTAGCTAAACTTTTTCCAGCCCAATGAAGCACCCCAACTTCTCTTTCAGGTAATTGTCAGCAACACAGCAGTAAATATCAACATGAAGCAGATTATTATTGTAGATCACACAGGGAGAACAAAGGGTAAAATATTTAGCTGCAGCAGTGTTTGACTATATTCTGCGCAGTGAGAAAACCTGAAGTCATTTTCAAGTTCCACCATTTCTTACTTCTTTTCAATCGGATCAAGTTTCTAAGCTTTCTCAATCTCTGTTTTCCAACTAATGAAAAGAAAATAGGATTCCACCAAGTCTCCTCTCTACCTACTCCAGGACTTCTGTGAGGATCAAATGATGTGAGGCACGGGAAAACACTTCACAGACATTTGGTTAAAGTCATGTTCCTGGGCTGAAGAAACTGCAAGGAGGCCAGTCGCTAGGGAGAGGAAGCGGGCGTTGCTACGTGATGTCATTACCCGGCGCCCACAGCCACCGATTCTGAGCTGGGCTGGGTTGTGGGCCACATTTTGTGCCATGGGGTCTCAGCAGTGTTGGCTGTGATTTGGTGGGGTGTCGCTCCAGGGTGGTGGCGGGGCCTGTGTCCCATTTTAGGGAAGCCAAGTGTTGCTTTGTCGGCGCCAGGTCCGCGGTGCCATTTCTCTGTAAATGGCCAGTGCACATCACAGCAGCTCCTGTGTTGAGTGTCTGCTCCCTGGTGGTCAGTGTGCATCATAGCGACCGATCAGACCATCGGACCTTACCATATGAACCTTTTATATAGAGAGATGATGCTTAACTCCACTAGCTATTAGGGAAATGCAGGTCAAAACTACAATGAGATGCCACCTCACACCTATTAGAACGGCTGTTATCAACAAGACAAGTAATAACAAGTGTCGGGGAGGGTGTGGAGAAAAAGGAACCCTCATTCACTGCTGGTGGGTATGTACAGTGGTACAGCTACTATGGAAAACAGTATGGAGCTTCCTCAAAAAAGTTAAGAATAGAGTTGCCATATGACCCAGTAATCCCTCTTCTGGATATCTACCCGAAAAAAAATGAAAACATTTATTCCCAAAGATATATACATCCTTAAGTTCATTGTAGCATTATTCATGGTGGCCAAGATATGGAAACAACCAGTGTCCTTTGGCAGATGACTGGATAGAGAAGACAGGTACATATATACAATGGAATACTACTCAGTCATAAGAAAGGATGAAATACTGCCATTTGTGACAACATGGATGGACCTTGAGAATATTATGCGAAGTGAAATAAGTCAGTCAGGAAAAACTAAAAGCCACATGATTTCTCTCATATGTGGGATATAAAACTGAAACTCATAGACACAGACAACAGTTTGGTGGTGACTAGAGGGAAGGGGGGTGAGGGGTAATAAAGGGTAAAGGGAGACAAACATATGGTGACAGAAGATGATTTGACTTTGGGTGGTGAGCACACGATGCAATATACAGAAATGTACACTTGAAACCTATGTAATCTTGTTAAGCAATGTCACCGCAATAAATTTAATTTTTAAAAAAGATTTGTTAGTAAATAAGTGAATAATAGAGATCTTGTTCCCTGAGCAACACCCAGGCCTCACATTTCCAGCCCCAATTTGGTTTTCATAACCTGCAATTTTTCTGAGTCATCTCACTTACGTCATCTAGTAGAGTCCTGGTCTGAAGAGTGATGTCTATGAAGAAGGAGCCCAAACCTTTCCCTTGGATCTTGCCCAGGATGATGGTCAGAGTCTTCAGACTCTCGTGGATGACTTCAGAACTCATGGGATCATACAATCCATGCACCAGCATGTCTAGGACAACTTTCTTATACTTTCTCACCTGTTATCAAGGTTTAAATAGCATTAGTAGCACAGGAATTGCTCCCCGTGCATTGAAAAGCAACTCCACTTCTAATTGTACAGTAATCTAGGACTATCTTCAGGATCTACCACAACAACTCTCAACAAAATACAAACGCTTCAAAAAAAATAAGTAAATAACAAATGCTTCCATTCACCTGACCCAAGAGCCCAAGTCAGTCTTAGAAGGAGAACACAGAGTGATCTGGAGCATGGCCCATGGGTGGATGAGGTTAGGCAGGATGTGTCAAGGAGGGGGTTGGACTGGATAATCTAGGTTTCTGAGGCATACTGGGGACAAGATGAAATGGTCACTGAAGTTGACAGATGCTAAAAGAAGAGATGCTAAACAAGAACAAATTATTAGAAAATAATTTGAATTTACCAAAGCGGTGATGTCCAGCTGTGTGCTGATCCTGCCTGCAACTCTTTCCCAAGGCTGAGAATACTGAGGTGTGCTGACCCCAAATGAGTATGTCCTTGTTCAATCTCCTTCCCCTGAGTGTGGGAGGAACTGGTGACTTGCATCTGGCCTCTTATTGAATACTAGAGGCCCGGTGCACAAAATTAATGCAAGGGGCTTGGCCCTCGCTGCCTGGCTGCCTCATGGCTCCGCCCCTCGCCCACTGGTCATTCCAGAAGGTCATTCCAGAAGGTTGTTCCAGAAGGTCATTCTGCCATCTGGTCTAATTAGCATATTAGCTCTTTATTATATAGGACTAGAGGCCCAGTGCATGAAATTCATGCATGGGGGGAGGGGGGTCCCTCAGCCAAGCCTGCACCCTCTCCAATCCAGGACCCCTCAGGGGATGTCCGCCTGCAGGATCAGGCCTAAACCAGCAGTTGGACATCCCTCTCGCAATCCGGGACCGCTGGCTCCTAACCACTCACCTGCTTCCCTACCTGATCACCCCTAACTGCCTCTGCCTGCTGGCCTGATGCCCCTAATTGCTCCCCTGCCAGCCTGATCGCCCCTAACTGCCCTCTCCTGCCAGCCAGATTGCCCCTAACCGCCTCTGCCTCTGCCCCTGCCATCGTGGCTTTGTCCAGAAGGATGTCCAGAAGATGTCTGGTCTAATTAGCATATTACCCTTTTATTAGTATAGACGACAACACTCGTGGGATGTCATTCCCATGGTTACTTACATTACATAAGACTCCTTAGCAGAGACTTTGCTGACCTTGAAGAAGTAAGCTACCATGTTATGAGTGGGCACCTCTAGGAGCTAAGGGTGGCCCCCAACTGACAGCCAGCAAAGAAGCAGGGACCTGTATCCTACAACTGGAAGGAATTGAATTCTCCCAATGGCCCTATAAGCTAGGAAGATGACCCCCGGCTTCAGAAAGGAATGTAACCTGGCCCACACCTTGATTGCAGCCTTGCAAGACCCTGGACAGAGGACCCAGCTAAGCTGTACCTGAACTCCTGACCCAAGGAAACGGCAAGCTAATAAATGCTAGGTCTGTGGTGATCTGTTACACAGCAATAGTAACTAGTACCTGAGGGACCACAGCCAGTCCTGGGGATTTCAGGCCGCCTTCCCTTCCTACCTTGTCAGGGTTCTCACAGGCCATGGTTCCCAGGCCCCTCACTGCCATGTGACGCTTTTTAGCACTGGGGTCCCGGGCTCTTTCTGCCAAGATGTAAAGCACATTCTTCAAATGCTCCCTCTTCTGGAACCTCAGTTTCCAAGAGACCTGGGTAGTGAGTCAGAATGTATCGATTTGGGAGTGTTCAGAGTCATACCCAACCCCAACCCCAGCCCCAACCCCTTCCTCTAGAGCAGTGGTCGACAAACTCATTAGTCAACAGAGCCAAATATCAACAACAATTGAAATTTCTTTTGAGAGCCAAATTTTTAAAATTTAAACTATATAGGTAGGTACATTGTTATTAACTTAATTAGGGTACTCCTAAGGCTTAGGAAGAGCCACACTCAAGGGGCCAAAGAGCCGCATGTGGCTCTCGAGCCGCAGTTTGCCGACCACAGCTCTAGAGAAAATCCTGTGTTGCCAGCTCAATTTTACACATTCTTTCTCCATCTGAAGACACCTGACTTTTTTGCTGTAAATACAAGTAGGAGCAAAGTAGATTTATAGTTATTTGTATGAAAAATAGTAACAATAATTAATAAATAACAATACAAGAATGAACTCTGTTTCATATACTCACAACTATACTAATCCTACTCTTGCCCCACCCTCTATATTTATGTAGTTTGATCTACAAAATGAAGAAATTGATGAAGGGGAGAAAAGGGGGTAAAAAAAAAAAATAATGCAGCCCAGCCAGTGTGGCTCAGTGGTTGAATGTTGACCTATGAACCAGGAAGTCATTATTCCAGTAGAATAAAGCTTGGTTCCATTCCCAGTCAGGGCACATGCCCCGTTACAGGCTAGATTCCCAGTAGGGGGCGTGCAGGAGGCAACTGATCAATGATTCTCTCATCATTGATTTTTATATCTCTCTCTACCTCTCCCTTCCTCCCTGAAATCAATAAAAATATATTTTTTAAAAATGCAGACCTGGTGTTGATGATGGTTTGGGGGAATTAAGAACAGAGGTGCTCTAGGCCAGCGGAGGGCTTGATAGAACTGAAAAGAAAAGGGGATGGGAAGAGCTGGTGTGAGCTGAGAGTAGGGAGCCCTTTGGCCGGACTAGGCTCTCTGTATTCCTCCCATCTCAGAAAAAAGAGCTTCCTGGACTCTCCTGCCTCCTCCGCCATTTTTTCTGCTCTACTTTGTAGCTAAACACCTTGAAAGTCATGCCTATACTTGCTTTCTCCACTTCCTCTCCATTCTCCCTTGAACCTTCTGCAGTCAGGTTGATGGGCCCCCTTCCCCAGGCCGCAATATGGCTAAATCCAAGGGTCAATGTTCAGTACTCATGTTACTCAACTTCCCAACAGCCTTTGATGCAAGAGCAATGCACATCTATAAATGTTTCAGGGCACCTGCAGGATGTCCCACCCCAGAATGCACACATCTGAGCAATTTACAATTAGGAAAATAAGTGCAGAGAAATGAAAAATTGGGCAATGCTTTGTGGCCAATGCAGAAACCTGTACTTCAAGGACTGAAATCGAAGTGACTGCAGATCAAGAGGTGGGTTACCCCTGCAGTGAGCCTCTGAGCCCTGAGACCAGGAAGGCCCTGGGTTCTGCACAACACAGGACATGGCAACACGTCCTGGAGTCAGAACCAAGACGATGCAAGATGCAGATGAGACCAAGAAAAAGCCAGCTCTTCACCATCCTTAGTAATGGGCTGGGGTGGGGAGCTGGACAAGGGATCGACAGCCTTATTTGGTGTTTGGGTGATTACCACGTCTCGTCATTATCTCTGGGTATTCATTTTTCAGTCTATATTTTTATTATTAATTTCACAGCAAGCTATATTCATCTCAACTTATCTTGTGACTCTATAAACATTCTCTCTGTGTTTAAAGAACTATCATCAGACATTTTTTCAGAAGAAGGAACCTCAGTGGAGCCAGCTGGACTAGTGCAGACCAGGCCAGCACACAGGTTACACAGTGGCTGCTGGGAAGGGACATTTGTTCACAATATTTTGTGTCAGACCTTGGAAAAGAAAGACATCATGGGAGTCCTTTTCTTCTTGGGCTGGGTGGTGGGCATAGAAAGGGGCTTGCCCAGGATTCTTCTCTGTGTTTGGTCCATGGAACTAAAAAAAAAATCATTATATGAGCCACTCACATTCTTCAAAGCCTTATCATCAACAAGCATCATCATACATAGTGCCGTATCGGGTAAGAATGTAAGGAAGCAATATCCCTGAGGCCCGTCCTTAGGAACCTGTCACCTTGGGGAGGAGATTAAACAGTCACATAAAATGATAAAGAGCAATCTGAGGCAGCTCAAGGGGAATCACAGTACAGGGTTCAAGACGGTCTGCCCTGGTTCCCGGCCCATCCCACAGTCTTGTAGTATCAGAATCACCAAAGAAATAAAATACGTTCTGGGCCCCACCCACAGAGTTGAAGTGAAAAGTAGCCTGAAAAATTCTTTTCTTTTTTTAAATATATTTTATTGATTTTTTTACAGAGAGGAAGGGAAAGGGATAGAGAGTTAGAAACATCAATGAGAGAGAAACATTGATCAGCTGCCTCCTGCACGCCCCCTACTGGGGATGTGCCCACAACCAAGGTACATGCCCTTGACCGGAATCGAACCTGGGACCCTTCAGTCCACAGGCCGACGCTCTATCCACTGAGCCAAACCAGTCAGGGCCTGAAAAATTCTTTAAGGCTCCCCAAGAATGTAAATTGGTTCTGCTTTTTAGGGGAGATTTTAATATCTCTTACAATGTTTAAACCAGCCGTGGGCAAACTACGGCCCGCGGGCCGGATCTGGCCTGTTTGGAATGAATAAAACTAAAAAAAAAAAAAAGACCGTACCCTTTTGTGTAATGATGTTTACTTTGAATTTATATTAGTTCACACAAACACTCCATCCATGCTTTTGTTCCGGCCCTCCAGTCCAGTTTAAGAACCCATTGTGGCCCTCGAGTCAAAAAGTTTGCCCATCCCTGGTTTAAACTGTACCTATCTTTCTGCAAATCTTTCATGCACTGACACATCATACACTCAAAGATATTCACAAAGGGTAGGCAACGGAGCTTTGTAATGAACAACATACTATAATGTCCTTAATAGTACTAGAAAGAAATTACACATATATACTACAACTATACAACTATAGGATGGCTCCTATGCAGCCATTAAAACAATATTGTGCAGTCTACCTGTGCTTAAGTGATCTTCAACATATACTGTTGAGTGAAAAGTGAAAATCAGTGTGTAAGTGGGCTAACATCTGTGTAATCACAAAATGAGGGAGGGAAACCAATATGGACATGTTTGCTTGCATATGCATAGAGCAGGGGAGAATATCCAAGAAACTTGAACAAAAATTGCATCCTGGTAGAAATCTGAGCAACTGAGGTAGGAGGAAGACTTATTTTTTTCACTACTTAAATAAATATATATATATAGTTTGTCATTTAACCACGTGTATATATTGTTTAAAATATCTATATATATAAAAGCCTAAGCAACCGGTCCACCAGTAGCTATGATGCACACTGACCACCAGGGGGCAGACACAACCCAGGAGTTACTCCCTGGTGGTCAGTGCGCTGCCACAGTGGGAGCACCGCTCAGCCAGAAGCCGGGCTCACAGCTGTTGAGCAGAGCCGCTGTGGCGTGAGCCTCTAGGCGGTGGCAGCGGCAGCAGGCGAAGTGGGGCCCGGATGCGTGGGAGTAGCGCGGTGCCCGGCTTAGGCTTGGGCTCCTCCCCGGCTGCCTGCTGCTTCGTGCACTACTACATTTCTCGGGGGATGTCGGACTGCCGGTTTCAGCCCAATCCCTGGCAGTCCGACATCCCCTGAGGGGTCCTGGATCGCGAGAGGGCGCAGGCCAGGCTGAGGGACCTCGCTGGTGCATGAATCCGTGCACTGGGCCTCTAGTATATTATAAATAAATACAGCTCACAAAGTGATGCTGATCTACAGCCTAATTTGAGGCCCACTAGTATAAGCCTGTGCTTCTCAGACTTAATCACCAGAGGATCATGTTAAAATGCAGATTTGGACTCAGTGGGTCTGGGGTTGGGCACCAGGTTCTGCCCCTCTGATAAGCTCCCAGGAGACAGCAATGCTTCTGGTCCCAGGACCAGGCTTTGAGTGCAAGGGTGTAAAGTTAAGAGCTACAAGAATCAAGAGAGGGCTGTGGCTGGAACTGCTGGTGGAGACCTCCCTCCCCACGTGGGTGAGCTTTCAAGGCGAGGCAGAATGTATTTGAGACGCTGGGATTTCAGTGGAATTCCATGAACAGGCAGTTAGCATCATGGGAGTGATAAAAGATAAGGCTATAGGAAGTAAAGATCAGCTGTGAAGGACTTTGACCGCTAACGAGTTTAGTCTCAATTGTATTTTGTAGATAAGAGTAAACCATTAATTTTTTTTTATTGAGGTGAAATCCAGATAACATACCATCAACTATTTTAACAGTGTGGTATAACTACCACTTCTATTTAGTCCTAAACTTTTCCATCACCCTGCAAGTTAAGAAGTCACTCCCCATTCTGCCCTCTCCAGCCCCTGGCAACCACTAATCTGCTTTCTATCTCTATTAATTTACTGTGTTCTGGATATTCTATATAGGTGGATTCATCCAATATTGTGACCTTTTGAGCTGGATTCTTTCTCTTCACATGTTTTTGAGGTTCATCCATGGTGGAGTTCATATTGGTACTTCATTCCTTTTCCATGTCTGGGTAATATTCTGTTACATGGATATACCACATTTTGTTTATCCATTCATCTGCTGACAGACACTTGGGTTGTTTCCACCTTCTGGTTTGCTTTCACAGCCTGGTTTTTGTAAGTAGTGCTGCTATGAACATTGGCATTTGTTTGAGTATCTACTTTTAATTCTTTGGGGTATGTACCTAGGAGTGGAATTGCTGAGTCAGAAGATAGCTCTATGTTTATCTTTTTGAGGAACCACCAAACTGCTTTCCATAGTGGCTGTACCATTTTACATTTCCATCAGCAATGTGTGAAGATCCCAGTTTCTCCGCATCACCAACAGTTGCTATTTTCCAGCTTTTTAAATTATTCTGATATCCATCCTAGTGGGCATGAAGTGTTATGTCACTGTGGATTTGATTTGCACTTCCCTGGTGGCTAATGGCATTTTTGGTGCGCTTGTTGGTGATCGTGTATCTTTTTCAAAGAAATGTATATTCATATCCTTTGCCCATTTTTTAGTGGGTTATCTTTTTCTTTTGAGTCGTAGAGTTCTTTATATATTCTGGATAGAAGACCCTTATCAGATGTAAGATTTATAAATACTTTTCCCTCTGTAGATTGGCTTTTTACTTTCTTAAGAATGTCTTTTGGGCCTGGCCAGGTCACACAGTTGGTTAGAGTGTTGTCCTGATACATCAAGGTTACAGGCTCAATCCCCAGTCAGGGCACATACAAGAATCAACCAATGAATGCATAAATAAGTGAAACAACAAATCAATGTTTCTCTCTCTCTCCCTCCCTTTCTTTCTCTCTCTAAAACCAATAACTTAAAAAAAAAATAATGGTTTTTTGATACACAATAGTCTTTAATTTTGACAACGTCTAATTTATCTATTTTCAGTGTTGTTGTTCATGCTTTTAGAGTTCTATCTAAAAATCCATTGTCAAATCCAGGGTCATGCAGATTTATCCCTATGTTTCCTTCTAAGATTTTTATAGTTTTAGTTATATTTAGACCGTTGACCCATTTTGAGTCCATTTTTGTATATGGTGTGTGGTCTGGGTCCAACTTCATCAGAATCATTGACTTTGTTTGGGTTTAGAAATATTTTTAGTAGGAGTAATGACAAGCAAGGAGCTGCAGTAGTTCTCAACCCTGGCAGCATTAGAATTCAGAGGAACTTTTCAACCTCCTCACGCCCTGGCTGCTCCTGGCCCCAGTGTAACATCACCTCTGGAGGCGGGCCCAGCAGCAGGAATTTTTAAAGCTTACCGTGAAATTCTAATGGGCAGTCACTGAGCTAAGGTAACTGGTGACCTTGGCTTACCTGAGCCTGGGGGGTTCCCTGGTACATGGGACTTCCAGGGCTAAGGCCAGGAATGTCCTGGACAAACCGGAATCAGCTGGCCGCCCTACTGATTACTCCTGAGTCTTGAATGTATTTAAATGCAGGAGCTGGTAAATGCTTTGGGACATTTGATGCCGATTGACCTGGAGGTGCATGGGGATTGGGTTGCTCCACCATCTTTGCCCCCCCCCCCTCCACCCAGATGATTTGGTAACACTCAGGGCACATGCCCAGGTTGTGGGCTTGAACCCCTGGGTGGGGCCTCCAGGAGGCAGCCAGTCAATTATTCTCTCTTGTCATTGATGTTTCTATCTCTCTCTCCCGCTCCCTTCCTCTCTGAAATCTATCATCTATCTATCTATCTATATATATATATATATTTTAAAGATAATGGCATAAGTACACGTGGTACTAACATCTTCCCAAACCACATCAAAATCACAAATAACCTACAGAACAACCATCATTCAGGACCACCTGAAATCTAGCTGGACAGAATTCCTACAACAAAGGACAAAAGAGGCCACGCGGAGACTGGTAGACACATAAATGGGCCTTTCCCACACCCACGTGAGGCAGATGAAAATCAGCAGGGATATCTCGGCAGCGGAGGTACCCCTGGGGAGAGCAGGTCCCAGCCCCACACCAGGCCCCCAGCCCAGGTTCCAGTGCCAGGAAGAGAAGTCCCCATAACTTTTGGCTGTAAAAACCAGCAGGGATTGTGACTGAGAAAGACACAGGGCTATTGGAGGCCCAGGCGTTCCTCTTAAAGGGCCCTTGCACCACTTACTCAGACTCACTCACTCTGAGCTCCAGTACTGGGACAGCAGCTGGAAAAGCACCAGGACAGAAGGGAGAAACTGAATTGCCTGGCTTCAGGGAGAGAGCCTGAGGCAGCTTTCTCCCAGACAGAAGTGCCCGAAGAGCGACTGTTTCTTTGCTGCACCCTCCAGAGAGCTGGCCGGCGAGCACCATATCTGTCTCCATCAACCGGCTATCACCACTCACCCTGCCCTGGTGATTCTCTGAGACCCTGGCCCATGCAACTTGCCTGCCCACATCCATCAATTTCTTCATGCAAATGGCCTGTCTTGGCTCATGCCTCAGACTTTCCTAAACTCTCTCAAACAAGCCCCATGCCTCTTGCTAAGCAGCCCCAGGTTTGGTACTTTCCATCACTATATTCTGGGACACGTCCAGCTCTTAGACGGTGCCTTGTGCTGACACACTACGGAAACACTTGCGTTCGAAGCACCAGTATCTTCCCTTCAGCTCCCTTTATCCTGAAGCTCTAAGCTGACTGAACATAATGATCTACAACCCATGTATTGATCATAGGTGGATCGATAATGATTGGATTGGCAGAGCTTATGATCCACTTATCATGGTCCACATCAGCCACTTCAGTTTTGCAAAGAGAACATCAACTCGCTCAGAGATGGTATCTGTGACCAGAATGACAGTGCAGAGGGGACTGGGGAGCCCCAGTGGCTGCGGCGTCTTCCCGCTGCACCGGGCTGCCCCTTACCTGCGGCCGTCACGTGCGGAGGTGCTGGTCCGGGGACTGCCGCTCTGGGATGGTAGCCAAATGGGATGACTCGGCTCAATTTTCCCAGCCCCGAATGCCTAGCACAGAAGGGAAATGAGAAGGTGAAGCAGGGTCTGATCAGGATAAAGGGTCAGCACAGAGTGTTGGAAAGTGAAGGGGGACCCGGGCGGGGGTGCAGGGCGGGGGGGGGGGAGGAGAAATCAAAGTGTAGATGGTCTGGGGGTGGGGGAGGGAATTGTCCTCTGATACGGACGAGTTGTTCTAGGTGGGTACGAGCATCACTCGCGCCTTTTACTTCCCCAAATTGTGCTGAGGTCTTTCTCCGCCGCCGCCTGGCTGTGCTTTCCCCCCAATTTCCCCCCTCGTGCCGAGTCTCACCCGCACTTTCTAAAGAAAGACTGCGGTTCTGAGGCTCTTCTGCACCCAATGGAACGGCTCTGCCCAGTGCGGTCCCCCCGCGCCGCCGCTAGATGGCGGCATCGCTCAGTGGACGGTTCCCGGCAGCCGGGCCAGAGCCGCAGCCGCGCCGCTTCCCGCCCTAACCCTGTTGGAGCAGCGTTTAATCTAAGGACGGGACGCCTTGTTCCAGGCCGGGCGGCCTCCTCGTGACTGATGGCTGCACCAGCAACTGGAGCTTTAACTGCTGCTGCCCCTTCCTGCTCAACAAACACCGCGGGTCCCGAAAGGACTGATTTAAAGTCCCAACAATTTAAATGACTTATTGCTAGAACAAACCAACCCAAAAACCTGGACGTAACAGGCAGAAGTTGGGAGCCTCCCTCACCCCATCATTCTACCTTCTCCGGACTCTCCAACCACTGCATACATCCATTCATCAATAATTACTTATTGTCTGGCCCTGTTTTGCATAAAGTGGGCAAAATGTCCTAAAAGGGGGGTGGGGGGGAGTTACATATTCAAAGTTCTAGAAGCAGATGGTTATGCTAATAGGTAATACGTCTTACATATTTCTAGGTGCCAGACGTTGGAGCATATATGACATAGACTATCCGATTGATTCTTACAGCAAACCTGAGGCCAGCACTCTTACTGTGATTCCCATTTTATTTTATTACTTTTTAAAAAAATACATATGTTTATTGATTTCAGAGAAGAAAGAGGGAGAGACAGACAGAAACATCAGTGATGAGAAGAATCATTGGCCGGTTGCCTCCTACACATCCCCTACTGAGGATCAAGCCTGCAACCCGGGCATGTGCCCTTGATGGGAACCGAATCTGGGGCCCTTCAGTCCGCAGGCCAACGCTCTACCCAGTGAGCCAAACCGGCTAGGGCTTGACCCCCTTTTTAAAAATGGGGAAACGGAGACACAGAGAGATGGCCTCGCTGAAGGCCGTGCATTTAATTAGTGGCAGGGTTAGAATTCATCCACAGGCCGGCTGAGGTCAGAGCCTAGGCTCCCAGCCACAGTGCTATGCAGTGGGCACGTCTGGGAAATCTAACCAGGAGGTCAGCAGACAAGTACATCAGAAGGGGAGGTTGACAGAAAAAAGTAGACAGAAAGATGCTTCTGAGAAAACAAGAATGAGGCTGAAACAGTACCCTCTTTGGACTGGGTCCACCAGGGCACCGCAGGTGACCTCTGTGAGCGCAGTTTCAACAGCCGGGGGGGGGGGGGGGGGAAGCTAACAAATCTAAGGGGCTAAGTGAAAAGAGGAAATTGAGATGTCTTGCTGCAAAGGGAAAGCAATAAATAGACTGGAAGTGACAGCAAGGTCAAGCAAAGACACTTTGGTTTTCTTGTGGGGTTTTTCCAGTAGAATAAAACTTGGGTGTATTAGAAAACCGTTGCAAGGGGGGAAAAAGCCCTAGCCGGTTTGGCTCAATGGATAGAGCATCGGCCTGCAGACTGAAGGGTCCTGGGTTTGATTCCGGTCAAGGGCACGTACCTTGGTTGCAGGCTCCTCCCCGGCCTTGGCCCTGGTCAGGGCCTGTGCAGGAGGCAACCAATCGATGTGTTTCTCTCACATCGATGTTTCTCTCGGTCTTCCACTCTCCCTAAAAAAATCAATGGAAAAATATCCTTGGGTGAGGATTAACAACACAAACAAACAAACAAAAACTGTTGCAAGGGAGACCTAAGGTGTGATGGTTGGTGCAAGTAGTGAAGAATGACATAGGGAGAGGCCGAGGGCAGGGGAGGGGGCCAGGGAAAGAGTTAGCACTGGTAGGAGGGAGAGGCGCCTTCCTTTATGTGTGAAATTGGGAGACACCCACAGACAGAGATGTCATAGAAATGAGAAGGATGAGAAAGTTCAAGTTATCACATTAGCCTTACTCCTTCCAGTAAAACCAGAGGTGAGCTGCCTGCCAAGAGGGGGAATAGCACATTCACGATGAATAGCCCCTCTGTCTAAAGTTTCTTTGTATTCTGGGGTTGAGATATTTGCCAGAGAAACAGTGTTTTTCTCGTTTGGGGAAACCAAAGTTTTCCTGTTCGGCTTAAAGCCACAAAGAAAACCAGAATTGGGACCCAGAAGCCTTTCCGACTCAACATCACCTCCATTAACACCATGGATGTAGTGAATGGCCCCAGAGAGCCCAGACAGAACACACACTTGGGGAGCATCCAGACCAGGACACAATGGCCCAGAGAACAAGAATTCTCCTCACGTGGCCTTAGGGAATTCTTCCGTGATGATTTGATTGCAACATATTGCTAGACCAATGGCATGGCATCCTTCACACACCCTGATTATGCATTTTGTTGTTTAATGACTCTTTTCATCCCCAACTAGTATTTCCCTATCGTCAGCACTGGGGCTGATGCAACCGGGAAGGGCATACCGGGTAATTCTTTAGTCTGCTTCCCTGATGAAAATGGCAAAAGTCAACCAATCAGTAATTCTCTCTCAATTCAGACTTGGGAAAGGAAGACAGATGACCGTCACCCATCAAACCCGTTTCTGTCCAGGGTCAGGACTTTCAGACCCTCCTTCTGTGATTGTACATTGTCTAATCGGGAAGCTTGTCTAAGAGCGATGGTCTTCCGTTTCTCCCTCATCTCCTTTCTGGATATACTCCCGGCCAGACCAAACCCTCTCTTGATTTTTTCTTCTAAAAAGAAATAAAATCGGCCACTTCCTCAGCCACAACTTAGGAATACCAATTCCTCATTCATTCACCCTGCAGCCTTCACACGTTTATTGAGATCCGGCTTTCAGCAAGGCGGAGGGCTCGCCAGCCGGCACACTGACTCCACGGGACTGGCGGGCAGAGGAGCTGGGACATGGTCTCGCGTGTCCATAGGAATCAAGGTGTAGCATAGAGAGGAGGGTGGGGTCAGCAGGACCTGGGCTTCCCAGGGACAGAGCTGAGCAGGGAGAGAAGAGAAGAAGGTATTCGAGGAGGCAGCACAGGACAGGTGTGAGGCCCAGCCAAGTGGCCCAGATGAGCCAGGTAACCTCAGGCTCCCCAAGCCTCCAGGAGGCACCTGCCCCATGGGAGAGCCCAGAGCTGCCTGCGGAGCGCACAGCCCTCTTCACAGACTGCAGGCCTCCTCGTTTCCCACTCGACTAGACATCTGGATTGTTTGCATCTAAAACCGTGGTCTTTGGCTACAGTCGATGCCACATGGAGAAGCACCCGGTTTACCCCGTGGCTTCAAACAGCCTCCTGCGGACTCGCCTCCTGACGCCCCATGGCGGTGGACCGAAGGTGCCCGGTTCCGCAAACTCCATGAGCAAAGCTCTCAGCCGTGCCCTGGCCCAGCCCACCATCTGGCCCACCTGCCTTCCAGCTTCCTGGCTTTATTACTTGACGGTCCTGATGAGCCCGCAATGCAGGAATGAGCGCACATGCTTTCCCAAGCAGCCCAAACTGACCTCTGAAAGTGGGTTGCTACTCACTTGACCCAGAAACACACACACACACACACACACACACACACACACACACACACAACCACACACACACACACACACAACCACACAAATGGAGAGGTTCACATCTCCATGTTCACCTTGGGACACCCTGATGCTGCCAGCCCATCACGGTGTGCAAATCTGAAAAGCCACCGCATCTCTGAAAGATGTCACTTTACAGCAGCAGCGGGCGCCCCTCCATGATCCGGTGGTGGGTGGGTGGTGGGGTGCCCGAGCCCAACGGGAGGGCAGGGAGCAAGGTGGATGCCCCTAAGGAGCGCCGAGTCCTTGCTGCCCGAGTGTAAAGTGCGGAGGAAAGCTGAGCTTCAGAGTTTCCATGTCAGTTCTCAGGCCACTGAGCCGCCCGGTGCGCACCCGCACGCTGCACTCCAGGCTCCGAGAAGCCCTCCCGCACCCCCCCACCCCCCCACCCCGGGCCCTCCTGCGCCTCCCGCCCAGCCAGCCGGTACTTACCGAGGGAGAGCAGATTGCTCCCGGAAGAAAAAGCTATCCCCGAAGAAACAAAAGCATCTGGCCCGGGAATAGATCCAGCATAAAATAAATGCAAGTAAAAGTTAAGAAAAGAAAAAGATGTTCCAGCTAAAACACCTGGCCTATCGGAGACGGGAGTTACTCCCGCGCCATCGCCCACCCTCCTTCCAAGAGTAACCAGAACTCATGTAGGCATCTGCAGCCCACGGTGAGTCTGTGGCAAGCGGGGAGCTGCGTGGGGCCACACGGTTAGGGGAGGCCTGTGCCGTCTTACCCGCGCCGGCCCTCGGGGCTCCCCCTGATGCGCCCATCAGGGCGCGGGGACTCATCCCTGGAACATCGCGGTCCTGGACGCACGGGAGCTGCGCTTGTCCTTGAGGATGAGACAGAGAACAGGCGAGCGCTTCGTCACGAGAGGAACCGCACAATGAGGCCTTTCAGGCTCCCCGCCCCTGATAAGAGCTAGAGACACATCGCAGACCAGGCCTCCGGCCACGCGGAGGATGCCCGCGTGGGTTTCCTCCTTCTCCGGGGGCCAGGGAGGGGGCCGCGCGTGCTCTCCTGTTGAGGAGAACTGGACCAGCCCCACCGGCTGACCCGGGTCATTGTGTCCCTGCCTTTAACAGCACCCCAAAGCACTCGTATGCCGTTTGTTCATTTTGTCCTTCCCATCTTAGGAGGGGGTGGCTCTCAGGCCTCTGATAGGGAGGGAAACTGAGGCAGGCAGCGTGAGGGGGCAGTTGCCTAGAGCCTCACATGAGGTGATGGACCGGGGTCCCAGCGGTCTGCGTCCTCGCCTGCTTTGACCTGCTTGGACCGGCCAGAGTCCCAGAGTGGTTCTGTGGAGTCTGCCCTCACCTCCAAGGCCACACTTACTCTCTGTGGCCCTCCTTTCTCCCGCCCTTGCATCCCGGCTCACCTTGTCTCCTCTCTGCCCCTCTCCCCCCACCGCCCTCCTCTCTGGCTAAGTTTGCTGTGGATGTTCCTTCGTGGCCATGTAGCCAGCAGGGGACAGGTTGAATAAACGCATTGGGCACCTTCCCGCAGTGAATACTAGGGAACAGTATGAAGAGAATGCAGTCGATGTGTGGCACAGAGAAGTTCAGGGTATTTGACTAAGTGAAAAAAAAGCAAGTGCAGAGGGGAATATAGTATAATTCAGTGTATGTACATTTTTTAAACGAAATATATGCGGGGATAGCAAGTTATTTTTTCTGAAAAGACACTCAAGAAATCATTAAAAGGAGTTTCCTCTGAGGAGAATAATTGGGTGAGAGAGAAAGCTTTCAGCTCCAAAAGTATACATTTATGTATTGTTTGAATTTTCTTACCAAAAGTATTTATTGCTTTCAACTTTAAAAATCAACAGGGATTGCCAGAATAGAGAGTTATAGGTCTTTGCTTTTCTTACACTTTCAAACATAAAAATAAAAAAATAGAAATGTTTTTTAATTGCTGTGAACATCCCCCTCCCCCCCCCCCAATACATTTTAAAAATACATTTAACAAACAGACTGGAGGGGGTTTCTGTGTTGTGTTGTTGTGTGTGATAGCGATGGGGTGGAAGAGGGAGGGAGGGAGGAAGCGGGGTGATGAAGCAGGGAGGCGGAGATCTCTCTACCCCTGTTCTCTCAGGGCATTTCACCTCTCAGTTCTTGCTTCTGATATCAAACAAATACCGCATTCACTTATCTACTAGGCAACAAATATATTTAATCATAGAACATGAGAATCAGCAGTCTCTCTTTCTTTTATGAATCAGTTCTAGGTGAGTGTGAAATCAGTGCCCCCAAAGTTGCCATCATTTAAAAACTCAGAAACCTGTTAGTATGGCATTTCCTCAAAAAAATTAAATATGGGACTGCAATTTAACCCAGTGATCCCACTTCTAGGAATATATCCTAAGAAACCTGAAACATCCATCAGAAAGAATATATGTACCCCTGTGTTCATAGCAGCACAATTTACAATAACTAAGATCTGGAAACAGCCCAAGTGCCCATCAGGAAATGACTGGATTAAAACACTCTGGTACATTTATACCATGGAATATTATGCAGCAGCAAAAAAGAAGGATCTCTTACCCTTTGAGACAGCGTGGAGGGATCTGGAGAGTATCATGCTAAGTGAAGTCAGTCAGAGAAAGACAAGTATCACATGATCACACTCATATGTGGAATCTAATGAACAAAATAAACTGATGAACGGAGTGGATCCAGAGACATGGAAGCGTGGAACAGAGTGCGACTCTCAGAGGGAAGGCGAGAGATGCTAGATGGGTGGGAGGTAATGTATGCAGATATGCATGGCCCATGGACACAAACAATAGGGTGCTGAAGGCCTGGGGTGGGGGGCAGGGACAGGCTGGAGGAGTTCAGTGGGGGAAAAGGGGGGACATATGTAATAGTTTCAACAATAAAGAATTATTAATAGAAAAAAAACTCAGGGACCTGTTAGAAAGCTACTAATTGTGTGGTTACTTCACTTTATGGGTCTAAGTGGGTGTAGAAGAAAGAGATTAGCTGGCATTCTCTCTCTGATTTTGGTCTCTAGAAAATAGAGAAGTCTAACTTTCTATTTGTTCCTTCAATTTAAACCTCTGCAAGAATAAAAGTACAACTAAATCCATTGTTACAGTAATTAATTTCCCCCAAGTGAGCATTTATATGGGCTACACATACACTATTCCAAAAAAAAAGTTGATGAAAAAGAAAGATTTTTTTTTTTGGATGAGCAGAAATGACATCTATAATAATAAAGGTGTAATATGCTGATTAGACCGGACATCCTTCCTTCCGGACATCCTTCCTTCCAGACAAAGCCGCAGCAAGTGGGAGCTGAAGCAGAAGTGGCAAAAGCCACCCAGCATGATGGCGGGCAGGGGCCGGGGCCAAGGCCCTTGTACGAATTTCATGCATCGAGCCTCTAGTCCTATCTAATAAAAGACAAACAGGGTAATTAACCGTACCTCCGCTATGCTTTCCATTGGCTAATCAGCGAAATATGCAAATTAATTGCCAACAAAGATGGCGGCCAGCAGCCACGCAGCTGAAGCAAGCAGGAGGCTTGCTTGTTCCAGTGATGGAGGAAGCCAACATTCCCCGCCTGCTGGCCCGGCTCTAAGCTCCAAAAGCAACAGCTCCAAAAGCAACAAAGTTTCAATTATAGAAGCTAAACAAATACCAGATACCTACTTTCAGCCAGCCTCAGTCTCAGAGCTGGGAGCGCCAGTGACGGCAATAGAGTTTCAATTATAGAAGGTAAATAAATCCCAGAATTTAAAAAAAAAAGAAAAAAGAAAAAAAATGAGAGGCTGGGAGCTTCAGTCGCAGGCCAGCCTGAAAATGGCCCTCAGCCCCTCACCCAGGCTGGCCAGGCACCCCAGTGGGGAACCCCACCCTGAAGGGGGTGTGGCCAGCTGCAAACAGCCATCAGCCCCTCACCCAGGCTGGCCAGACACCCAGACGGGACCCCCCCCCCCTCGCCCCCCCAGTGCACCAGGCCTCTATTCTATATAGTAAAAGGGTAATATGCAAACTGACCCTAACAGCAGAAAGACTGGGAATGACTGGTCACTATGACACACACTGACCACCAGGGGGTAGACCCTTAATGCAGGAGCTGCCCTCTGGTGGTCAGTGCGCTCCCACAGGGGGAGCTCTGCTCAGCCACAAGCCAGGCTGATGGCTGCCAATACAGCGGTGGTGGTGGGAGCCTCTCCCACCTCCTCAGCAGTGCTAAGGATGTCTGACTGCAGCTTAGGTCTGCTCCCCACTGGCAAGTGGACATCCCCCGAGGGTTGCTGGGCTGCCAGAGGGATGTCTGATTGCCAGCTTAGGCCCAATACCCCAGGGATCCGGCCTCAGCCAGCAGGTGGTCATCCCCCAAGTGGTCCCAGACTGCGAGAGGGCACAGGCTGGACTGAGGACCCGCCCCCCCCCCCAGAGTGCACAAATTTTTGTGCACCTGGCCTCTAGTTTAATATAATTAAGTGACATAGCAACCCCAAATCTAGAAATAGAGTGACAGTTATATCTTTTACATATATATATATATATATATATATATATATATATATATATATATATCTCCAGCTGGCATAGCTCAGTGGTTGAGTGTTGACCTATAAACCAGAGGTCACACTTCGATTCCATGTCAGGACATATGCTCAGGTTGCAGGCTTGATCCCCAGTGTGGGGCATGCAGGAGGCAACTGATCAATTATTCTCGCTCATCATGATGTTTCTATCTCCCTCTCTCCTTCTTCCTTTCTCTCTGAAATCAATACAAATATATCTTTTTTTAAAAAATTTTTTTAAAAAATGTACTTTTAAAAACATTCTCTTGAGGAAAGGATGTAGGAGCAGAGTATTCTAAATGTCATAATTTTTACAAAATGTGTTTCTTCTTTGAAGTATTACGTTTTGAATCGTGCCTTTGTTCTAGGTCAGGGCATCAGACCTTGATTTTGATGGCAAGTTATATACATTTTGATTGTTACATGCCCTCCATTCTGCTACACATTGCAAAATGAGCTTAAATACTGAACTCATTCTTCTCTCAGCACATCAGTGTAACAAATGCTCTTTAGACCTTACTGATCTCAGTTTGGAGCCTCCAGTATTTATTTGCTTCCCCCATTTGCCTTGGTTGCCCTGACTGTGTCATTAGACAAATACTTATTCCAATAAACATTTATTGCATCTCCTCGGTGCCAGGCTCTTTGCCCAGCGTGAGGGTATAGGGCATATAAAGATAAACATATGGATAAAATCTATATGCTCCCTGCCCTGCCCTCAGAGAGGGCACAGGCTGGGAGGCCATGGGCTCTTCCGTCCAATGTCCACTATGTGTCCTCTGCACAATCAGGGCCAAGGCAAGAGAGACACCCAGGTCAAAATTCCAGGAGATAGCTCAGGGGTGTGGGGGGCACCTGAGGGAGAGCGTCTCCGGAAATGCTGGGCTCTGAGGCTCCTAGCTTTGCCCTCACCCAGCCCTGGATGCAGTAGTTCATCAACAGGCAAAGCAAGATCATTTTGTGTCATTTTACATGGGACAAAAAAGAGACTCAGAGAGACGTAACTGGGACCACAATGGATATTAAGTGGCAGAAGCTGGACACTAAGACTCTGGCTCCCAGCTTCCTTAGTGATGCTGTCTGTATTAGTCAGGGTTCCCAGAGAAGAGAGAAAGAGAGAGAGAGAGAGAAGCTGGTGAATCCAAAATCTGATGTGTCCGCTGGCAGGCTGGAGGCCAAGGGGAGAGATAGAAGCCAAAGGCAGTCTTCTAGCAGGATCCCTTCTTGCTCAGGGAGGTCAGTCCTTGTTCTATTAAGGCCTTCAGCTGCTTGCATGAGGCCCACCCACATCTGGGAGGGTAATCCGTCTTATTCCAAGTGCACTGACTCAAAGTGCAATCCCCTGCAAAACACAGCTTCACAGAAGCGTCAGGATCATGTCTGACCACACACCTGGGCACCCTGGCCCAGGCGAGTTGACACATGAAATTAGCCATCACAGTACAAAATGGAGGCAGCAGCGGGAGGAGGAAGGCTCTCTCTCTCTCTCTCTCTCTCTCTCTCTCTCTCTCTCTCTCCTCGGCTGCATTCGCACCTCAGACCCTTCAATCCCCGGACCGAAGCTCTATCTACTGAGCCAAACCAATCTGCACTCTTCTCCTCTCTTTTTATTTAGGGCCTAAAGTAGAGGGTTTCAATCACCTTTTTTTTTTCTGGTATATTCAACTAAGACCACTTGTTGAGGTGAGAGAGCTGAAGCACTCACATTTGACTCTTGTTGATCACTGAGAGAGAAAGAACTCTACAGGGCACCTGTAGTTCAATTGTGAAATCCCTACATGAGGAGAGAGAAAAGGAGAATATGTTATTTTTTTTCCATGTTTCCAATATTGGGGAGAAGAGACAGGGAATGAGGTGATGTGTGCCTAGCTCCTGAGAAGCCTTCTCAAACTCTGAAAGAATAACAGGAGAACTCCCTGTGGACTAAAAGGCATCTCTGGTCAGCCTCGGTCTTGAAGAATGTCTTGGCTTAATAGTCCTCTTCCAGGGAGCAGGTTGCCTAACTTAGTGAAGAAGTTGCACCGTGTGTATGTTTTCCATCCCATTCCTCTGACCTCATCCTCTTAGATTTCTTCTCCAAAAAGCCAATCTAACAGTCGTATCTCAGACTCAGGCTCAAAAACCAGGTTCATCTATTTGCTTTAACATAACCCCTCCATGTGGCCTTCAGGCTCGGGTGGAGGAGAAAAAGCAGGTGCTTTCATTACAAAGGACAATGGGACTGGCAGGAATTTGCTTGTCCCCTCTCCTTTTTGATGGGCCTTTTAAAGGCTCGTTTAATCCCACAGGGTCCCACAGGACCCTATTAAGCTCCTGGATTTTGTAACTGGCATCAAAGAAAGCAGGTCTCTAATACCCTCACTTCATTTACAAGCTAATCTTCAACATCTTTCTCCTTAGGCCTCCTATGTTCCAGGACGGCTTCTCACCTCTGAGAGTCTCCTTCTCTGATTTCATTTCTCCTGCATATAACACGGCCTCCAAATCGTTTTGCCCTTCTCCATCCCCAACCATGGTTGGAGCTCCATCCTTCTTAGCTGAAGATGTGCCTTGTCCATGTTCTGGTTCCCCCCATATGCAGCTCTATGGATACTCCAGCCTGATTCATAGCCTTTCAGTTTCTCAAGTCCTTTGCTCCCTCAACCCCCAGAGTTCCGCATATGCTTTTCCACTGCCAGGAGTATCTTCTTCCTACTCTGCTCATTTGGTTAACTCAGACTCATACTTAAGACAACAATACAAATAAGAACCCTTCCCTGACTCAGCTTCTGTTAACACCATAAACAGGGCATTTATAAAAAAATATTTGGAGCAGTTTATAAGGTTGTATTTGTGAGATTATTAATGTCTATCTGTTCTAGACTTTAAACTCCAAAAAGTAGCCATCCTCTGCCCTTGACCAGAATCAAACCTGGGACCCTTCAGTCCACAGACCGATGCTCTACTGAACCGAACCAATCTACGCTTTTCTCTCTCTTTTTTTTTTTTTTAGGGGATAAAGCAGAGGGTTTTCAAGCCGTAACAAAAGGAGGGATAAAGAACTCTACTTCTCTACTTGGACACAGAGCAGTTCAAGTAAGACCCCAGAGGCTTAAAATAGTGTACAAGTTGGGGAATTATGATGTGTTCCAACCATAAAGTGAGAGAAAGGATGGAAGGAGATGAGGTTTGAGACAGGGGTCCCAGGCTGTCCTCACATGGAAGTCATTACAAAGCCTCTCTCACACTCCCTCTTCACTCTCTTTCTCCCTTTCACCAGGTTCACCTATTTGCTTTAAAATAACCTTTCAATTGAAAATTGAAAACAATTCAGGCCTTCGTCAGGATTTTCACCTTTATCCTGAGAACAATAGGAAACCATTTGGCAGACTTAATTAAATGAGTGGTCAGAGCAGGTTTTCTTTTTAAGTTTATCCTCGTTCCTGCAGTGAGAATGGTCTGAGAAGGAATGGACAAGGAAGATTTGGGCAGAGCAGTCCGGTGGTGATAGGTAAGAGAGGTCATGGTGAACTGAAGTGGTGGGAGCAATAAGATAGAAGGAGTATTGGACAGGTGTGGAAAGTATTTCCGAGGTAGAGTTGTTGGGTCTTGCTGATGGGTTGAATGATCTTTTACCCTCTCTGCATCCACCCCCTTGGGCATTTAACTTTAAGTGTCCTCTGCCTCTGTCTCTGAACTTGACCATGTCCCTGGCTTTGGGTAATAGAATGAAGCAGAAGTGCAAGTATGGTGCTTCTAAGTCTACAACTCGAGAGGCCTTGCTCCTTCTTGTGCTTCTGTCATCTCCATGAGGACATTCCTGAGGTGGCCTGCTGGCATGGAACAGATACAGTGTGTCTTTAATCTTAAAAGAATATACTGCTGGGTTTTCCTGACATGTGTTATGCTCACGTGTCCATCTCTAGCTATCAAATGGGTATGTTGATGTACATATGGGTAAAGACTTTAAAGGTAGCCGTTGCTTTGGTTCAAAATATCTATAAACTATCTATGCTAACTGTGTGGACTACGAATAAATAGGATAGGAGGTTCAGCCCTTGCGGAGTGGGTAAGTGATTCCTTTCTTTTCACGTCCAGAATTATGACAAAAGGCAATTTCATGGTTGAAGTTTTTAAAAGCGTCACTAAACATTTAGGTTAGGATCGCCAGTTAAAGTACAGAATACTCAGTTAAACTGGAAATTCAGTCAGCAACACATCACTTTTTAGGATAAGTGTGCCCATGCAGTATTTGGTGCATATTTGTTTTGCAAAAACAAAACAAAACAAATATGGTATCCATTGTTTATCTGAAATTTAAACTCAACGAAGCATCCCGTATGTGTGTGTGCATGCACCTTTTGTACTGCAGAACCATCCCAGCTGGTTTTCCTGTTTGGTGTCTTGCACACCGTGGAGATGGAGGAAGTTGTAAAATCCCGTAGCGATGCAGAGAAGTAGAGGCAGAGGAGCAGCAGGGAGGAGAGAGAGGTCCTGGGACAATAATCAACCACAGAAAAACTACATGTTCAAAATGTGGGCGCCGACGGTGGGGACAGGCCTGTTCATTCATCTGGTTGTTGGTGGAAGGGTGGTGCTGTGCTTTAGAATCCAGGCTCTGGGTGAGACCGGCCATTGCCACAGCCTCTCGGTGCTGGGCACTTGGACAAAAAACTCACTCAAGCTCTCCATGACTGGGTTTCTTCACGTGACAAATGAAGACAATTCGAGCGTTACCTTGTGGAGCTCTTTGGAATGGAATAGAGTAATTATCAGTGTTCTTCATATAATAAGTGCTCTCTCTCTATTTGTTTCACAAAAACCAAAGAATCCAGTTCTATTAAAGGATGTGTATAAGTAAAGATATGGCAGCTTGGGCAGCTGCTCTTCTTAGCTGCTGGGATACAGCAATCCTGACTTTTCATATCCTACATCCTCTAACCCTCTCATCTGTAGTTGGGGAAAAAAAGATTTACTTTTCCTGTTATTTTTGCTGAGTGAGACACTCCATATTATTTCAACTCCAAGTTGTCAGCATAAAGCCTCACCCAGCAATCTCTGTAATTTGTGATTTTGAAAGGTACTGTGCAACAAAAATATCAGATCAATTTTTTTCAAATTGTGCATAACTGGGGTGGAGAGAGTTGGAACATTGGAATGGAGGGTAAAATCAGGAGTATGAGTATTTGTGTGCTTTAAAAAATCTCCAGATAATTCTTATTTGACCCAATTCCCTAATAACCACCTATAGATGCAATACTGCCTCTACATCAAAATGAGATAGAGTACTTTAAAGATATCAAAATTTGGGATCAACTTATAATCTACTATCCTGTCTAATAAAAGACAAAAAGGGTAATTGACTTACCTTCGCTATGCTTCCCATTGGCTAATCAGGGCGATATGCAAATTAACTGCCAACTAAGATGGTGGCCGGCAGCCACGCAGCTGAAGCAAGCAGGAGGCTTCCTTGCTCCAGTGATGGAGGAAGCCAAGGTTCCCTGCCTGCCGCGGCCCGGCTCTGAGCTACAAAAGCAACAAAGTTTCAATTATAGAAGCTAAACAAACCCCAGATACCTGCTTTCAGCCGGCCATGGCCTCAGAACTGGGAGCGAGCAGGAGCCGGCTCTCAGCTCCAGTGACAGCAACAAAGTTTCAATTATAGAAAGTAAATAAATCCCAGAATTAAAAAAAGAAAAGAAAAAAAGGAGAGGCTGGGAGCTTCAGTCGCAGGCCAGCCTGAAAACGGCCCTCAGCCCCTCACCCAGGCTGGCCAGGCACCCAAGTGGGGACCCCCATCCTGAAGGGGGTGTGGCCAGCCTGAAAACAGCCATCAGCCCCTCATCCAGGCTGGCCAGGCACCCCAGTGGGGACCCTCACCTTGAAGGGGGTGTGACTAGCTGCAAATAGCCATCAGCCCCTCACCCAGGCTGGCCAGGCACCCAAGCAGGACCCCAACCCTGATCCGGGACACCCTTCAGGGCAAACCAGCTGGCCCCCACCCGTGCACCAGGCTTCTATCCTATATAGTAAAAGGGTAATATGCAAACTGACCCTAACAGCAGAAAGACTGGGAATGACTGGTCACTATGACACACACTGACCACCAGGGGGCAGATGCTCAATGCAGAAGCTGCCCTCTGGTGGTCAGTGCACTCCCACAGGGGGAGCTCTGCTCAGCCACAAGTCAGGCTGATGGCTGCCAGTACAGCGGTAGTGGTAGGAGCCTCTCCTGCCTCCTCAGCAGAGCTAAGGATGTCTGACTGCAGCTTAGGTCTGCTCCCCACTGGCAAGTGGACATCCCCCGAGGGTTGCTGGGCTGCCAGAGGGATGTCTGATTGCCAACTTAGGCCCAATCCCCTGGGGAACAGGCCTAAGCCAGCAGGTGGTCATCCCCCGAGGGATCCCAGACTGCGAGAGGGCACAGGCTGGGCTGAGGACCGCCCCCCGCCCCCAGAGTGCACACATTTTTGTGCATCGGGCCTCTAGTTTAATATAATTAAGTGACATAGCAACCCCAAATCTAGAAATAGAGTGACAGTTACATCTTATACATATGTGTGTGTGTGTGTGTATATATATATATATTCCAGCTGGCATGGCTCAGTGGTTGAGTGTCGACCTGTGAACCAGGAGGTCACGGTTCAATTCCCAGTCAGGACACATGCCCAGGTTGCAGGCTTGATCCCCAGTGTGGGGCATGCAGGAGGCAGCTGATAAATGATTCTCGCTCATCATTGATGTTTCTATTTCTCTCTCCTTCTCCCTTTCTCTCTGAAATCAATACAAATATATTTTTTTAAAATTTTTTTTTAAAAACGTACTTTTAAAAACATTCTCTTGAGGAAAGGATGTAGGAGCAGAGTATTCTAAATGTCATCATTTTTACAAAATGTGTTTCTTCTTTGAAGTGTTACATTTTGAATCGTGCCTTTGTTCTAGGTCAGGGCATCAGACCTTGATTTTGATGGCAAGTTATATCCATTTTGATTGTTACATGCCCTCCATTCTGCTACACATTGCAAAATGGACTTAAATACTGAACTCATTCTTCTCTCAGCACATCAGTGTAACAAATGCTCTTTAGACATTGCTGATCTCAGTTTGGAGCCTCCAGTATTTATTTGCTTCCCCCATTTGCCTTGGTTGCCCTGACTGTGTCATTAGACAAATACTTATTCCAATAAACATTTATTGCATCTCCTCGGTGCCAGGCTCTTTGCCCAGCGTGAGGGTATAGGGCATATAAAGATAAACATATGGATAAAATCTATATGCTCCCTGCCCTGCCCTCAGAGAGGGCACAGGCTGGGAGGCCATGGGCTCTTCCGTCCAATGTCCACTATGTGTCCTCTGCACAATCAGAGCCAAGGCAAGAGAGACACCCAGGTCAAAATTCCAGGAGATAGCTCAGGGGTGTGGGGGACACCTGAGGGAGAGCGTCTCTGGAAATGCTGGGTTCTGAGGCTCCTAGCTTTGCCCTCACCCAGCCCTGGATGCAATAGTTCATCAACAGGCAAAGCAAGATCATTTTGTGGCATTTTACATGTGACAAAACAGAGACTCAGAGAGACGTAACCGGGACCACAATGGATATTAAGTGGCAGAAGCTGGACACTAAGACTCTGGCTCCCAGCTTCCTTAGTGATGCTGTCTGTATTAGTCAGGGTTCCCAGAGAAGAGAGAGAGAGAGAGAGAGAGAGAGAGAGAGAGAGAGAGAGAGAGAGAGAGAGAGGAAGAAGCTGGTGAATCCAAAATCTGATGTGTCCGCTGGCAGGCTGGAGGCCAAGGGGAGAGTTAGAAGCCAAAGGCAGTCTTCTAGCAGGATCCCTTCTTGCTCAGGGAGGTCAGTCCTTGTTCTATTAAGGCCTTCAGCTGCTTGCATGAGGCCCACCCACATCTGGGATGGTAATCAGTCTTATTCCAAGTGCACTGACTCAAAGTGCAATCCCCTGCAAAACACAGCTTCACAGAAGCGTCAGGATCATGTCTGACCACACACCTGGGCTCCCTGGCCCAGCCGAGTTGACACATGAAATTAGCCATCACAGTACAAAATGGAGGCAGCGCCTCCCTCCCCCAATTCCTCCCCAGCGGCGCTCCCCCCTTCTCTCCCTCGCCTCTGTACATCACAGTAGGAAATGCATGAGCACCCCATCAGGTGCATTGGAGCTCAGTGGTTCTTAATTGTTCACCTTTGCCTGCGGTTTTTCATTTTTCCTCTTCCATCTTCACTTGAGTCTGTTCCCCTCCCCACCTCTGCTCCAGTGCTGGCTCTTGTGTGATCCCTGTGGAAGCTTCCTACCCGATCTCTTTTCCTGAGCCCCCCATTATGTCACTGGGGCTGCCTTTCAGGAGGGCCAAGACCATTGTATGGCTTCTCATTACTAACAGAATTAATGTGCTCTAGGCCGGAGGCACCCACTCTCAGTGATGCCCGTGCAGGTGGGCCCCTGGGCGTGAGGGCCCTGGTAAATGTGGAGCTCTGGGGCTCCTGGCTTCACCCTCTTCCTGGCTGGCCAGTACCCTAACCTGCCACCTTGCGGCCCAACCTCTCCTCATGGCCTCCTCTTCCCCTCTGCTGCCTTTCTCTCATCTCACAGACACACCCAATCTCATCTCATCTTTCACTTCTCCAAAAATGTCTGCACCCAGCATCTACTTTTCATGCCTGGGAGTACATAACCCTCCTTGTAATCACTTCTTCCAGGCCTTGTTCAACCCCCCACTGAAAGGTCTCCCTAGACCTAACAGCCTTATCAGTGTCTCCCCTTGCACTTGGCACTGTTATGATTGCATGGGAAGCTATCCCCCCAACCGGAGACCGTGAGCCTGTGAAAGGCACAGCTGTGTTCAGTTTCTACGGGACCTCACTCCAAACCCACGACATCCAGCACAGTGCTTTGTGTATGGTGGGTGTCTTTGTCCTTCAGGCTGCCATAGGCAGGGTGCCTTAACAGTAAACATTTATTTTTCACAGTTCTAGAGGCTGGGAAGCCCAAGATCGAGGTGCCAGCAATAGCAGTGTCTAGTGAGAGACAGATTCCTGGTTTGCAGACTTCTGCCTTCTCACTGAGTCCTCATATGGCAGAAAGCAGGGATAGGACACAAACCCTGTCCTGTCTCTTCATATAAAGGCACTAATTTCATTCCTGAGGGACCCAACCCATGACCTAATCACTGCCCAAAGGCCCACCTCCCAATACCATCTCACTCAGATGTGCCTTAAAATATAGCAAGTTTGCAGCGTAGGAGCAAATAAAGAGAAACATTGTTCAGTAAATGTGATTCTGGAAAGGTGTGTAAAGACTGAAATTCTGTAAAATCAATGAGATTTTAAAATTCATTAATTGGGAGTTGGTTGTTTTAAAGGAAATATGAATGAAGAACCAATTTTATCTGCTTCCAAGTTTTAACTTTAGGGCTTTCTAAAAGTATGGAGGTTCCTCAAAGTATTAAAATTAGAGCTACCTTATGATCCAGCAATTCCACTTCTGGAGTTTATCAGAAGGAAACAAAATCACTGTTTGAAGTGATAACTTCACCCTCATATTTATTGCAGCATTATTCACACTAGCCCAGGCATGGAAACAATCTAAGTGTCTATCCATGGATGAATGGATAAAGAAAAAGTGATGGGTGTGTATAGCTATATTTGTATAACATAAAATATTATTCAGCCATAAAAAATGAAGACAAATCCTGCCATTTGCAATGACATGGATGGACCTTGAGGCTTATGTTAAGCTAAATAAGTCAGGCAGAGAAAGATAAATACTCTATGATCTCACTTATATATGAAATCTAAAAAAAACAACGAACTCAAGAAACAGATAATAGATTGATGGTTGCCAGAGGAGGGAGCAGGGGCTGGGGTAAATGGGTAAATACAGTTTTAAAAAAATAGGAAAGAAGAATATTTTATGATTCATGGAAATTATATGAAATTCAAATGGCAGTGTCCATAAATAAATTTTAATTGGGACATCCATAATAATAAAAGTGTATTATGCTAATTAGACCAGATGTTCTTCCAGACGACCTTCCAGACGAAGCCGGGGCTGTAGCTGTGGGATCCAGGCAGCTGCTGCGACTGCAAAGGCCTATTCTTGCACGAATTTCATGCATCAAGCCTCTAGTACATACATAAAAGTAGCCACCCAGTTCTTTGAGGCCCAGGTTCCACGAACACAGACTTGATCCACAGAGAAAGTGATGAAGGGGAATCTACACATAAGTCACTCAGTGCCAAATACTCTGGGATCATACCATTCATTTGAAGTGGGAATGGGAGAAAGGGAGAATGTTCTCGCCTCTGTCTTGGCTTTTGTCTCTGTGATCACACCTTCTGTTTCTCTTTGCCTCAGCGGATTCAGAAACCAAGGTTAGCATTATCATGAAATCACCAAATTGAGAGTGTCTGTTGGGAACAAACAAACTAACACCAACGAACTCATCCCAACTGTTGTTCGTCTGTCCTCGGAGACATCCTAGAAAGAATTGTAAAAACTCCAGTCTCATTGCTTCAAACTTGAGCATGTTTCTTGGTAATGTCATTGCATTGGTTTGAGGTTGTGTAAACAATTATATGGCCCCAGCCAGTTTGGCTCAGTGGATAGAGCAGTGGCCTGCGGACTGAAGGGTCCCGGGTTTGATTCTGGCCAAGGGCACATGCCCGGGTTTGGGGCTCAATCTCCAGTAGGGGGCATGCAGGAGGCAGCCAATCAATGATTGTCTCTCATCACTGATGTTTCTATCTCTCTCTCCCTTCTTCTCTGAAATCAATTGGTTTTTTTAAAAAACCAATTCTGTGAAATCTTTTTGGATACATAACCTGACTATAAGGTGGTGTATATGCACAATACCAAATAGATGAAAGATGAAACCTCTGCCCTTAAGTTTATCGATGAATTAAAGAATCAAAACAAATTTCCCTGACTTCATGCGTTGTGCAGTTCACATGACCCCACAATCTTCTAAACTAGGGTGCCAGGGTCTTCTAATCTCCCACCTGATCTTCGAAAACTTTCAAGGACTTCATACGGCTCCTCAAAGCTTCCCAGGCTCTGCCCCATTTTACCTCCCCAACCGTATCTCCCTTGGTCTGAGTCAAGTTTGACCCACATTCCATCTCCTCCAGACCCACCCTCACTCCCAGTAGCCCAGACCTCCTAGTGTTTCCACAGTATCATGTTTGGTCCAGTCTCCCAGTCATTGTTCATCAAAAATTGCTACTAGCCAACAAAGGCTTTATTTGAGAGATGATTCTAGAGCAAGCAATTTTCAACCAGTGTGCAGCAACAATTCTTGAAACATGCACTACCTGACGATTTAGTCAGGGGCACTGACCTCTTTCCCCTTAGATTGTCAAATTAAAACATGCCAACAGCCAACACAACAATAGCCATCCAGTGTAAACGAATCAAAATCATACCTATTTTTTTGTCAGATTGACGAAACATATATTTTTTGCTGTGCTGTAGACTTGTAATAATTAGTTTATGTGTGCCATGAGATGGAAAAGGTTGAAAATCGCTATTCTAGAGAATGAACACCTTTTTTAAAAACCTCCTGTGGGACCTGAGCTAATTAGCTTCCATCTCCTCACTTTAAATTGACCCATCATTATGCAAATCATAACCTTTTATACGTAGTGTGGACAAAAAAAGGGGGGGGGGGTTCTATGGAAAGTAACCTCACACGGTGATCTTATCATAAATTCCTGACAGGGCAGGTCATGGTGGGTAGACAGTGCCCAGACATATAACTGTTAGTAAATGGCTTATCTTTGCCTTAAAGAAGCCCTAGCCATGGTTTCTGTGCATCTAGGTTAATGCACCTTTGAAATACCCGCTTTTAAACCCCTCAAGAGAACACATAATCTTTTTTTATTGATTAAGTTATTCCATATGTGTCCTTATCCCCACATTACCCCCCATTCTCCCCACTCATGCCCTCGCCCCCCTGGTGTCTGTGTCCATTGGTTAGGCCTATATGCTTGCATATAAGTCCTTTGGTTGATCTCTCCCCATTACCCCCACCTCCCCTACCTTCCCTCTGAGGTTTGACGGTCTGATCAATGCTTCTCTGTCTCTGGTTGTTTTTGTTCATCTGTTTATGTTGTTCATGATATTCCATACACGAGTGAGATCATGTGATATTTATCTTTCTCTGACTGGCTTATTTCACTTAGCATAATGCTCTCCAGTTCCATCTATGCTGTTGCAATTGGTAAGAACTCCTTTTTTACCGCAGTGTAGTATTCCATTGTGTAGATGTACCACAGTTTTTTAATCCACTCATCTGCTGATGGGCACTTAGGCTGTTTCCAAATCTTAGCTATGGTGAATTGTGCTGCTATGAACATAGGGGTGCAGAGAACGCATAATCTTAATTACTCTATAATCCCATCTCCACCGTGACCACCCCCAAGAGAGCACAAGATCTTTTTTAAATATATTTTTATTGATTTCAGAGAAGAAGGGAGAGATAGAGATAGAAACATCAATGAGAGAGAATCATTGATCGGCTGCCTCCTTCATGTACCCTACTGGGGATTGAACCCACAACCTGAGCATATGCCCTGACTGGGAATCGAACCATGACCTCCAGGTTCTTAGGTCGATGCTCAACCACTGAGCCACACCGGCTGGGCAGAGAGCACAAGATCTTAAAAGTCCTGTAATCCCATCCCTGCTTGCTTCCTCCCAACTCCACATGACCTTCCTAACAGTCCCTCCTTGATTTCAAATGCATAAAAGAAGCTGCAAAACTGTTATTCTCCGTAGCATTTGAGATCTTGCTCCTTGGCATATGTCATCAGTATGGCTCAAATAAACTTTCATAAAAATTCTCTATAGGTTTGGACATTTCTTACGTTGACAGTAGTAAAACTTAATTGATTCTTATAATTTGGAACATATGCAGACAAGGGTTAATTTGAAGTTTGACTTTTCTAACTGACAAATCACAGCAATTAATATAAAAGCAAATTTAATGGGGGAAAGGTTTAAATATCTTAAAAGACCAAATACTTTTAGTTGATTTTAGAGAGAAACATTGATTTGTTGTTCCACTTATTTATGCATTCATCGGTTGATTGTTGCAGGTACCATGACTGGGGATTGAATCTCCAATCTTGTTGTATCAGAACAATACTCTAACCAACTGACCTACCTGGCCAGAGCCAAAGATGAAATATTTTTTGAGCAGCTTCAAGTGTTTTAGGAATATTCTTTACACAAAAAAGAAAACAACTGGTGTACTAATTAGAAACAAATCTTATATATTTATTAAAGCAAGATTTAAAAAGTAATCTAGGATTATTAACTTGAGATGCTATACATATTTCAAAGTAATCAAAATCCATTTTCTTTACATAATTTAACTTTTTCTTTAATTTAGATCTCCTTTAGTTTGGTGCAAATGAATTCATTTCATAATAATGAAAACATTATTCATTTAAAGACTTTATTCATTTAGAGATCATTAAAATAATTTTCTATGCCTACACTCCAACCAACTGAGCCACACGGCCAGGGCTACTGTGTATATGAGTATGAGAATATCTCGTATTATGCCCTTACCTGGACCTTACTCAAGTTATGATCAGTTAGAATGTCAAGATCTTTTTTAGAATGTCCAATCTTTTTTTTTCCAGCTTATTTTTCCTCCATAAGTTAACTAATATGTACTTTATCAATACCTTTCTAAACAATTTGAACCTAGATCGTTCAATCATTCTACAAACACTTAAAAAGTGCTTCCTCGGTGCCTCACTTTGGAAATATAAAAATGGAGAAGATACCCTTTTTTTGGTCTACAAGCATCTTATAATCTGGGAGAGAGACAAGTTAGTAAACTAACACTGTACAAGGAATAGAGAAATTGTAGCGGTGATGGGGAGAGAAAGGCGGGAATGGTCAGTTCTTAATGGAGTAGGAGTTCTAAGGCTGAGTCTTTAACATGAGAGGCCTTCTCCAGAACTTTTTCTGGATGGATTGTATTTTCAGGGAGTTGCTCAGATGTGTTTTGCCTTAATTAAAAATTGCAGACGTTAGGAACTCTTTGATTACAGGTTTGTTGGTAGGGGAAGTTCTTTGGGTTTTCAATGATGACAGATTGTACCATTGCCCGTCATGGTGATCCCTCGTTTGTGGGAAGATAGCCAAAGGGGAAAAACTGATTTCCCAGTTTCCTTCAAGGTCGATGGGAAATCACTCCCTTTCCTGCTTCCTGGCCACCATGTGGCTCCCCTGACCCACACTTGTCCCGGACTGGAGGGAGTGAGTGGGCATCTGCTCATGGTGCCCAGCTTCTGCGTTTAGTCCCTCGGCTTTTAGCTCAATAAAGATGGAATTAGAAATTCAGTAACTCCATGTATCAGCTAGAGTTCTCCAAACGGATTGTGACCATTAGCAGGTCAGGAAATCAGTTCAGCGAGACTCAATCAGCGTTTTACCACACTGAGCAGAATGGGCACCAGCAGCTTTCGGTAAACGACTCATGTGTCCTCTCTGGCTGGTGCACACACACGTGTAACCTCACGGTGTGCTCACATGTCCAAAGTTGTCCGTGTGTGTGTGTGTGTGTGTGTGTGTTGAGTCACAGTGTAACATGTATTTCTGACTGGGCCACAGCAAGAAAGCTAAGCCACTGAACTAGACTCTAATCCCCAAAAGACACTGATCAGCCTTCTAGCAATATTTGTTGAATTGGATGGATCTGATATGTTTGTGTGGATTTACCCAACAAGTATTTACTGAGTCTCACTGTGTATACAACAGTGACCTGCGCACCCCCTCCTGTAAATTTTGTGAATACACAGGACACCAGCAGGCCCTCAACATCTTAATCGGATTCAGTAAATGTTGCTTTTTAGGGATAAATCATTCCATTTACCAGGACTGCTTCATAATCTTTTTTAAAAAATATTTTTATTGACTTTTTTACAGAGAGGAAGGGGGGGGGGATAGAGAGTTAGAAACATCAATGAGAGAGAAACATCGATCAGCTGCCTCCTGCACACTCCCTACTGGGGATGTGACCGCAACCAAGGTACATGCCCTTGACCGGAATCGAACCTGGGACCCTTGAGTCCACAAGCCTGTGCTCTAGCCACTGGGCCAAACCGGTTAGGGCTGCTTCATAACCTTTAATCCCGCTTAACTCCCACCCGCTGTGTAAAACAGACCCTAAGGGAGCGGTTCTCAACCTGTGGGTCGCGACCCCTTTGGGGGTCAAACGACCCTTTCACAGGGGTCGCCTAAAACCATCGGAAAACACATATATAATTACATATTGTTTTTGTGATTAATCACTATGCTTTAATTATGTTCAATTTGTAACAATGAAAATACATCCTGCATATCAGATATTTACATGACGATTCATAACAGTAGCAAAATGACAGTTACGAAGCAGCAACGAAAATAATTTTATGGTTGGGGGTCACCACAACATGAGGAACTATATTAAAGGGTTGCGGCATTAGGAAGGTTGAGAACCACTGCCCTAAGGTCTCTAAACGGTGTCCAGAAAAACCATTTTATGAACGCATGAGTTGCAATGGGTCAGCAAAGAGCCTTCAGACCCATTTCCGTCCTGTTCTGGTCCAAACCCTCCCTCTCAGTGGATCAGAGCCCAGCCGCACGGCGTCCTTGCCTCCAGCAGAGATGACATCACAGGCCACAGGCCCCGGTGCTCCTCATTTAGGGCTGCAATGACCCCACCCCCACCCGCCCTGCCACCAGGGGCTTTGCTCGCCCTGGAAGCCAAGCACATCCTCACTGTCCCTCGGCGGCCCAGCGCCATCGCGTTCTGCGTGCCCAGGATGTGCCCCTGAGGGTCCTGTGCTGGGCCCAGGAGCCTGCAACTTACCAGACCTGGGCAAAGCCCGAAGTCGCCTCCAGCAGCTGCTCTTCTCCCTGCCTGCATGGGGCAGCCCCTCCACATTCCTGCGTTCTCCGCCCGCTGTGGGCAAGGAGGCCCAGCTGTGGCAGGGGACCAAGTTAACTGCAGCATCACTAAGACCGCCCCTGACCTCGCCGCCTGCAGCCCGGTGGAGGTCAGACACCCTGATGATCAGCAGATACAGACGTGCACAACCAGGGGGTTGGGCAGGACTCCCAGAGCCCCTCCTCTCTCCCCTCCCTCCTCTAAGACAATGCACACAAGGCTGTGAGGCTTTGTAGTCTGACGGTGTGGGAGCCTGTGCTTCCTGGAGTGGGGCTTCTCTCGTCCCTGTCCCAGCCCCCTGAGCTCCGAAGCTCAGGTGACCTTGTGAAAGCTCAGCCTGCGTCTTCGAGGCTCCAGACCTGCCCCGCTGCTTTCCTCCCGAGCTTTCTGACCTCCAAACAGGCCACGGGCCAACAAGCCATGGCTGTCAGCAGTGCGCATTCTGCAAGTCATCATCCCCTCTGTCCTGAACTCACATCCCTCACACTGAAGGTGCGTGGGTTTGCAGGTGTTTCTCAGCCTTGTTGCAATCAGAGCTTTGGCTGTGGGCTGGTTGTCCCTCCTCCTCTCTGCCTAGGCTTCCCCCGCTGGGGCAGCCCCAGGACCTCTGTTGCCAGGCTGCGTGCCTCTCCTGGGAGCTCCTTCCCATCTGAGTCGGCAGAAGGCAGCCAGGGCTGAACCGTCCCTAAGGCAGCTTGTCCTTCCTCCGTCCTCACAAGTTCCCTCCCGTGGACCCTGCCTGGTTTGTTTTGTAAACTACAGCCCTTCAAGGGGCCTCTAGATTCCTGCAGGGAGAGCATGAGCGTGGAGAGCCAGAGTGGTTGGTGGGATGGGACACGCTACCCAGAGAATCTACAAAGGGGTCCATTTTGTAGCCTTGGCCCCAGAGCCAAACATGCCACCAGCCGGTGTCTGTCTCTCAGAGCAAACCAGCGCTCCAGGCCTCAATGTGGACGTCCCAGAAGTGGAGCTCCACGGACGTATTCCAGAAGAAATGCAACCCTGAAACTCCCCAAGGAGCGCCTCTTCAGAAACCAGGGAGAAAAGCTCGGTCACTGCTGTGTGATCTAAACGATCAATTGCATTCCAGAATTTTCCTCTAGTTAGAAAACCCAGCTACCAGCAAGGCATTTTTAGGCCGTCCGTTGTCTGGTTTTTGGCACTGTAGCGAACTGGTTAAAAACCCGTCTTTGGAATCAGATTGGAATCAAATCCCAGCTTTGCCACTTCACATCACTCGACTCCCTAAGCCTCCGATTCTGTCTATAAAATGGGGATCATTCCAAAGCCAACCCATTAGGCTGTTATGAGGATTGACTGAGAGGACCTATATCAAGCACTGAGTATGGAGTATCTGACGTAAAGGAAACAGTAAGCGTTAAGTTGCTACTATTACCATTATTAGCAATGATGAGAATAGGTGAAAGTAAGTATGGTAATTAAGACAAAGACAAGTGATATATCATTTATAGAATTGGGTCCTTACCTTGAAGTAAATAGATTGATTGCATTTCAATGTATTCCGCTGGTTTGTTTGTCCCCGTGACAAAGCACTAGAGACACAGACGTGACTTCAAGCCTAGCATTGAGCAGCTGCCTTCAAGCTTCCAGCCCCACACATTTCAAGCATTGTCACTGTGCAGTTTGAAGGTGCTCACCCAGGATACTACTGTTTTATAAAACAAACTAGAGGCCCAGTGCACAAAATTCGTGCACTTACGGGGGGGGGGGGGGGGGGAGTCCCTCAGCCCGCCCTGTGCCCTCTTGCAGACCAGGACCCCTCAGGGGATGTCCACCTGCAGCAGTCAGACATCCCTCTTGCAGTCTGGGGCTCTCACAGTCGGGGACCCCTCACTCCTTATCGCCCACTTTCTGGCTGAGCGGCACTCCCCGTGAGGGAGTGCACTGACCACCAGGGGGCAGCTCCTGCATTGAGCATCTGCCCCCTTGTGGTCAGTGAGCGTTATAGTGACCAGTCATTCCGCCGTTCGGTCGATTTGCACATTGGGATTTTATTATATAGGATAAGCAAAATTATTCGGGGGAGGTAGGGTTCCCATAAAAGGAATCAGGTAAGAGACAGAAATTAGAAGAGATGGAGAATGCCGGGGTCCAACCCCAGCAGGTCCAGGGGTCCCCAAAGGTGTAGACGGAGTCGGCGAAGAAGGAAGGACACGGAGACAGTGTTCAGTTGATCAGCAGCCTAGCCAGGATCTCTAGCCAGGATCTCCAGCCAAGTTCTGGTCTGGATCTCCAGAGAGGTTCTGCTGTTTATTGTCTTGTTACATCCGTATTTATACCAGTTGATTTTAATCCTGTCAATTTCTATTACAAAGGTTAGGGCGTTTCTTATCTCCATTCCAGGGAGTAAAGATTATGTAGCTTAAGCATGATTGTTTGTAGTGATTAACTACCCGCCTGGCACTTAGTTAAGGAGTTTCATCCCCTCCCTGACTTCAGGGAAAAATTCCTACCTGGGGAAACAACCTTTCTAGGAGAGGCATCCCCTCCCTGACTTCAGGGAAAAATTCCTACCTGGGGAAACAACCTTTCTTGGAGAGGTGACCTTGGTTAAAACACACAGCGCTAAGGGGAGCAAACATATTAAGAACAGTATGCTATATACGCCAGGTCCCTTGAAACATATGCTGTGCAGATGTTTCTTTCCTGCAGCGACTGTGTCAAGCAGCAAGGATGGACCGGCTTCCGGCAGGAGAACACTGTTCACAGCTCCTCATAGTGGGCCAGATGCTGGTGAAAATGGAAGCAGGCACCTGTCAATTGGACTAATGTATTTTTTTGTGAAACCTAGTTTACTAAACTTAAGGGCCTCAAAAATTAGGAACAACCGATTCTGCACTGTTATAAATGCAGCCATGTGTTTTCATCCTTTCTTTAACTATCTCAGAGCATATAAGACACATCCAAGGCTTGCAGAATTATCTAGAATCACCTGTGGTTTGAAGGCTGTATTCAAATTTGTAGCCCAATTACCAGGGTCAAATCATAGCCGTGAGATAGCTTATAGCTACACTTTGAACCACCCTCATTCTAGAAAAAGAGGAATTCACCCTTGGCGGTTTGTCTCAGTGGTTAGAGCATCGGCCTGAGGACTGAAGGGTCATGGATTTGATTCAGGGCAAGGGCACATACTCCGGTTGCTAACTCAATCCCCAGCCCAGTCAGGATGCGTGTGGGAGGCAACCAGTCCATGTGTCTCTTTCGCATCCATGTTTCTCGCTCTCTGTCTCTCCCCCTCCTTTCCATTCTCTCTAAAAAAAAAAAAAAAAAAATCAAAGGAAAAAATAGCTTTGGATGAGTATTAACTATCAAAAAAAGATGGGGATCCTATAAAGGTGCATGCCTCTGCCCAGGTTGTATACCTCTCCCACCAGCAAACAAACACAGACTTGCCTATTCCTGGCACAGCAATCACAAAGGCTAATCCAGAACTTACATACGTATTATAGTTTTGTTTCTTTATGATGTAACTCCTATCAATGATGAAATAAGAAGCTACCATTAACAGCATTAACTGGCTTTCAGATGAACTCATTGAAATATAGAATCCTGATAGTACAGATTCCTATGAACAAGAAAAAAAAGCAAGAAGTACTAGGACCCAAAAAGTTCCTTCCCCTCAGCTTAGGGTAGAAGCTTCCTTCCCAATCCCCCTAGCTCTGTCTAATGCCATCACCAATTTCTCAATCACCTAAAACTCTGAAACTTGGAGCAGCATCTTTGACCCACTCTCCTTTTGTGTCTCCTTTATCCCATTATTCATCAATTTCTAGGCTGTACTAGTATTTCCTTAAAAATTCACAGGTCCTTCTTTTATCTGCTCTCAGCCAGGGCAGGTCTTTCGAAATCACACGTTTGTGTATTACTACAACCCTTACTCCATCTCACCTGCTTGGCACATATCCCTGAAATGCCACCTCGTTTGAGACATCCCTCAGGGCAAACACATAGAACGGCAAGCTCCCCTCCCCTCCCCCCCTCCCCCCGCCAACTCCTACTGGCACTTCCAACATCAGTCTATAATCTCTATATAAAAAAGCCTAAGCTACTGTTATGATGGAACAACCAAAACGACCGGTTGCTATGACGTGCATGGACCACTAGGGGGCAAACGCTCAATGTAGGAGCTGCCCCCAGCCCGCAGGCCCCAATCGCCAATGGGGCCTGCCAGCCAACCTCCCAGTTCTTCCCCCCAGCCAACAGGTCCCAATCACCTGATCGGGGCTGGGCCCCCAGGCTGGGACGGGGAACCAAGGGTGGGTGGAGGCAGATACAGCCCCTTTACCAGGGGGGGCCAAGGGCCGGCTCCCTCCTCAGGGCCAGCAGCCAACCTCCCGGGTCCTTCCCCCTATTCCTCCTCCTGGTCAGCAGGCCCCAACCACCTGATTGGGGCCTGCCAGCCAACCTCCCAGTCCCTCCCCGCAGCCAGCAGACCCCAATCACCCACTTGGGGCCAGGCCCCAGGCTGGGACAGGAACTGGGATGGGTAGTGGTGTACAGGGGCGGCGAGGGAAGGAGGGGGGAGGAGGCGAGGAGGTGGGGAACCTGATCGGCCCTGATCGCTGGCCAGGCCTCGGGACCCCACCCATGCAAGAATTTCGTGCACTGGGCCTCTAGTCCACTATAATTCAAGGTCCTACATAATTTAGATTCTTCCATTAGACTTTCACCTCCTGGATGGCAAGGTTGGTCTTGCTGATCCCCTTTGTAAATCGGCATAGTGTGCAACGGGGAGTGGGCAGGGAGTAAATTAACACCAAATGACCCAACAAACCTTGAAGCTCATGGAACAGGTTATATTGCCAGCTGATCATAAGCACTGGAACCGAGTTGTTAATGAGAGGTAGGGATGTTTTGCTTTTGTACAGGTAGGAAAGCACGGGAAGGGCATTTTGCCGGATCAGTGCTTTGCTTGATCTTATAAGGTCTTGAGATCCTCCCGTGGTCGGCAGTTAGACAGGTATGAGCAGAGCAGGAACCATCGGCCAGGTATGGAATGTCACCAGGGCGGAAAGCCCCATGTACCTAGCAATGGGAAAACAAGGACTTCCCCCTGAGGGTGACCTTTCATCTACTAGCATTTCGCTGGTCGTGCGGTTCAGATCGCTCCCCCCTCCCCCCACAACCTTCCCTTCCTTGGCATGTTGCTAGCCAGTGATAGAGCACCTTAGAGGAGGAACAAGGGGCTGGAGAATAGCCTTGTATGACTCCCATACAAGTCCTTGCACAACCACCCTCCTAAGCATTAGGCCCTCAAAACAATGAGGTCCTGACCCACATCAAATGTCTTAGGACAAAAGCCTCCAGTCTGCTCACCACAGACTGAGCCAGAGTTTTGATCAAACTAGAGATGACATTTAGGCCTCAGTTGTGTTTCAGCTCCAGGCCCAGAAAAGCAGCAAAACCAGACAGAGCAATGTCAAGGCTAACATCAGGACCAGCTGCAATGACTAGTGACCCCCTGCCCTGGCACTGACCAAACAATAGAGACCATGACCCTGCGGGATGAATATTCTATTGAGCTCCTCCCCTGAGACTTCCAGATTAAAACCCTCAAGACAGCCCCAGCTGGTTTGGTTCAGTGGATAGAGCGTCAGCCTGCAGACTTGAAGGGTCCCGGATTTGACTCCAACCAAGAGCATGTACCTCGGTTGCAGGCTCCTCCCCAGCCCTGGCCATGGTCAGAGTGTGTGCAGGAGGCAGCCGATCAGTGTGTTTCTCTCACATGGATATTTCTCTGTCTTTCCCTCTCTCTTCCACTCTCTCTAAAAATCAATGGAAAAATATCCTGGGTGAGGATTAAAAAAGAAAAAGAAAAACCCTCCCGACAAAGGACTCAGCAAATGCTCTTTCTCTCTCTTGAGCACAGGTGCCTCTCCCCCAACCCCCTCCTTTCCCCGGGGTGCATGTCTTCACGCTCTGCTCGAACTCACACTCAGCACCTTTCCCCCACTCCTTCCCAAGGGGTGTCCTTACTGCCTTTCTTTTTCCTGAGCTCCAAGGGCCCTTCTTTTGCTCTGTAACTCCTTTCCTGAGCCCACGCAGCCCAGCTGGCTTGCCGTCTCTAGCCCTGTGACCGTCTACATAAACTTTCTCTTATCATTTGAGTTCCTTGGCTTTGAATTCTTTCTTTGCCAAACTCAAGTACCAAGGCTGCTGGACTGAGGTCCAATAACATTCTTGTGCCCTTTCTCGGCTCACACTTCTTGAGTGCAAAACAATAAAAGAATTCTTTTGTGGGTATTCGGAAATAGAAGCACAGACGTTAGAGGCTTGGATATAGAACTTTCTTAGAGTTTTCTAAGCATAATTTGAGGTTATGATAAATACCTGTCTCATAAGAGCTCATTGATATCTTTTTTTTATCATGTGTGCTTACATACGAATCAGAAACACTATATATAGGACCACTTAAAAATATACAAACAAAAGGACCAGTGACATTGAACAAGCAGTTGACATTTCTGGGCCTCAAATTCCTCCTCTGAAAATGAGGACGTTGCACAAACTAGATGAGCTCTCTGTTCCCTTCACTTCTGACGTTATTTTATTCTGTATGCAAAAATCCACTCTCTACTCCGAAAACCAGAAAATTTATTATTTTTTTATTTATTTATTTTTTTAATATATTTTTTATTGATTAAGATATTACATATGTGTCCTTGTCCCCACATTACCCTCTACCCCCCCCCCCCCGCTCATGCCCTCACCCCCCCCCCCCCCACCGTTGTCCGTGTCCATTGGTTAGGCCTATATGCTTGCATACAAGTCCTTTGGTTGATCTTTCCCCCTTACCCCTACCCTCCCCTACCTTCCCTCCAAGGCCCGACAGTCCAATCAATGCCTCTCCGTCTCTGGATCAGTCCTTGTTCATCAGCTTATGTTGTTCATTATATTCCACAAATGAGTGAGATCCTGTGGTATTTATCTGCTCTCCAGTTCCATCCAAGCTGTGGCAAGTGGTAAGAGTTCCTTTTTCTTCTTCCTCTTCTTAAAGAATACCTTTCAGCATTTCATATAATGCTGGTTTGGTGGTGATGAACTCCTTTAGCTTTTTCTTATCCGTGAAGCTCTTTATCTGACCTTCTATTCTGAATGATAGCTTTGCTGGATAAAGTAATCTTGGTTGCAGGTTCTTGCTATTCATCACTTTGAATATTTCTTGCCACTCTCTTCTGGCCTGCATGGTTTCTGTTGAGAAATCAGCTGACAGTCGTATGGGTACTCCCTTGTAGGTAACTGACTGTCTTTCTCTTGCTGCTTTTAAGATTCTCTCTTTATCTTTTGCTCTTGGCATTTTAATTATGATGTGTCTTGGTGTGGTCCTCTTTGGATTCCTTTTGTTTGGGGTTCTCTGCACTTCCTGGACTTGTAAGTCCATTTCTTTCACCAGGTAGGGGAAGTTTTCTGTCATTATTTCTTCAAAAAGGTTTTCAATATCTTGCCCTCTCTCTCCTTCTGGTACCCCTATAATTCTGATGTTGGTACGCTTGAAGTTGTCCCAGAGGTTCCTTACACTATCTTCATATTTTTGGAATCTCTTTTCTTTTTTCTTTTTTGGTTGGGTATTTTTTGTTTCTTTGTATTTCAAATCTTTGACTTGATTCTTGGGATCCTCTTGTCTGCTGTTGGATCTCTGTAAATTATTCTTTATTTCAGTCAGTGTATGCTTTATTTCTAGTTGGTCCTTTTTCATGTCCTCCATGGTCTCACTATACTTATTGAGGGATTCATTAAATTTATCTGCGTTTTCCATAAAATTCTTGAAAAACCTTATAAACATGGCCTTGAACTCTATATCCAGTCGTTTGCTTTCCTCCATTTCTGCCATTTGTGACCTGTTTCTTTGTCTCCGCATTTTTGCTGCTTCCCTGTGTTGATAGAGTGGCCCTGCACGCCAGGTGTCCTGTAGGGCCCAGTGGCTCAGCCTCCCCAGTTACCTGAGGTGGACACTCTTGGTGCACTCTTGGTGCCTTGGTTGTTGTAGGATCACTGGGAGGAATTGACCTCCAGGCCAATTGACTGTGAGAATCAGCTGTGTCTGAAGTGGGAGAACTTCTGTGCTGAAGACACCCTTCTGGGGCAAGACTTGCTTCAGTGGGGCTTTGGTGCTCACTGAGTCTGCTCCCTGAGTGTGTCCCTTATGGATCTGAGGAGTTGCAATCTGGATGGTCCCCCTCTGACCACTGGGTACAGTGGCTTCTGGATCTAAGGAGGTGCTAATTCAGCCTCTGCCTGAGGCCACACAGCAGGAGCCACGAAGAGGCTCAGCTGTGAAGCAATGCAAGCCGCTGCGGGGCCTTGGGCCTTCTCTTGGAAGTTCCGGGTCTGCCTGGCTCGGCTGCAGTTAGGTACATCCGAATGCAAAAGCCTCTGCTGCAGCCTGGGTGGGGCGGGGTCTCAGGGAATCAAAGGGCGGAGCAAGCATCTATGGCTGATTCTCCGCCCAGCCCTAAGGAGTCACGTGTCTCAGTGACCCGATAATTGCTGCAAGCACCTCTGAGGGAAAGCCGCCCTCAAGTTCGCCCGCTGCCCGACAGTCCAGCTTCTCCCCGTATGAGTCCTGGGTCCCCAGAGACTTCCCGGAACCGGAGATCAGAGCAGTCGGGAGCTTGTGATTCAAAAAAACAGCCGCGTCCTCAGGTGCCACCCCCTTTCTACGCGTGCGTGAGCCGCCGTACCTCTGCACTTCACCTCCGCAGCTCCTCTGGCTCTCAGTGTGCTTTTCTTTCCTTCTAGTTGTAGAATTTACACTCAGCCAGCCTTCCTGTTGTTCTGGATGATGTCCGCTCTGTCCTTTGTGGTACTTTTCAATTGTTGTGGGAGGCGGCAATTTCCCGGTGTTTATCTATGCCGCCATCTTAGTTTCTCCAGAAAATTTATTAGTTTGAGCATTTGTTTTTAAGCTTTCATAGACCAGCAAACTTCCCTTATCTCCAGTGGCTCTTCATAGGGTTAGCAGCCTTTTATTTTGACAAGAAAAGAGGGTTTTTTTAATTTTTACTACCAACCATTGGCATCATGTCATTTTAACAAGCCAGTTTAAGACCAGAAATTTAATTTCTAGATAAAAGATAATTTTTATATTTAATACATTTAGTTTAGTTAAAAAAAAAAAAAAAGATTGCAACCACCCTTTTTTTTTTTTTTTTTTTTTTTTTTTTTTTTTTTTGTCATTCTACCCCAGACTAGTGAAAACTTGGTCACAACCTGATATCAGTGGTCTTCCCAACCTACATCTTTTTCCCTCTGTTTGAACTAGGGTGTAGTAGACCCAGCTCCCCCTTCAGGGACATAAGTAAATCCACCTATTTATCACCTATAAATATTATGAAATCTAAAATTTCAGCATTGGAATTAGATTAACTTAGAAGTAAGGATAGTCAGAAAAATGTTTGCATTCTTTCTACTATCCAAACTGACAGCTGTCACTGGGCAGATCTCTGATTCTTTTCTTATTTTAAAAATATATTTTTATTGACTTCAGAGAGGAAGGGAGAGGGAGAGAGAGATAGAAACATCAATGATGAGAGAGTCATTGATCAGCTGCCTCCTGCATGCCCCACGCTGGGGATTGAGCCCAAAACTCCGGCATGTGCCCTGACCGGGAATCGAACGCTGACAGGGAATCCTGACCTCTTGGTTCATAGGCTGATGCTCAACTACTGAGCCACACCAGCTGGGCCAGATCTCTGATTCTTAAGGTGGGATTCGAACACTCGCAGCTGGCTATGCTTAAAAATGCTTATTTCCCACTAGCTCCCCTTTTAAAAATCCCATGTCAGTGCTTTATGCACCCTGGAATGAGACATGAAGGCAGCCTAGTGTATACATTTGATGTAGTACTGATATAAGGCTCCGTTTCTCCAGGTTTAACCATCTGTACACCATAAGCGTCTATAGACGCAAGCAGCAGACCTTTTTTAATTAAATTCAAAATATCGTGGCAGTTAACTGGTTAAATGGTCCCAATTATTATGGCTCCATGCAAATGTCTCTTCCTCCAGGAAGTCTTCTTCACCTCCCTAGTCAGAAGCAATCTGCCTTCTGTTGTATTTCCTCAGTTTGACCCTGGCCTATGGCACTTTCCAGTTTCTTCCACTTTTTGGTTATGGTACAATATGTAAAAATCTTATTTCTTCTACCAGATTGTAAAGGAACTACAGTGGGGCCTTGACTTACGAGTTCAATTCGTTCTGAGACCGAGCTCGTTAAGGAGCTCGTTAACTCAAATTACTCTATCAACTCAATGCAAAAAATCGGCCGAGAGACAGCTGGTATCTCAAAAAACTCGTTAGTCGGGACACTCGAGTGTCAAGGCCCCACTGTATGTCTTTAGACATCATATGTAACCAGACACTTTTAGCAGAGGATCCTACAGGAAATGGCTTCTCAGCACATAGAGGGTAGAATGAAGCAAGGGCAGAAGGAAAAAAGAAGTCTGTCCCCCAAGAAACAAAATGCTTATATTGGGTAGAAGGGAAAAGATTACAGGCATGGAGAAGTAGGCAAAAACAACAAGAATGGATATAATGGTTACAGATTACAAGCAATTGGGGCTGAAGGTTGCAAAGGGCTGGGTGCCTCCTCCATTGTTTCGGCAACAAGGTTGTTAATCTTTCCATGATGAGAGGCAGTTCTCAGATCAGAAGAGTGGACAGCATTTCAAGGTTAAGTCCCAGGTCCCAGGGTGTACAACTCCCAGTCAGGTCAGAATGTGCTTTCTTTAATCAAAACAAAACAATCAAGGTTAACAGAGCATGATTAATATTTCTTATAACTATAGCTAGTCCCACTGTTCTACTTATTCCTCCTGCCCCTAACAACTCTTCTAGGAAATCTATTAATATGCTAGTGGTAGGTTTAGTCAACAACTTTTGTTGACTAAAGAGCTTCAACCTTGGGGGGCGGGGGGGGGGGGGGGTTGGCACTAGAAGTCATCAATGGGGGGGGGGGAAGAAGACATATGTAATACTTTCAACAATAAAGTTTGTTTTTTTTTAAAAAAAAAATTCAACATCAAGCTATAAAGTTTTTTAATTTGGGTACATTTTTCCAGGAAATTACGTTAATCATTTATCATATAATTACATTCTCAGTCCAGAGGTTAAACTATACAGGGATGAGCTTTAATTGCAAATCCAAGCGAATTCTATATGAGATAATGGCATAGTGCCTACCTGGCACTTTACATAAGAACCGACTCTTGTATTCCCTGTGAGTCATAGGAAGAAATGAAACCAGATGAGTGAGGAACAGACTCAAGGCTCCAGCAAATGAGGGCAGAGATTAGATGTAGAACATTGCAAAGTTGGGGGAAGGGTGTGTGCTGAGATCCCAGGGGTGCTGGTTCTCTAAGTGGTTGGTGAGTCACCCCATCAAGGTGCTGATTAATAAACAATGGGATCTGGCCATGTAGAGAACAAAAATTGAGACTTGGTGTTAAATTCATTATAGGGAGTGAAGGAAAAATCACGTTCAGATTTCATCAATATCTAGTGAACACCTATTATATTCCTGGTTATACACTTGGGTGCTCTCAGATGCTCATTTAATTTGTTCTTCAGAACAACCCTGCAGAGATGAGTGTTACAGGGAATATTGAGAGAATCATCATGGTTGATGGCTAGGCAATTGTAGAGCAGAATTTGAATCCAGCTGTCCTTCCTCCCAGTCTCAGGTCCTCTTCATGACATTATGAATCTAGAGAGGTGGCATTTACAGACAGGGCACATTTGGGAGGCGTGGCCCACAACAGGGAAATATGCTGAGTTTGGTTTTGGACCCACAGATATGAGCTGTGGTGGGACATCCCATTGGGGACATTCTGTACTGACCTGGCTCAGTCTTCTTTCCATCCCAACTCACACAGAGCCTGTGACCTCCAGTGTGACCTCCAGTGTGACCTCCAGTGTGACCTCCAGTGCTTTTCTCCTCCTGGACACACTGCCCTGCCATCTCAGGCAACTGCTTCACCCAGTACCCTATTTTCTATCTACAACTCCCCAGCCGCCCAGGTTTCCAGTTGTCTCGTTCCCCTTACATATGCCTTTGACTTTTTTGAAATATCAGTCCCTGGATCTTTTTATTTTCTTCCAATTTTTTATGAGTTCTTCCAGGTTTCTCCATCTCCTGGAATGACCCTAGACTCCTTGGCTGGTCATCTAAATTCTGCTCTTGCCAGCACCTCTGATTCCCGTGCACCCCATCCCTCTGTAGCATCTCTCAAACAACACCCCAAGTGTGGCGCAGTGTTATACTCTGTCTTCACGCTTACTTAGCTGCCAGAGAAAGTTTTCTCAGTCTTGTAGAGAACACTTATCCATGATCTCCAACCTTGCCTAGCTCCTCAGCACCTCCCTCAATCCTTCCCTTCTTGGGGTCCCTTTCTGTTGCCTCCTATATCACAGAAAAATCCTCCAGATCATGCTCTCCCCATCACCCTCCCCTCAATGCCTACTCCCTTCCTTACTGCTTTTCCTCCCACGATGGAGAATCAGCTGTCCCTTCTGCCCAAGGCTAGGCCCCACCCTACCCTGCTTCCTCAGGACTCTGTTCCTTCCTAGCACTGTATGTCCTCTCTCTTAACCTCCAACCTCTCTTCCTTGACCTCACAGGCCCGCAGCCCTTGCCCAACTTATCTCCCCTGCTTATCCAAACTTCCCAAAAGAGAGTCCTGGTCTCAACTTCCTCACCTTGCCCTTGCCCCTCAGCCCACTGCAGTCTGACTTCCAACCAGCTAGTGAAACTACATTCCTAAGATCTTAAATGCCTTCCTAAATGACACAGATAATTTTTATCTTCCTGGACTTCTCTGCTCTATTTTTATTTTTAATTGTAGTAAAATACACGCCACATAAAATTTACTGTCTGGCCATTTTTAAGTGAAGTTCAATAGTGTTCACATGGTTGTGCAACCATCTTACAGAACTGAAACTCGGTCCTCATTAAACAGCTCCCCACTTCCCTCCGCCCCTGCCACCACCATTCTACTGTCTCTATGAGTTCAACGACTCTAGAAACCTTCTATAAGTGAAATTATATAGTATTCATCTTTTTTGGACTGCGTATTTCAAGGTTCATCTATGTTGTCGCATGTCAGAATTCCCTTCTTTTTTAAGGCTGAATAGTATTCCATTTTATGTATATGCCACATGCTGTTTATCTATTCATCTGTTGATGGACACTTGGGTTGCTCCCACCTCTGGCTATTGTGAATAATGTTGCTCTTTGGGATCCTGCTTTCATTCTTTTGGATATACACCCAGTAGTAGTATCACTGGCTGATATCATCTGCTCAGTTTTTAAAAAATATTTTTAAATTGATTTCAGAGAGGAAGGGAGAAGGAGAGAGATAGAAACATCAATGATGAGAGAGAATCAGTGACCAGCTGCTTCCTACGTTCCCACACTGGGGATCAAGCCCACAACCCGGAAATGTGCCCTGCCCGGGAATCAAACTGAGACCTCCTGGTTCATAGATTGATGCTCAACCACTGAGCCACAGGTTGCTCAGTTTTTAAAAGTCTATCGTTTCCTCCTTCTCTGCTCTCCACTACACTGTTTCCTGAGACCCCGTCCCATTTTCACTGCCAGTTCTCTTTGTACCCCTCCTTCTTTGTCTCCTCTCCCTCCAACTGCCCTAGGGGTCTGCTTCAGTCAAGGTCCAACCAGAAAAAACAGACACTGCCTTTCAAAGAAAAGGGTTTGATACAGAGAATTGGTTACAGAAAACATTGGAAAACTGGAAAAAAAAAATGTGAAGGAGAATGGCGAGGTAGCTCAGAGCAGTAACTGCAGGAAGCCACTCCCACCCTTAGGACTAGGGAACAAAGGAAGAGGTGAGGTCTAGAGAGTGACTTTAAAAATGATGTTGAGAGCCTACAGTTTCCTGGGCTCACTCTTTATTGATAAATTTAAGACATAAGAGTGGGAATTTAAAGTGTGTGGGTGGAGATAAATGGCCCAAATGGTCAGTTATTGAAATCAACCAAGATCTCTGAAACCAAGGAGCCTCCGTGGGGAGAGGCTCTTTATCTGGTTGTGTCACTGGTGATGTTGCATTCCAGATAGTCACCTTGAAGTGGGCGCCTCTTGGAGTGAGTGCCATGGCAATCAAAGCTGAAGTCAGGCACTTGCATTACAAAAAAGAGAAAAAACAACTGTCAGGGTGTATACTACAGGCAAAGACTATCAAACGAGCCAACGGATTATGTCTAGGATTGGACTTTGGGCATCACCCTTCTTTATGGAGCAGGAGGAAGAGGAGATATCCAAGGTGAGGACAGAGACCAGAGAAGTTCTGAGCCAGGGAAACGGAAGGAAGCGTTTCAAGGAGGAGGGGAGGGTCAGTTAGGTCAAATTTTATTGAAAGGATAAGGAAGTTAGGGACTGGAAAAAGGGTTGAATTCCATCAAAAAAAGAGGAGGTTTTGCACAATTTTAATAAAGTTGTGGAGATGGAAGCCAAATTGTATGAGATGAAGAAGGGACTGGTTTTGTAGGAGAGAGCAGAGCTGCAGGCTCTTTGTTGAAAGGGCAACATGGAGGTGAGGCAAGCCCTCCCATTGGGCAAAGTAAAAAGAGCCCCAGAATGTTCCTTCTCCTATTTTCTTCTCACTTCTCCTTTCTGCCCGAATAAGATCAGAGTGGGCTGAATTCGTGGCAGAACACTTCAACTGCCATTTTCTCCCTGTTGGCATAATGGCTTTTGAATGTAATTTTCACAGCTGGCATGAAATAAAATTCTATTCCTTCTCCAAACTTACACAAAGATCACTGTTGCTTTTCATGCCTATTCAGATAATGTGAATGAAATATAAAAATACACAATAATTTTTTCTTTTTAAAATATGTTTGTATTAATTTTTGAGAGAGAGAGAGAGAGAGAGAGAGAGAGAGAGAGAGAGAGAGAGAAACAAACATTGATGGTTGCCTCCTGTATGCACTCCAGGGACTGAATCCACAACCTGGGTGTGTGCCCTGATGGGGAATCAAACCAGTGACCTTTTGGTTCTCAACTGAGTTAAAATACATTATTCTACCAAGAAAAGTTATAAAATGCTTTTTTAAAAATCCTCATGTTAGGCTTTCAAAAATGTATTCTAGAACGAATATTCCAAGAATAAGAATCCTACATAATAAAAGGGTAATGACCAAATAGTGGAATGATCAGTCACTATGATGCGCACTGACCACCAGGGGGAAGACACTCAATGCCGGAGCTACCCCCAGTGGTCAGTGTGCTCCCACAAGGGGAGCGCTGCTCAGCCACAAGCTGGGCTGGTGGCGGGCGAGCACAGCTGTGGTGACGGGAGCCTCTTCTGCCTCCATGGCAGCACTAAGGAAGCCTGACTGATGGCTTAGGCCCGCTCCCCACAGGGGCTCCCGGACTGCTAAAGGGCGCAGGCCGGGCTGAGGAAACCCCCCCACCTCCCTCAGTGCATGAATGTTGTGCACCGGGCCTCTAGTGCTGTGATACGTTGTTTTGTTAACTCACCTAACAGCATTTGCCCCTGGCACAAGGAGATCATGAACAAATTCCTCTGAACAAGGAACAGAGATGACTAAGAGAACTTTTCTAAGTTATAAACCTTGGAGGTTTGGAAATTTGGCCCATTTTCAACTTGAAAGCAACCACTGCAATGCTAATGAGGCAAACTTGCATGTGTGTCAGAAGCTGAGTCACCAGGTGACAGAAAAGCCCAGGTAACACTGGCCCAAGCAAAAGTCAGTGAGTTGAAATGCAGTGGACTCTACCGAAAGTCACAGAGACCTACTGACAGAGAAGGTCGCCACACAGCCTTGAAATTCAACATCTAACAAAAATTTTCAGTATCAAAAGTTAGACCTGCCACTAGGTAGATCTAGGTTCTTATTTGAACTTAGATAAAAACAGATAGCCTAGCACAGGGAGTATGTGAACTTGGATTGAGAAACATATATTTATATTCATTGATCTCTAACTGGAATTTAGTATTTTTCTTCCATTATGAACTTAGGCAACAAACCTCTAGAATTAACTGAAATCACGGATTTTTCATATCACCTTATAGTGGTTGCAGAAACTTTGAAATTGCCTTTATACTCATCACTACTAGTTATTATATATGCCACTAGAATTTGATTACATGCATTATAAAGAAGCACGTGCATTATTACACCAGAAATTTGGGGCTCAAACATATTTTTTGATAACTTTATGTCATAATTGGATTATTCAGTTATTCTGTGTATTCTGTTTTATGCACTTAAAAACCCATTCTGTAGTCTTTACCGGACTGCCAATGGGGCTCATTGCACAGAAAGATTAAGAAGCCCCGACCTGGTATTTTATAAACAAAGCTTATGGTTCATCATTTCTATTTGCAAGCATAACGATATGAACAACAGACTCTGTTTGCACCATTTGGTGTCCTTAGTAAGTTGGAATCCACATATAATTTTTGCAAGATTGTGTTGTTTAGGACAAATCATTTATTCCATGTTTGTCTACGCAATATAATTTTGGTTCCAGTGTAAGGAAGGAAAGATATTTTACTTCCCTTTGGAGGCCTGTTCGATCAGAATGCTCCCGATTAATGGTTGAAGCTGGCACAGACTCCAAGGTGGCCAAGTCTCCATGTGAACCATGGGATTTGAGTCTAACCTCCAGGGAGGTGCTGGGGTCCCCAGACATTCCTCATGCAACCAATGGCCCTGGAAAGAACATCTGGACAAATTCCCAGCCTAGAAGTGCAGCTCGGTGTGGGAGGTGAGGCACTTGGGGAAGCACTTCAGAATGCTAGCAAGTCTACAGTGAAACAGTTTTGGGAGAAAAGGAACATCTGGAAGATTTCTTTTGTGGTTAGACCACATCTTGTTGACTTAAAAGATCCGAAATTTTCCTTAAAAATGTCAAAGCTGTTTTTAGAGTTCTGATCGCTCATGTCCCAAAGAACCCCTCATTTATTGCTCACTAGGAAAATATGTTGGATAATCAAAGCCAATTTATCAATTTAGCCTCCCATAAATTACTGTATCTGTTATAGCTACTCTCTTGGCAAAGAAATCTTGAACACTTCATAGAAAAATGTCCCTGTACTGCCCCCAAGAGATAGAATCACAGAGGTAGCTTCTGTAGTCTGAGAACTATGGATCCTGTAGAGTCTATTTAAGGACTCGTATGTAGAGTTATGCTCAAGATACCAGGAACACTAGTTGAGTGACCAAGGCAAATATTCCTGGGATTTATTTTTTTCCAGGCATCAGCCAGAGATTTTGGTGAAATGTTCTGTCCAGTGCCTAGTTCATAACTACACATCTGGTGAATGAACAATAAAATTGTATTGCTCGTGGTTTAAGCATAACATTCTCAGAGAGGGAAGGAAAAAAGAACTATGTTTGCCTTGGCACAGAACTTTGAAGGTAAAGAAAGTATGTAAATAAGAATCCATTCACAGCAGCATGAGTTCACAGCATCTAGAACTTCAGGGTTCCTCCATGCTTCTCAAAATTTATTTGCACGGAACACCTGGGCATGGTGGATTCCGATGCAGTAGCTCTGGGGTGGGGACCCAGGTTTCATTTTTCTTTCTTTTTTTAAAATTTTTATTTTAAATTTTTGAGGAAAAGAGAGAGACATGGATTTGTTGTTCCATTTATTTATGCATTCATTGGCTGATTTTATTTTTTATATTTTGATTTTAGAGAGAGGAGGGAGAAACATTGATGAGAGAGAGAAACATCAATTGGTTGTTTCTCATACGTGCCCCAACCAGGGACTGAATCGGTACCTTAGGTATGTGCCCTGACCAGGAATTGAGCCAGTGACCTTTCGGTGTATGAGATGACACGCCAACCAACTGAGCCACAATGGCCAGGGTCATTGGTTGATTCTTGTATGTGTCCTGACCAGGGATCAAACTTATAACCTTGGTGTATTAGGAGATGCTCTCATTAACTAAGCTACCCGGCCAGGGCCCAGATTTTATTTTTCTGACAAATTCCTTGGCAAGTAGAATGGGGAAATAGGCAGATAGCTGATTCAAATCGGCCCCTTCCAGCACCCTGACTCACCTGCCTCCTTCTTCCTTACACAACTACTCCCTTAAGCATTAAGACAATGAGATTCAGAACAACTTCAAATAATCTTAGGAACAAAGCCTCAGGTCTGTTAACCACAGAGACAGAGTCTTGGTCAAACTAGAATAACATCTAGGCCTCAGTTGTATTTCAGCTCTAGGCCTAGAAAAGTGGCAAAACCAGTCAGAGTGTTGCCATAGCTGATATCAGGACCAGACTCAATGACTAATGACCCCCTAATCTAGCGCCATGGCCCAGAAAGGTCACACCTGGAGAGTTGATGAATATTCTATTGAGATTCACCCCTAAAATTCCTGTTTTTAGAAAACAGATAAAAACCCTTAAGACAAAGGACCCAGTGTGTGCTCTCCCTGGAACATGTCCTTGCTCCCGCCGCCCACCCCCCCACCCCCCACCCATTCTTTCCTTGGCACGCATTTTTGCTTTGTTTTCATAGCACTAGAGTTCTGGGTTCTGAATTCTTTCTTTGCCGAACTTAAGAACCGAGGTCCATCATCACCATCTATATATATAAAAAGCCAGCGACCTTAATGCCATCATGACTAGAATGACCAGAGACCAGAACACCTCTCCCAGGCCAGCCTCGCCCCCCAGCGGGGACCCCCACCCTGATCTGGGGCCCCCATCAGGGCAGGCCAGCTGGTCCCCACCCGTGCACCAGGCCTCTATTCCTATATAATAAAAGGGTAATATGCAAATTGACCCTAAAGGTGGAATGACCATAACGACCGCTGGACCAGTCACTATGAGGCACACTGGCCACCTCTCGGTCCCTTTCCCCGGCCAGCAGGCCCCTGATGGCGAACAGGGAACGGGGATGGGTGGCAGGGGATGTGGGCGGTGCCAAGCCAAGGCCCCCACCCCATTGGTCGCCCCACACACAGAGGGCAACCCACAGCAGGGGTGGGGCCTGTGAGCGGGCAGGAACAGCTGACCTCTCAGTCCCTTCCCCCATCTGTCAGGCACTGATCAGCCAATGGCAAAGGGGGAACCGGGGGTGGGTGGTGGGGCCGGCTGTGGGCCCACAGCCGAGGAAGATGGCCCTGATCACAGGTCAGTCCTAGGGACTGTACCCACGCATGAATTTCGTGTGCTGGGCCTCTAGTTAACAATACCAATGTTGCTGTTCCTTGAATCTTAAGGACTTATAGACAATAACGGAGCTAGGACTAGGATTTGCTTATAAATAACACCAAGCAGCTTAGGCTTTCTTTAGCAAGACCATGTCACTTTCATAAGTAAAAAATATTATTTCTACAATGACATATTGCTAGTAAATTTTTGCCTTACTCTTTCCAGGTTACCTAAAAGTCCTAAAGAAAAATCAAGTGTGGGACAATCTATACTGATAAAAGGGTAATATGCTAATTAGGGCGGACGTCTTCCAGGTGTCCTTCCGGACAAAGCCGCAGCAGCTGCCTGGGGCTCAGGCAAGCTGCGGATGGCAGCTGCTGCTGCCAGGGCCGGCCCGAGGCTCAGGCAGGCTGAGGATGGCGGCTGCTGCTTGGAGGGCCTGAGGCTCAGGCAATGAGAGCCGGGTTGAGGCTCAGGGAAGCCGCAGTGGCTGCGAGGTCCGAGGCTCAGGCAGCCTTGGTGGCCAGCAGTGGCAGCAGCAGAGGCATGATGGGGGCAGCGCCTTCCCCTGATTAGCCAGTTGCCTCCTGCAGAGGGAGGCCAGACTGTGGCTTAGGCCTGCTCTCCTGGGCCTAAGCCATCAGTAGGACATCCCCTGAGGCCTCCCAGACTATGAGAGGGGGCAGGCCAGGCTGAGGGACCCCCCCCCCCCGCCCAGTGCATGAATTTTCGTGCACCGGGCCTCTAGTATTATCTATAAATATCAAAGTGTTATTTTTCCTTGAGGAGTTAAAGTTCTATTATTAATAAACCTATGATATTAAATTCTTTGCTCTTCACAAAAATATCTAGGACTTTCCTTAAAATGTTTTGTTAAGGAAGACACTGCTTATTATGGTATTAGTTTACACTTTTAGATAGCCTGAGAAGTTATATTTATTTTAATTATATAAAGACTTTTTAGTACTTTTTGGAGGCAATTATCATCATTAACACTTCATTGCATTTTGGGAATAACAAAAACATTATTGTTTTTTAATGATAGTACTAACCTACACCAAAACCAAATGCTTTTATGTCTCACTTCCACACTAGGCAGACAGGAGTTTTGCTTCTGCAGTATTTAGCACAAATGCCTTTAGATATACTGTTTACTTTCTCTTGTATTTTTAAAGAGTTTGCATTTTTAATGGCCCTAGTTTATTGGAGGACAATTCCCCGTGGCGCAGTCAGCATTCATTATTAATGTTTTCTATTCTAAGGCAGATGGAGTTCTGTAAATCTAAACATGTGATTAGCACACTCTGTTTTTGCTATAAATGATGTGTCAACCTAAAGGCAACAATCCTATTCACATACACTCTCCTCACAAAGAGAATGACCTTCCATAATTCTCTGAAACTCAATAATATGGATTTTCCTCAAGGAAACACACTGTGATGTTTGGATTAAAAACAAAACAAAACACTGCTCTATTTTTATGGTCATTGATATGGAAGGTTTCCACACATCTTCCTTTGAGTTTGAGAAAGGTAAGTGAATGTGTTCCCATCTTGAGATTAACTGGCATATATGCCACTTTAAACTCTGCTCACTAAAGAGTTTTACAGGGAAGTCACGTGGCCAGGTATGCCTCAGCAGCCTGCCCTTCGCGGCCCCTCCCACTTCACAGATGAACCAGCCAAACTGTAGACAAAGCCTGAGAGAGCAGCCTCAACGCCCAGGGATGCAGGACTCATACAAACTGCCCCATACCCATGTCCTTCCCTTAGAGCTTCCAGTATTAGTCAGTAAAGGCGTTAGCTTTAAGGGGGGAGGAGGCGATAAAAAGAGGCACAAGGAATTTTCTATATCTCAATTTGAACAATGTCTACACAGGTGTTTACATATGTAAAACTTCATTAAGCTAGAGTGAAGTATTTTACATACCTCACCGCTGAATTAATACATACAAGGATCCATTTGCATTGTGCATTGCTGTTTCTTTTGCAGTAAACGCCCCTGAAATAGCTGTGGATCCAATGATTTCCTTATAGGCTTCTTCCTTGGTGCCCTCCTCTGTGACCAGAATGTAGCTCACCAGGCCTTGTTGAGTTGTCAAAACAGCTATGCAGACAAGACTGAGGCAGAGAGAGGACACGGGCTCTTGCTGAAAGGATGTACATAAAAAAGGGGGTCATGTAAAACAAGGTGCCAAGGTCCAAATCAACAGAGAACTGGGGGTAGGAAACAGGTACCAGGCTTGGTCACTGAACACATCAGACCAACCACCAAAGTGACTAAGAATAACAAGTGAACCCTTGCTAGTTTGGCTCAGTGGATAGAGCATTGCCCTGCGGACTGAAGGGTCCCAGGTTCGATTCCAGTCAAGGGCACATGCCCATGCCTGGGTTTCCAGCTGGGTCCCCAGTGGGGGGCATGCAGGAGGCAGCCAATCAATGATTCCCCCTCATTATTGATGTTTCTATCTCTCCCTTCCTCTCTGAAATCAATAAAAATATATTTTTAAAAATTAAAAAAAAATAAGTGAATGGGGTGGACCAGCCAAATAGCAAATAGCAGTGTCTACCTCCTTGACATTAACAGGTATTTCATTTAAGGAAGGAACTGACCTCAATTTAACCAAAATAATTCCTATCCATGATAGCTCTCTACAACCCTTCAACTTGGAATTATTCTAAAGTAGAACAAACTGTCTTTCAAAGACAATATACTTGTACCTCTACCAATGAAGCCTTTATGATGTAATATTTGAAGTTCCCTCATTCAGCTTGCTGCATCTTGACCATTTCTGGCATGCAAGGTTATTGTAGGCCATGCTAATTTATAGTCCCTCTTCAACTGCAGTGGTTACAGCAGCCATACCTATCATTTATCATCTAACTACAGTGTTCACAAATGTGCCCCACCCTCCCATCCTCCGACTGGCAGTGTTGCTGCAGATGTACATAATTGCCAAAGTCTTCAGGGCGGGACAAGTCACTTTTCTCTAACGCCATTCAATTTTGTTTTACATTTCCATCACTTCCAAATTTCTTATTCCATTGCCTTGCCTCTTTGTTTATCCATTACATGTTTATTTTTAAATTATCATCACTATACTTTAAGAGTACACAAAGTCAAAGGATTTTTGATAACATTTTCTGAAAAAAAGGAGTGAAGAGTATAGAAATATCTTCCAATATCGTAACTGTGGTTGGGTATAGGTGTATTAAGTTATGGTCCCTGCTTCCTTTTTCATTTTAATTGAGAGAGAGAGAGAGAGGGAGAGAGAGAGAGAGAGACTTGTTGTTCTACTTATGTATGCATTCATTGGTGAATTCTTGTATGTGTCCTGACAGGAAACCCACAACCCTGGCATATTGGGGGGGGGGAGGGGGGCGGGGGGGGGGGGGATGCTCCAACCAACTGAGCTACCTGGACAGGGCCCATTTCAAGAAGGCAATTTAGTGTTCTGTTGCTGTCCTGAGCGAGAACAGTGACTATCTGTTACGGTGACGGTGATGCTAGGAATCATTTGTAAATTCCCTACCGGCCAATAACGGTGCCAGCAGCAGTGGCGTCTGGCGAAGAGTGAGTCCGAGACACACAAGAACCGCTCAGGAACAAACAGCGTTCCTACAGGGCGGAGGCTCCGCATTTCCCGGGTCCCCTCTCCTGCGCCTCTCCATCCCTGACCTGTGTCCACCTCCTCCATCCTCCCTCCTCGCCCAACTTCCACCGGCTGCCCAGGGTGCCCCGAGCTCCCAGCCTTCCTCTCGCCTCCGCCAGCGGGGCTGGGAGGCTGGTACCCACCGACCGCGCCTGCCCCGCCCGCGCACGCGCAGAGCCTCTTCTCGCGCGACCGCGCAGCCATCACCAGCGACAACCCCACCCCGCCCGCCGAGGGATGCGAGGTCCGCAGCCAGCCAGCTTCGGACTCTGTGGTCGAGCGACGGGCGTCGCCACTATCTCCGGACTCCTCCTACCCTACACGATCCCCCCTCACATTCCTCGGCACCGAGTCCACAGGGCGCGCGTTGGGCCTCAAAACAGTAACTTGGAGGGTCCCCACGCAGGAAGGTGCTGTGGGGCAGGAACGGAACGCGCGGCCGCCGAGCCCCGAGCGGAGCCCCGCCCCCCAGGACCGACTTCCTGCCTCCGCATTGGCCCGCCTGCCCGTCAGTCTCCGCCCATGGGGCCCGCCGGCCCTCCTCCGGGTCCCCCCGGCTGCCGGATCCCGCCCTCTCTGTACGTTACTTCAGTGCCAGCCGGCTCCCGGACTGGCCGCTCCGCCGCCGCGCACCTGAGTTGGCACTGCCTCGGGGAGACCCGGCGAAGGGGAGGGCCGGGCCGGAGCTGATCATCGCCCGGGCGGGGGCAGGGCCGCGGCCTCTTTGCCGGCAGCACCACCTGTCGCGGAGCGAGACGTCGGGTAAGGCTCCGTGCGGCACGCGGCTGCGGGCGGCCTGGCGCGGCCGGCGGGCCGGGCGGGGGCTCCGGGAGGCGAGCGGGCGTCGGCCTCCTGCCGCCTGGCCCGGGAAGCCGAGCCTGACCCGCCGCCGGCTTCCGCGCGTGCGGCCGGCGAGGTCCCCGCTTGGCGGTTGGGGCGGCGGGGTGAAGGGAAGGGGTTCGCTGAGGGCGGGGGGGAGCGGCCAGGTCGCGGAACCCCCAGTTCGGCCGGCCACCGCTCTTCCCCGGCGCCCGGTTTGGGGGCGTGACTTCCCCGTTTCTTGACTCGCTGGTCCCGGGGCGACCCTTTTCCCGCGCGGAGCGAGGCCCTGTGGCCTCCCCAACGCGAGCATCTCTCTCCCCTCCCGCGCCCTTTACAGACCGATTTTGAGGCTCCGAACCTCTTTGGCAACTTGGCCTCTTTTTCTGCAGGGGTGAGTTCATGATGAGTTAGGCGGGTGCGTGCGTGTGTGTGTGTGTGTGTGTGTGTGTGTGTTTGTGTGTGTTCTTCGCTGGAAGGAAGTTTGCTGCGGGCTAGAAAGTTCTAAGATCGGGCCGGTTCCGCCCATTCATAGGAAATTGCATCTGTGGACCACGATTGGCAGGTGTTTGACTCAAGCCGGTGATAACCATCGCTGCTTGTGTGTGGTTCCACCCGTGGTCTTGGATTTGACTTCCTTGATTCCGAAGATAATTCTAGAAAATATGTGTTGCCCTTTCAGGAGAGGCTAACCAAAATAATAAGTCGCAACAGAAGTGCTTCCCTGCTGAAGCTATTTCATATCTGACTTACCTTCCTAACACTTGCGGCGATCACTTCTAAGCAAAGCATTTCATAGCGTTGTTTCTTTCAGTTTTGCAATTGATGATGGTAACGATAGAAGCACGTATTGTCCGCTACATGAATTGTCTCCAAATTGCACTTTGAGATAGTACTGTTATTCTGTTCAGTTTACAAAGATTACAGGTTTTAAAGGGCAAAACCTGCATTCAAACCCGGTAATCTAACATAATAGCTCCAGTCCCTTCATAACCCTGTAAAGCTAATGGCAATGCTTTACTCAAAAGTTTTTCTCTTCAGTTGCCAAGCATTCTGGAAGTTAGAGAAGATACAGTATCAGATATATATAGTTTCGTGTATGTATATATAAATACACTCATACATCTACACATGTCAGTAATAGTAGTTACACAAAATATAAATATTTAATCTATTGTGTAATTACGTATGTACATATACATACATATATACACATGCTAGTTATAGAAGTTACACAAAAGATAGATAGCCCTAACCGGTTTGGCTCAGTGGATAGAGCATCAGCCGGCGGACAGAAGGGTCCCAGGTTCTATTCCGGTCAAGGGCATGTACCTTGGTTGTGGGCACATCCCCAGTAGGGGGTGTGCAGGAGGCAGCTCATCGATGTTTCTCTCTCTCTCATCGATGTTTCTAACTCTCTATCCCTCTCCCTTCTTCTTTGTAAAAAATGAATAAAAATATATGTTTTTTAAAAAGATAGATAAATATATAACCTATTATATAACTACTATAACTAGTTGTTACATGTTGCTATGTTACATGGCTTGCAGAAATACAGAAAAAAAAACAGTTTATATCTTATAATATTGGACATTTAAATAATCAACTGTGAGCTCTAATTTTGTAACCTATATCTGACATTTTTATGGTAGTTATAAAGACTTAAAGTTAGACATAGAGACCAGAAATTCTGTTATAACCTTTACCGTGCATTAATAGGAAATGTTGGGCTATGCTTTTGTTGACATTCTTCATTCTCTTGAGAATTAAAACAGTCTCTCACTCAATAGTTACTCCTGTGAAAGAACTGCTAATGGATTTCTCCCTTAGAAGGTGTTTGTGTATAATGTTTTTGTCTTTTTAAATATAAGAAAACACATTAAAATTTCATAAAGGAAAAAACCCATGTATCATTTCAGAATTTCTTTTATAAATTAACTCTTATATAAACTAAAATAAATTCTAATTTATGTTGGTGAATTTCAGAAAAACTTAGCCATATTTTGAAATATAAATAACACTAAAACCTATAGTTTACTAAGGATAATATTAGAGGAATAAATTCATACTAAATATATAAATTACATTTGATTTTATAAAAAGGTAACTATTTATTAAAAGCTATTTTATTTGAAAATCACCATTTTCATTATATGACTGTATATTATATCTCCTTTGATCAATATAAACAAATTTCAAAAGCAATGAAAATACTGATTTTCTAGATATTGTTTAGGATGGCATTTGATGATGCTTGCATCTGTATGTCATTCAAATTCGCATTCTTGACCTGGAGATTTAGTTTGAAATAGTTTAAATAAATATTAACCCTGATTATCCTCATAGCCTCTTAATAAAAACATCACATTAGAATATGTTATGCAGAAACTAACAAGCATTTAGAAAGCACTTCTGGCCACCTATTACAGTGGGGCGTTTAATTCGTTCGGAGACCAAGCTCGTTAAGGAGCTCATTAAGGAGCTCGTTAACTCAAATTACTCTATCAACTCAATGCAAAAAATCTCCTAGAGACAGCTGGTATCTCAAAAAACTCTATCTCAAAAAAACTCGTTAGTCGGGACACTCGTTAGTCAGGGCCCCACTGTAGTAATATTAACAATGATGCTTAATTAAGAAGTATAGAGCACTTAGAGGGCACTGTGATAAGCATATTACACGGATTATATAATTTAAATCTTATAAAAGCCCTATTTGGTAAGTCCTGTTGTTTATCAACCCCACTTGAGTGATGAGATTGTAACTTCCTCTAACTTCCTCAAGATCACAGAGCTAGCAGTGGCAAAGCCAGGGTTTAAATCCAGCTGTTTGATCCCAGAGCTTGCTTTTGATGGTTGTGCTACACTGCCTGGATATGGATACTATTGAATAGACCTTCAGGTCAAGTAGTCAAGCTTTTTATGATAGTACAGCTCTGAAGGTGCTTTGTTATCTGATGACGCTTTATATATGTCATCATCGCTGCACACCAACTCTGCAAAAGAGTTTTCCATCTATTTTATTGATGAGACAGTGAGACTTCTAAGTCAGTAGTTCCCAGACTTTTGGACTTTGTGGGCAAGTCAAAAAAGAAAAAGAAAAAGGACAGTCTGTATAGGGGGCTATTAGGACCAGACATAAGATCGAAAACCTAATTCTGTTAAGGGTAAGAACCTATTTAAATGCTAACTACAAGCTATCGTCCCCATCCTTTCATAAAATAAAGGACATTGTTACCACCAAAAAAGGTAGGAACATCATAATTACAGCATGAAAACAAAGACAAATTTAGTGTTATGAAAAACTATATTACATTGTCCTAGTTTTTCTTATTTGGTCACAGACCAATTCAGAGAGCATCTGGGATTGCCCGAGTGACACAGCTGATTCCAAACTGGTTATTTGCTGAGTCCAGATTCAGATTCAGCTCTGTCTGACTGCAGAGTTTGTGCTCACTGCAGCAATTCATGACCTCTCTCTAATTTGCATCTCCAGTGCATTGACCTTCTCCTTTCTCCCCTCAGGTAGGGAGGGGGCCAGGGGAGTAGTCTCCAGCAGCCAGTGGCCTAGCAGTTTCTGTCCCAGTCCAATTTATAAACAGCACTCAGAGAGTGAGTTCTACTGCTCCCCAGGGCAAGACACTGGGAATGACACATCAGGGGAGGAACTCCAGGTATATCTCAATATCCAAGAAACTCTCAAGTAAGCAGCTTGATTTTACATATTTATTCAGAATGAGAAGTTCCACCTTTTTTTGGTTTCGTTTTTACTTCACTCATTTTTACAGTTCTCTTTCCATCATCTATCTATATATATAAAAGGCTAATATGCTAAGTGTCTGTCTGGGTAATGACATCACAGAGCAACACCCAGCTTCCTCTCCCTAGAGAGACTAGCCTCCTTGCAGCTTCTTCAGCCCAGGAACACGGCTTGCTTTATAGCCAGGTGCAAACATTTTACACTTTAACCAAATGGCTGTGAAGCGTTTTCCTGTGCCTCATCTCATTTGATCCTCACAGAAGTCTTGGAGTAGGTAGATAGGAGACTCGATGGAATTCTGTTTTCATTAGCCAGAAAATGGAGATTTAGAAAGCTTAGAAACTTGACCCGACTGAAAAGAAGTAAGAAATGGTGGACCTTGAAAATGACTTCAGGTTTTCTCACTGCACAGAATATAGTCAAACACTGCTGCAGCTAAATATTTTACCCTTTGTTCTCCCTGCATGATCTACAATAATAATCTGCTTCATGTTGATATTTACTGCTGTGTTGTTGATAATTACCTAAAAGAGAAGTTGGAGTGCTTCACTGGGCTAGAAAAAGTTAGCTACATCAGAAAGCAGGTCTAATTAAGCAAATTTATTCTATATCTATAGAAGGCTAAGTTGACTCGCGCATGCGCAGTACATATAAAGTTCTCTCTGGTGCCAATCGCACGCATGTTTCCATCTGTCATTGTCTATCGTGAATTTGGTTGACACTTCTATTATAGAGAAAGGGTGAATAGCGATATTAAAATATTTCTTCTAATTAATTTCCTTTCAATGTGCACAAATTCGTGCACCGGGCCACTAGTATCTATATAACATAAGAGTTAGGTGTGATTCCCCTCTCTCCCATTTTATCTTGTCTCCAGCTGGTCCTAAGCCCACCTGTCTGTCTGTCTGTCTTTCAGCCCTTGGATCGAATTTTGGCAGGTTTTTTTCCTTAAGTTACTTATTTATTTATTTTTATGCCTGCTTGTTCTAAAGGCACTATTAACTTATAGATGATCCTTGAATAACTTGAGGGTTAAGGGAGCTGACTAGCCACACAGTCAATATCCACGTATAACTCAAGTTGGCCCTCCACATAAACAGGTTCTCAACCATGAGTCAGAAATATAGTTGACCCTTGAACAACGTAGGTTTGAACTATGTAGGTCCACTTATACACAGATGTAAATCCATTGCGGATTTAGGTGCATTGTTCAAGCATCAACTATACTCTTATATTTTACTGTCTATAACTTAGTAATAAAATAATAATTTGAGTGATATAACATTACTCTTTAAGTCTTTATAATATTTTTTTGCATATCTTTCATTTGATCATCACAATTATGAGGTAGATTTGACAGGTAGTGTTATCTTTATCATACAGGCTAAATTCAGTATTTGATAGAAGCAAATTTTTAAGCAGAGCTGAAAATAGATTTCATATCTCAAAATGTTGATCTTAACTACTTAAAGAAAAAAACTGCTTCTCCCTACTCACAAATGCAATTCTTTTGGCCACCAGATTTGTTTTCCCCACATCCAGCAATTCTCCAGTTCTCAGCAGACACTGACAGGGTGTGCTACAATTTAACTGCATTCTGACACTGTCTGTCTGGAGATAGCCTCACATTGTACAGGTTAAGGGCTCAGTCCCAAAAGATTGCCCGCACTGCAGATGCCATTCCCAAGTCCCAGGTTGTGATCTATACTTCTGACCAGCCCCTTATAAACCAGGACTTCCCACAACCCCCTCCTCAGATTGGATAATTTGCTGAAATGGCTCACAGAACTCAGGGATACACTTTACTTATGTTTACCAGTTTATTATAAAAGGGTATAACTGTTAACCTAAAAACAAAAGGCCAAAGTGAAAGGCAACAAACATTTATTTGAGATCCAAAAGACTAGTTATTTAGGAAGCACTGATTCAGGTAGAAACCAAGATGGTGTTCCAATTAGGAGGTCAAGGCAAGGGGTATTTGTGAGAAAGGGAAGGGCAACAATTACATAAAGAAGGAAGGACTTTCTATGGATGCAGGTAAGCTAACATAGTGACGCTAATCCTAAAGAATGTCTTTAATTTTCAGTCCATTGCTCATAAAGTTTGCTCTTGTTATCTTTACAAACAGTTGTTTGGGATACAGTGCTGCTTTAGGCTCAGTCCAAAGGTTATTTTGCCCAGTTTTAACACTCTGATGGTTTGAGGAGTAAGACATGCACGGCAGTTCCTCTGGGGTGGCAGCACTGACTCCATTTTAAAGTGGTTCCATTTATATTTTTCACATTTTCCCCTTTTGATCAGTACTTTCCTTGAAAGCATCATTGATCAGTCATTGGAAAGCAACACTGATTAGTTACTAAAAGCATTGTTGGTCCCTCATGGCCAGGAAGGCTCATTCCTAGTATGTCATGTTCCACATAGGAGGGAAGGTGGTTTTCTTAGGAGCCTGGGGCCACATCTGCGCAGTCAGAGCACCAGAACTGAAGGCTTTACTGTCATGTTCCTTTCAGGCCAAATACCTATCATTTCTTGAGGTTTCTCATATAATGTCTCACAGGTCTTAGTGATCATCTCAAAACGTTGAGCAAACCATTATCTGAGTGGTGCATCAAGCTATACAAAACAAAGTTTTATAACAAAAAAAATTCCTATAATGACAAATGAAATGTTAGGCCAGGAGGCAATACCTAAAGGCAGCCACCTAAGGATATCAAAAGATCATGAGGTTCTGTATTTATCATTTGACTTGTGCCGGATTTTATCTAGTTCCATCTGTATTTCATCAGATGTTTATCCAAGTACTCTAAGAGGTATTAACAACAAAGCAAACCCCATCTTGTTCAGCTGGGATATGGTCAAGAGCAATTCTGTTATCTAACACAAGTTGTTGTAAGAAAATTTAATGATATTTCTAGTTGGCTTTTACTTTGGTGGTAGCTCCAGCAATTTCCCCTAAGGTTTATGATAAAGTTTCTAATTAAGTACTCATTTATTGCAATGCTTGCCTAAAGAAAAAATTTTCTTGCCAGTCTGGCACCCTTCCTGGGGTTGACACTGCCAGCCATTGAACACCCTTGACAATGTTTACCACCTCTGCATGTTTTTACTTGTTAACTAGGTTTAAAGGTAATGCCCAAAGTTGAGTTATCTTTGCAGGCAGAAATATAAGGGAAAAAAGGAAATAATAACTATTATCGTATACTAGTATGCTTTGCCTTTCGTATTGTTTGTAAGATAGAGAGGAACTAAAGTAAGGAAAAATGAAGGTATAGATCCAGAATTTTGGGTTAGCTGCCACAACAGATACTGTCTCCTTCACTTCCTAGTAATTTTTAATTTCAAATCTTCTGTTGGTTCAACAGTCCAGTTAGGTACAAGGGCTTTCTTTTGTTTGTTTTTAATCCTCACCCAAGGACATACTTAGAGGAAGGGAGAGAGAAACATTGATCGGTTGCCTTCCATATGTTACTCTGACCGGGATTGAACCCCACTGTAACCCAGGTATGTGCCCTGACTGGGAATTGAACCAGCAGCCTTTGGAGTGTGTAGGGTGTGCTCAACCAACTGGTTGGGCTGCAAGGGCTTTCTTTACATGGGAAATGTGAATCCAAGAGTCAACACCTGTAGACCTGGCCTCACACAGAGTAGTTAGGAGAGCACCTAATGTGGTCCTTTCCATCTTGCTGATAGAGTCCTATGAAGGTGCCTTTTCCAGTTGTAAAATACCGTGTTTAATTTCATTTCCTTCAGTTAAATGGATATCAAAAGCAGAGAATGCTGAATGCAAGAGTTGATGTGGTAAGGCTTTTGTGAATTCTGTAAATAAGGTACTAGACCGGTTTTTCCCAATTAGGCTTCCCTAAGTCAGTCTTTGTTCCTTAAGGCTGTCTAATCATGTCTGGAAGTATTCATGTTTTTCTAAAAAAAAATACCATGAGCCTTGGTAATATATCCATTGTTTCCAGTTGTGTCCTGTTGCAAGGAGAACAGATTCTTAATGAGCTTATGAGCTTATGTATTGAACTATGACAGTGGGAATACACATTTATGAAGAATTTCCCAATATTGGAGGGATCAGGTAGGGAGGAAAAGAAAAATGTTTCAATTCTGCTTATCCTATATAGTAAAAGCCTAGTATGCTAAGTGTCCAGTCATCCAGTTGTCTGTTCAACCAATCAAAGTGTAATATGCTAATGATATGCTAAGGCTGTTCAACCACTCGCTATGACGTGCACTGACCACCAGGGGGCAGACTCTGACCGGTAGGTTAGCTTGCTGCTGGGGTCTGGCTGATTGGGACTGAGTGAGACAGGCTGGACACACCCTGGAGCCCTCCCACAGTCCCTCCCCAGCTGGCCAACCTCCTGCATCCCTCTCCAGCCCTGATCGTGCACTGGTGGGGTCCCTCGGCCTGGCCTGTGCCCTCTCGCAATCCAGGACCCCTGGGGGGATATCGGAGAGCCAGTTTCGGCCTGATCCCGCAGGCCAGGCCGAGGGACCCCATAGGTGCATGAATTCATGCACTGGGCCTCTAGTAAAATATAATTTACTAAATTACTGTATGTCTTAGGTAGTTTAGGAGAAAAAAATTTATTTATACCTGGAAAACAAAGATTTTAAAAAAAAAACAGTAATAATTTCAAATAAAGTCATGGATATTTTAATTATCCTTAAGTTCATTCAGTCCCATATTCTTATTGATCTTGATCTTTTTGTTAGCAGTTTTACAAATCCAGTTTTTCCTTAGTGTTCTACAGTCCTCACCCAGTTTGAAAGTATGATCTGAATTGACAAAACAATTTGCTTTTCTCTGCAATACACCATATAAGATACCAGCTAGAATTATAAATGAAAAAGTTGTATCAGGATATTTTGGATTTTTAGACATTTTGTATAATTTCTAGAACATAACATTTATTTTAATAACAATAATTTCCCCTTAGTAAAACACAGGGAGGGAGGGAAGAAGGACAGGGGGAGAGAGTGGGGAGAGAGAGACAGATAGATCTTTTTTGAAATGGCACAGGGATCTTTCTGAAAAAGTTTGTTCTGGTTAAGAAAAAGACTTTAATTTTTGAATTTGTTAAACATACAAGTTTTAAAACATTTGGTCAAGTAGGATCATAGGTTACTGTGAAATAATACTTAATTATCATGATGGCAAAGACTACAGACAATACAGAAAGTTAAATAGTTGTTAGCAAAATTTTGCTTTTTTAAAAAATATATTTTTATTGATTTCAGAGAGGAAGGGGGGAGAGAGAGAAAGAGAAAGAGAAACATTAATAATGAGAGAGAATCATCAGTCGGCTGCCTCCTGCACGCCCTCTACTGGGGATCGAGCCCGCAATCAAGGAACATGTCCTTGACTGGAATGGAACCCAGGACCCTTTAGTCCATGAGCCAATCTATCCACTGAGCCAAACCAGCTAGGGCAAATTTTGCTTTTTTTAATATTAAGACTTGGTTTACCCAAGCAATCAAAGATCTGATGATAGAGAGCAATAACATACTAGTTGTACAGGAAGACTGTCTTTTTAACAGATGAAATCACATTGAGTTTTAATTTTATGTAAGTACACAGTTGATATTAAAGCTTATAATACATTCCAGCTTGATCATACACAAAATTTTCTTTCTCAAGATTTCTTTTCACAGCCCTAGCTGGTTTGGCTCAGTGGATAGAGCATCAGCCTGTGAACTGAAAGGTCCCGGGTTTGACTCAGGTCAAGGGCACATGCCTGGGTTGTGGGCTCAATCCCTCCCCACAATGGGGGACTTGCAGGAGGCAGTCGATCCATGATTCTCTCTCATCATGGATGTTTCTATCTCTTTCTCCCTCTTCCTTCCTCTCTGAAATCAACCCTGGCTGGTCAAGGCTTTAAAAAAAAAGATTTATTTTTACATACCTACAGCTTTCCTCGTGATTCCCTATATATGCATTTCCATATTTACGTTCTATAACTGAAAACATGTATTCTACTTTCCCTTATTATTCTTAGTATTTTTTTTAACCTCACCCGAGGATATTTTATTTATTTATTTATTTATTCATTCATTTATTTATTTATTTATTTTTGAGAGAGAGAGAGAGAGAGAGAGAGAGAGAATGAGAATGAGAATGGGGTGGGGGGGAAAGAGAAACATTGATGTAAGAGAGATCATCCATTGGTTTCCTCCTATAATACTTTCAACAATAACACTTTTTTAAAAGTCTCAAGTCACCAAAAAATTCAAGAAAACTAGCTCTGAGCATTAACATTTACTTGAAGTCTGAAAGAATAGCTGTATTACCAAGGCTTTGACTGAAATGGTATTGCAGGTCCAATCTGATGGCCAGTCATTGGCTTTGAGAGTTTAGTCTGAGATTCCTCATGAAAGGGTCCAGAAAGCAGTGTTAGAAAGAGATGATATGATCAGTCACTATTTTTGCTGCACTTATATTAATGAGTGAAGCCAAGTTTAATGCAAACAAATTAGTTTTACTGTGATCATCTTTGGTTTAAAAAAAAAGAATTGTCGAGAAAAAATAATGTTAGTACCTTTGTAGATACTAGTTTCTAGTCCTATTGACTGCCTTTGAGGTTTTGTCATATACTGTAAACTGGACTGGATCCTGACTTCTCCTCTCCTCAAAGATCTGGCTATGACTGGCTCCCAAGTGCACTCCAGACAGTGGAATTATCCTGCTCCCAGTAATCATAGTAATCATCCTAGCACACTGTAGTCTCTCAAAGGCTTTAAGTGCATGTTCTCAGTGGCTCACCACCAAGCAGATGATCTTCCTAAGCCTGGAACATCAAAAAAGAAATGAAGAGAATAACCAACTTCAAAATAAACCTGAAAAAAAAAAGAAAAGCAAGGGATGTACTGAAAAACAAAAGTAGACAAATTCCTATCTTTATGAAGTGTAGTCTAATTTTAAAGCCAGATATTAAGTAATGATACAAAAATATAAAATGTATAATTATTTATAATGAAATAGTTTTCTATGAAAATTTAAAGTAGGAGGTTAGGTAAGGTGTCCTGGAGAAGTGAAAGCAGAAGCAAGATTTAAAGATTAGGTGGTGGAGAGGAAGAGGAGAGGGTTAAGGGGTGTTCCCTGCAAATAAAAGACGTGAAAAGGCCTTTGGCTGGTTTGAACATTAAGTAAAGGAACTGAAACAATGACAGTATGGCATCAAATTATGTTACCATATAAGGCTAGAGAGGTAGGTCAGAGCTAGGTCACAAAAGGTTTTTGCGGGCCTTGTTCGAGATCTTCATCTGTGGTATCCATTGGAATAAATCTGACTAATGGGAATCCATTGAAGAATAAACAGAAACAAAACAAACAAACAAAAAATGAACCTGAAGTCATGATCTGGGAATACCAAAGAGAATCAGAAGAAGAAAAAAAATCACACAGAGGATCAGTAAAAGCTGTGAGAACTATAGAATAGTGGTCGCTGAGAGTGTGCAAATGCCTTAAGTTTTAACCACATCTCTCAGGCTGAGACTCTGAGCAAAATGGGTGAATTTGTTTAAATAAATAAACAAACAGACAGACACAAAATACAGTCACTTGTCCCCAGAACAGCAAATCAAGATTTTATTGTAGTTTCCATCTCTCCCAGGTTCGTGACCTTTAACCAGTCAATATGGCATTTCCTGATTAGCACTACTGAGGTGATCTGCATGATAGACCCCCTGCCCTTTCCCCAAAGGAAGGTGGCTTGCTTGTCCCACCCCCTTCTAGCCTTTAGAAACTTTGTGCTTCCCACAGCTCCTCAGAGATCTTTTCTGTTTGCTGGGTGGGACGCTGCCTGATAGGTGAATCATTTAATAAAGTCAATTAGAGTCTTCAAATTTACTCTGTTGAATTTTTGGTTTCTTTTAACATGTCCCTCATGGCATTAACATTTTTTTAAGAAAAGCAGTTATGGCTCATGAAATATATTTGACATATAACACTGTAAATTTAAGGTGTACATGTTAATTTAATACTTACATATAATATGATTGCCATTGTAGCAATAATTAGCTCCTCTGTCACTGCATAATTATCATTTCATTTTAATGGTTGGCATAATTAAGTTGTAGTCTCTTAGCAAGTTTGACGATGGTACTACAATATTATTGTCTATATTCACTATACTCTGTGCTAGATCTCTATGACTTACTTGCTACTTGTTGCAAGTTTGTACCCTTAAACCACACCCCCACCCCCGTTTCTTGTGATTCTTGATGTGCTTATGATTTCTTGTTTTTGTGGCCTTGTTTAGGTACCACATTTATATGAAGTATGCAGAATAGTTAAGTCCATGAAGACAGAAAGCAGATTGGTGGTGCAGGCACTGGAGGAGGGAGGAAAACTGCGTAAATGACTATGTGTTTCCTTCTGGGATGATGAAAATGTTTTGGAACTAGATAGAGGTGGTGGTTGTACAACATTATAGATTTTCTAGATCCCTTTGAATTGTTCACTTCAGAATGGTTATTTTTATGTTATGTGAATTTCACCTAAAATTAACTTTAAAAAATCCCAGTGTGTAAATGGTTTTGCTGCACTCCCATATACAGACCACAGATTTCTCAGCAAATAGAAATTCCATTAAAAAACATATTGCATGACAATTGCAGTGATTTCTAATAATTAAAATAATAAATAGGAATTACAAAATGATTTTTGGTGGCAGAATTGATATGCAGAAGAATCTATTATATTCCCATCATTAAATATTTAAAGTATAATGTATTATGTACAATTTTGCACTTTGAAAAATTCCCATGTTTGGGATGGATGTGAAAAGACAAAAATCCAATTTGAATGAATTTTTAATATTAAATAACAGTTTTTCTAAGAACAAAAAATTTAGTTCATTACGTTTAAACATTAACTACAGTAGGTTAAAATTCTAAGTCGAGGTAAGAATCTGGATCGCTTCTCTTCCCTGAATGTGTGTAGTCCAGGTTTTCCTATTATTTACTTTTTACCTTCAAGCTAAACTCCCACATGGAACTCACTTCACTGTTTACTAGATGTGACCTTGTTACTTTCCTTTTTAAAAAAAAAAAGTTTATTTTTAATTCTCACCTGAGGATGTATTTTTATTGATGAGAGAGAGAGAGAGAGAGAGGGAGAGAGGGAGAGAGGGAGAGAGAGGGAGAGAGAGAGAAACCTCAATTGGTTACCTCCTGTACGTGCCCCAACTGGGGATCAAACCCACAACCTAGGTATGTGCTCTGACCAGGAATCTAACAACCATTTTGTATACAGATGATGCTCCAACTAACTGAGCCACCTGGCCAGTGCTACCTTGTTTCTTAACCTCTCAATTCCTTTCTCTCATAAGTGGGAGATACATCCCTTGCCACACTTGTGTGGATTAGAAGACAGGCAAATGTTTAGCACACTATAGTAGATACCTAAGAGTAGCAATGATGATTATCCAAGGATTTAAGAGTGTTGTCAGGAAAAGTAAGTCTTGGCTTACTGTAATGTTACTCTTTTGCAACCATTACAGTCTATAGAAACATAAATGTATTTTGAAAAATATTTTTCACACGTATAAAGTTAAGCTTTCTAAATCTGTTTTTGAAAACTGATGTACATGCAGTTCTGTAATATGTCTCTCAGCCATGGTTTATAGTGGAACCTCAGTTCTCAAACTTAATTCGTTCCAGATGCTGCTTGAGAAGCAATTTGTTTGAAAACCGAATCATTTTCCCCATTAGAAAATATTCACAGCACAATTCCCTGAGATGCTAACAACGCAAGGTTTAGCAGTAAACTGATTCATATTCTTGAATTATCTCCTTTGTCACCTGTGTGATGTGTGACTTATCAGCAGGAATACTAAAGGTTATTACAGGTTATTAAGTTGAGAACCGAAGTTTTGTTTGACAACTGAGACATTTTTTCCATGAACAAATTGGTCGAGAACTGAATTATTTGAGATGGGAGGTCTGAGAACTGAAGTCTGACTGTATTTGCTTTGTATTTCGCAGGTGAAAGAAAAGATGTTGTCCCGGTTAAGAGTAGTTGCCACTCCTTGTTCTCTGGCATGCCGGCGTGTACACACAAAAGAGAAAGGCAAGCCCCTCATGCTGAACCCAAGAACAAACAAGGTTAGTAACACGACTAGTGACGTACCTTTTCTCTTGTCCCAATGACAGTTTGATTTATATATTTTAGACGGATAAGTGAAACTTTTCTGTTTTGTAGCTTTACAATAAAACTATTTGGAGGTATTTGCTTTTTCTGCATGAACTTTTCACGTTTCTCCATATGGCAAGAATCATGGCTGCTTTATATCTCTCAACTCACAACTTCTACCACTAGGAAAGACTGACTATTTCCTAGTCCTAGCTCAGAAAAACCCACAGAATAGCAGTCTGGCCAGGACTTTTGATGTAGGATATTTAGATTTACCCAGTTTAGATCAAGCACTCATCCTGGACCAATCAGTTGGGCCCTTGTAAGATGGGGTCAGAATTGTAAAATGAAATTTTTATGTAGCATCTGCCCCACCTTCGCACAGCTTTTTGCACACAAATCATTACAAGCAAGTGATTGTGCCCATTAATCACACTCTTGCTTCAAAAACAGAGACCTCTCACTCTCTTTACATTCTTGGGGCAGAGATGATGGCAATATTGAGATCTAGTTGTGACTTTATTCCTTATCCATGCTGGGTTCAGTGGGCATTCCCTCTCCATATTCCAGGAACAATTGTAAGTAAATGAAATAGTAAGTAAATAATTCTGGAATGAGATTTTTTACAGGAAGCTTGCAAGAGGATACATAGGTTTATTGCAATATATGAAATTTACCTTTTGAGAATGGTGCATTCGTATTAAGGTGTGGTTTATTTTAAAACAACAGTAAGAAATTTGCCAGTCCCATATATTTTCTCTTATGGGGTGGGGGGACAATAATTGGATAGTATGATATGTTTTGAGGGGGTTGGGGTCTACAAAGGGAAATTTGACTAAGGGTCACACAGAGTACTTTATCTCTGCATTTTTGGTACCTGGCTAGAATGAAAATTGAGCAAGCAATTAGTGAAGTAAATGAAGCTTAATGAGGCATATCCTCTCTTGTTTCTGCTGCCTCTCCACATATCTTACTTGCTCTTCAAGATGCAACTCATTGAGAATCCCGCTCTGTAGAGCCTTTGCACACCCCGTAGGCTGGGATAACTGCTCCCTTCTCTAAACCCTGCAGCAGTGCCTATCTTCCTCTTCGGTGGCACGTCATCTGGATGCTGGCTTTGTGCTTCTTTTCATGTCATAAGCTGCTGTTGAAATAATTGATAGTATTTACATTTTCATGACTTTGTATTTTTTAACTATATTCCAGGTTCTTCTTGAGCAGGGACCATTCAAAATTTCTTTGTATCTTTTATAACTCCATGGGCATAGTAAACATTTGATAAATATGTTGGTTTTCTTTTATTATAGAAACTATATAAACCTACTTTTTGTGGGGGTTTTAAGAAATATATAAAGTATGTTGCAGGGAATGAATTTTAAGGAGGAAGATAGTCTAAATGCATTACAGTACCTCTATAAAGAAAAGAAATTCTAATACTCTGGCCTTCTGAAATCTCTGTGGTGGAATAGCATCTATACGGTTACCTCATTGAAGGACCACTTCTGGAAATCTCTTAAACATCAGGAAGAGTTTTTTGTTGTGGTTGTATATTTAAGGAGGAACATAGACTAGTGATTCCCATTTTGAGGGTCATGAACTCCTTGGGGACTTACCACATAAAGAAGGCAGGTTCATGCGTCAAACCTTGTAGATTAAATGACTTTTTAAATGTTTATAAGTACTGTTTTAAGAGTATGTTGCTGCTGTGATTAATAAGCTAGTAATTAAAGGCAATACTGAATTCTTAATCCTTTTTATTATTATTTTGTTGTTGAGAGTATTACAGATGTCCCGTTTTCTCCCTTTTTTGTCCCCCTCCACCAAATGTATATCTGCAATCACTGTCTACTTAAGGTATACCTGTTATTATTTCTGTAAAACTTTTTTATTATGGTAAATTGAACATGATTTAAAATTATGCAATTCAGTGACATTAAGTACATTCAGTATTGTGCATATGTTGCCACTATCAATTTCCAAAACTTTTTACTATCGAAATGGAAACCCAGTACACATTAAGCAGTCTCTCCCCCACTCCCCCTTTCCCTTCCTAGCCCTGGCAACCACTACTTATTTTCTGTTTGTATGAATTTGAATATGAAATTTTTAATATTTTTTAGAAGTCCTTCTGCTTTAAAGGATTGGACATCATTATGGTGCAGACTAGATGCTAATTTGAGCTCTGCCATTTACTAGCCAAGAAACTTAGGAAAGTCATTTAAACCTAAGTTTCAGTTTTCTCACCTAAATAATGTAGTAATAATAGCATTTTGAAACATTTAAAGGGCTGTACAAGTGTAAGGTTGGATTTCTCCTTCTCTCCCCATGCTCATTTGACTGACCTTCCTATTATTTTTTTGAAATTGAGCTCTTCATCTTTTCCTATGGGAAGTTTTCACTTCCTAATTTATTTCTGGAGCTCTGGTTTTATGGTTCTCAGTTTTGAGGGTTTTTGTTTGTTTTTAATTTCTCAAGCTAGTTCTCTGAGAAAAACTAAATATTTCTTGTGATTCTAACTATTTACACAAATAGTGTTATGACAGATAAAAAAAGGAAAATTATATTTTACCATGCTAATATATCATCTTTTTTTATTTTGCCATGATCCACTTAAAATTGCTTTTAAAACTAGTTTGCAGTTTTACAGACCATTTTCCATCACTTTGAACATGTCAGCCCACTGCCTTATGGCTGTCATGATTTCTGGTAAGAAACTAGCTTGTATGCATGCATATAGGCCTAACCAATGGACACAGACACCAGTGGGGTGAGGGCATGAGTGGGGGTGGGGGGCATTTGGGGGTAAGGACACATATGTAACACCGTAATAAAGAAAAAAAAAAGAAACTAGCTGTTTCTCTTCCTAAGAATTCCCTGTTTGCCTATTGAGTCTTTTCTGCTTTCAATTTTCTCCTTTTGTGTTTGTCTTTTGACAGTTTGATGTGTCTAGGTGTAGATCTCTGAATTTTTTTCTCATTGGAGATGTTGCACTCCTTGGATGTGTGGGTTAATGTTTCTGATCAGATTTGAAAAGTTTTTAGCCCATTATTTCTTAGATATTCTTTTTCTCCCCTGGCTTTCTGGGACTCGTGTTTTTCAGATGTTGGTGCTCTTGATAGTATCCCACAGGTCTCTGAAGCTCTGTTCATATTTAATCATTGTGTGTGTTTTTTCTCAGACTGGATAATCTCAGATCTGTCTTAAAAAATTTGTTGATTCTTTCATCTGTTAGAATCTAGCCCCTCTAGTGAATTAAAAAAAATATGTATTTTTTTTATTTCAGAGAGTAAGGGAGAGGAAGAGAGAGATAAAAACCAATCAATATGAGAGAGAATCATTGATCGGCTGCCTCCTGTGTGCCCCCTACTGGGGATCAAGCCCCAACCTGGGCATGTGCCCTGACTGGGAATCTAACCATGACCACCTGGTTCAGAGGTCGATGCTCAACCACTGAGCCATACCGGCCGGGCCCTCTAGTGAATTTTTAAATTTCAGTTATTGTACTTTCAACTCCAGAATTTCTGTTTAGTTCCTTTTTTATATTTTTTGTCTCTTTACTGACATTCCCAATAAGTCTTCCATTATTTGCCAAGTGGCTCTGTGTAACATGTTGGGACATTGGCTTTAGTACTTAGCCAAGTAGTTTACAACTATGTCTCAGCCCTCACTTTCTGTGTATGCAGAGCCTCAAGGTTAGCCAGAGGTGGAGTTTAGAGCCTTCTCAAGTCTTTCCTGGGCATGAAAACAGTTCATGCACATGACTTATAGATTCTCAGGAATAAGTCCAGGGTTTTCAAAGCTCCTCCATAGACATTAGTTCCTCAACTTTTCCTTTTCCACTTTTTGGTTAGTCTGTTGTTTGCTTCATTTGTTACTCCCCAAGGTAGGGAGTTGCCATGTTATATAATTGCCTCTTATTGTTTTTAACAAGCTCTTCTGAGGAAAAGGCTATTCACTCTGGGTGAGCTCCAAATCAAGTCACATAAAGACAGTCTTGCAAAAAGGGTTCTTCCAGGGAACCACCCGTCAGGTCAAAGAATGATAGAGCCCTGGAGTTTTAGAAGAATCTCTAGCCCCTTCCACCCTCTCCAGTGGCTGTCAGGCTCTGGTTTTCAAAGTGATTATTACACAGTGATTGCTATTTTCTTTTTTTAAAGATTATTTCTTTTAAAAATATATATGTTTTTATTGATTTTTAGAGAGAGGGGAAGGGAGAGAGAAACATCGATGAGAAACATCATTGATCGGCTGCCTCCTGCACACCCCCTACTGGGGATGGAGCTTGCAACCAGGGCATGAGCCCTGATTGGGAGTCCAACTGGTGACCTCTTGGTTCCTGGGTTGGTGCTCAACCACTGAGCCACACTGGCCAGACAGTGATTGCTATTTTTTTTTAATGTAACCTTTTATCTTTTTTTTAAATTAAATCTTTATTGTTCAGATTATTACATTTGTTCCTCTTTTTTCCCCCCATACCTCCCCTCCTCCCAGTTCCCGCCCCTCCCTCCGCCCTCACTCCCCACCCACTGTCCTCATCCATAGGTGCACGATTTTTGTCCAGTCTCTTCCCTCATCTCCCACACCCCTTTCCCCCCCAAGAATAGTCAGTCCATTCCCTTTCTATGTCCCTGATTCTATTATGATCACCAGATTATTTATTCACTTGATTCTTAGATTCACTTATTGATAGATGCATGTTTGTTGTTCATAATTTGTATCTGTACCTTTTTCTTCTTCTTCCTCTTCTTAAAGGATACCTTTCAGCATTTCATATAATACTGGTTTGGTGGTGATGAACTCCTTTAGTTTTTCCTTATCTGTGAAGCTCTTTATCTGACCTTCAGTTCTGAATGATAGCTTTGCTGGATAAAGTAATCTTGGTTGTAGGTTCTTGGTATTCATCACTTTGAATATTTCTTGCCATTCCCTTCTGGCCTGCAAAGTTTCTGTTGAGAAATCAGCTGACAGTCGTATGGGTATTCCCTTGTAGGTAACTGGGTTTCTTTCTCTTGCTGCTTTTAAGATTCTCTCTTTGTCTTTTGCTCTTGGCATTTTAATGATGATGTGTCTTGGTGTGGTCCTCTTTGGGTTCCTTTTGTTTGGGGTTCTCTGCACTTCCTGGACCTGTAAGTCTATTTCTTTCACCAGGTGGGAGAAGTTTTCTGTCATTATTTCTTCAAATAGGTTTTCAATATCTTGCTCTCTCTCATCTTCTGGCACCCCTATAATTCTGATGTTGGTACGCTCGAAGCTGTCCCAGAGGCTCCTTACACTATCTTCGTATTTTCGGATTCTTTTTTCATTTTACTTTTCTGGTTGGGTGTTTTTTGCTTCTTCGCATTTCAAATCATTGACTTGATTCTTGCGCTCCTCTGGTCTGCTGTTGGGAGTCTGTATAGTATTCGTTATTTCAGGCCGTGTATGCTTAATTTCTAGTTGGTTCTTTATCATAACATCGAGGGTCTCGTTAGATTTCTTGAGGATCTCATTGCATTTATCGGCGGCTTCTAGACAGTTCTTAAGAGACCTTAAAAGTGTGGTTCTGAACTCAATATCCTCCATTGACAGTTTTGTCTTGTTTCTTTGTCTCGGCATTTTTTATGCTTTCTTGGTGCACCCCCTAGTGGTCCTTGTGCGCAGTCTTGTTGTAGTTAAGCCTTGATTGTTGGCAATACCGGGGGTGATTTGACCTCCAGGCTAACTGGCTATGAGAGTCCGCTGTGTCTGCAGCGGGAGAGCTTCTGTGCTGGATCTCTAGGGCGGTGCTAATCTCGCGTTTGCCTGAGGCTATCCGGCCAATGGCTCTGCGTAGGGCTTGGGCGGGGCGGGTCCCCGGGGATCTACAGGGCAGGCCGGAGCGAGCAGTTATGGCGGCTCTCAGTTCCGTCCCTAGGGGCTCTGCCTCACAGAGTCCCAGCAACCGCTGCAAACCTCGGAGAGAAAGCTGCCTACGAGTTCCGACCGAAGCCAGACAGTCCCGCTTCTCCCGTTTGAGTCTGGGTCCCTAGAGACTCGGCGGGGTCTGGAGCTCAGAGTCTGAAACTCCCTCCCGATTGAAAACAACAACCATGCCCTCCGCCGCCAGCCCGCTCCGCACGCACTCCGCACCTTAGTATTTCACTTTAGCACTGCGCCTCCTCTGAGTCTGGGTATGATATTCTCCTTCCTCTTAGTTGTAGAATTTCCACTCAGCCAGCCTTCCTGTGGTTCTGGATGATGTCTGTTCCGTCATTTAGTTGTTTTTTGAAGTGGTTGTTCGAGGCAGCAATCTCCGGCGTTAACCTATGCCGCCATCTTGGTTTTCTCGGTGATTGCTATTTTCAAGGCTGCTGTGGAGTTGGTGAGGAGTGAATGAGGCAAGTTAAAAAGGCACAAAGCTTGCTATTCTTGATGAAATTCAGCAGTTTTTCTTGAATAAATGCTCCCTATTGTTAAAGTCTTTGGTTTATTTCTAGAATTCTGAAAAAGTTTATTCTGATCAGCTGGCCAGTGTTCTTATTGCTTTTTATGGAGGAAATGATTTTTGGAAGTCCTTAGTCTGGCGTTTTCACTAGCATCACTTTGATTCAAAGAATTTAACCCATACCTGAATACCAGAAATTGCAAAAGATTTTCTTAGAACATGGGTTAATTTTTTCTTAAGTATCATTTCTTCCTTCCTCCTTCTACTCAGCCTCACTCCTTTCTAGTTGGGGTAACCTATCTTACCAGCTTGTTTTATGTTCTTTCAAACCATATTTTGTTGATTTCATTTCTAATGTGTGATGCATCTGTGTGTATGTACTTTATGGGGGTTTTCTAAACATTACAGTTTACAGTAAGTGTGTTTTGATGTGCAACTTGCCTTTTTTTTTCCCTCTTAACTGCATGTTGGGAGATCTTTCTATGACACACAGAGATATACATTTAAGTGTGATGGTATTTCATGATATCGAAATACCATGGGTTCCCTAACTGTTCCATGATTGATGGTGTTTTAGTTTGTAATAGGCAAGAGAGCTTGAAATAGTGCTAGAACAAATCTCTTTGTATATGCCTCTTTATGTATGAATATTTATCTAGGATGGCTGTTCAGAAGTAGAATTGCATTATTGTAGAGTATGTGTATTTAAAATGTTAAGATTACTTTATAATTTTCTTCCCAAAAGCCTAAATGAGTTTACATTTCCAGCATGTATGTGAGAGTATCTGTTTATCACACCATCTCCAATACTAGATATGACCAATCTTACACATTTTTGACAATCTGGGCAAAAATATCTCACTTATTTTAAAATATATATATATATGTTTAAATTATATATTCTGGGACATCACTACTGCTACCCCAGTAAGTAATAATTTTTAATATTTTTTTACTCCTTTTTTTTTAGGGAATGGCATTTACATTACGAGAACGACAAATGCTTGGTCTTCAAGGACTTCTACCTCCCAAAATAGAGACACAAGATATTCAAGCCTTACGATTCCATAAAAATGTGAAAAAATTAAATTGCCCTTTGGAAAAGTAAGAATTGCTTAGATGTTTAGTTTTTATTGATGTTATGACCAAAAAAATTGGGAGTATTGTGGTTATTATGTTATTATGGCATGAGAAACATACAGTCTCATAATGAAGTTTGTGTTGTAGTCCATCCCTGTTATTTTTATAATGATCATGTATTTTTCATTGCAGTGAATGCTTCACTTGTTTTCCCTATTGTAAAATTTAGGGAGAAGGGGGTCCTAATATATGGTGGCAGGAGAAGATTTGATTTTGGGTGGTGGGCACACAGTGCAATATATAAATCTTGTAACATAGAAACCCACACCTGAAACCTATATGTTCATGTTAACCAATGTCACCCCAATAAATTTAATAAAAAATAAATAACCCCCAATGAAATATCCTTTAAAAAAAAAAGTAGCAGAAATCAGTTTTTTATGCTCAAAATCACAGAGCATTTCAAGTTCGAATGGAATAGAAGCAAAGCTATCATCTAATTTTCATCCAGTCTGTTCAATAACTTTTATTGGTCATCTACTTTGTGTGTGCCACTATACTGGCCCCTGAGGATATAAAGTTGGTAATATTCAGTCCAGGACACTTTAGGGAGTGGAAAAGAGGAGTAACTGAACCTGGCTGAGGCAAACGAAATGTATGTCCTCTACAATAATGCACAACCCTTCCTTCTAGGAGCTCATCAGTAGATAGTTGTGTTTATGTCTGAACCATGCCAGACGGGCAACATTTCTGCCTTTTATTTCATAAAGCTATTCAGTCATTATAGCCCAATTATTTGTTTTCTTCCCTGTGTTGAGAAGAAATCTCCTTCCCTTTAATATATACCTATTGGTATTATTTCTGCCCATGGTAACTATATAGAAAATATTACTCCTCTTCTTTTTTTTTTTCTTTGCCTTGTCTGCAAGGAACTCAAATTATAAGAGAAAGTTTATTTAGAAAGTCACAGAGGTTAAAAAAAAAAAAGGTGAGCCAGCTGGGCTGCGTGGGCTCAGAAAGGATTTACAGAAACAAAAAATGGGCCCTAGGAGCTTAGGAAAAGGAAAGGCAGAGAGAATGAATATACCTGGGGGAAGAAGAGGAGAGGGGTGGGTGTGCTCCAAAGAGAGAGAGCTTGCCCTGGGGAAAGAAGAGGGTGGGGAAAGGCATGGGCTTGCTCAAGAGAGAGAGAGAGAAAGAGCATGTTTATTTTTCTTATTTTTTAAAATATATTTTATTGATTTTTTTACAGAGAGGAAGGGAGAAGCATAGAGAGTTAGAAACATTGATGAGAGAGAAACATCGATCAGCTGCCTCCTGCACACTCCCCGCTGGGGATGTGCCCACAACCAAGATACATGCCCTTGACCAGAATCGAACCTGGGACCCTTGAGTCTGCAGGCCGATGCTCTATCCACTGAGCCAAACCGGTTAGGGCAATTTTTCCTCTTCTAAATGGAATCTGTCCTCCCTATTTATTAACTGAAAATTAGCACATCAGTTATATTCTACATACTTTGCTAGTTCCTGGAATTGTGGAAGTTTATAAGGTGATAGTCCCTAACTCATTATCTCATATAGGCTGGAGGGGAGACAGAAAGTGGAGTGAGTTACAGAAGAGAAGTAGGTTGTTTTGGGATCTAAAAACAGGAAATCTAATGTGACTATATGTGTCATGGGGATTGAGAAGAGGCAGAACAGGAACCGAGAGAGCCTTCCACCCTGAGCTGCTTTCGGAGAGCATGAGTATAGGACTGTGCATGAGTATAGGGTTTTCCAGGCAAAGGGTTCCCCGTAAGTAGCAACTCCAAGGTAAGAGTTGTGATGCATTGAGGAACTGAAGTAAATTCATTATGAAGATAAGGGTGAGAAGTAGTTAGAGGTCTTGATAACTATTTTAGGAGCTTAAGCCTATTTAATCATTTTTGGAGCTTAAGCCTATTTAATTTTTGTTGATTTTTACTCCTGGGTGTTAAATAATGATAATTTAGGGATTTGCTTTCTGGGAGGGAATTGGCCTTCTATTTTAGATGGCTACACTTACCTTTCAGAGGACAAAACTTGGAATGTATTACTGGCTGATGTAGATATTATTTACTGTGCTTAATTTCAGATACATCTATATAATGGGAATACAAGAAAGAAATGAAAAGTTGTTTTATAGAATACTGCAAGATGATATCGAAAATCTGTTGCCAATTGTATATACACCAACAGTTGGTCTTGCCTGCTCCCAATATGGACACATCTTTAGAAGACCTAAGTAAGGCTTATTTTTAAAAATATATATTTGAAAATGATTATTATGTAGGAGAAATATCACTCCGTGACACTTATTACATTTCTGTTTTATTTGTTGCAGTCTTATCTCAACCACATTTCTCACCTCACAAAAGCTTAATTTGGACAAAAAGGGATTAGTAAAAACCCAACACATTCGTTTCTTTCATTTTTGTAGAAATAGTATCATTCTTCCTTAACTTTCTTTAAATTATTATTGTTAGAGGAACTGTGCATTTTCATACCAAAAGAAAAGGTACTCTTTTTTTTTTTTTCATGGTAGCAGATTCTCCAGAATTATTATTAATGTTTTTGACAATCTGGCCAAATTAAAAGATTGATTCTCATTTTTTTGTCAGCATTCATTTTTGTCATTTGTTGTTTTTATGGATGTTTATAAAGTTTTAATTTCACAGCACTTCCAGTTATTTTAAGTGGAAAAGACTGGAATGGGTCTTGACTCAGGTCTTTGAATAAGTGACCTTATCCCTCTAAATCTGTTTTCTCATCATAAAATAGTGATACCAGTACCTGCCAGAGAGATGCTGAGAAGGTCAGATGAGGAAACTGGTGTGACTGCCAGTTGTTTGTAAACTTCTAAGCATTATATAAATGCTATTTTTACTTAATTTGAGTTTTCTTGTCTTGTTCTTCTATTATTTTCCTCAATCCTTGTATGTTTCCCATGTCTTACTTGCATATTGACACAAATGTAGAAATCCAAACAAAATGTGATAGTATTTCTCTTCAATCTCCCCTCATCTAGTCTAGTGGCTTTCAGCATTAATGTGCATGACACACCTGTGGGACTCACTTGAAATGTTGATCCCTGCCAACTCTTCTCCTTTTAATTCCCAAGAGTCTGAAGACAAAGAGAAAGGTCTGGAAGTGTGAATTTAATGAGCGCCATGGGTGGTGGTGGTCAGGTATCACTGGAAGACTCTGAGAACACTGTTCTGTGTGCTGCCATCAGTTAGTGGGTCTGAAACATTTCTGTGATATTACCCAGCTTTTCAGCTCTTTTATAGTTTCTTTTTCATGTAGAACAGTGGTTCTCAATCCAGATTAAAGAACAAGGGGAAACATAAAAAATACTGATTCTTGGGCTCCCCTTGTGGAGATCCTGATTCATTTAGTCTAGAGTTGGACCCAAGTGTTGGTGTTTCATAAAAGCTCCTGGTGTGATTCTGAGGTGCACCAGAGATGAGAGCTGATGTGAAACATAAGGAGCATGGCTTCTGGATGAGGGCAGATACTGTGTCATTTATGTGGTATACTGCTGCAGTGTTTTTTGTTTGCTTTTTACATAAAGGATGGTCAGTAAATCTGATCTAAACTCCAAGCCAGTTAAATCAGAATTCATGGGGGCATTTTTAAAAAGTTCATCAAATGATTCTGTTATGCAGTTATGGTTGAAAAACGCTTGAACTAAACTGATTTGAGCTAGGATAGTAAAGCCAAAGTGAAGATACCAATGAGAAAGTTAGTTATAAGAATCAGTTTAAGGCAGCGGTTCTCAACCTGTGGGTCGCGACCTCTTTGGCGGTCGAACGACCCTTTCACAGGGGTCGCCTAAGACCATCCTGCATATCAGATATTTACATTACGATTCATAACAGTAGCAACATTACAGTTATGAAGTAGCAACAAAAATAATTTTATGGTTGGGTCACAACATGAGGAACTGTATTTAAAGGGCCAGAAGGTTGAGAACCACTGATTTAAGGGCACTTGATACCTGTTGGACCTCATCTCTGCCTGCCCTATTTTCTAGAACCTGTGTTTTGGTTTTGGTTTCCTTCCTTCCCTTCCCTTCCACTCCTCTTCGTCCCTTCCCTCCCCTCTTCCTTTTTTGAAGTCTGGATTCATTATCTCAGTTGGATAGCAGTATACTGTGTGTTTAAAATAATTTCACTTTTTCCTAATGCCTCAAGGTAATGTCTTTTATATGAAACTACCGTACTTTTCTTCTCTTCCTTCCTGTTCTTCACATTTCAATTTTTTCAGTTCAGTGAATTGTAGCAGTAGTATATTATGCTCTTCTGAATTGGTGGTTTATTTTTAAATTGCTTTTTACTGGAGGTATATTGGGTTTATTTGAAAATGATATGTGGATGCATTTCTTCTTGTGTAAAATGATCACATCATTTAATAATAATCTTTGTGGCAACTACTATGTGAGCAATGTAATTACAGTTTGAAGATGTTTGAAGATGTAGTTGAAAATGTTTGAAAATAAACCAGTGTGATTTAGCTAATTCTGCTTGGAAATTATACTGTGTCTTGATGTTTTATTAAAATACCTAAATATTCCAGTTATGAACAAAGACTTAGAAAAAAACAAAAAACTGTTGTGAAATGCAAAGGTGTTTTTGTTCTGTTGCAGGGGATTATTTATTTCAATCTCAGACAGAGGTCATGTTAGATCAATTGTGGATAACTGGCCAGAAAATCATGTTAAGGTACTAATAGCACAACCTTCCTTTTCACAATGTTATTTCTTTCCTTGTAACTTACCTCTAAATTTCCAAGAACAGTTTTTCATTGTTGCTCTGATTTATTTTGCACTTATATATACATGCAGATTTAGTGCTCTGAGGAGATCATGATAGTAATAACTACAAAATGGGTAACTGGTATAAACTTAGACTTTGGGAAAGAAATTGGAACTAGTACACAAAGTGAGCTTGCTCACTATCGATACCACTGGTGTCTCCCGCCTTCTCTTTATTTCTTTTCTATTTCAATTAGTATTAATGTTTCCTATTTTATTTAATATTAACCAAGTACTAATACCATATTATTAAAATAACATAAAACTTTTATTTGGTGAGTAATGGGGAGGATTCATTATGCCTTTTTTCTTCTAAATCTAAGGTAGATTTAGATCCTTAAGCAAATATAAAACTCTTAAAGTTTCAAATTTAGCAAATGTATTGGTCAATCTGGCTGCCTTTCATAAAATAATAAAATCTATTGACTTAGATCTTCTGTTAGGTTTTAGTATTTACTACATGCAATAATCTCACTTGCCTTTAGTACCTTTTCTTCACCAAAATAACCTTTGATGAGTAATCATTAGTTCTAATGATCTAAAGAAATTTGGTCAGATCATTAAATTCACTATATTATCTTAAAATCTTGTAGGTAGGTATATTTTTTACTCTAGATCTTTTTCTCTTTCATCATTGCTAAGGTTTTTCTTGTTTGGCCTAGATTATTTTGTTGGAGTATCATGTTGCTTATTTCTAAACTCTCATTTTTCTGTTATGGTTAATCTCTTTACCAGAAGTTTATTCTCTTTCCCTGTTTAGTCTTTGTGAGGCATTTGGTTAATCCTCCAGTCAGAAGCATTATGTTCCTAAAGATAGGAAGTCAAATCTAGTTAGTGCTCTTTTTGACATCTACATTCTAGAAATACTAGAATTTTAAGTATGCTTGGTTGGTTTACTTTGGAAGATAGTCAAGAAGCAATTTTATTTTTTAAAGTGAGTGTACAAATATCAAGAATTTTTTTTTAAATGCTTTTCTGTAATGTCCCCCTTTTTTTTTTTTTTTTACCATTTCTAATTAATTATTATTATTCTTTTTTTGTAATTAAGGCTGTTGTGGTGACTGATGGCGAGAGAATTCTGGGTCTTGGTGATCTGGGCGTCTATGGAATGGGAATTCCAGTAGGAAAACTTTGCTTGTATACAGCTTGTGCAGGGATACGGCCTGACAAGTGCCTGCCTGTGTGCATTGATGTAGGAACTGATAACCCAGTGAGTAAAACCATTTTCCCCCTCTGACCCTCCTTCCATATTAGATATTTTTTATTTCATTCCTCTTTTGAAGATAATATAAGAAGGAAAATTTTGTGATTAGATGTTAGTCTTTCTCTCAAACTCCGCTTTTAATATCTATGCAAATAATAGTAAATTAGCCTATTAAAAGTGTCTTGAAATAGAGCAGGGCAGTAAGGTTTAAAAAACTATATTAATAATTTATTTTGTGATTATTGTTTTAAAAATATGTTTAAACTGGTTATGTAACAAAATCATTTTATTTTTACATTTGGTCTATTTTATAGGCACTGTTAAAAGATCCATTTTACATGGGCTTATATCAGAAACGAGACCGATCACAACGTTATGATGATCTAATTGATGAGTTTATGAAGGCCATTACTGACAGGTATTTTTTAAGTTTGAGTATATAAAAGCATCTTTAATTAAAGAAAAAAATCACAGTTTTGTTTTGTTTTGTTCACCTCTTATAAAGGTAGGTAGGAGATTAAATTTTGAGAACTTTGGTTCTTTCCTGCTGATCAGACATGCTGATACATGGTGATAACCTACCCACTCTGCCTTGCTTTCCCTGAGTTGCCCAATATATTTTGCTGTTGTTGTTAATCCTCACTTGAGAATATTTTTCCGTTAATTTTTAGAGAGTGGAAGAGAGGGAGGGAGGGGAAAAGAGATGGGGGAGAGAGAAACATCGGTGTGAGAGAGACTCACACACGGCCCAACTGGGGCCTGGGATTGAACCTACAATCCAGGTATGACCCCTTGACTGGGGGAATCGAACCCGTGATCCTTTGTTGTGCAGGCCAGTACTCTAACCACTAACCACTGAGCAACATTGGTCAGGGAAAGTTGTCCGACATCTTGAGGGAAGTCTGCACTCACTGCTTCTATCAGAACCTCACTGTCCAGTTCTTTCAGCCCTTGGCATCACGCTCATTTCCCCATTCTGGTGAAACTCTTGTGCCGCTTTCATGTTTTAAATTTCCTGACCATTTGGTCCTCTTCTCTCTCCATCTGTCTGCAGCATCTCACCAGGTTTTGCAATCCTCGAAATTCCCTCTTCTCTTGACTACCAATATTTTCCTAACTTGGTCTTTCACCCACCTTTTTCTTTCTTTAGTTATCTTCATTGGTTCTTGCTCATTTTTATTACATGTGAATGAGTACATGGTAAGCTATAACCTTTATGCATGTGACTCCTCCCCCCATGAAAACCCATCTATGCAGTCCCACCTCCCTCTGAGGCCTGTATTTCTAACACCTGGAAATCTCCACCAGACATTTTGTTGCTCTTTCATATTCGTGTCCAAAACAACTCCTTCCCATTCCAAACTGCTTATTATCTTCTGTGTATTCAGCCTCTATTAATGGCAGTAACCTTCACCCTATTGCCAAACCTTTAAACTTGGTGTTATCCTTGACTCTTCTCCTTCTCCAGTCCTCAAATCCAGTTGGTGGTACCACTCAAATGCCTCAGAAATAGATCTCCTCTCTCCCATTGCTACAGTCTTTCTGCACATTCTCATCTCTCTTCCGGGTTTTTCTAAACCATTTTCCAATTACTCTCCTTTCCAGCTCTTCTCCACATTACCACCAGATTAAATTTTTTTAAAACATGTACTTCATTATGTCATTCTTTTGCTTGAAATCTCTAATTGCTTTTCTATTGACATAGGGTAAAGTCTAAACTCTTTACTTTCATGACAAAGTCCAAATTCTTTACATTTATGACCTAACCCTGCCCTGCCTTTTAAATTACTGGTACATAGGAGATATTTAAAAATTTTTCAGTCAAAGTTGACACATCTAAAAAAACTAAACTTTTCATTATCCTAGAAATTGCCATCTCCCCTACTTTTCTATCTTATACAGTCAAATGGCAGCTTCTTAGTGATCCAGGTTACCTTAGTATTTTAACAAACTTCCTCCTTACTTCCCAGTTGGCCTCCTCATCAAGTTCTGTTTGTTTATTCTAATGTCTCATAATCTTCCTTTTTACTTCCTATGGCTTCTGCTTCCGATCTTTTGGTCCTCGTGCTAGAGCAGCCTCCTAGCTGCGTCTCCTGGCTTTCTCCTTTCTCCCCACACCAATCTGTGCGGCATATTAATGGCAGGTGCATCATTCCTAAAGGGAGTTGTACATGAATTCTTTCCTTCCCTGAAGCCTTCACTGATTCTGCACCAGATACAGAATGAAGTCCCCATTCCCTAATTGCCATGCAAGATCCTCCTTTATCTGGCCCAACTCACCTTAACCAATTTCTCCCTTTTCATATAAAGCCAGACTGTTGAAAATTTAGAGTCACCAAAATATGTCTTGCTTTTCTTCCTACCTTTTGACTTTCTGTTCTTCTTTCAGGGCCCAAATAAAGTCTCACCTCCTTTGTAAACTTTCCCTTATTACCTCATTTCACCAAGATGATTGGCGTCTTTTTCTGAATGCTCATGAACTCATGCTATAGTAGCCTCCTAATCTTGAGTGCTTCCATTATACATAATTTAAAATAATAGTTGTTTAAAACATAGTAGACATTATGCTAAAACTTTACATTTGTTATTTCATTTAATCTTCTCGATTATTTTTTAACCTTTTATGTATATACTTCCTGTATTGCTGTTTAACTGTTAATGTAATGAGTATACATAGCTAATATTATACATTTGAGATTCAGAAACAAAATCTCTCTCTTTTTTTAAGAAGTTATTTGGTGCATTTATGTGCTGGGCACCCTTATAGGCACTTGGAAATAGTTTATGCAGATTGATACTCCATAGGCTCACCCTGGTACTACATTCATTTGAAGCACCCTGTAAATTTTCTGAATGAGAGATGGATTTCTACATTTTGAGTCTAGTCTTTCATAGACTCTGAAAATTGCCACATGGCATTAAATGAACTAACAACATATTTTGTAATGCTATCATAAGGAATATTAGACAGGAAAGCTATTTAGTAGTGGCTTTTCAACACAACCATTATGGGTTTTGCTGTTTTTTAGGTATGGACGGAATACACTTATTCAGTTTGAAGACTTTGGAAATCATAATGCATTCAGGTTCTTGAGAAAATATCGAGAAAAATACTGTACCTTCAATGATGATATTCAAGGTAAAGCAAAAAGAGAACTTCAGGATTTTAATTTCTATTTCTTAAACCCTTTTTATGTGACCACTTTTTTATTTTTAAAAATCTTTATTTTTCTTGTAGGGACAGCTTCAGTAGCTCTCGCAGGTCTTCTTGCAGCACAAAAAGTTGTTGGTAAATCACTCTCAGAACACAAAATCTTATTTCTTGGGGCAGGAGAGGTAAGTTTCTGTAAGCTGTTTTGAATTTAAAACCAACACTCATCTTTAGAATTGGAAAATGGGGCATAATGAGCTTATAATTTTGAGATAGATAAGGAGATCTTTGTAATTTAAAATTTCTGTTGTAAAGTAGATAATTTAAAATATGCTTAGAGAATATTACAAAGAATCAGCTTGTGTGTGATTTGTAAGGGAAGAATAAACCAAATATTCCTCATAACAAAACATTATAATTCAAGCATTGCATCATATTCTTGTGTTTACTTTTTAAATTTTTGTTCTGTTTGACAGGCTGCTCTTGGAATTGCAAATCTTATAGTTATGGCTATGGTAGAAAGTGGCCTCCCAGAAGAAGAGGCACAAAAGAAAATTTGGATGGTTGACAAGTTTGGTTTATTATATAAGGTAAGGTATTTAAAACTTGGAGAAGCAAAACGATGTTGTTATAATGATATTTTTAGTTTGATTTTTAAAACATCAATTTTTAAAAATTTATATCTCACTCGACTATCCAAATTGTACTAGTTGGGGATCTTACAGTATGTTCTCAACAGAAATCCTCCAGTCTAAAACCTTTGTCTTTTATAAAGACTCTTGCTTTGTATTCAGATCATAGTGTCTGTGTTGGCATCAGACTTACTCCTTCCTCGATTTCCAGACTCTTAAGAGACCAAATAATCATGCAAATAATATTGTACTTGACCCCTCTAAGACTAGGTTTTTAATTGGAACTCAGACTATTCTAATTAAATTGTTAGCAGAACATCTGATATTTGAACAAAATTCGTTAACCCTCTGGTGGTCATAATCCCCTTAGCAATCTAATAGAAATCTATGGATCCTCTCCCCAGAAAAAGGCACATTTTTTTTTTACTACTTAAAAAACAAGTAATCTTTAATTGGTTTTTTGGGGGGAGTGGGGGGCATCAGTTTGTTGTTCCACTTATTAATGCATTCCTTGGTTGTTTCTTACATGTGCCCTGACTGGGGATCCAACCCGCACATAATCTTGGCATGTCAGGGTGACGCTCTAACCAACTGGCTACTCAGCCAGGGCAAGGCATATATATTCTTAAGGCCAATTCATGGATAATAAAGAGCTTCTATCTGAGATTGACTTAGTGTCCTTTGACATGCCTGTCTTCCTAGCGTTGATTGTCATTTTATTAGTTTAAGAAATGCCTTATAGCTTAGATCTAGAACACATTGAAATGTAGGTAAACTATATCATAATTGAACCTATCCCTACACAGTGCTGTACTTTTGCCTTGTATAATCATATAGCAGTTACTTGTCATTTACATCTTTGGAGCAAGCTTATCGCAATGGACTTTGCTCCAATTCTGTAATCTTTTCTTCTTAACTAGTACCAATATTCTATTAGTACATTTTATCAAAAGATAAAATGAAAAAGTGTGTGAGTAAAAAGTCTTGAGTGGTTTAATTATACATAATAAAATAATAGTTGTTTAAAAATATACCAGACATTGTGCTAAAACTTTACATTTATTATTTTATTTAATCTCAAAAACTGTATGGAGCCCAGCCTATGTGGCTCAGTGGTTGTGCATCGACCTATGAACCAGGAGGTCACGGTTAGATTCCCATTCGGCACATGCCCGGTCGCAGCTCAATCCCCAGTGGGGACTGTGAGTGAGGCCGCTGATTGATGATTCTCTCTCATCATTGATGTTTCTGAAATGAATAAAACTATATATTTTCCTCTCTGAAATGAATAAAACTATATATTTAAAAACAAACAAACAAACAACAACAACAACACTGCCCTAGCCAGTTTGGCTCAGTGGATAGAGCGTTGGCCCACGGACTGAAGGATCCCTGGGTTTTTTCCCAGTCAAGGGCATGTACCTCGGTTGCAAGCTTGATCCCTGGCCTTCTTCAGGGTGTGTGTGGGTGGCAACCAATCGGTGTGTCTCTTTCACACCAATGTTTATCTCTGTCTCTCCCCCTCCCTGTCTCTCTAGAAATCAATGGAAAAAATATCCTCCAGTGAGAATTAACAAAAAAACCCCACAAACCTATGGAATTTTACAAACGAGGAAACTGAGGGTTAGAAAGGTCAGGTGACTTTTTCAAGGACATCAGCTTATAAGTGATAGAGTTAGGATTCTTACCCAGGTAGCCTATGAAGCCTGTGCCCTTAACCATTCAACTAAGTTCCCTCTCAAGTAAACTATAACTGCTATGTTAACTTGTATATAAGATGCAAGGATTATAAGACATACTTTTGGAAAGCTATTGGGAGGATATGTAGTTTTACTGGGACATAGTAGATGGGTGTTTCTTTTTGTGATACTGGTTTTCACAAATGTGATTCTTCATCATATTTGTAACTAGTGGCCCTTGTTGAAAGGAAATTAATTAGAAGAAATATTTTAGTATTGCTATTCGTCCTTTCTCTATAATAGAAGTGTCAACCAAATTCACGATTGACAATGACAAATCGAAACCAAGGAGTGCGATTGGCACCAGCGGGAACTTTATATGAATCGTGCATGCGCGAGTCAACTTTTAGCCTTTTATAGATATAGAATAAACTTGCTTAATTAGACCTGCTTTCTGATGTAGCTAAACTTTTTCCAGCCCAGTGAAGCACCCCAACTTCTCTTTCAGGGAATTGTCAGCAACACAGCAGTAAATATCAACACGAAGCAGATTGTTATTGTAGATCATGCAGGGAGAACAAAGGGTAAAATATTTAACTGCAGCAGTGTTTAACTATATTCTGTGCAGTGAGAAAACCTGAAGTCATTTTCAAGGTCCACCATTTCTTCTTTTCAGTCAGGTCAGGTTTGTAAACTTTCTAAATCTTCATTTCCTGGCTAATGAAAATAGGATTCCACCAAGTCTTCTCTCTACCTACTCCAGGACTTCTGTGAGGATCAAATGAGATGAGGCATGGGAAAACTCCTCACAGACATTTGGTTAAAGTGTGAAATGTTTGCATCTGGCTATAAAGCAAGTCATGTTCCTGGGCTAAAGAAACTGCAAAGAGGCTAGTCGCTAGGGAGAGGAAGCTGAGCATTGTTCCGTGACATCATTACCCGGACAGACACTTGGCATGTTAGCCTTTATATACAGACTAGAGGCCCAGTGCACAAATTCGTGCACCAGTGGGGTCCCTCAGCCTGGCCTGCGGGATCGGACTGAAACCAGCTCTCTGACATCACCTGAGGGGTCCCGGATTGCGAGAGGGCTCAGGTCAGGCTGAGAGACCCCACTGGTGCATGATCAGGGTGGGGGAGGCACACGGGAGGTTGACCAGCCGGGTAGGGACCGCAGGAGGGCTCCAGGGCATGTCTGGCCCATCTTGCTCAGTCCCGATTGCCGGCGTCCAACCCCAGCGGGTCCAGGGGTTCCCAAAGGCGTAGACGGAGTCGGCGAAGAAGGAAGGACATGGAGACAGTGTTCAGTTGATCAGCAGCCTAGCCAGGATCTTCAGTCAGGATCTCCAGCCAAGTTCTAGTCTGGATCTCCAGAGAGGTTCTGCTTCGGATCTCCAGCGAAGTTCTGGTTAGGATCTCCAGCCAGGTTCTGTGTCCAGTTGTCTTGCTAGGTTCTCCAGCCAGGTTCTCCAGGTTCTCCAGCCAGGTTCTGTAGCCATGTTCCCTCGCTAGGTTTTCCAGCCAGGTTCTGTCCAGGTTCTCCAGCCAGTTTCAGTCACCAGGTTCTAGTCAGGTTCAGTCCAGGATCTTTTGCCATGTTCTCTCGCTAGGTTCTGTCTCTAGGTTCTGTTGCCAGGTTCAGTCCAGGATCTTTTGCCATGTTCTCTCACTAGGTTCTGTCTCTAGGTTCTGTTGCCAGTTTCTGTCTAGGATCTTTTGCCATGTTCTCTCCAGCGAAGTTCTTCTGTCTCTAGGGTCTGTGTAGGTTCTGTCTTCTTGGTTCTGTCTTCTAAGTTCTGTGTTGTTACATCTGTATTTATACCAGTTGATTCCAATCCTATCAATCTCTATTCCAAAGGTTAGGGCGTTTCTTATCTCCATTCCAGGGAGTAAAGATTATGTAGCTTAAGCATGATTGTTCGTAGTTAAAGTGATTAATTACCCGCCTGGCACTTAGTTAAGAGGTTTTATTCCCTCCCTAACTTCAGGGGAAAATCCCTACCTGGGGAAACAACCTTTCTCAGAGACCTTGGTTAAAACACATAGTGCCAAGAAGGTGAGCAAACATATTAAGAACCGTATGCCATATATGCCAGGTCCCTTGAAACAGCAAGGATGGACTGGCTCCCGGCACCCGATTGGCTGGATCCCAGCAACAAGTTAACCTACTGGTTGGAGCATCTGCCCCCTGGTGATCAGTGCACATCATACTGAGTGGTTGAGTGGCCTTAGCATATCATTAGCATATTACGTTTTGATTGGTTGAATGGCCAAGTGGTCGACTGGATACTTAGCATATTAGGCTTTTATTATATAGGATAAGTCAGTTCTAGAATGCATATAGTATTGGTTAGCACAGTGAGAAGCTCCTCCCTGTTCATCTGCAGCTTCTGAGTGTATTTTCCTTTTAGTCTAAGTAGCTTGACCTAATGAATTTAGGCTTCCAGTCTCTCCTGGTGTCCCTAACGCTGCCCTCCTTTTTGAGACTGCTCTGTTGAACCATCGTAGTGGAGAGCTGTGTTTCTCTTGGAGACAAACATAGCATACGAAGCCATTATTCTGAGAGCCTCCACCTGGTGAGGCTGTATCTCAGTCCTTTAGTTCACTTCCCAGCCAGCAATGCTGTGCAGATTTTCCCAGCCCTGCTGGTTTTTATCTGGGTTATTCTGGAGCTCTGATGGAAACATTTGCAGGGGATGTCTTCTCTTTTGCCAAAGTCAAGGTATGGATTTCTCTGCCTGGTTAAGTTTTCATCCATGTTTTGCCTGTTTTAAATCATTGAGAAGCGTTTCATTGTTTTCCTGTCACTGGTACCTCTCCTTGCTTTGTGACACTACTAAGAATTTGACACTACTAAGCGTTTGGACTGGGGACTTGGGGAGGAAAGCACGTTTCTTCAGTCAGCCAACTTGAGCCAGAAGTCTCTGTTCCTCTTGTTTCTGAAGTCTTGGGAGTCCAGGTACAAGTCTGTAATTCTAAAAGTTCTGCATCCAGTTAGTAACGCATCTGGCTGACCTGAACTTCTCTGGTAACAAAACCAGAGAGGAGGTCATTTGTAGTCTTCACCTTTTGTGCTTGGTGTGACTTTTCTTTTTTAATCCTCACCCAAGGAGTGAGGGTATTTTTTCCATTGACTTTTAGAGGGAGTAGAAGGAAGGGAGCCGGGGAAGGAGAGACAGAGAGCGAAACATCGATGTGAGAGAGACACATGGATTGGTTGTCTCCCACACTGCCCCAACCAGGGGTGGGAATCGAACCTGCAACCCATGTATGTGCCCTTGACTAGGAATCAAACCTGCAAAACCACACTGGTCATAAATTTTGTTCAGTTGTGCAGTACCCATTGGGAGGCATTTGTAATATCTTATATATTGCCATAATACATTTCTAAAATATGAAAAATTCTGATTTCCAAACTGCATCTAGCCCAGAAAAGGGATTGTAGGACTTGTACCATATTGAATTTAGGAGGACTTCACAGAGTAAATGAGTTTTTGAGAGGGATTACAGTTTCTGGTTGTAAGGAGATTTGATTTATATTTTATATTGGGGTTTATGGACACTATGAAGATAGAATTAGAAGATATGGATTGAAGAGAAAAGTAAATGAAAATACATTCCTATTCTAGAAACAATATGTGACTCAATGATGTCTTTTCACTTAATCCTCAATAAGCATTTACCAAAATACTGTATTTTTATGTAATAATTCAGGGGCGGGAAGCTAAAATAGACAGTCATCAGGAATCATTTGCTCACTCAGCCCCAGAGAGCATACCTGATACTTTTGAAGATGCAGTAAAGATACTTAAACCTTCAGCTATAATTGGTAAGTAAAGTTGTTGCAGATTATTCTTTTACTTAACTGTATCTTGCCAATCATAACTTACATCAGGATTACTAAAAAAGAAATGGTAGATTTTATCTAGCTTTCAGCATATATGATATTTTTCATAATAGCTTTTTTATTACAGCGTGCAATGAAAGTTCAGTTAATGTATATTGCTTGTATTTTTAAGTGTAGAAGCTGTGGGATTTTTCACACTTTATTTTTAGAGTTGGTATGACTGTTGGGCTCAAAACCTAAAAAGACCAAGGTCATTGACACACTGTACCAGGAAAATCCTATGCAGAGTCCACGTTTTTCACTGGCAACAAAGCTGAAAGTGTTTGGTACCTTTTGAGTCAGGTATTGCATAGCTGACATGAGACTATGACAACATGGCATGAAGTTCACAGCAGAAAATGTAACAGTCTTTAAAAGGGGAGCTATTTTCTTTCCAATGTAGCTATAAGATTTTTAATCTATCATTATCTTTTAATTGTATCTGTTTCATGTACAAGCCCTATTGAATGCCAAATAGCAAAAGAGTCACAAACAGTAAGTGTCTATGATCAGGAAAAGTACATCTTTTTAGCTTCTTCATTGATTAGAACTCATATAAGTGAAATCACACAGTATGTCTTTTTGTGACTGGTTTATTTCACTTAGCATAATATCCTCAAGGGTCATCCATGTTGTAGCGATTTTAATTAGACATAGTGATGTAGATAATCTTATACTCTTCTCCTTACCCCCCACAATTTACTATGTCTGGGGTGGACAATAAATATTTTAAGTGAAAACTTAGCATTTTATTGTTTTTCTTTTCACATTTGAAATTGTGTTCATATAACATTATTTCAGCATGCAAAATCCATCTTTGTAATAGAGTTCACCTACGCTTTTGTTATGTTAAACCTGTTGTAGAAATGCTGTTTATAAGAATTGCTTTTAGCCCAGCCAGTGTGGCTTAGCAGTTGAGCATCGACCTATGAACCAGGAGGTCACTGTTCGATTCCCGGTCAGGCCATGTGCCCGGGTTGTGGGCTCATCCCCAGCATGGGGAATGCAGGAGGCAGCCAATCAGTGATTCTCTCTCATCACTCATGTTTCTATCTCTCCCTCTCCCTTTCTCTCTCTCAAATCAATGAAACTATTTTTTTTAAAAAAAGACTTGCTTTATTTTACCTGTAATGAAGTTGGCTGTTTTTCCCCTTATTTATTTCAGGAGTTGCAGGAGCTGGCCGACTTTTCACTCCTGGTGTAATCAAAACCATGGCTGATATCAACGAAAGGCCTATAATCTTTGCATTAAGTAATCCTACAGCAATGGCTGAGTGTACAGCTGAAGAAGCATATACACTTACAGAGGTATTAATAATAATTTAATGAATTAGTTATGTCTTATTTTCCCTCTATTAGCCTGTTGGTTATACATTCTTGCATAATTTTCATGGTTACTTTGGAGATTACAACATTCGTCCGTGGATCATCAAATACTGGTATTAATTATTGCTTGTAACAATTCTAGAAAGTAATTACCTCATAATTCTATTTTTTAATACCTTTATGCCATTTGTGCTGTTTTACATTTTTTAAAATATATTTTTATTGATTTCAGAGAGAAAGGGAGAGGGAGAGAGAGATAAAAACATCATTGATGAGAGAGAATCATTGATCAGCTGTCTTCTGCACGTACCCATCATCCTGCAACCCGGCCATGTTGCCCTGACCGGGAATTGAACTATAACCTCCTGGTTCATAGATCGATGCTCACCCACCAGCCAGATGAGATAAAACATTTTTCACAATTTTTATAACTTTGAAACTTCTATCTCTTTTTTTAAAATGATTTTTTTAAAAGCATTTCATTATAGTTTAATTTTATATAATTTCTTAGTGTTACATAAAATAATGACATATTTATGTATTTGCAGTTACCTCTTAAATTTTTAGTTCCTTTGTTTTCATTGGAGAGATGTCTTAGTGTTACTCTAACACCCTCGATGCTTAGTGAGAAAGCAGCAGTTTCTTGTAGAGCAGAGAATAGGTCAGCTTGGGCCTCAGAATGTGACAATACTGTTACCATTAAGATCTGGCCACACTTAAGCAATAGGTAGAATATGATGGGGGAAGAACAGATGGTTTGGAGAAGATGAACTGCTGTAGAATCTCACCATTCTAGAGAACATTCCCAAGATCTTTCTAAATCTCCAAATTTACTGGTATCATGTGAATATAACACATTCCCCATAAAGAACTATATTGTATAATCCACTTTATGGAGCTATTAAAATTAATGGTGCCCCCATAATATTTATTATTATACACACTAGAGGCTCAGCGCGCAAAATCGCGCAAGACCCAGACCCCCGTGCCACTGGACCCAGACCTCCCTGCACCATGGGACCCAGACTCCCTCTGCCATGCTGCCGCAGGCAGGACCCCAGACTCCCTCTGCTGCACGTGCTGGCAGGACCTCAGACCCGCCGCACCGGTGGGACCCCAGACCCTGCCACTGCCACCACAGGCCTCGTGAGCTCATTTGTGCCTTGCTAGTCCCCATTCCTCTCTTCCCAGTGTTGAGTGTCTGAGCCATTGGCTGCTCTGAACTGTTTGGCTCTTTTCCTTAGTAGCAGCTTTTACCTTCTGCCTCAATTCCTCTCCCACCTTGCACCCTTCCCCCATGCACCACCTACCTCCGCCGCCAGCCACGGATGCCCCCGCCCCACCCCCCACAGCAGGAGCACCTCCGCTCGCCACCTGGGGACCCATGCCGCACTCCCTGCCCCCACCTGCCCGGCGCCCATCCCCCACGCCCTCTTCACTGCACAGCCCCGCCCACCCACCGCCCGCCTTGCTGCGATCAGAGCCTGTGGGCCACGGGAATGAGAGGTGCTCCATGCACCTCCTGGTGACCGATCTTTGGGCATTACGGCCACAGGTTTTTTATATATATATATATATATATATATAGACTAGAGGCCCGGTGCACCAAATTAGTACACGAGAGGAGGGTCCCCTCAGCCCAGGCTGCACCCTCTCCAATCCCGGACCTCCTCAGGGGATGTCCGACTGCTGGTTTAGGCCCGATCCCTGGAACTGCTGGCTCCTAACTGCTCACCTACCTGCCTGCCTTATTGCCCCTAACTGCCCCCCCTGCCAGCCTGATCAGCCCTAACCGCCTCTGCTTGCCAGCCTGATTGTCCCTAACTGCCCCCCTGCTGGCCTGGTCACCCCCAACTGCCCCCCACCTGCCGACCTGGTCACCCCATGCAGCCTGCTGTTGGTCATTACTGTGACAGTGTCCCAGACAATTTGCATATTCCTCTATTATTAGTATAGATTATTATTATGGTAACATGTATGGCATTAGCCAGGAACTGATGTTAATGTTCAAACAAACACAACTTTTGTTACGCGTAGTTATGCCTAAAATAGGTTGAGAATGATAATAGCTATCTGTAGAAAATGTTGTATGTTGTTGTAGGTCCAAGCTAGTCACCCAAGCCTACCACTAAGCCTGTCGCTGACTTGCTTCAACGCTTACCATAAACCTTGTATCATTTTTGAAATTGAAAGTATATCTTGTAAAAGTATTCATTACTGTACTTCATGGACCTTCAGGTCAAATTCTTGAGTGTTTAAACCACTAATGCCAAGGATCTGCTATACTTCAAAGAATAACACTTGGATATTACACTCTTGTTACAATTTGGATTTTAGATTTTTAGACATAGTTCTTTTGAATGTTCAAGTACTCGTGGCAGTTTGTCCATCCTACCATGTGGACATAGTTCAGTTTTCTGTAAATCACTTTTTAACTTAATCCAAGGAGCTGTTTAAAACAGGACATATATATGTTATGCCTTGGTTATTGCGGGATAGGTTATCCTGCTAGAGAACATTGCTTGCTTCTTGCTCTTTGTCTTATTTTTTTTCCAGGGAAAGGTGGGGGTGGTGGTATTTGTTGAGGGATTTTATATATAAAGGACTTCATTTTATAAATTAATGTTCAGATACTTTTCAATTTCACAGGCATTTACTTCTCTTAGAAATACAGAATGTACCAGTAACATTTGTTATGTGCTATTATAGAGCATAGTACTAGACTGGATGACTACGACAAATTTGGAGACTTTTTTTTTAACAAGGCAACATGCCATTTTTTTCTGGGATTGATAGTGTGGTTGTATCGATGCCTCTTTTCTAAACTGCCTCACTAGGGGGCATTATGGCATAACAGAAAGAGACCGTGGGCTTCAGAGTTTTAAATACCTGGATTCCAGTTGACCTTTTACAGCAAGCTTGTCAAACTCAAAAGCTAACACGGGCCAAATAAACAAGGTTTAAGTTTATGTGGACCGCAAAAAAACAAAAGCTTCAATTTTCTTAGAAACATCAGCTTATTTCTATAGAGACATGCTGAATACAAAGGGCTGAAATAAATGAGTAATCGTTAACATAAAATAATAGAACATTTTAATAAAATTTAATATTTTTTCTTGAACATTAACTTACCAGACACTGAATAATTACACAAATTAATAAGCGTAACTCAAATAAACCTATTTTTCTTGTTCTGAAAGTGATATATTTCCTGTTGCACACACCAAACAAGTCAGTCCAAGACTAATGATGTGGTGATCTGCTGCTAAAATATTTGCTGCTAGTTTTAGTGGAGAGAATGGTGCACGTGTGCATAAGGCACATAAGGGAAATGAATGCAACATGATTATAGTCATCAGTCATTAGCAAACGTTGTAGTTCGTTATTAATAATTATGTGTAACAGGATATTGTAAAACTTCAGTTACAACATTTTTATCAACACTTCTTACATATCATTATATTGGCTGGGCGGCAAAAATATTCGTTATGGGCCACATGCGGCCTACAGGCCGCAAGTTTGACAAGCTTGTTTTACAGAGTACTTGGGAATATCTAAGCCTTAGTTTTCTCGTTTTATTTTATCAGTGAAATCAAGATAGTGATAACCTCTAAGGTTTTCATGCAGGCTTAAGTTCACTGAGTTAACACAGAGAGCCCCTGGTACTGAGACAGCAGATGTACAGTAAATGGTAGCAGTTTAATTTTTGATGTTTTCCCCTTCATTCACAGATGTTTACATCAATCTTTAATATTTTAGGATGGTATTTATTGGCCATCTACATCTTTAAAATTTTTCAAAGAAAATGGAAGGTGTAAGGTTTTTGAAAAATGATTAATGGACATTTTTCAACTTTAGAATGTATGCATAAAACAAACTTTATTCCAATAAAAATTAAGTGACAGGATTATGTTATATAGTAAATTATTCCTGTTTGCAAATAATATGTTGGTCTGCTTTACTATAGGATTTAATCTTGTTTGAGGTTACCTTGATTTTCTAAGGCACATCAAGTAACAGAGTCAAGGCCATTTCATTTCTTCGCAGGGAAGGTGTTTGTTTGCCAGTGGCAGTCCATTCGAGCCGGTGAAACTAAGTGATGGGCGAGTGTTCACGCCAGGCCAAGGCAACAATGCATATATTTTCCCAGGTAATTGTCACCATTATGTGTGTTTCAGAGTAATCATTAATGAAATTCTTTAGAGTTTAAGATTAAAATGAACGATGGAATTTACAGGAGTTTGGTATGAATGCACAGGGAAACTCAAGAAATTCAGCAGATCGAACTTGCTCTATTTCCTCTGAAAATGTATTTATTCATACAGGGGTGGGCAAAAGTAGGTTTACAGTTGTAATTCAACAGATAAATAATTCAACAATTATAGTTGTGAGTATGTGAAACATAGTTTATTCTTGTATTATTATTTAATTATGTTATTATTTTCCATATAAGCAACTGTAAACCTACTTTTGTCCCACCCATGTAAGAAGACAGTCATTTTTGCCCCAGACATTTAAATAACTGCATTAAGTGTAGATGGACCAGTTACTCTTCTTTAAAATTTTCTATCTTTTCCAGAGGCTGGATTAAAATAAGGAAGCTATTAACCATCTGATCTTCCCATCCTCCCCACTCTATTGGGATAGTCTTTGAATAGTTTAAAACAAAATTTCTAGACTTTGAGACAACAGATATAGTTGAGGACAGAGGTGCCAGAAAGTGGGAGATTAAAAGCCACTCAATAGTGACAGAGTAGGCAAGCCCCATCCTTGTGTTCATAGCTACCAATCATTTTTTAGTTCCGAACCCTTGCATATGAGAAACGGTCAAAGATTACTGCCCAGCTGGCATGGCTCAGTGATTGAGCATCGACCTATGAACCCGGAGGTCATAGTTCAATTCCTGGTCAGGGCACATGCCTGGGTTGTGGGCTCCATCCCCAGTCAGGGCATGCAGGAGGCAACCAGTCAGTGATTCTTATCATTGATGTTTCTCTCTCTCTCTCTCCCTTCCTCTCTCTATGAAATCAATAAAAAATGTATATATTTTAAAAGATTACTAGTCCTATGTGGGAAGAAGGAAAATTAAAAACTATCAGTATCATCATGGAGACAAATGATTGCATCTCTGAAACGACATTTTTTAAAATTATAAGACAAAAATAAAGTTTTGAAAATGAAAATTTTAGTAGCAGAAGGATTAGATGAAAAAGTTGAGGAAGTCACCTAGAAATAGAGCAAAGAACAGAGATAGAAATAGAGGAGAGGATTAGAGGAATAGTCCACGAGGTACAATAGCAGGAAATAGAAATTTCAGGAAGAGAGCACAGGAACACGGGCGGAAGGGCATTATCAAAAGCTTTATTAACATTTCCCCAAATGGAAAGACTCAAGTTTCCAGATAGGAAAGGCCTGCCCACTGTGTGCCAAACACCTCAGTGAAAATGATACAACTCAGGGCAGATCATGAAATTACAGAACATTAGCCACACACACACAGCCTGCATACCTCCAGAGAGGAGATAAAAAGATAATCACTGAGAAAGTACCTGGGATCACATTGGCACTGGATCATCACCAATAATGCTGGAAGCTTATTTCTAAACTAGGATTCTAAACTCAAACTATCAAAATGGAAAGTAGGAAAAGAAGAAAAAGAAAAAGATGGTTGAGGAATGTAAGATTTCAAAAAATATACCTCCCACGTACTGTTTTTCAGAAAACTACAGGAGAATATATGCTAACAGGAAGAGGTAGTAACAAAAAACTAGGAAGAAGTGGGATTTAGGAAATAAACTCAATTTAGAAGCAAAGGAAATCCCGATGATAGAGGGATTTTCCAGCATGACAACTCCATATCTGAAGTGGATTGCAGCCAGATCACATTTATTCTAGAGGATGAAATGAGAGACTACATGAGGTAGCTGAAATATTAGAAGAAAATTAGACAAGTGAATGAATGTTTTGTCATGAAGTTACTTCAAATTCCAAAAAACCACTAAAGTCAAGAAAAAAATAGGATAGTAACTTCAGGGAAAACAAAGTTATACAGAGGAGGAAAAATCATGATACAGTGTTAGTGGATAGTCAGCTGTGAATAGCATTTATGAAGTCATAATAAACACTGAATGTTCACTCAATCAGAATGATGGGAAGAAGAAAAAAGGCTGGAAATGTGACAGACAGCTAACTACTTATTTCCCACAGGAAGGAAGCAGTGATATTTAAAACTCAGAAGTCAGTCAGGACTCTAAGCAAGCTGTGTAAGAGTGAGAAATGAATATTGAAACAATCAGCTAAAAGAATTGCAAGTAGTTGTCTCTGTAGAGCAAGAAACGGAGGGTTGGAGGTGTGTGGGAATAGTGTTTTCTGTAACAAGTGTCGATAAATTGTATGCATTTGTAATTTTGATAAATGTAAAAACAATATTGGGGAAAGCTTTTTGATATTTTCTAAAGTATTTTTTCTAGTAAATAAGAATTATAGTGGTTAATAAAGATCATTGGATTTTAACTCTCAGATTTTTGTGTTTATTTTCTTGGCTGCTTGGGGTTTTTTGGAGAGGGTATTCGGAGTGGGGATGGCTTGCCATTCACTTGCTTTAAATCTGGGAATTTATTTGGCTCCTTTCACAATTTGAAAAGTGACCTTACTAAATAAACTGTTTAAACTGTATTCTAGGAGTGGCTTTAGCTGTTATTCTCTGTCACACCCGGCATATTAGTGACCATGTTTTCCTAGAAGCTGCAAAGGTAATTATTTTTAATATTGTATAGTTATTTTATAAAGGATGAATTATAAAGATTAAAAGCAGAAAGGAAAAGAAAAGGGGTTAAATCTGCCTTATGAATGTAAAGGAAGTTACTCACCCATTGCTCTTTTGATTTGCCCATCTACTTTTGCATAAAATTATTTTTTAGCATGATTTTTCAAATGTGTGATGGTAAGCTATGAATCCTTTTGTATTTATAACACATCTATACCTGTATTATATATATCTGAAAGTAACATATTCTGACAGCATAGATAAAATATAACTCCTTGTGAGTTTTTTTTTTTTTAATTAAATCTTTATTGTTCAGATTATTACATTTGTTCCTCTTTTTTTTTCCCCCCCATAACTCCCCTCCTCCCAGTTCCCGCCCCACCCTCCGCCCTCACTCCCCACCCACTGTCCTCATCTATAGGTGCACGATTTTTGTCCAGTCTCTTCCCGCATCTCCCACACCCCTTTCCCCCCCAGGAATAGTCAGTCCATTCCCTTTCTATGTCCCTGGTTCTATTATAATCACCAGTTCATTCTGTTCATCAGATTATTTATTCACTTGATTTCTTAGATTCACTTGTTGATAGATGCATATTTGTTGTTCATAATTTGTATCTTTACCTTTTTCTTCCTCTTCCTCTTCTTAAAGGATACCTTTCAGCATTTCATATAATCCTGGTTTGGTGGTGATGAACTCCTTTAGCTTTTCCTTATCTGGGAAGCTCTTTATCTGACCTTCAATTCTGAATGATAGCTTTGCTGGATAAAGTAATCTTGGTTGTAGGTTCTTGGTATTCATCACTTTGAATATTTCTTGCCACTCCCTTCTGGCCTGCAAAGTTTCTGTTGAGAAATCAGCTGACAGTCGTATGGGTATTCCCTTGTAGGTAACTGAGTTTCTTTCTCTTGCTGTTTTTAAGATTCTCTCTTTATCTTTTGCTCTTGGCATTTTAATGATGATGTGTCTTGGTGTGGTCCTCTTTGGATTCCTTTTGTTTGGGGTTCTCCGCGCTTCTTGGACCTGTAAGTCCATTTCTTTCACCAGGTGGGGGAAGTTTTCTGTCATTATTTCTTCAAATAGGTTTTCAATATCTTGCTCTCTCTCATCTTCTGGCACCCCTATAATTCTGATGTTGGTATGCTTGAAGCTGTCCCAGAGGCTCCTTACACTATCCTCGCATTTTTGGATTCTTTTTTCATTTTGCTTTTCCGGTTGGGTGTTTTTTGCTTCCTCGCATTTCAAATCATTGACTTGATTCTTGCGCTCCTCTGGTCTGCTGTCGGGAGTCTGTATAATATTCGTTATTTCAGTCCGTGTATGCTTAATTTCTAGTTGGTTCCCCAATATAAGATCGAGGGTCTCATTAGTTTTCTTGTAGATCTCATTAAGTTTATCGGCGGCTTCTAAACAGTTCTTGAGAGACCTTAAAAGTGTGGTTCTGAACTCTATATCTTCCATTGACAATTTTGTCCTGTTTCTTTGTCTCCGCATTTTGTTATGCTTCCTTGGTGCACCCCCTAGTGGTCTTTGTTCGCAGTCTTATAGTTAAATCTTGATTGTTGTAGCTAATTCCAGGGAGGGTTTGACCTCCAGGCCAAGTGGCTATGAGAATCAGCTGTGTCAGCAGTGAGAGAACTTCTGTCCTCTAGGGAGGTGCTAATCTGGGGTTTGCCTGAGGCTATCCGGCAAATGCCTGTGTTGCAGGGCTTGGGCGGGGCGGGTCGCACAGGATCAACAGTGTGGGCTAGAGAGAGCAGTTATGGCGGCTCTCAGTCCTGTCCCCAGGGGCTCTGCCTCTCTGAGTCCCAGCACCCGGTGCAAAGCTCAGAGAGAAAGCTGCACTCGCTCTGACCGAAGCCAGACAGTCCCGCTTCTCCCGTTTGAGTCTGGGTCCCTAAAGACTCGCCCGGATCTGGAGGTCAGAGTCTGCGACTCCCTCCCGATTGAAAACGCCAACCTCGCCCTCCGCCGCCAGCCCGCTCCGCACACTCCGCACCTCAGAATTTGACTTCAGCACTGTTGCTCCTCTGAGTGTCCGTATGCGTTTCTCTTTCCTCCTAGTTGTAGGACTTCCACTCAGCCAGTGTTCCTGTGGTTCTGGGTGATGTCCCTTCTGTTTTTTGGTTTCACTTTTGAAGTAGTTGTTCAAGGCAGCAAACTCCGGCGTTAACCTATGCCGCCATCTTGGTTCTCTCCTTGTGAGTTTTTAATGACAATTACAGATTTATTTGGAATAATTGCAACTCCAAACTTGGCAGTATGAGTTTTGAAGAACTCACAGTAATACAAATATTAATGTCTATTTTCATAGTAGCTGTTGTAATTATACCAAACTCTGTATGTTAAGTAGAATATATTAATAAGTCTTTAAATCTGGTTATTTCTTTATTGTTTAGTAGTGAACAGTTTTAATTTCTGCAGTAGTTTAAGTGTATTCCTGCTAGAAATAGGAGAATTATATTATCTGTATTTCTGCTCCTCAACCCTTTCTATGTTTCAGTAGGTCTTTATTATTCTGTGTTATTTAAACAAACAAACATAAAGTTCTCTTTTTCTCTTTAGGCACTGACAAGTCAATTGACGGATAAAGAGCTAGCTCAAGGGAGACTTTATCCCCCTTTTTCCAATATTCAGGAAGTTTCCATTAACATTGCTATTAAAGTAAGTAATAGTTTATACCTCTTCACATAAATTTTAATAGAATTTTCTTATGTAAGTAACACAAGTTTATTAAAGAAAAGTTTAAAACATTTAGTGCAAAGAAGAAATTTTAGTTCACCCATATTCTACCAGAATATAACCCACATTGTTATTTTGAGTTTGTTGCCTTCTAGTCTTTTTAAGCACACACATGCCCAGTCACCAGTACCTATTTTTATAATTGGGTTGTCACTGCACTTTTTCCCACTTAATGTATTATAAGTCTTTTCCCTTGTTAATCAATAATAATTCTCTTTTTGTTATGTCATAATTAGTTTAACCATTTCTCTTTGGACATTTAAGTGTTTTTCATTTTGGTAGAAATAATATTGTAGTGAAATCCTCAGATAAGTCTTTATGTGCATTTGTGATTGTTTTTCTTTAAGATAAATTTCTAATCATAAGGACGAACAGTGTTAACACACTAAGGCTACTGATTTATATTGCCAAATATTTCTTCAGAAAAAAGTACTGATTTACATAGTACCTATTAGATATGAGTGTATTTGTTTTCCCACTCCTTTGCCCATACTTAGAATTATTATTTTTAAATCTTATATATTTAATAGATGAAAATTATCTTATTTTTATTTAAAGCACTTATTTTATTATTAGATTGAAGAATATTTTGTGTTTATTGAGCAATCATACTTTTTTGTGAACTGCCTATTCATGGCCTGTGCTTGTTTGTATGTTATATGCCTTTCTGTCTTTTTTAAAAATATATTTTTATTGATTTCAGAGAGGAAGGAAGGAAGAGAGAGAGAGAGATAGTAATATCAATGATGAGAGAGAATCATTGATCGGCTGCCTCCTGCACGCCCCACACTGAGGATCAAGCCCAAAACCCGGGCACCTGCCCTGACCGGGAATCAAATCACAACCTGCTTCTTAGGTCTACACTCACCACTGAGCCATGCCAGCCAGCTCTTTCCACTTGCTGATACTGACTTATGAGAGCTCTTTATTAAGGATTAGAGGTCGGATGCATGGAATTCAGGCAAGGGGCTCAGCCCTCACAGTCCCAGCTGCCCTGGCCGGCCCTCGCAGCCCCAGCTCCGTCCAGAAGGTCTTCTGGATGGTCATTCTGCTGTTCGTTTAATTAGCACATTAGCTCTTTATTATAGAGGATAGTGATCCTTCTGTTTGCTGTGGTGCAGGTGTTGTCCCATTGTCATTATTCTAAACTTAGAATTGTTTTATGTACCATTTTTCAAAAGCTTTTTCATGAAATTATCTGTTAATTTATAGGTTGTTTCTCATCTTTTGTGAGTTTTAATGCCTTCTCCCACTCCAAAATTATATAAATATCTACCTGTGTTTTCTAATAACATAAGACTTTTTAATCACACAGGTTTATTTTAGTGTATATTGTGAGACAGAAACTTTTTCTTTGAGTAGGTAACCAGTTGTTTCACCACCAGTTGATCGAGACTACTGCTTTTATTAGTATAAAATTTTTTAATCTGTTACTAGGAATCTGTTCCTAACCGTATTTATCTATCATTATGCATTGTTTTAATTATTATAATATGTATAAAGTATATTCTTTGATACTATATATTTTCTGTCATTATGGTTTTTCAGTATTGTCTGTTCTCAACTGTTTATTCTTTTGGATGAATTTTTATATCAGTTCTTTGAGTTTAAAGAAAACCCTGCAACTATGTATACAACTATGTCATATTTATAAATTAAATAGGTAAAATTGAGGCTTTCAGTGTTGATAAATCCCCATTCAGTCTCTCTCTCCACTCAAGGTTTTTTGGGTTTAAGTCTTTCAATATAATTCTGTTGTTTTCTTCACCTCAATGTGGCATGTCTCTCATTATTTTCCTAGATATTTAAATTTTTTTCTAAATAAGATTCCTCGCTGGTCATTTCTGTTATATAATCTTATTTACTTTTCAGGTTACAGAATACCTGTATGCTAATAAAATGGCTTTCCGATACCCAGAACCTGAGGACAAGGCCAAGTATGTTAGAGAAAGAATATGGCGAAGTGAATATGACTCCATGCTGCCAGATATGTATGAATGGCCAGAATCTGGACAAAGCCCTCCTGTGCTACCAGAATAGAAGCGCCCACAAATAAATATTGTCCGTGCTTCAGGGAACCCCTCTTTTCAGACAAAAATATAATGTTCTCAAATTTATGGGGTTTTTTTCTGTGTTTTATTGTCCCCCACTGCTTTGCCAGACTTATTTTTCCCATGAATCTACACTTCTGTGTGGGTAGATGTGTCGACTACACTGTTAATGCCCACTGGCACCCTGCCACCAAATAGCCATAATGCGTTCATTCTGATTTGTAGTTCATAACACATCAAAGAGATGTTAAAAATATATTTTGAATGTCTTCACCTGTGCTCTTGATCACACTTGCCCAAGAATTTGCTATTTACTATTATCTATATATATAAAAGCCTACGCGACCGAATGACAAGTTGACCGGTTGCTATGATGTGCACTGACCACCAGGGGGCAGATGCTCAACACAGGAGCTGCCCCCTGGTCGTCAGTGCACTCCCACAGCCAATCTCCTGCAGCCAGCCAACATCCCATGGCCCTTCCCCTTGGCCGGCCAACCTCCTACAGCCTGATAGGCCCCAATCGCCAGCCAGGCCAAGGGACCCCACTTGTGCATGAATTTGTGCACTGGGCCTCAAATAGGTAATAATCTTTCACTGAGCTCTTTTGAGGGTGACTAATATACTAACTGACTTCTGTGGAGATGAGCACACAGTATGAGGAAAAGCCAAATTTAACCAAATTCTAAGGATAAATTGTCTAAAATGTTTTTATTTATTTCTTCTTCATGCTCTGAAATTCCTCTCCAGTATATAGAGTTAGAGAAATATGAAAAATATACCCTATTATTTATTTCCTAAAACTAAATTAAGGCTTTACTATAACATTGTAAGAGAGAAATGGAAACTACTGCTGCCTTTAGACAAATAAAAAAAAAAGTCATTGAGCCTGTAATAATGTCAACATTAAAACATTTAAAGAGTCATTGTTTTTAACTGTATAAAAATCATAGTGTAACTTTTTTATTTAATAAAGATAATAACTTCAATTTAATTGCTTCAATTATGCTATTTTATTGCTCAGGTAGAAATTTAGCTTTGCTTATTATGAAAAACACATATTTTCATCATCTTAATTTCGAGATGATTCTAAGGAGGGAGGTATAAGATGCATAAATTATGATTAACATCATGACTTTTAACAAATTAGTCAGATGTTTCACATCTAAATTGAGTCATATTTAACTGAAGAAGTCATACCCCTCTTCCAATAGTGATGCTCTACTTGAGATAATTTTGGAATATTCATTCCTACGAGACATTCCTTTGAATATCATTAGTGACAATTCTTTCTCCATTAAAAATGAATTTAATTTTTTGAAGCCATCAAAATTAATTTAGAGCCAAGTGGGATAAATAAGGTAGGTGTTCAGACCGTTTTTAATAGTCCATTTTCATGCCATTTTCAACCCAGTAAAATGGATAATAATTGACTAGTGAGACCAGTTTTTTGTGTGGCTTACAAACTGGAGAGTTCTAAAGGAAAATCCAGAATCATTTTAAGAAGTAGTAGTATGGCTATCTATGTGCCTAACACGGATGCTTTGAAGAAACTAAATTTTTAAATGCTCATTCTACAATATTACTACAAAAAAGTATTCACAACTACTTAGCATGCACATTATTTGACATTTCTCTCCACAGTCCTTGATATGGTAAATATAACATTCTGTAGAGAAAAAAGGGCGTTGTATTTATTTTCATATTTTCCTCTACCTATAGCCAGAGATTAATTCACAATAATTTTGAGTAAATTCTTCATTTTAAGAATGCTCAAAATGTCATTGCCATTTAAAATATGGGGAAGTGCAAATCTGTTAATTTGTTTAACAGTCAGAAGTCTGTTAGATAAATCTGTTTCATAAAATAAGCAACTAGGTCACAATTTGTTTCTTTTAATTAAATATGAAAGGTTTATGTTTTTCATACTACCTTTGTCAAAACACAATCACTCCCAAAAATATTCTCTGAAATCTTGATTTTAGTTTAACATAAATATTACAAACCTGATTTGTGCTTACTGAAGGTAGGAACACATGCTGAATTTTACTTAGTAATTTGACTAAGATGTTCACTTATTAATATCTCTAGTACAGGTCTCATGGGAATTATCAGTATTTCAAGGGGAAAAAAACAAGGCCAAATAACATTGCTTTTTTAAATAAGAAATCTTATATGTATATATTTCTAAGCTTAATTCTCATTATGTATTATTTACCAATCAGTATTTTTAAATAAGTATTGGGTGTAAAGTAATGAAACCATTTTTAATATTAAAGCTAAGAAAATACAGGCAAGCATTCTCATCATGGTGGGAGGGGGGTGACATAATGGCACCAAATTAGAAAATAAGCTGAAACATTTGATTTCTATGGACACATTTACCTAGAAAGGAGGTAATTGTTTTGAAAAACAGGAATGGAGAGTCATTTTAATTCTTTTGAGTAAAGAAATTCTGTAGATTAGCCTGTCAGAAATGACTAAATAGGAAAAAGTGATGACACATTTTTCTAACCTGGCAGCACCACCTGTGGTGTGAAACAAATTGGATAAATAGTGAGGGTAAGGTTTATTGACGATAATGGGGAAAGTGTTAAAGATTTTGATTAAAACCTTTCTAAAGGATGGATTCTTACCCAGAAAGTTGCCTCAGAATCACTGTGAAGCTTCTTTAAGAAGCTTCTTTAAAATGCGGAGGCCTCTGTCCCTTCCTCTGGGCCCCTGGACCCCCTGGGCAGAGTCGTGGCAGGTGTGTTCTCAGCCCACACTTCCCCTGCCCTCCCTGTCACTGCCTTAAAGCAGGTTGTCTGAGTCTCCTGGAGAGCTGGCCCATTCCTCCTGTGGATGCCCTGGGTCTGGGGTGGGACCCAAGATTCTGCGCTTCTGACGAGCTCCCTGGTGATGCCCGGTGATGCCCGTGCTGCTGGTACAGAGAAGGCCCGAATGGCATTGCTCCAGAGTCCTAGGTGGTGTGCATTTTGAGTTCAGTGCTCATAGAGTATGTACTGCACATGAAAAAGATGACAAATTATGTTCTTACAAAGAATTGGGTCCACCTATTTCTGTTACGTATAGTTTTTAAAGGATGTTTATAAGAGCAAAAATTAATACAGAACTTTTAAACATTTTTCTGAAAAGTCATAACTTGAATACTGTTTAATTTCAAATTATTGATTTTAAATGTACTTATTAAAACCTAGCAACCAGTTTTCATTTGTAAAAGATTAGCCATCAAATGAATCTTTGTTTATTCTCTATTTTTGGTTGTCTCATGCTATGACTTAACCTATCCTTTGTCTTTCTTTTCTCTAAATTATCAGCATTGGAGAAATAAGATTTTGCATTCTCCTTTGCAAAGGAGTTACTAGCAAATTAATAGCAACGCATAATCATTATTAAGGGGTGTGAGGCATTATTTACTGCTGAGAGATAACTAAGAAAGCCCAAAGGGGATGATAGGGGAATAGGAAAAGCCTTTCTTTAGAAAAAAATACTTCATCCAAATGCTTCTCTAGCTTTTTTCCTAAACCCATTCAGTATCCCTCAAAGATAATTTCTTCATACAGTTGAACAGCTCTAGTGTTCTGTTGAATTCACCAAAGTGGAATCATCTCTGTTGAGCATACATAATACATGAGAACATTAATATAAATCCCAATGCTCTCTATTAGGGTTCCACTTAAAGCAGTGGTTCTCAACCTTCTGGCCCTTTAAATATAGTTCTTCATGTTGTGACCCAACCATAAAATTATTTTCGTTGCTACTTCATAACTGTAATGTTGCTACTGTTATGAATCGTAATGTAAATATCTGATATGCAGGATGGTCTTAGGCGACCCCTGTGAAAGGGTCATTCAACCGCCAAAGGGGTCGCAACACACAGGTTGAGAACCGCTGATAAAGGGACTGTCTTAATGAATGAAGTAGAACCAATGTCATATTTCCTTCCCAGGCAGGATCACACCTGTTCCGGTGCAGGCACATTGTGACTCCATAGAAAGTCACATTCTATCCGGCTCTCGACTGATTAGTGATTTGCAATTTGATGTGCATCTAAACATTAAAATGAAAGAAATCCTCTACAGACAAGCTAAAGTAACATCCTTAATATTTAAAACAGTCAAGATAATTCAACTGCAGAAAATTTACCACTCATCAGAAGTGAGCATAAGATGTTTCCATTAAACAAAGAAAAAAAATGCTTTTGTTTCAAAATTTTAATAAATTCAACCGGGACTAATTAGGACATGACTCTTAGTGCCTAATTCCTTTAATCCTTGCCAGGAGTTACTCAGATAAACTAGTGATTAGATTTTAAAACAATAATTATTTTCCTTTCTTGGACAAGGAAAATTATGCTTCTCAAAGAGAAAAGTAAGCCCGTGTATGATACAAAAGGTGTTCCTAGTTCAATTGCATAAAATATACAAATGAAGGTAAATGACTGGGATGCTTTGCATCTTTTGCCAATAAACTTACATATGGTTATTTAATTGCTTTTTTCGAATAAATACTTGCCACTTCGCTGTTTGGGAAGTTAGCCCCACATTCAACATACTTTCTAAAGTTTTAAGACTAAGGAGAAATCTATTCCCCAGTGTTCAGTATGTTGTAGAAAAATTGTTTTCCCTTTCCTAATTTTAAGTGTTTATTCTAGCAAATCATTGATTCCTACGTAATCATTGCAATATCACCAACATGTTAGGTAAGCAGTTAGTGAATAATGATAAATACATTTTATGAATAGCACCTACTCTGTGCCGGGCATTGTTCTAAGTATCCTACATGCATCATTATGTTTAGTCTTCACAATCACTTTTGTCACCCCACCTGTTCTAGAGAGAAGGCCTCCAGGCCAGGCTCTCAGAGCACAGGCTCCTAGCCTTAGCCCTTCTCAGGGAAGAAGGGCCTCTGTGCTAGATGATGTTATCTGAATCTTAAATACCTTATCTTCAAGAATTGTTATTTCAGATGACAATCGTCACCTATTCTTTTTATGTATTTTATTTCATTGTTAATCCTCACCAGAGGATATTTTATCCCATTGATTTTCAGAGAGAGTGGAAGGGAGGGGGAGAGACAGAGAGAGAAACATTGATGTGTCTGGTTGCCTCCCACACACATCCTGACCAGGATCCGGGATCAAACCTACAACCCTTCAGTCTGAGGGCCAACACTAACCACTGTGCAACCAGCCTAATCTTATAAGATTAGTCTTAGGTCCTTTTTAATGCACTTTACCAGTTCATTTGATTTTTACTTTGTTCCCATTTATAACTCAAATACAATGTAAACATTAGTCTTCAGCACTTTAGGTATTGCACAGTAACATAAAAGATGTGGTTTTGAATATGATAAATTACAACATTCTCAGTAGCCAGTTCACTAACATCTTTTGATTTGGTCATCTTCACAGAACCACCAACTGCTATCACTTTGGGGCAAATTGGTTTCAGGAATCTGCCAAAGTCAATGTGAATTTGAATTGTAAAGTTTATTTTAAATGATATCTATTGTATTATATGCACATATATAACTTCGTTATTAAAAGGTGAGAACAGTTAGAAAGTACTAATATGTATGTGTGGAATAACGAATTTCTGAAGAGACCAATATTAGCTAAATATTTGACCAGGTAAAATTTTTGCCTAAGGATTTATTATCTAATGACCTTTAAAACTAACTGAAATTAAAACCATATTTTTGCAATTGATATTGTGTTAACATACCCAGCTTTAATTATTGACTTCAAGGAAACCACAAGTTGCAAAAGTCACGGCTTAGCCTTTCTCACCTTTATATTTAAGATAAAGAGCCCAGCCGGTGTGGCTCAGTGGTTGAGCAGTGACCTCTGAACCAGAAGGTCACGGTTCGATTCCTGGTCAAGGGGACATGCCTGGGTTTCGGCTCAATCCCCAGTGGGGGGTGTGCAGGAGGCAGCTGATCAATGATTCTCATCATTGATGTTTCTATCCCTCTCCCCCTCTGAAATCAAAAAAATATTTTTTTATAAAAGATAAAGAGATGGGGTAGTCTTGCAGTAATTGCTTATGGGAGTGCTAGTTAAGGGGAATGCCTTATGTAGAGCAGTATATTATACCAGATCAACTTGTTACATGCGGTTCCAGGAATCAGTCTAAAAACTTCATAAAGATGTGAATTGTTTTTTCCCTTTCGTGATATATTGTAATGAGATGTGTGTATTTTCTTAATAAAATTTTCCTATACATAAAAAATGCATTATGACTTTGCTTTTATTGTTTTCAACTGTTGAAAATGTGACTGATTTTTTTTTTTTTTTTGCTTTTTATTGAATTTACTGGGGTGACATTGGTTAATAAAATTATATAGATTTCGGGTGTACAATTCTATAAAACATCATCTGTATGTTGTATTATGTGTTCACCACCCCATGACCCTGTTTTTAAAGGCCCCTGTATATAAGGCACTTTTAAAACTTGGTATTATTAAACCTTAAAACACACACATACACACACACCCCTCCCAGACTATTTGACCCCATGGGAATATATTGTTAGACTTAAATTCGTAAGTGGAGCACTAGTCGAGTTCCTCATCTTTTTATTTCCTTTTGTTCAGCTTCCTACTCTATTTCTCTCCTTATTTAATCATAGCAGTAAAGGAATTATTTCTCACCCCCAGCACATATATATTCCAAGACCCTAATTATTAGAAGACTAAATCAGAAAGTACTCAGCATCACCTATGAAGCCGACCTGCCAAAAAATAGACCCTGAATCAGAACAGGCCTCTAGATCTAAGTCCCATGTGGTAGAAACACAGAGGACAGAGGAACATGTTAAATGATACTGTGGAGGTACAATCAGCCAGTTTGGGAAATTCTACAGAACAAATGAATGACCCAGTTTCTTCCACAAATAAATGGCAAGAAAAAAGAGGAAGAAAAAAACTATTAAGCTTAAAAAGAGACTTAAGAGACTTCAGCCAAATGCAATGTGTAATCCTTTGAATCCTGACTCAAACAAACCAACTACATATGAGATATTTGGGGATAATTAGGGAAATTTGAATATGATATTTATAAACTAGAGGCCTGTTGCATGAGGAGAGTCATGCAATAGGTCTTCCTTCCCCTGGCTGCCGGCACCGGTTTTCCTCCGGCACCCGGGACCCGGGCCTTTGGTCTGGCCGCAGCGAGGCTTGGCTTCTTCCCTCCGGCCACAGCGAGCCTCTTCAGTCTTCAGTCTTCACTCCGGCCGGAGCCTTCAGTCTTCACTCCGTGCCTGCGTATGCAAATTAACTGCCATCTTTGTTGGGTAATTTACATAGTCACTCTGGCTGGTGGGCGTAGCAGAGTGACACAAATTTGCATGTTTCCATTTTATTAATGTAGATAAGAATATAATAAATTAGATATTAAAGAATTATTGTTGCCCTAGCTGGCTTGGCTCAGTGTATAGAACGTCCGCCTGTGGACTGAGGGGTCCCGGGTTCGATTCCGGCCAAGGGCACATGCCTGGGTTGCGGGCTTGTTCCCCAGTGGGGTGGGGGGGGGGGCGGTGTGGGAGGCGGCCAATGATTCTCTCTCATCATTGATTTTTCTATCTCTCTCTCCTTCTCCCTTCCTCTCTGAAGTCAATAAAGAAATATATTAAAAGAATTTTTTTAAAAAAGAATTATTGTTAACTTTCAGGTGAGATAACATTGTAATTAAGTTTTTTAAAGAGCTTTTTAGTTTTTTAAAATTTATATTTTAATTTTCTGACTTGAATAAATAGGCTTCAAAAGTTATGAGTTGAGCCCTAACCAGTTTGGCTCAGTGGATAGAGCGTCAGCCTGTGGACTGAAGGGTCCCAGGTTCGATTCTGGTCAAGGGCATGTACCTCGGTTGTAGGCATCCCCAGTGCGGGGTATGCAGGAGGCAGCTGATCGATGTTTCTCTGTCATTGATGTTTCTAACTCTCTATCCCTCTCCCTGTAAAAAAAAATCAATAAAATATATTCAAAAAAATTTATGAGTTGAGAGCCCTGGCCTGAGTGGGTCAGTGGAAAGCAACCGATCAATGTTTCTCTTTCTCTCCCTCTCCCTTTGTCTCTCTCTAAAACCAATAATGTTATGAGTTGATCAGGCAAATTTGAACAGTAACTGGATTTGATGCTATTAAATTATTGTATTTTTATGATAATGATATTATAGTTGTATTTTTTAAGTCCTATCTTTTCTACTTATGCACTGGACTGCCTGCCATCATTATGTAGTGATGAAATTTTAAAGAAGGATCCTTAAATACAGAATTATTTATGGATAAAATGATATTGTACCTGGAATTTGCTTTAAAATATTCCAGGGTTTTGTTGCTTTTGGAGGTGCAGGGGTTTTAGGTAAAAAAAGATGGACCAGATGTCACTAACTATTAAAGGCGGGTGATGGTTATACCTAAACGGTTCACACAACATTTTCTCAACTTTTGTGTACGTATAAAATTTCCCAAAATGGAAAATTTTAAAAGTGAACTAAATTTCTATCCACAATTTTCTAAAAATGTAATAACTTCTAAGCAGTTGTAGGAAGCTTTGATAGGTGGACAGGAACAAACCATGAACCTCTAGAATGGACAGGTTATGGAAGGCACTGCTGTGGGGGACCCCAACTGAGCTGCGATCAAGAGCTAGCTGGAGAATGAGCTAGTTCTTTTGAGCACTTCTTAGCTAAGCAAAGATCAGGATAACTACAGTTCAAGTTTTCTGCTACGTTCCATGTTTAATGCTATGCTAAATCAGTCTCAATGTCGCCAATCCACCTTATTTTTCCATTACTACAACATTCAGTCTCAACCATTCTACAAGACCCAGCTCAAGTCCTACCTTTCTTAACTGATCTCATGGCTAGTGATCCTTTTTCCATATTCTTATCACTTCTTTGGCTTGTCATTTGTTCCCTGATATTGTTAGTTGTTTCCTGATAACAGTTTTTCCCAATCTCAGTGTATGCTCCTAAAACCAGGGGCTAAGACATATTTTTAAAATGCTCTCAGTATCAAAATAATACTATCCACAAAGTCGGAGCTCAATTAATACTCGAAGAAACAAAGGCTTTGAAGAGGCCAAAAAGTGGATTACTTAATGGTTTATTGAGCAAAGCAGTGGGGTGGGGTGAGGTGGGGGAGAGGCCAGTGTTCTTAATTCCGCTCCCTGATAGTTTCAAAACACCCTGCATACATAGCTCCCCTATTGCTTATATTTGGCTACTGCATACTTTGACCAGCTCGAGTATGTCGAGCAAAAATCAGCGCATCTGGCACTGCCTGGGAGCTTGAAATACTTTTTCCAAATGCTAGAATTTAACCAGAATGAGATCTGACCGCAGGCTGGGTGACACCTAAGAGAACACGCCCGCAATGCTGGTGGCGAGTGCAGCCCGGCGGCTGCAGGTTCTTTTTTTTTTTTTTTTTAATATATTTTACTGATTTTTCACAGGGAGGAAGGGAGAGGGATAGAGAGTCAGAAACATTGATGAGAGAGAAACATCGATCAGCTGCCTCCTGCACACCCCCTAACTGGGGATGTGCCCACAACCAAGGTACATGCCCTTGACCGGAATCGAACCTGGGACCCTTGAGTCCGCAGGTCGACGCTCTATCCACTGAGCCAAACCGGTTAGGGGGGCTGCAGGTTCTAAGCAGGCCCTCCCGTGCGTTCCGGGACCGGCAGGTGGAGAAAGAGCCGAGGCTCACGATCCACAGTAGTGCGATGTGAACTTGGGTTCAGAGCGCACTGCTTTTTCCTCTTCGGGCGCCTCCAGCTGAACGTTTTAGGTTTGGTGGCTGAAAGATTCGTCCCAAGGAAAGAAGGGAAATCACACAAACCTGTGCATGAGCAAAGCATCGGGGACAAGGCTCCTGTTTGAAAATATGACACAGAAAACAAAAAAACAGAACAGTAAACGTCTGCACTCGTGGCGCCCTGGTCCGCACGGGTTCCCGCCACCATCCCGCCCAGCGCACCGCTGCGGGCCCCCCGGGCGGGCCAGGGAGTGGTCCCGCGCCTCCCCCGCGGAGGGGCCGGGCGGACGCCACCGAGCGCGGACCTCCGGAGCGTCCTAGAGCGGCCGCGCGGACCAGCCGGCGGCGCACTTCCGCCCGCGCCGTCGCCGCCCGCGGACCGCCGGCCTCGCTGCGGGTGCGCCTCCCGCGGCTGCCCCGGGCCGGGCTGGGTGAGTGGGCCGCGCGCGCCGGAGGGGGGCGGGCAGGGTCTGCGCCGCCGCGGCCCCCAGCGCGGCCAGGCGCGCGCGCTTCCTCCCGCCTCGCGGCCCGGGCCCCGCGCCAGGCCCCGGAGCGAGCGCGCCTCGTCCAGCGCCGGGGGCGGGAGCCGCCTCTGCCCGCGCTCCTGCCGCCGCCCACCGGTCCGTGGGGGACCCCGACACCGACTCGGAGGGGCGCCTGGCTCCCGGCCCCCCGGCCCGGCTCCTTCTCCCCTAAAATAGAAGATGGCGCGTCTGCCCCGCCTGCGCCGCGGGTCTCAGCCCGCAGCCCGTGGGGTCGCCCGGGGTCTCGGCCCGCAGCCCGTGGGGTCGCCCGGGGTCTCGGCCCGCAGCCCGTGGGGTCGCCCGGGGTCTCAGCCCGCAGCCGGTGGGGTCGCCCGGGAACCTCCCACCTGCTCCGGCCCCCGAAGCGCCGGTGGCCGTGGGGCGGCCGGGCGAGAGCCGCCGGCCCGTGTGGGTTCCCGGCGGCTGTGCGCTCGGTCCGGGAGGGTCTAGTCGGGAGAAAGCGGGCGGCCGGGGCTTTTTGTCCGAGAAGATGGGGTCCAAACCGGGTTTGGTGCCTTTTAATGCCGCGTGTCTAGAATGAATGGCACATGTCTCAGAACGCGCCATTCAGTAAATACAAACCTGATGGCTTCCCGACCCAGGAGAGGGGTTATGATGAGTTGGTTTGTTGTTCGCTGGTGTGTGACTTGTTATTATGGAAACTTTCAAACATACGGAAATAAGATCGTGTACTGAATTCCCGACTCATGGCCAACCTGGTTTTATCTATTACCCTCACCCCAGTGGGTTCTTTAAAGCAAATCTAAAGGCGCCGTCGCGTCCGTTAAATACTTGTTTATGTTTATAAAACAACTTTTTTATTTTTTTTTAAATATGTTTTTATTGATTTCAGAGAGGAAGGGAGAGGGAGAGAGAGAGAGAAGCATCAGTGATGAGAGAGAATCATTGATGGGCTGCCTCCTGCACGCCCCCTGCTGGGGATGGAGCCCGCAACCTGGGCATGTGCCCTGCTGGGAATGGATCTGTGACCTGGTTCTTCCCTGAAAGCTCGACCACTGAGCCACACTGGCTGGGTTCAACTCCTTTTTTAAAAAACACAAAGCCATTATTAATCTAATAAGCATTTCATATGATCACCTATCCAGTCAATATTCACATTTTCCCAATTCTCCTTTTCCCCACCCATTATCAGTTTCTCCAAATCAAGATCCACACATCTCTGTTTTAATTTCTTTATCTCCTCCATCCTTATTACGCCTTCCTCCACACACACACACACACACACACACACACACACACACACAGACTTGACTTGTTGAAGAAATCAAATCATTTGTCCTGTCAAGTTTCCTACATTCCGGATTTGGCTTTTTCCCTCCCTGTGGGGTCCTTTAGTAAACTGGTGTTTCGATGACAGACGTAGAGGATTCAGGTTCTACTTTTTGGCAAGAAAACCTGGTCGGGTTTCTATGTCCTTCATATGGCATCGCGTCGGGAGTTAGATAAGGTCTTGTCTGTCTTGGTGTTAAGATTGACTAGTGGACACTCTGTACAAACTGCACAACAGGGTGCCCTGGCTGGGTGGCTCGGTTGGTTGGAGCAGCGCCCCATACACCAAAAGGGTGTGGATCCGATCCTCTCTAAATCAATAAGCATATCCTCAGTGAGGATAAAATAAAATAACAAATTGCACCACAGGACAACTAAATAATTGGCCAGGGAATTACAGAAGGATGCCAGCTAATAACTGCCGAAGGCATGAGAGAACACCACTTTTTGGCAAACCCGAATAAAATAATGGATTCTGGCAGTGATCACCAGTGCCTGTTCACATCAGAAAAGGAGAGACAGCCAGCCAGTGTGTATTTCCTGATGGAAGTGCCCAATACACTTATCAGATCTTGGATGATGGGTAGGGGATACCGATGAAATAAGATTGACCATGAATTAGTTGATAATTACTGAAGCTCGGCAATGGGTATATGGCAATACAGTACACTAATTTCTGCTTCTGTGTGTGTTTGACATTTTTCATAAAAAGTTTTTAAAAAATTGACTAGTGCGTGAGTTCAAGTCAGCTGATCCATCCATTATAGTTCTGTTCTTCATTATCTTCTCATTAAGTGGTTCTCAAATCTGACTGCACATTAGAATCTCAGGGGAAGCATTTTTTTATACTAAAACACATATCTCACTTTCAGAATTTCCTGTTTAAGTGTTCTGGGATGGAGCCCAATCATTGATGTTTTAAAAGCTGATTCTAATATGCTCCAGGGTTATGTACCACTGGCCTAGATCCATTATTTTTAGGGATTGCAAAGTGATTATATTCTACGAGAGGCCCAGTGCATGAAAATCCATGCCCTGGAGGGGGCTCCCTCAGCCTGGCCTGCCCCCTCTCATAGTCCGGGAGCCCTCAGGGTGGAAGGCGACGCCCCCATCACACCTCTGCTGCTGCCACTGCCAGCAGCGCAAGCCTCAGCCCGCCCTGGTTACCTGAGCCTCGGGCCGGCCCTGGGCAGCTGGGGGGCTGAGGGGACTGGGGGTCTCTGGAGGCAGGCGCGCGGAGTGGCCAGGCCTCCTGGGGGCGGGCCTGGCCTTGCTGCCACCTTCCGCCCTAGCAGGGCTGAGGGGACTGGGTGCTGCCATCTTGTGGCTGTGGGCACCGCCATCTTTGAGGGCATGGCAGTCAATAAGCATATCCCCTCCTTATTGGCTGTGGGCGCCGCCATCTTTGCAACCTGCTGCTTAGTCATTTGGTTGTCCCTCGCTAACCCCCCTGCTGGCCTGGTCGCCCCACACAGTCTGTTCGATCGTCCGTTTGGTTGCGATGGTTGCTTAGGCTTTTATATATATATAGTTTATTCCTCCTGTATTTATTAGCTTTTAATTTTTTAAATTTTGTTTATTCTTATCTGTCTTGCAAGCTGCAATCTAATAGGAAACCTCTGCAGATTAAACTACTTAATTATCAGTGGAAGGTTTGATCTTGGAAGTGAAAGTGTGGAGTAGCATATGGAAGGGACACTAGCAGTAACCTAAAGGCTTGTGTGTGGGGTAGAGAGATGTTACCATCTGCGAGTGTAAGGTGTGTGTGTGAGGGGAGTGGGGGGAAGTCGGGGCAGCAGACTGTATCCCCAATGGAAAGGAAGATTAGGTGAATTGTAGTTTGAAAAGCATGTTCAGCCATATGACACATTTTTTAAAAAAATAATCACTTTTAAAGAAATCTTCATATATATATATATATCTTCATATATATATATATATAAATCTTCATATATATATATATAAATATATATATATATTTAAAAGCCTAATATGCAAAGTGTCCCCTTGGGAGTTTGACCAACCAGGATTTCAATTGCTTGCTATCATGTGCACTGACCACCAGAGGCCATCGCGGAGCAAAGGGAGGCCCCAGCCAGCAGCTGACAGCTGCTAGGGACCCTACCCATGCTCGAATTTTGTGCAGTAGGCCTCTAGTTATATATAAAATAAATTAAAATTAAATAAATTAAATGCTGTTGCCCTAACCGGTTTGGCTCAGTGGATAGAGCGTCAGCCTGCGGACTCAAGGGTCCCAGGTTCGACTCCGGTCAAGGGCATGTACCTTGGTTGCGGGCACATCCCCAGTAGGGAGTGTGCAGGAGGCAGCTGATCGATGTTTCTCTCTCATCGATGTTTCTAACTCTCTATCCCTCTCCCTTCTTCTCTGTAAAAAATCAATAAAGTATATATTTTTTAAAAATTAAATGCTGTTTATTGCAACTAAAAATTCAAAGATTTAAAAGAAAAAATAATCTCTTCCCCTCTCCACTTTAGTCACCCCTGGTATTAACAATGTGGTGTGTATCCTCTACACCAGACTTTCTCTGTCTCATATAAATGTGGGGGTTTTGGACATTGTTATGAAAATGAGATCATACCATAGCCATCTGTAAATTTTCTCACTGTCATCCCTTCAGGACAAGAGTTACAGGCCTGACTTAGCTGCAGAACAAATAGTTCATGGCATGACTGTATAATAAAATACTCAATTGTTTCCCTATTGATTTTTTTTCATCTTGCTTCCAAATTTTAGCCACCTTTAACGTACCACAATAAACACCATTACACATAAGTCCTTTATTTCTGTAGGGTAGATTCTCAAAAATGGGAGTTTTGGGTTACTGTGTTGTTATTAACAGCATCATTATTATTGGTAATATATATTGCCAGATTACTCTCCCAAAGCATAATAGCAGTCCACTCGTAACATACGAATGCCAATCTTGTTCTGGTTAGCACTGGCTAGCATTAATATTTGCCAGCGGATTTGGGAAAAATGGTGTTCATTTCTTTAATTTGCATTTCCTCTACCTGGAGATTGAACACTTTTCATGCTTATTGGTTGTTTAGATTTCTTCTGTGAATTTCCTGTATATATCCATTTATCTATTGTATCAGTTTTTTGGTTTGGTTTTGTATATTTTGTCTATCAGATGTTTGGTATTTTGAATTTGTTTCAAGGGACATTAACTCGTTATCATACAGTGTAAATAGTTTTCTTCAGGTGCCTTTTTTTTTTTTTTTTTTTTGTCCTTTGACTCTGAGTCTTGATATATGAAAGTTTATATATAGTGAAAATGTCTATTTGTTTTTTGAAATTTCTTAATTTCCTATCTTGCTAAAAAGGGCTTTTCCAATCCCCAAATTATATACATGTTCTCCTAATATTTTTAAACATATTTTATTGGACCTCTTACATTTAAATTTCTAAACCTCATGGAATATATTTTTATGTGCAGTGCAAAGTGAATATCTTGCATTACTTTTTTTCTGCAAAAATAGCCATTTATATCAGTGCTACTTATTAAATGTCACCCTTTTTACACTTTTGTTACATATTAATTCTCATAAATTCCCAGATTTATTTTAGACTATTCCTTCTCTTTCACCTCTATTTTTTGTGCCAATATTATTCTCTTAATTATAGTATACCCACTTACCTAGTATAGTAAGTATAATATCTAAAAAGGTAATTCTCTACTTACTGTTTTATGTAATTTTCTTGCCCATTCTCAGACATTATTTTCTCCCATCTTTTGATTGTTTTTGTTCCAAGATTACTGTCACTGGAAGTCTGACAGAATTTGCATTAAGTATATCTATACTAATTATGAAAAAAAAACATTTCTGTGATACTAAGTCTTATTAAGAGATTTAATGTGCATCTGGGTCTTTTAGAGCCTGTTTAATTCCTGTTATTTATAGTGATTTTATAAGTCTTTTCTCTCTTGTGAATGAGATCTTTCCCGTTTCTATTTTTATCTGGTTATTGCTAAGACTGAGAGAAGTTATTGACAATTTTGTATATTTATCCAGCTCTCTATCACATGTTCTTATCTTAGTATTTTTTCTTAAAATGTTTTTTGTGTTTTTGTTTTTGCTCCCAGCCCTCAGTATGGATGAACTATGATTGTTTATGTACAAGTTTGAGTTTATTCTCATTTATTCTATTAGATGCACATCTCCCATCACAGAAGTATAGCAGCGATGGCAGATGTGCCCAGAAACAGTGAAAAGAAAAAGAGATGCCAGGAGTTGGCAGAAATCTACACACTCAGCAGATTATTGCTGATCACTTAGAGCAGCAGCCCAGATCCTGACCAGTATGGACCCTGTTACTTAGAGGAGTGAGGCCTTCACTTGGCGTTACTATAGTGCTGCGGAGCAGCGATTGCAACCTTTTTCACCTCATGGTTTACAAACTAATTACTAAAACTCTGCGGCACACCAAAAAATATATCTTTTGCTGATTTAATAAAAAATAGGTATAATTTTGATTCATTCACACTGGATGGCTATTGTTGTGTTGGCTGTTGTCATTTTTTTTTTTTTATTTGACAATCTAAGGGGGAAGAGGCCAATACCCCTGACTAAATAGGTATTGCATTTTTAAAAAATTCTTGCGGCACGCCAGTGTGCCACGGCGCACTGGTTGAAAATGCTGTAGAGCATTGCTCTATTTATGATCATTCAGAGAAAGGGCTCATCATGGTGGGCACCAGGCATACCACTTAGTAAATGTAACTAAATCCCATGTCAGAACCTCAAATAGAGTGGTGATTGCTGTTTATTGTTTACTAGAAGGACTTAAAAAAAAGTAATGGTTGGGAAGTACAGAGTTCCGCTATATTCCCTACGCCTCTCCCCTGTTGTTAACATCTTGCAGTAGTGTGGTATGTTTGTTACAGTTGATGAGCCAACATTGCTACATTATTACTGACTGAAGTTTACATTAGGGTTCATTCACTCTGAGTTGTGCATTCTGTGGGTTTTGACCAATGTATAACGATGATGCCTGTCTCTACTGCATCACGCAGGAGAATAGTTTCACTGCCCTAAATAACAGTTAGTCTCTGGGGAACCCGTTTTTGGTGATTTTGAGCAGTGATGTGCAATAACGCCTAGGTGATCTTTCCATTGCAGGGTAGAAGATGTCCATGGATGTGACGTTTCTGGGGACAGGCGCGGCATACCCATCCCCGACCCGGGGTGCCTCTGCTCTGGTTCTGCGGTGTGAGGGCGAGTGCTGGCTCTTTGACTGTGGGGAGGGAACCCAGACGCAGCTTATGAAAAGCCAGCTTAAAGCAGGTCAGTGTGCATCCAGCTATCTCATTAAGAGCATCTCTTGTTCTGCTGCATCTTCCTGGCTTTCCTTGGGCCTTTGCTTGGAAAGCCCTCAGGCATCTGGTACACCCACTGAATGTTTTTCATTTATTTATTTACTTGTCATTCTTCCTGTAAGTTTTGAGAGCAAAGATTTATAGAGGCTCAGAGTAGAGGATGCAGTGAGAGACATGAGGCTTATTAGAGGGCCGCTGCCCAAGCAAAAGAACAGTGTGTGTACTCACTTCTTTCCACCAGGAGATGTAGGTCTCATGAGAACGCAAAGGGCAGTAGATGATCAGCGGGGGGGAGACGCTCTTCCCACTCGGTTATCAGGGTAGGCAGCTTGGAGGGTGACTTGTGAGTTGTTGAAGGAAGAGGAGGGATTCCCTGGGCTGGAGAGGAGAAGGGCATTTCAGCCAGAGGGAGTGGAGTGAGCAAAGGCCTAGCAGCCGGAAAATTCGGGCAAACGGATGAAAAGCCTTAGCCAGAGTCAGGCAGACCTGCGTTCCAGTCCCAGCTGTGACTCAGCTTGTGATCTTAGCAGATCAGCATCTTGAAAATGGGGATAAAAACTTCTACTTAAGAAGGCATGTTGTGAGAATTATCTATAATAATAAAAGCGTAATATGCTAATTAGATCGGATGTCTTTCTGGACAACTTTCCGGATGAAGGCAGGGCTGCAAGGGAAGCCCAGGTGCCAAAGGGAAGTCGATGCCGGCAGCCAGGGGAAAGAAGGCCTACTCTTGCACGAATTACGTGCATCGGGCCTCTAGTATATAATAATCCCTTTTCTGTGTGGGTGTCTTCTCATCAGTTAACTATTAGCTCAAATGCCATTTCCTCAGAGGCTTTTCCTGAATCTCTATAATTAATTAGTTCCTCTCACCCCAGGCATTCTACAGGCTTGTCCTATTTTTATTAACTTCTTAGCATCATCAGTATCTAAAATGATGTTATTTAAATCGTTGTTTTATGTGCACTGTCGCCCTGTGCTAAGCTGAGTGGTCACTTGTGTGCTTTGTAGATGCCCAGTAAATATTTGTTCAATAAAAGCATGAATAACACGTTCAGTACTTAGTGCAGTGCCTGTCTCTTATTAGGTCTTGACAAATGATGATTATAGAAGTTACTTTCCCTATGACTCAACGAGTGCATGGCATTGGATGACTGAAAGAAAGAGAGTTCTAGCATCCAAGGGTCATCCATAGTGGAGACTGACATGCAAGCAGTCATAATGTAATGTGATAAGGAGAATGGTGGAGGTGTTTTCTAAGTCCTTCTGGCGTATTCCTGTGTTCAGAGAGCATTCCAGAGATGGTAACAGTTGAGCTAGGATCTAAGAGAAGTTTCTCTGGGGAGATAAGTATGGCTGGACATTTAAGGAACAAACAGCGAAGTGAGCAAGTAGTAAAGAAGTTTCCAAACATGTTTGGGGAGTATTTAGCCATCCAGAGCACCGAGTCCTTGGCTAAGATAGAAGAGAGATAAGAATGCTAAAAATAGCTCTCACTGGTTGGGCTCGGTGGATAGAGCATTGGCCTGCGGACTGAAGGGTCCCAGGTTCGATTCCAGTCAAGGGCATGTACCTTGATTGTGGGCACATCCTCAGTGGGAGGTGTGCAGGAGGCAGCTGATCGATGTTTCTCATCATCAATGTTTCTAACTCTCTATCCCTCTCCCTTCCTCTCTGTAAAAAATCATTAAAATATATTTTAAAAAAAGAATGCTAAAAATAAATGTGGGCAGACTGTGAAGTCTTCTGTGGTATGTTAAGGTATTTGGACCTTGCCATTGGCAAAAAGGAACAATTAAAGCAAGCGGTTCTCAACCTGTGAGTCGAGACCCCTTTGGAGGTCGAATGACCCTTTCACAGGGGTCGCCTAAATACATCCTGCATATCAGATATTTACATGACGATTCATAACAGTAGCAACATTACAGTTATGAAGTAGCAACGAAAATAATTTTATGGTTGGGGGTCACCACAACATGAGGAACTGTATTAAAGGGTCGCGGCGTTAGGAAGGTTGAGAACCACTGAATTAAAGGTTTTTAGGCAGGGGTGACATGGTCTGATTTGTGTTTTAGGACAGAGTTTTCCTGTGGCAGGAAGAGAATAGCATCAGAGAGACCAGTTTCAATGCAATTGCATTCATCTGAGAGAAGAGAGAGAAGATGAGGATGTTGAAGCAGGAAGTAGGAATAGAGATGAAGAGACACGTAATCTAAGAGGTACTTGTAGAGCCAACAGGAGGTGGTGACTGATTAAATATCTAGAGTGTGAAGAAGTAAGGAATTATTACAAGTTACAAATGGCTGTGTTTCACACCTGGGTGTCATGAAAAGAGTAGTTGGAGGAAAGAACTAATGACTATCACTTGGGACATGTTCAACCCCAATTATACATTGCCTTGTCCTGAAGCCCTGATGTGACAACAGGTACTGTGCTTTATGTCCCTTGGGTCTCACAAGTGTTCTTTTGTGAAAACTGTCCAGGTAGGCACAGACCAGAGTGGAGGCTATAATATGTAACTGTTCAGAGAGCAGGGGTTGATGTGGCAAAGTGATTAAAATAGAAGAAAATGTTAAGTGTGGTTATTAGAGGTTTGGGTATGGGGATAAGTCTTTCCTTTTTATTTAATGCTGCATCATTTATCTAATGCTGCAAAACAGATTACACATTTAGTGTCCTATTTGCATTTTTTATGTTATAGTTTCTGTAGGTTAGGGAGTTAGGGCCTGGTTTATCTGGGTTTTCTGCTTCAGGGTCTCACTAAGCTGCAGTTTTGTAACTGGCTGAGGCTGAGGTCTCATCAGAGGCTCAAGTGGGGAAGAATCTGCTTCAGAACTCACTCAGGCTGTTGGCAGAGTCCTTACAGTTGTAGAACCAAGGCTTCCCACAGCTCCTAGAGGCATTCTGGTCACGTGGGTTTGTGCTTCATGTAGCTTAGAGTAGTACCAGCAAAGGAGAAAGAAACTCAAGAGGAAATCTACAAGCAATATGGAGTCTTAAAACATAATGAAATCACATTGTATCTCTGGGTCATATTTTACTGGTTAGAAGCCAATCGTAGGTCCCACCCACACTCAAGGGGGGGACTTATAGAACACCAAGATGTTATTGGTTTCTCTCAGTAACACAATATGGGCCTATTGTTATTTGATTTATTGAAACCCTTTTAGTTTGTACTACCTCCTGGGGTAATAATATTTTATGAGTTTCATAAGGAAGTACTTTGTATTTATCTAAATACACATCTTTCAAGCTTCCATGGTCCTAAAATACAAGCATCTGATTAACAAGTATAGGTTTGCCATGTCCATTTCTGTCATAATGTTAAAGACTTAGCCTTCCTTTTTTTCCCTTAAAAATAATTATAAAAAGTATACATGCTCATTGTAAAAATTCAGACAAAGCAGAAACGTGTAAATAAGAAGAGCCTAGCCCTGGCCAGGATGGCTCAGTTGGTTGTATGTCACCCAGTGCATCTGGAGGTTGCTGGTTCGATTCCCGGTCAAGGGCGCATGCCCAGGTTACCAGCTCGATCCCGAGAAGGAGGTATATTGGAGGCAGCTCATCGATATTGTGCTCTCTCTGCCCCTCCCCCTTCCTCTCTCTAAAAATCAATAAACCATTCCTTAAAAAATACCAAGAGCCGAAACCGGTTTGGCTCAGTGGATAGAGCGTCGGCCTGCGGACCGGGGGTCCCGGGTTCGATTCTGGTCGGGGGCGCGTACCTAGGTTGCGGGCACATCCCCAGTAAAGGGTGTGCAGGAGGCAGCTGATCGATGTTTCTCTCTCATCGATGTTTCTAACTCTCTGTCTCTCTCCCTTCCTCTCTGTAAAAAATCAATAAAATATATTTAAAAAAAAAAAAACACAAAAAACCAAGAAAAAAAATCCCAAACAAACAAAAAAGAAAAGCCTAAATCTGCATCTCATAAGTAAAAGTTCTGTTTATGCAGATAAGGTAACAGTGTAGGTATAGTGTGTGTGTTTGTGTGTATAATTTTGCATAAATGAAATCACTATACTTCCTGAAATCTGCTTTTTTTTCAACTGAACACCATATACGAGGACTATATTGCAGACATTCCCAAGGGCAGTAGATACAACTGCAGCATCACTTAGAGAGGATGCTCAGTATTCCACTCCTATACGGATGACATATTCCCTTGTACTTTCTTGTTCTTGGGTAAAAGGGAACTCGTGCATTTTTCTTTCTTCATTGGATAGCTTCCTCTTACCTTTGATAATGGTGTTTGCCATTCCTTCTCCCTCTAAAGTCAAGTTTCCTGACAAATGCAATGTTTGTCTTCCCTGAAACTGATAACATGGGAAGCAATTTTTCTTCTATTGTCTCACTCACTTTGGGTTTGCAGGTGGTTTTGGTGCTCAGTTTGCTCTGTTTTGCAGTAGATAGGGAGAGGCCGGGGCGTCTGAGGTGGCAAACCCGAGGTCAGCATGGATCAGGACTCAACACCGTAGTAGTTCTCTTGTCTGCAGAGGCCTCGGGTCCACTTGTGAGTGCCTGGCATCCCGGACAGCGGAAAGGGGAAATGCCATGTTTCCAAAAGTCAAAAAGACAGCAAAAACAGGACTGACAGAGAAAAGAAAAAGGAGCAAATGGAGGGATTCTCGAGGTTCAGAATCTGCCTCTGCCAACCTGTTGTTCGTAGCCACAGGCCTGGGCTCGGTGCAGAACGGAAGACTCGCTTGGAGAGCACTTCTGCCTTGGCGTCACAGGACAGTCACATGGCAGTAAACTCCCTGTTCTCGTATGGCATCAGTCAGCTTCTGTTCTTTTATGGCAGCACATGTTTGAAAGAGGTGGGCCATGAGCTTAGACCAGAGCCTCTGTTACCCTAAACATGTGTTATTGTGATTGTTACTTTTAAAATACCTTGTGCATCTCAAAGAAATGCTGATGTGGCATCCTGCCACATACCAGCGGTAAAGTCAGTCTACCTTTAGGTAAATCGAGTTATAACCTGAGCCAGTGTGCACTGATAAAGCTGTTGTGTTCGTTCAGAGTGACGGGAAGAGATGGGCCCATGTTCCTTGGCATAAGTAGCACCGGCACTGCCCTCTGAGCTGCAGTCTAGTGTCTGTTGCCCACCTCCCCTCTCATTCTTTACCCCCTTGCTCTCTGACCTCCCTCTCTCTCTCCTTGCCTCTGCCTCCCTCATCATCTTCCTTTTTCTCCTCCCCATAAACCTCACTCAGACAAGCAGGCTCTGACCTGGTTAGTTAATCTCTGGCCAGTGTAGAGAGTCCTTAAAAGGCAGTTTGGGGTTCAGGCACTGGTCCAGTTGATCGAAGCGGAGAACTTGTTTTGCTGGAAATACATATTTGCTATTCTCAGAGGGAGCAGTAGGGGGCAGTGTAACTGTCAGATGCTTTTGGCACCTGAGGCCTATCTAGTTACTTAAGTGAATTATTTTGGTACACTTCCTTATTGCAACTTTTTTTTTTTTTTTTGTAAAAGGATATATAAGAAAATACTCTGAAAACTGTAACACTATGTAATTTGAAGATGTTTTATGAAAAAGTTGTCTTACTAAAACCATCTAGTAAAAGAAAGCCTGTCTTTCTTGCTTCTGGAATCATGTAGAAAAAATATTTAAAAATAAATTTATAGTGATAAGTAAAGCTCTAAATTCATTTTACTGCTTTCTATGCAAGTTGTTATGTGTCTTTCAAGTACCTTTGTATGGGTCTTTACTTCTGAAAAATTCCCAATTTTATTTTTTCCCCTCAATCGAAAGGGAGAATTACCAAGATCTTCATCACACATCTTCATGGAGACCATTTCTTTGGCCTTCCTGGCCTCCTCTGCACCATCAGCCTGCAGAGTGGCTCCACGGCCACCAAACAGCCCATTGAGATCTATGGCCCCGCAGGCCTCCGGGACTTCATCTGGCGAACCATGGAACTCTCTCACACGGAGTTGGTCTTCCCGTACGTGGTCCACGAGCTGGTGCCTACAGCAGATCAGTGTCCTGCAGAAGAACTGAAAGAGTTTGCACACCTGGGTGGAGCAGACAGCTCTCCCAAAGAGGGACTGGGAAGGACTATCCTGCTGGACTCGGAAGAAAACTCATACCTTCTGGTCGATGACGAGCAGTTTGTTGTAAAAGCATTTCGCCTCTTTCACCGAATCCCCTCCTTTGGGTTTTCAGTGGTGGAGAAGAAGCGCCCAGGTAAACTCAATGCACAGAAGCTGAAAGACCTCGGTAAGTGTTTTCTTCTCTTCGTGTCAATCAAGCTGGTGGTCACTGAAGCTCTGGGAAGTGTTATAGCAACCTTCCTTTCCTGTCTCCCAGGCCTAAAATTGACATTTTCTCCACTTATTTCCTTTGCCCAGAGTTTGCTTAATAAGGGAGATTCCTGGCACCAAAAGATGCTATACAGAGCAAAACCCAAGTATATATAAGTTAATCCTTCTCTCTGCTGCTCCCCTGATGCACATTCTTAGTGTGGCTTATCTTCTACTTACACCCTTGCTTGGCAGGGGAGTGGTTGTTGTCTTAGGTCTAGGCTTTGTTTTTTCATGTCTCTCTTAAAAGATGTTTTCAGTGACATCTTCGCCTTGAGAATTTTTGCCGTATCTTAATCTTCAACTGCAACCACTTACTTTCAGGGTTTTCCTTTTCTGCCGTGATTAAGTCAGTGTAGTGTTCTGTATCCTTTGCCTCACCCTTTTATGTACCTGGGTTCATCACGGGAGAATACAAGCACACAAAGTGAGGCCTGGGGCCCGTCCGAGGCTTCTACCTCCTGCGTGCGAGGCCTTCATGCCTGGGGGTCTGCAGCGGCTCTGGAAGCGGTGCCCAGGCGTGTCGTACCGCCAGCATCTCCGCCTTCCTTGGCATGGCCAGGGCAGAGCCTCTGCAAAGCATGATGGAGTCTTTTGTGTCTTTGTTACTTTATTTACTCAGCCTCTTCCTTCATTTCCAACTAAAACAAAATGCGAAATAATGAGGAAAGATAACTTAGGCCAAAGGTATTTTTACTATCTAAAATCCTGTGGAAATATTCTTACATTGGGAAATTTTAAACATAATCTACGTTGGGATTAGTAAGCACTTCCTATTTGTTTGTAGGTATTATCCACAGTGATAATCAGATACTATTCTAGATTAATGAGATTTAAGCCCTGTTTGGTAAAGGTGGAACCGTCACTACACATGAAGAAGATTATTTTATTAAGCTATTCAGTGTATAAGTACCTTGTCATTACTTAAATGGGCTCTTAAGTTTTGCCCAGAGATGAGCTTATTAAATAAAGCACTCTCCAGAACTGAATCCCGCACACAGCGGAGCATCGAGGCTGTTATCTTGACTGTAATAATGTTGCAGTGGGACTGAGCTTAAAACTTATCTGACACATGTTCTTGGGAAATGTTTTAAGTGCTATGGCATTGCCAACATGGAACTTTTAACAAAGTGTAAATATTCCAGTTTCCCACAAATAATAAAATATTTAGACAAATTATGAAAAAAATAGATGCCTTTTCCATTTGCTATTTGCGTTGCTGCTAAAACAGACTCTCTTAACAAGTCATAAATTCCATTCCCCTGATGTGATGTTATCTGCCTCCATCATTATTAGGTGTTCCGCCAGGTCCTGCCTATGGGAAGCTGAAAAACGGAATTTCTGTTGTTCTGGAAAATGGAGTTACAATTTCTCCCCAGGATGTCTTAAAAAAGCCCATTGTTGGAAGAAAAATCTGCATTCTGGGTGACTGTTCCGGGGTGGTGGGCGATGGGGGCGTGAAGCTGTGCTTTGAGGCAGACCTGTTGATCCATGAAGCCACCCTGGATGACGCCCAGATGGACAAGGCGAAGGAGCACGGCCACAGCACGCCCCAGATGGCAGCAGCGTTCGCGAAGCGGTGCCGCGCAAAGAGGCTGGTTCTGACTCACTTCAGTCAGAGGTACAAACCAGTTGCCTTGGCCAGAGAAGGAGAGGCAGATGGGACTGTAGAGCTGAAAAAGCAGGCCGAATCAGTGTTAGATTTCCAAGAGGTGACTCTAGCAGAGGATTTTATGGTGATTGGCATTCCAATCAAGAAGTGAAGCCAGCATTCCTGGATACATACCGACATGTCCACGAATATGTTACTGAACCAACAAAGTTTGTTGTTTTGGTGTAAAATTATTTGGGTCCCATAATCCTAAAAATGATGGAGTGTCATTGCTGAACTGATCCAGCAGTGAGAGGGAGCAAGTGTTTTTATAATAAATCACTTCAGCCGAAACCGGTTTGGCTCAGTGGATAGAGCATCGGCCTGCAGACTGAAAGGTCCCAGGTTCGATTCCGGCCAAGGGCATGTACCTGGGTTGCGGGCATATCCCCAGTGGGAGATGTGCAGGAGGCAGCTGATCGATGTTTCTCTCTCATCGATGTTTCTAACTCTCTATCTCTCTCCCTTCCTCTCTGTAAAAAAATCAATAAAATATATATTAAAAAAAATCACTTCAAAAATAAAACAAAAGCTAGCATCCTTTTTAAAGCCCAGTTTGACAAAGTGATAGCCTCTTCAGGTGTCCTTTACGTTTTGGGCTGCTGCCTCAGATGTACCCCAGGCAGTCCTGGGCTTAGCTTCTGCCAGCTTTATTGCTGTTATTGGCAAAGTACGCAGGGCTTGGCCCTCGTGGCTAAAAATGGTATTTTGGCAGTTTGTGTTGAACCTGTTCATGTTATTAACAGGATAGAGAGAAGTAGAAGGAGACATTGGACACGCAGGATTGAAGCCGGCATGTTGGATCTTGAACTCTTGGCTGGAGTGCTGACTGCAGGGTCAGGCTAGGTGTTTATCCTTTAATTAATGTGTTATTGAACTTTCCTGTTTGCTCTAAACGTGTGGTCCTCAGCTCAGGTAATACCGCTCCCCTAGGTGGGGTTTTGAAATTGTGGGGATGTTTCTTGTCAAAATGACTGGCCGGTGTTTTTCAGTGGTTAAGAGTGTTGGCCTGCAAACCGAAGGTTCTTGGGTTCGATTCTGGGCCCCAATTGGGGTGCGTACAGGAGGTAACCAGTTGATGTGTCTCTCTCAATCAATGTTTCTCTCTCTTCCTCTCTCTCTCCCCCTCCCTTTCTTCCACTCTCTCAATGGAAAAAATATCCTCAGGTGTGGATTAACAACAACAACGAAAAAGAAATGACTGGGAGGTGGAGGGAGAGTACTACTGATATTTAGCAGTAGGAGCCAGGGATGCTAGATTCTGTAAAGTTTGGGTCAGCTCTGTACAATGAAGAATTATCTCACCCCAAAATACAAATTGCAGGCCTGTTGAGATACATAGCAAATTAAAATGTAGGCTCCCAATATGAATATACTTTTTCAAAATCCATGACATAATGAATTGAACTACTAGGTAAAGCATATTCTACAACAAATCCTAAAGAACTAGCTAAGTGAATTGGAATGTAATATCAAATATTATTTGACAGAAATGAGCCATAGCTGGAACTTACGAATGTGGAGGTAAAGAAATGATACCTATTCAACTGCACTTAATTTACATATTCCTATTAGTAATTCTTTGAGCACATTTTTAATAAATGTCCTTTCTAGAATAGCTTTTCCTTCTCACGTGCCTTCTACCTCCTTTCTGCCATGGGGTATCTGACTCATTAGACCCCAATATTTCTCAAAATGTGTTATATGGAAAGCTAGTCTCAAGTACTGGTTCATTCAAAAGGGTTCCCTAATCAAATCAGTTTGGGAAATCCTTTATGCTATGTGTTCCTGTGGGAGTGTCCTAATGCCCTTTGCTATATTAAAAACAGTACTGCTTGAGTGTTCATAAATCAGTTTTGGTGTCAGAAAGACCTGATTTCTGGGTTCCATTTTGTTCCGTACGGTGGAACCTGTGTGGTCTGGAGCAGATTAGTTACTCTCTCTGAGCTTCCGCTTGCTCATCTCTAAAATAGGAAAAAATAAGACTTGCCTCCCAGGATTATTGCAAAAATTAAGTGAGACAGTGCGTAAAAGGAGTACATCACCTTGCTTCACGGTGTTGAGACGTCTTTCAGTACAGGGCTGTCAACTCTATTGAACCCCCTTCTCAGTCCTATTTCATCACATACTATCTATTTCCATCTCAAGAACCCAGAGTTTTAGAGTACACTAGAGGCTCAGTGCACAAAAATTCGTGCACTTGGGCAGGGTGTCCCTCAGCCCGGCCTGTGCCCTCTGGCAGTCTGGGAGCCTCTGCGGGAGGCTACCAGGTGGGCCAATCGGGACGGCACTGGCTGGCTGAGCAGCCCCACCCCTTTCATCACACCTCTGCCACCGCTGGTCACTGCTGCCCCCCATTGCTGTCCCCGCCCTCTGCCTGCTGGCTTGCACCTTGGCTGTCCCCCCCCCCCACCACCACCACCACTACCAGTAGTTCCACCGTTCAGTCGATTTGCCTATTACTCTTGTATTATATAGGGTATTTAAAAGTATTGTGATGGTGTAAACTATTAAATTCCTTTGAGTTCTGGGGCTTCTCTAGTAAAATTTTTTGACTCCTGGATGGTTCTGGAGTCCCTAGTGTAGTGATAAGATGGTCTAGTAACTCAGGATCTCAGTCATTCTGAAGCCGTCTTCACAACAGCCCGATTCTGCCCTACTCTAGGCTGCCGGCCTGGCAAAGTACCAACGTTTGACCAGGCTTAAAGTGAAACTTGGTTCCTGAACTCTTTTCAAACAAGCATTTATTAGACACTTACTCTGTGACCAAACCTGTACAACAGGGAATGGCTAATACTAGTACCTCTGCTGCTGCATGGAGCTCTTGAGGGTAAAGCCTGTATCTTAGTCACCTCTCCATTCTCAGAAACACCCACCCAGAGCAGCACCCAGAAATGTGTATTGAAAGAAACGAGGTCTTGATATCATGAATGTGCAAACTTTAGAGCTTCAAGTGAAGGTCTGTGCCTAGTCCATTTCATTCCTGTATTTGTTCAAAAATGTTTAAACACCTGGTTTGGTGGTGTCCCATTCACTGAAAACCAACTAAATGCCAGGCCTTCCTGTGTTGGGACAGGGTAACTCCAGGTGACATGTGGACACAGAATGATGGACATATTTTCCGGATTAAAAAGCTGTTAAATCCAGGATAACAAGGAAGTTGAGGAGGGCGCCCAAGTTTACCCAAAGAGAAAAAATATTTCGACTCCTAAGTAAAGCTAGCAGAGAAACACTGTTGCTCAGATGTCAGCGTGCTAATTATGTACGCAGCAGACTTGGCAGGTACAAAGATTAAATTCGCCCACAAAAAAGTAAAAAGGGAAAGGCAAGGGATCAAGTTTCCAGCTAAATAAATACCCCTGCCACTTCCAGAAACTGCAGGCAGCCTCAGGTGGAGCTGAGCCCCATTTAGGCCTTCAGTGTCACCAAAATGAAACCAAGGGTATTTTGTCTAGGTGGTTCTCTGCATTGCCGTGCCTTCCAGAGGTCATAGGCTTGTCCACAGGAGGCCGTATCCCTGTCAGACATCCTGGACTGGGGTTGACCTTGTCGAGACACCCACGTCTGGGTGAGCAGCCCGAATGCTGATCCTCACTGGCTCACCCGCAGCCTTGCCGTGGAACACATCTTCATACAGCCAGTGCGTCCTGGAACACGATAGGTTTCCTCCCCCATATGCCTTTGCTGAAAGGCAGTGTGATCTGCTGCCGTGGTCTTCAAACTAGGGCAGTGGTTCTCAACCTTCCTAATGCCGCGACCCTTTAATACAGTTCCTCATGTTGTGGTGACCCCCAACCATAAAGTTATTTTCGTTGCTGCTTCGTAACTGTCATTTTGCTACTGTTATGAATCGTCATGTAAATATCTGATATGCAGGATGTATTTTCATTGTTACAAATTGAACATAATTAAAGCATAGTGATTAATCACAAAACAATATGTAATTATATATGTGTTTTCCGATGGTCTTAGGCGACCCCCGTGAAAGGGTCATTCGACCCCCAAAGGGGTCACGACCCACAGGTTGAAAACCGCTGAACTAGGGTATTTGTACCCCTGGGGTTAGGCAAAGACTTTTCTGAAGATACACAGGCATTCTTTCATATGAAATATTTCCTAAAGTCCATCTTCCTGGGAACTAGTGGTAGACAGGGTCTGCTGGTTCCACTGCACAGTGCTCCAGTCCAGATGACAAGCAGCTGGGATACCAAAGAAAGAGATAACTGGAATACTGGTATTGGGGTTGGAACCTGAATGATTAGATACATTCTTTTGCAAGTTGGGTAGTTTCCAATTTGTTGCTTTGAACAAAATTGAAGGAGGATCTAATCAAATCCAGATCAAGGAGTATATCTCATCTGTCTAAAGATAGATTTTTAAAAACATCTTTATTGAGCTATGATTCACATACCATACAACTCAATGGGTTTTCATCTTTTCCCAGAGCTGGGCAGCCATCACCACTGTCAATTTTAGGACATTTTCATTATCCCCCAAAGAAACCCCATACCCTTTGGCAGTCACTCCCACTTTCCTCCCAAGCTCCCAGCCCTAAGCTATTTTCTACCACTAATCTACTTTCTAACCACTAATTTACTCTCTGTCTCTATAGATTTGCCTATTCTGGATACTTCATATCAATTGAATCATACAATATGTGGTCCTGTGTGACTGGCTTCTTTCACTTAGCATAATGTTTTCAAGATGTATCCAAGTTGTAGCTTATATCAGTATGTACTTCATTCCTTTTTATGGCCAAATATTCCATTGTATGAATATACCACGTGTTTTTATCCATTCATCAGTCAGTCCAATGATAGATTATTTACAATATGCTTACATTAGGAATGAAAAAGGAGAAATTGCTACAGATCTTATTAATAAGTTAAAAGAGGATACTATAAGTAACTTTAATTTTAGCTAAAATTACTAAAACAACTTTCTTAAGAGAAAAACACAATTTTCCAGAAGTGACACAAGGAAAAAATGGTGACTACTCAGATTTTCTATTTATTAAAGAAAGTGAATTTGTGATTAAAACTCTTCTAAAAACAAAAACAAACCACCTCCAGGCCCAGATGGTTTTGCTAGTGACTCATTCTAAACAATTAGGGAAGAAATATACCTTTATTCCACAAACACTTCCAGAAAATAGAAAAGAGGGAACACTTCCCAACTCATTTTATGAGGTCAGTATAACCTTGATGCCAACATTTAAGGATGTTAAAAGAAAGGAAAATTACAGACTAATTTCTCTTATAAAAACCCTAAAGAAAGTAATTAGCTAATTGAATCCAGTAATGTATAAAGAATAAGATATCTTGGAAAAAGGAGTTTATTCCAGGAAGGGAAGGTTTGTTTAACATTTGAAAATCAGTATTATATGCCACATTAATATAATTAATGGGGGAAAACTGGTAAGATGATCTTGATAGGTACATTATTGATAAAAACCTATTACTCATTATAAGAACTTTTGCATATTAAGAATAGGGAATGCCCTTAATCTGATAAATATCTGCAAAAAATACAATAAATATTACATATATTTAACAATAAAATATTGAAAGCTTTCCTCCTGATATCAGAAATAGACAGGATGCCCACTGAGTACCACTTCTATACAACTTTGCTTTGAAGGTCTTAGTGTAGTAAGACAAGAAAAATGAATAAAAGGTATAAGGATTTAAAAAGAAATAAGACCCTGCCCTGGCCGGATAGCTCTGTTGGTTAGAGCATCGTCCCAATATATCAAGGTTGTGGGGTCCATTGCCTGGTCCGGGCACATACCAGAATCAACCAATGAATGCATAAGTAAGTGGAACAACAAACTGATGTTTCTCTCTTTCTCACCCTCTCAAGTCATTCTATCAATAAATAAATAAAAGGAAGAAATAAAACTCATTGTTAGCAGATGATATGATTATGTACATAGAAAATCCAAAAGAATAAAGGAGATAACCTGTTAGGATTAACTAGTGAATTTAGCAAGGTTGCTGGGTATTCAATTAGAATAAAGAAAAACAATTTTGTTTCTATATTCCAACAACAAACGAGTTGAAAAAATTTAAATGACACCATTTACAGGAGCATTGAAGCCATCAAAAATTTAGGAATAAATCTAAAGAAAAATATATAAGACTTCTCTATTGAAAATTAAAAAGTATTCAGATATATTAAAGAAGACTCAAATATACAGAACAGCACACCATCTTAATAAATTTGGAAAATTTAGTATTGGAAAAAATGTCATTTTTTTTCCTAAATTTATCTGTAGTTTCAATGTCAATCAAAAGCTCTGCAGGTTTTTATGTGGATATAGATGAGGAAATTGATAAGCTGTTTCTGAAGTTTATATGGACATGCAAAGGACCAAGGATAGCCAGGAAAATCTTGAAAGAATAGCATTAGGAGACTTCACTACCAGATATAATGTGTTATTATTGTAAGGAAGACATAATGGAGTGAAATAAAGTCCTGAAGAAAAAAAAACACCACACATACATAGTATTTTATTTATGACAAATATGAAATTCCTAAGCAATAGGGAAAGGATTGTCTTTTCAATAAGTGAGGGTCAATCAGATGTCCATAGTGAGAAGTAATGACCTTGATTCCTCCCTGAATACACAAAAATCATTTTCAGATGGACTTTATATGTAAATGTAAAGATAAGATGGAATAACTCCTGGACTTGGGGTAAGGGAAGATTTCTTAAACAGAATACAAGTGCTAACAGTAAAGAAAACAGATTGTTAAATTGGACATTAAAATTAGGAACTTATATTGATAGAAGACGCTATCAAAAGAGTGAGTAGGTAAGCCGCAGAGTGGTGGAACATATTTGCAATACCAAGAGCTGATAAAGGATTTGGATCTAGAATTCAACAGTAGTGCCACTGCTGTTGCTTCATAACAGATTACCACAAAATATTATGATTTATTGTCTCACAGCTTTGGTAGGTCAGGACTCTGGGCACCGCTTAGCTGGGTGCTGCTGGCTCTAGTTCTCCCATGAGGTTGTAGTCAGGCTGCCAGCTAGAGCTGTGATGACTTCTGAGGGCTCCACTGAGGGGAGCCCCTTTCAAGCCTTCTCCTGGGATTGTTGGCAGACCGTGGTCCCTGGCCACATGGACCTCTCCATGGGGCTGCCCCTTGGCATGGCAGTTGGTTTCCCACAGGACCAGCAAGAGCAAGCGAGCACTCGACAGGGGTGCACAGTCTTTTCATAACTTCACCTGGAAAGTGACATCCCATTGCTTCTTCCATATTGTAGTCATTAGAAGGGAATCAGTCCAGCTCACACTCAACGGAAAGGGATTATACAGGGGTGATTGTGGGGCCATCTTGGAGGCCTCCTACCATAGGAATACAGGCAGAGGCAAGAATAGGTGGAAAGAAAGGCAGCCCGGCAGCATAGAGCCCTGGGTTCAGTCTCTGGACCTCCTCTGCTTCTTTCTCTTCCCTTAACCCACGAGCTCCCCCGGCATGCTTCGAACACATCGCTTCCTGCTTTCACAAATGCCAGCTGGGTTCCTGTCACTCACAAAGAAATGCCCTCCCAGCCCCTGGCCTGGTCACTGAGGATGCAGTGATGACCTGGACACTATGCTGAACCTCAAGTTGCTTACAGCCTCCAGAGAGAGACAAGAGGGAACAGAGGTGGCTCCCAATGTAGTGTGGACAGACAGAAAGGGTGCAGGACTTGGTCGAACCAGGCTCTGACACATCTCTCATGGCGTTGGTCAACTTCCTTAAGTTCTTATGGCCATTATATTCAAAATAATATTGCCCATGATCAAACCAATAAATACCAATTGAGCACCTATTATACGCAAGGCTCAGCATAAGACCTGTGATACAGACCTGTGGGACATTCTAAGAGGGGTAGGCGTACTTCTCAAAAATAACAAAGAACACCTGGTAAACATAAAATGAAGTCATAGGGACAACCTATTCCTGTCTGTGTCTTTCTAGGAGAACACTTCAGCATGGTGACTGAGAGCATGGGCTTTAGAACCCCGGCTCTGTCACTGGCCATATGACCACTGGCCATGTGACCTTTTGGGCAAAGTCACTTAATCTCTGTGAGACTCAGTGTCCTCCTCTGTAAACTGGATAGTATAACAGCATGTATTTCACAGGATTGTTAGGAAGATTAAATGAGTTGATATGAATAAAGCACTTAGAATAGTGCTTGGCACAAAGTAAGTCCTCAATAAATGTTAGCAAACAATATTATGTCTAAACTAGAGGCCCAATGCACAAAATTGCAGGGTCTCTAGGCCTGGCCGACGATCAGGGCAGATCTGTGGGGTGACTGGCAGAGTGATTAGGGGGCCCCCACTGGCACCTGCCTTGGCCGGTCTTGTGCCGCCCATTCCTGTGGGGCAATCGGGGGCTGGCGCCAGCCCCACTCCCCAATCGCCCCGCCACCGGTCGCCTTCCTCTGAGGGGTGAACGGCGGGGCGATTGGGAGGCCCCTGCTGGCACCCGCCTTGGCTGGCCTGGGGCCTGTGTCCTGGGGGCAGCTCCTGCATTGAGCGTCTGCCCCCTGGTGGCCAGTGCACATCATAGTGACCGGTTGTTCCACCAGTCGTTCTGCTGTTTGGTTGATTGGTATATTAGGCTTTTATTATATAGGATTGTATAGATTATAAATTCTTCAAAAGCAGGAGGCCTCGCCTTCTTTGTAGCTCAGCTAACATGTAGAGGCCACTCTAGATTTCTCTACTTGCTTGGCTCAGCAAGTATTAATTTATTAGCAGATGCAGGCATTGTCTTGCTTGCTGGTTTCTCCATCTGCTCTAAATTTAGTACTAAATAAAGACAGCTGTGGGGGTGGAGGAGGTTTTAGAGATCTCCTGTCCAAATACATTGGGATTTTGTTTTGTTCAAAAGCTGTAATCCAAAGAGAGTTTAGCAGCATCTGCTGAAGACCATTTTTAGGCACAATTTGCAGAAATTTGTAACGTCTATTTACATTGTTATGTGCATCCATACTTTGAATCTTCAGCCATTTGCATCTAGTAATATCCTAACTGATGTTCCAAATTTGATGCTATTCTGTATATAAGCCTGCATAATTCCTGACTGATTATAATGTATGGATATTAAATAAATTTACTTATGAAAAGCAATTCACTTTTTCAATCTTGATAAGTGGAATAGTCACAACCCCACAATCCCAGGTTTGAATAAAGGTCCCTGCTCAAATGTTACTTCCTCAGACAACTTTCCTTGTTACCCTATCCTAAATAGTATTCCACCCCCTCTTCAAACCTAATCCCTCTCTATGGTCCTTTTTAAAATAGCCCTTATTACTGTTTGATGCTTTCTTATTTGTTTGGGTCCATGTTCATTGTCTGTATCACCTACTAAGAATGTAAACTCTTCAAGGACAAGGGATTTGACCCATACACCACTTTACCCCTATCTAGAACAGTGCCTGACAAAGAGTAGATACGCAAAATTTTGTCGGATAATAGAATTTTCACTTAACTCTCAGGGAAAAAAATTTTAAACAAGCGCGATGGTACCAACTTCTATAGACGAAGTAACCAAAGCTGGGAAAGCCCAGTCACTTCTTTCCCAGAAGCACACGGTGAGGGAGCCAGACTTGCCCCTCGGACTCCGGAGCCCACTGTCATCTCCAGCTCTACGCCCCTGTCTTCTAATGAAGTAGGATGTAAACATACAGGACAGTAGGAAGGCAAGGATGAGATCAGCTGGGATGGAGTCATTGGTAGGAGGAGGCTTGGGCCTCATGGGTGGGATGAGAGAGATTTGGAATGTGGAGGGGGGAGGGAGGGCCAACCTTGGACCTGGGCCTGCTTGCACGGGTGGCCTTCCCCTTGGCTGCAGAATCAGTTCCAGTTTGCCCCTGGGGGAGCAGCAATGATGGAGGGCAGGGCCTTTGGGTCAAGCCCTCCAATTAAGAACACTTTCCAAGGAACCTTAGTGGACTGTCAGGACTCCAGTCGGGACCAGAATTCTAGTGGCCTGGATAGCCTCAGGCGAGTTCGGAGGAACTCCCAGTTACCTGTGTGCTGGGGAGGGCAGATGGGCATCCAGGCTGGGGAGGGGCTTCTGAGCCAGGGCATCTTTCTTAGCAAGAATCGGTGTTATGGTAAACCAGGGAGGAGCTGACCCCAAAACCAGCTTCCCTAGAATGGAGAAGGGAGGGGAACAGCCACCACCACCAGTGGCCTCAGGGGCCTGTGGCCCAGAGAGTGCTGGGTTCTCATTTCCTTGCTGATGAAATGTGCTGGCATAGATGCCCAGGTACCCAAGTGATGGAGGAGGCTTGCTTGGCGCCAGCAAGGGCTGTGGCCCCAGCACGTTTTAGGAGCAGACCCCGCAGGTCTGCGAGGGGCTGGCTCTGCCGGGGTAAGCTGTTGACACAGGCAAGAGAGCACCCCGGGCAGGAAGCGCTGGAAGTGTTGGGAGAATTGAAAGGCAGAAGGTGGGTTCAGTTTGTCGGAAAGGCCGGGGAAGTGAGAGTCAGCCAGGGAAAGAAAGGGGAAGAAGCAGAAGCAGAGAGGCAGCCACGGCCCTGGGAGAAAGGGAAAGGAAAACCTTAGAGCTGCAATGTCCTGGGAGCCTCAGGGGAGCCAGGGCTCTGCTGGCCACCTTTTCCTGGAGGAGGGGCCGGAAGAAGCCGAGTTCTGGAACCAGCTAGGCTTTTCGTTGGCATAGCCGTCCGAGATGTGAGTGATGAGCTGCTCAAATGCTCACAGCATCCCTCTCCTTCAAATGCCTCATTCCTACCTCCAAAAGGTGGCACTTGATTATCCTTGAATCTTTTATTTTTTTAAATATATTTTTATTGATTTCAGAGAGGAAGAGAAAGATAGAAACATGCATGATGAGAGAGAACCATTAATCAGTTGCCTCCTGCACGTCCCCTACCGGGGGCTGAGCCTGCAACCTGGGCATGTGCCCTTGACCTTCAGTCCACAGACTGACACTCTATCCACTGAGCCAAACCAGCTAGGGCTCCTTGAATCTTAAAAACAAACAAACAAACCAACAAACAAGGCTAGTAACTCATTTTGGTTCAAAGTAAAGTGAGCTATTTTCCTCAAGGTCTCCCAAGAAAAATGCTTTAAAAATAAGAAAATGTTTTGGTAAAGTTAAGGGAAGATATTTTACCCCTAAGAATTGAAAACAAAGAACCTTTCACACAAATATTCATTATAAAAATTTTTTGTCACTAAAATTATGTCATGACCCAAATGCCAACTCCGTCTTTTTAAAAATGTTTTGTGTTGTTTGCTTTTGATGAAATCGTCGTTTCCAGCAAGCCCTGCCTGCAATGTTCTCTCTTGTGCCTGTGACGCCGAGTGAGACTGTTAGATGCCAAGTTCACTTGTTGGACTGAAAAGTGCCCAGATTTGGAGTCTCCTGGGGGAAGGGAAAGACTGAGCAAATTATAACCGTTTCCGTTCACGTGCCTCACCTTTCATTCCTCACTCGACACTACAGTAGGGCACACAGTAGGCTCCCTCTGCTTGTTTATTAAATGAAAGGATGTTTGGAAAAAGAAAGCGGAGCATCTCACTGAAAAGCGTTTGAGGTGCATAGAATCACAACTGTGGCTGCCTCCTAAGTCACTTAGTGTTCCTTCCCATTATTCCTCTTCCCCCAGGTTTTGGATTTCAGGCCCTGGAGGTCTGGGCCCTGGAGGCTAGGCCTTGTCTCTGGAACTCCTGTCCAGGGGCCAGCAACATCCGCCTCACCTGGGAGCTCGTGTGAAATGTGGACCCTCCGGCCCCATCTCAGATCCACAGAATCAGAACCTGCACTTTAACAGGATCCCCAAGTGGTCTGTGTGCTGTTAAATGGAGAAGCACTGCTCTAAAGCGCCTGGGCCACTGCCTTCCGGAGGCACCTGGGCAGGGGACCCTCCTCCACCCTGGCCTCAGGGTGTAGCTATTTGGGTGGCTGGGCAGCTCCACCCCAAACACGGTGTCGATGGTGTAGACGGCTGGAGATGGCAGAGGGTCCAGATTCCAGCTCTGCTGCTAAAGGAACCTCTTCACATTGACAAGTGACTTAAACATTTTTACATTCAATTTTACAGAAAACTTGCAAGGATAGTACGAGGAACGTCTATATTCCCTGAATGTCTATATTCCCTATATATACCCCGGATTCACCAATTGTTAACGTCTTGGCACATATGCTTTAACGTTCTCTCCCTCCCCATATATTACTATTTCAGTGCTATTGGAGGGCTAGTTGCATACACGGGCTTGCTTTTCCCTTAACACTTCAGTGCGGACTTCCGAAGAACAAGGAACACCATTCCAGGCCAGGTCCAGGGAGGCAAGCAAGGCCTGGGAGTAAATGGCCTCGTGAGGGCTTCCTTACATCTCACACCCTAGGAGCCTTGCTTGCCGAACCCTAGTCCTGGCCCTGTACACTACAGTGATCAATCAGGAAATCGAACATTGATTCAATACTATTATCGAATCTACTGTCCATATTTCAATTTTGCCGGTCATCCCGATAATGTCCTTTAGAGCAAGTGTTTCCATACCCAATTTGGGGTCGTGCATACCATTTATTGTCATAGCTTCTGAAGCTCCTTCAACCTGGAGCAGTTCTTCAGTCTTCTTTTGTCTTTTAGGACATTGACATTTTTGAAAAATACAGAACAGTTTGTTTTTTTTATAGAAAGTCCCTCAGTATGGGGACAACGTATTCTTAATCTCTTGGTGGTTCAGTTTCATCACCTATAGAATGAGAATAATGCCTGCTTCATGTTGAATCAAATAAGACGTGTAATAGACTTGCCATATGGCAGGTATAGGAGGATTAGAAAGTAGCTAACACTGATTAGATGCTTGTCGGTACCATGCCAAGGGCTTCCCATGCGTTATCTCATCGAGGCCTCTCTGCAGCTCTGTGACACAGCCTCCATTTCACACCCATTTCACAGATGAAGCAACGGAGACTCTGAGTACTTGGCCCAAGGTCTCACAGCTAGTAAGGAGGGAAATGGAGACCTGAAACAAGTCAGTCTGCCTCCAAGAACTCTTTGCTTAGTAACCATGCTTGTGACGTTTATCTGAAATGTAAATTTTTAACATAAAATTTACATAACATGAAACTTACCATTCTAAACATTTTATTTCACCCAGCTTTATTGAGATATAATTGACATATAACATTGTGTAAGTTTAAGGTGTACAACATGAAGATTCTATACATGTATGTAATACAAAATGATCACCATTATAAGGTTAGTTAACACATCCACCACCTCAGATCATTACAGTTTCTTTTATTATGGTGAGAACATTTAACACGTATTCTCTTAGCAACTTTTTAATAAAATGTCTTTTATTGTTGAAAGTATTACAGATGTCCCTTTTTCCCCTCCCGTCGACTCCCTCTACTCCACACCCACCCCTCTCAGGCCTTCACCATACTATTGTCAGTGTCCAAGGGCTATGCATATAAACATATAAGTTCCCTGGTTAATCCCTCCCCACCTACTCCCCGCCTTCCCTCTGAGCCTCATCGGTCAGCAACTTTCAAGTATATAAATACAGCATTGCTAACTATAGTCACCATGCTAATATTGATCCCCAGAACTTATTCATTTTATAACTGGAAATGTGTACCCTTTACCAACATCTCCCCATTTTCCCCACCCCCATTCTCTGGCAACTATCACTTTGTTTCTATGCGTTTTAACCATTTTAAAGTAGACAGTTCAATATATGTTAGTACACTGACAATGTTGTACAACTATCATCACCATCTAATTCCAGAATATTTGCATCACCCAGAAAAGAAACCCTATGTCTCCCAACTCCCCTTTCTCCTACCCCTGACAACCATTAATCTGTTTTCTGTTTCTATGGATTTGCATATACCCACAATGGAATACTACTGAGCAGTAATAAAAAGGAACCAACTACTGATACACACAATAACATTTTGAATTTCAAAAACATCAAGCTGAGTGAAAGAAACCAGATACAAAAAAAAACACACAACTCCATACTGTCAGATTCCATTGTGGTTTCCCATGAAATTCTAGAAAAAACAAAACCTTAGCAATAGGAAGCATGTCAGTGGTTCCTGGAGCCAGGAGTGTGGGGGTGGGGACGGACTGCAAAGGTGCACAGGGAACATTCTGGAGTGATAGAAATGGTTTAAAACTTGATTGTGGCACCCATTGTGTTGTAGGCAGTTAGATAGACATGAGCAGAGCAAGGACGATGGGCCAGATATAGAAGGTCACCAGGTGGAAAGCCCGGGATGCCTAGCAATGGACAATCAATTGTAGGGTGGGACCTCATCCCCTGGGTGACTCCCCCACCCCGCCTCCTAGTGTATCACTGGTCGTGCAGTTTGGACCCCCTGACCTTTCCTCCCTAGAGATAACACCTGGGCCTCAGTTGTATTTCAGCTCCAGGCCCAGAGTGACATCAGGACCAGCTGCAGTGAATAATGTCCCCAAAGGCCAATCAATCAGTGAAGGCCACAACCCTGAAAAGACACACTTGGAAAACTGCTGAATATTCTGTTAAGATCTTCCCCTGGGACCTCCCCTAAAATCTCCACCCTTGGAATCCTTAGGATGGAGGACCCAGTGGACTGTCCCTCCCAGGAGCACGCCCATGCCTTTCCCTGCCCTCTCCTCCTCCATGTACATTACCATCAGCTTCCTCACTTCCTCACTCCCAAGCTCCAAGGGCCCTTCCTTTCTCCCCAGAACTTGTTTGCTACGCCCGTTTCTTCTAGGAAGTACTTCTTCTACCTCTGTAACTTACCACATAAATGTTCTCTTACAGTCTGGGTCTTGGCTCTGAATTCTTTCCGAGCCAGAACCCGCGTACCGAGCTTGCTGAACCCACGATTGGTCTGACCCCATGGGTCACACACCTAGTGCGTTCCCCGCCATCTTCTCCAGGTGCATGGCATATACATTTACCCAAACTAATCTAACTCTCTACTTTAAAAAGTTTATAAATGTAAATTATGCCTCAATAACACATTTTAAAAACAAACAAACAAACAAACAAACATATCTGTCCCTCAGCGGAGTTCAAGTCATCAGTATGTCTTCCTTCACAGTTGGGCCCCAAATCTATCTTCCCCGCCTCATCTCCCTCCTCTCGCCTCCATGTGTTCATCCAGCAAACATTCTCACACCTGCTGTGTGCAAGGCCCAGTGTCAGGCACCCACAGAAAGTGAGGAAGGAGAATCTCTGTCCTCAGGGGACTCACTGCCTAGTCTGGGAGCAGCAAGGACACCGACCCCAACAAACAGCAGGGATCCCAGAGGATCACTGAGTCTCGAAGGAGAGGAATATGAATGTACATTCTAGTCGTTTTGAATTGCAAGTCTGAGTCAGGTTTCAATTTAATTTTTGAATAGGTAATACATTGACATAATTTGAAAAGAAGTTATGCATTGAAAAATTTCCTCTCACCCATCCCCTATCTGCCCAGTTCCCACTGATCCCCACATAAGAAAATATAACATACACATTCTGGACCTTGCATGTTAAATATAGCATAACATACACATTGTTCTGCAGTAAACCTTTGAGAACTAGTCATATGGTTACAGCAAAAAGTTTCACTCTATTGTATAGTTACCTAGAGTTCCATTGTATGGATGGGTGATAATTTATCCAATCTCCTTTTGGTAAACACTTGTTTCTGATAGTCTGTTATGGTAAACAATGCTGTGATATGTAATCTTCTATGGGTGGAATTTTATGTTTTATTTTGTATATGGCAAATATATCTCTGGCTACATATTGGATTTTATAATAATTTCTTTACTAGAGGTCCAGTGCATGAAATTAGTGCTGGGGGGGGGGGGGGGAATGGGTCCCTCAGCCCAGCCTGCACCCTCTCCATTCCGGGATCCCTCGGGAGATGTCCGACTGTCAGCAATGGGACATCCCTCTCGCAATCTGGGACCGCTGGCTCCTAACCGCTCACCTGCCTGCCTGCCTGATCGTCCCTAACCACTCTGCCTGCCTGCCTGGTTGCCCCTAACTGCCTTCCCCTGCTGTCCTGGTTGCCCCTAACTGCTCTCCCCTGCCGGCCTGGTCACCCCTAACTGCCCTGCTGGCAAGGTTGCCCCTAACCACCTCTGCCTCGGCCCCTGCCAGCACGGCTTTGTCCGGAAGGATGTCTGGAAGATGTCCGATCTAATTAGCATATTACCTTTTTATTAGTATAGATATTTTACATATCCCACAAATATGCCAACCGCTCTTGTATCTTTAGGCTGTTTTCTGTGCCTTGAAAGTCCCCACTGAGTCCTTTTCTACTGGCAAACTCCTATTCTCCCTCAGGATCCAGCTCAACTGCTTCTTTCCTGTGAAGCCTCCTCAATTCCCTCGGGCCAGATGGGGCTGCTCCCTTTCCTCTTCCAGTATCCCATTCCCACGTCCTCGGAATTGTTGGTTAACAGGTCCCCTTCCCTCCTCAGACTGGGAGCTGCTCAAGAGCACGTGCTACGGCAGATTTATCCCAGAGACCCTTAGTGCTTGGCACCTGGTAAGTGTTAAGTGAACGCTCATTGCACGGTTAGCGCTGACTCAGGGGTGCTGTGTGCCCCGCCCTCACGTTCAGCTGCCTCCCAGCCTCGGCGAACAGAGGACTGACCCCAAACAAAGGTGGGCTGTGATTTCCCTTCCACCCACCTAATTCCTTCCTGCCGGCTCCACCCCTTTCCCCCCTTGGGATTCTGTCCACAGCTGCCCTTGCGGCCCGGCCCGTGCTGGATCTGGCTCGAATAGCAGCTATTACAGCCTTTTAGAAAATAAATAACGAAACGAAATGGAGCACGGGCTCCACCCATCTTCTCTCTTCCTCATCAAGTCCTTGGCCTCCCCTGAAACCGAGAGAGCAAATCACTGGCTGGTCACATGCACATCAGTCACCCTCGGACATGACTTCCGACGCTGTCAGCCACAGGAGACGACGGTTTGCTGTGGTACTTTTAGGAGTGTGGGAAACGCGGATAATATGCAGGTGGATCGATGCTAAGTGATTTTTAAGGGCAACTTGAATTGTTTTTACACACATGGGGTTAACTCTAAAATGTCAGGATGCTTGCCCATGCCTGGAGCTGTCGACTGCTAGGTTGTTTCCATGTCACACATTATTCTGTTACAGTACTTCCTGGGGGCCATGCTGGAGGTGAGCACTCTCTCCACCTCGGGGATGAAAAGGTGAAAGCTCTGTATTCTCCTCACTCTGGGGGAGCGTCCTATGGCAGGCGGCGGAGCCATCAATAAAAGCAAAAGGGAAGGAAGCTTTCCGGGCGCTACCCGCCCAGAGAGAGGCGGATGCAGGAATTGAGGTGTTCCTCCTGAAGGCCCGGGAGAGGGGTGGCTCAGCTCCGTGGAGAGCTTTGGGACTGGTCTTCCCACATTCTTCTCGCTGACTCCTCACAGAAATGGGAGAAACCGTGTTTCTTCCTGTACCTTCAAAGGTCAGATCTAAAACGTTCCATCATAGTTTTAAATAATGGCAAAGCTTGTTATTTCTGGCACATTACAAGTGTTGGCATTTTAAAATAAGATTCTTACATCATTTTCTAAGTGTATCCAAGGGGATCTAAATATCATAATGCATCTATCATCTATTTTAAAAAATACATGAACAAGCTTTTCTTTAAAAGAAATTTTACCTCATTCTTTTTCCCCTTATCTTGCCCCTGAACATTTTAATATAAGACTTTAGGCTGGAAAGTTTTATTGATCAGCCTATCATAGTTCCCTACAAAAAAATAAAATTTTAAAACTCATCCTTATTTTATTATTGATACAATTTTGAATACTTAATTGCTTTAAACATAAAATACTATAAATTTTGATAAACTATTAAAATTAAAGCATATATATTTTTTAATCCTCATCAGAGGATATGTTTATTGATTTTTAGAGAGAGAGAGAGAGAGGAAGAAAGAGAACAAGAGAGAGAGAGAAAGAGAGGAACAGAGAAATATTGATGTGAGAGAGAAACATCGATATGTTGCCTCCCATATGCACCCCTATCGGGGATTGAATCCACAACTTAGGTATGTACCCTGACCAGGACTTGAACCCAAAAGCTATTGGTGAAAGGGATGACACTCCCAACAACTGAACCCCCTCCCCGGCCAGGGAAAATCTATGATGGAATGAGTTTAAGAGAGGCTGGGAGAACCTCTCACTCAAAAGCCTAAAATATGCCACATGTAACCTTGTGTGTTGTTATGATTTGATTATATGTGTATGTAGTCTTACTGTATTTGGCATGTTTATAAACTTGATATAAATGTATCATATGGCATGTATCTGCTGCTACAGAATGGGAGAAGTAGAGACAGAAAGTATAGAAAATTTTAGAAGCTTTGTTGCAAAGGAAGCAGAGAAATGGGGCAGTAGCTGACAGTGGAAGTGAAGATTTTGTAAGACTGGAGAAATAACAGCTACTGTAAGCTTATAGGGGTGACCCCAGTAGAGAGGGGGACATTGATAACATAGAAGAGAGGGTATAATTGCCGGAGTGAAGGTGATGATCTTGATCAGGCAAGGCAAGATTGGGATCTATTGCCTTGGCTGAGGGACCTGGCTTTGGCGAGGAGCTTGGAAAACTCACCCTGTACTGGAGGGAAAGGTGAAGAAGAGGTTCTAGATGCTGGTTTGTGACTATGGGTAGATGAGATGGTGGGAAAACTGTGGAAGTTTTCATCTCATGGCTTCAATTTTCTCCATGAACTAGAAAGCAAGGTCATTAACTGAGAATGATGATTGAGGGAAAGAGGTGTAGGTTAGAGGACAGAAAAAGTATGAAATCCAGAAGAATGGTGGAGGGAAGTGGGATTCATGGGCAGCGCTAAGGGCCCACTTGAAGTTCCCACTGATGAAATGAAAGTGAAACGAGTCAGTGTGACTGTTTTTCTGTAGCCACATTCAGGTGCATGGGTGCTGGCGCGGAGTAGGTGGAGAGCTGGCTTGAATCCAGGACTGTGGTTTTGCCCAGCAAGCAGGAAAAGGGGGGAGGCGAGTCTGGGGGTTGAGAGTGTGTGCCCGGAAATGATGGTAATAATTGGCCGTGGTAAGAATGGGAGAAAGTGGGTGTGTGGATTGAAGAATTGTTGGAGTTAGAGTGCTATAGGGAAATGAGGAAATACGAGGTGGTGTTCAGAGTGTGATATGTTTGAAATTGTGAGTATGAAGAAGTTGCAGAGTTTGATAAGGTTCCTGTGATTATACTCATGGGAGCAAGTGGCTGAGTTAGGGTAGGACAAGATTCTTGGAGGAGAAGTCAAGGAACTGAGAGGTCAAGGCCATGAGAAAACCATCTTAGTATAGTATAGTATAACCACCGAGAGTTGAGACAGAAGTGGCATTGGAGTGACTGACAGGAGCACATGGTGAAAAATTGAAGGGGAATGAGAATAAGATGAGGAGTACTGAGTAACAAGATTTAAAGCTGCAGGTTAATAGAGAGGAGAGGGGGTGGTCTGGAAGCATGCTGAGGAATAAGGACACCTGCCTCACCTCCAGGCACAGGCTAAGGTGCTTATGGTTGAAAATACAGTTGCTACTACTTGAGAGGGAGAAGGGGAAGCAGTGTCCCAGGGGTAAGTCAGGTTTCCTTTAGCAAGAAGGTGAAGGGAACCTGAAGAAAAGTCCTGAGGTTAAGCTTATAGGAATTGTCATTTGCATAAATAAACAGGTGTGGTGGACAGACTCTAAGGTGGCCCCTATGATCCTCACCTCCTGGTGTTCATGCCCTTGTGTAGTTTTCCTTGAATGGGGATGGGACTTGGGATTTGCTTCTGGCCAGTCAAGTAATGGCAAAGGTGTCGGGATATATGTGATCACGTGTATGTGATGATGTTACATAAGGTTGTAACCAATGTCTTACACCAAAACTGTCCCCCTTGCTGGCTTTGAAGATGCCAGCTGCCATATTGTAAGCTTCCCCATGGAGAGGGTCACATGTCCCAGAACTGGGGGAGCCCACAGCCAGCTAGGGACTTAAGGCCCTCAGGTCCTGCAGCCTGCAGGGAACTGAATGCCGCCGACAACCAGGTGAACTGGGAAACGGATCCTTTCCCAGCCGAGCATCACGATGTGGTCTTGCAGAGGACCCAGGAAAGCCATGTGTGGACTCCGGACCCACAGAAACTGAGCCGATGCATTGGTGTTGTTTTAAGCTGCTGTGCTATACAGCAAGGTTAACTAATTCAACAAGGTTAACTAATACAAGGTTAACCAATATAACAAGGTTAACTAGTACAGATGGGAATGGAAGTTTAGTTATAGCAATGTTATTCAATTATTTTAACCCCAACTGAGGTGTATTGTCTAAGAATCCCATGTTGACCTATTATTAATTTTGTTGATAAAGAAGTGGGACTTACAAGCGAATTTATGGCCCTTTTATTCGGATAGCTTACTTTCTCAGCACAGACACCAGCTCTTGAACTGTCCCTGTGAACTACCCTGGAGGTCTTTACCTGTTGGGTCAAGGTACCTTCGTAATGGGTGAGGCTTTTGACTTTTTTCTAAGGTGGGAGAAAGACAGTTTTAAAAGGGGCTGCCATGTCTTCAGGTGCTTTCTAAAGCTGAGAAATTTCAGAAAATAGTACAGATATCAGAGGAAGATCTGTAAATGAATTCCCTTAAAACTAGTCTTAGAAAGTCTTCACACCCCCAGGGGTAAGGGGACACTGGTGAAGAGGACAGTTTTAGAGGCTTTCTGGTAGAAACGGGAGGCGCTCAGGCTATGATGGCAAGAACAGCATGGGGCTAAGGGGTGGGCACTGTGTGAAAGGCAGGAGGGGGACTAGAGAGTTTCAGGGCCATATGACTTAATAGATGACTTTATTATTTTTCAGCAATGGATGCTTCTACTTTTCCCAATTACAAGTATTGGATTCTGCAAGAACATAGTTAAAACTATTTGGTGAGGGATATAAATTTTACACATGGGACTAGATAAGAAAATTCAATTTTTGGCTCTCTGATATTAAAGTTTATATGAACACATGAAGCTTGAAACTTAAAAAAAATCTAAATGTAAAAAATTGGTTAAGTATTCATGGATATGTCTATATCCTTTATCATAAGCACGATATAATTAAGAATTCAACTATTTTTGAGTCTGCAAGTCAGATCCTGTCAAGTAACCTGCCATGTATGATCCAATCCTTTTAAAATTTTAAAGACAAATAGATTCAATAAATTTAATCTTCCACATGTTCTCAGAAGGAATTCTCAGAAGCATCCTTCAGTAATAAAACACAGTTGGATAATTCATTTACCCCAAATGAACTAGTAGCTGTGCATGCTGTGAGGTAGCAATGAAAGACTAAGATCTTCAGTAAAAATGGTACCCTCAATGCATAAGCATTCTCTCTTCACACGAAGAGAGGGAGTAACAAAGGAGTCATCTTTCATTATTTCATCAACTATTGGCATTTTCAAAGTTGTGTTTTTTTTTTTGCTCTGTGCTGGGCTCTTTTTTATTTTTTAAAATTAAATCTTTACTGTTAAAAGTATTACATATGTCCCCCTTCCCCCATTAGCTCCTTCTAACCCCCCTCCCCCCAGGCCAGTGATGGCGAACCTTTTGAGCTCGGCGTGTCAGCATTTTGAAAAACCCTAACTTAACTCTGGTGCCTGTCACATATAGAAATTTTTTGATATTTGCAACCATATTAAAACAAAGACTTATATTTTTGATATTTATTTTATATATTTAAATGCCATTTAACAAAGAAAAATCAACCAAAAAAATGAGTTCATGAATCACCTCTGACACGCGTGTCATAGGTTCGCCATCACTGCCCCAGGCTTTCACCACCCTATTGTCTGTGTCCATGGGTTATGCATATATGCATACAAGTTCTTTGGTTGAATAAGTGCCTGATTTCAGTTCTACAACAGCAATATCAATATTTACTTATTGAAATGTTTTTATTGAGTTTAGAGATAGAGGGAGAGAGAAGGAGAGAGAGAGAAACATCCATGAGGGGGGAACATCCATTGGGGATCACCTCCGACACCGGGGCATGTGCCCTGACTGGGATTCAAACTGGCGACCTCTTGGTGCATGGTCCGGTCCTCAACCAACTGAGCCACGCCGGATGGGCAATACCAATATTGACTTTGAAAGGTGTATTTATCTTTAAGCAGAGGACATTAACAGCTTCCAACACGGTCTCTAGGAATGATTCGCAGTTCCGAGCCGTGCTTTAGGAAGACATTTCCGGCAGTCTGTGCGGGATTTATTCCTATTCCATCATTGGTGATAATGGCACTCGTGGCGGCAGGAACTTTAAACTCTTCCGCGGCGAACTTCAAGACTGCGGTGAACGGTGTACTTTCAGGAACACTGAGTACTTTGTAGGGCAGCCGCGGGTCGGACGTCAGGGTGATCTTAAAGGAAACCTTGGACATGGTGGAGCGGGCCTGGGCGGAGACGCCGACGCTCGGGGCAGTCCTACTTCCACGGGGCAGTCCCACTTCCGCCGAGGTAAGGCCTCCTCCACGCCCAGCAGCAGATGGCTTTAGGCTCTAAACCAGGCCTTTAGAGCTTTCTAATTGGTCTCGGTGGAACCCCCACAGAAGTATTTCCTGGTTGGTGAAAAAGAAAAAAAATAGTATGTATTTTCTGAAGCTTCTTAAATGTAAAAGAAACGCGCGCTTCTTGTAAAAATGTCAAGAACAAGAAGTATGAGGTAAAACAGAGTTTGGCCTTCCCCTACCCGACGGGTACCTGGTTAACAGGTGTGCGTAGGTCCTCAGAGGTTCCTTCCAACCCGGACGATCCGCCTAAATCTCTCCGACAAGAACCACTAACTTTTAGAGACACCGGCCAGGCTCTCACGTGTGCGATTCCCTGACTATCTAGTGCGTTTCTCTCACCCCGTTTATGTCATGTGGCCCCATATGGGAGAGTTCCGCCAACGTCAGCGCCTCTGAACCGAGTGATCGGGGCAGGGGGGAAGGGCAGGAAGGGGCCGGCACCATCGGCTTCCTCCCGAAGAGAACTGCTAGCAGCTGCAGTCTCATTTTGGCGCCCCCGGAGGTCCCCCCAAACCAGGCCCGACCGGCCGCTCTTTAGAAACACTTACTGGACGCCCCTACGCGCCGCGCTCTCCCGCGCTTCTTGGGTACCTTTCTGCGAAGAGATGCCAATTTCTCCGGCGATCGCTCCCTCCAGGCGGCCTTTCTCGCCCACCTCTGAGGGGCTGCGCCTCCCTGCAGGGCCGGGTCCCGAGCGGAGAGTCCGGCGGGCCGCGGGCGGGCTGGCTCTCCTCCTCCGCGGGCGCCTGCGCAGAGCGCCCTCCCGGCACTGCGGGCGGGAGGCGGGGGCAGCCGGGAGAAAGGAAAGCTGAGGGGGGAAAGGGCCAAACCCTGAAATTACCCGGATGTGGTCTCCGCGCGCATGCTCAGTGTCCTCCCGACAAGTTGGCAGCGGCACCTCGGCCCTGGTCGTCGTCGCCGCTGCGGTAACGGAGCGGCTCGGGTGGCGGAGCCCGCGTTCGCGCCCGCCCGCTCTCCTCCGGAGGCCCTTCCCGCCCTGCCCTCGGCTCCGCGGGCCGCTCAGGGGACGCGAGCGGGTGAGGGGAGCCGGGCGCCCCGCGAGAGAGGCCCCCGCGGCGGGGCGGCCCGGGAGCTCGAGGCGGCCCGGCTCGCGCGGGCAGCGGCGCGGCGCCGAGGAGGGGCGGCCTGGCCCGGACGCCTCGGGGCGGGGGCCGAGGAGGGCTCCGGGCCGCCGGGGGGAGCGACGGGCCCGGCGCCCTCGCGGACTAGCCCCGGCGGGAGAGCGGACCGCCCTCGCCATCGCCGGAGTCCAGGTAGCGCGCCATGTCCCCTCCCCTCTTCCCCCCGGCCGGGCCCGCGCACCCCTCCCGCGGCTTCCCCGCCCGGGGCGGGCTCCCGAAGGCGGCGGCGGGGAGCGCGCGGGAGGCCGGAGGTCCGCGCGGGGGGCGAGCGCGGCCGCTTGTCCGGCCGGGCCAGGGCGCCCTTCGGGGGGTCGGGCCGGCCGGGCCGCGGCGCCTCGCGTCCCTCGGGCCCGGCGTCGGCCCTCCGGTCCCAGCTCCCTTCGCAGTGGGTCGCGGAACCGAGTGAAACTCGGAGACGGCGTCCCGGCCGCGGCCGCTCCTCTTTGTTGTGTCGAGGAGTTTCCCTGCGCGCCCGGCCGAGCGCGGGGGGCCGGCTGGAGTGTAGCGTTGCCTGAGCTGCCTGAACGCGAGTTAGACGTGGTGTGTCCTCCTTTCTTTGCTCCGGCCGCTGGTCTTCTCTCCGTCCCTTCCTTTCTCTCCGCGGTGCGCCATGCCAGCGTCTGTCCCGGCCGGGGTGTGCTCGTTCACTGTGTGTGAGTGTGGCGGGCGATGGCCGCAGGAGACGATCTCAGCGCCGCACCGAGCCGCCCGCTCCCGCCCAGCCCCTCATCCAGGAGAACAAGAAAGAAAAGGCATCGTCCACCTTATCGCTGGGGCTCCGCGCACTGGCTGTGAAATGGGTGGAGGGTGGAGGGCAGTGGCTCCATCACTTACCCCGACCTCGAAGTTCAGAGAAATGGGCGTATTTCGGTAACTTGAAAGGTTTCTTTGCGTGTATGGTGAGGTTTGGAAAGGCCCCTTGAGGATTGATGGCTGTGTTCACCCCTGAGAATCCTAGTGATTTTTAAAAGTGAATGTATTTGTTTCTTATTCATTTATACTTGAATTTAGTTTCTTTTAAAAAAATATTTATTGATTTCAGAGACGAAGGGAGAGGGAGAGAGAGATAGAAACATCAATGATAGGAGAGAATCATCCATCGGCTGGCTGCCTCCGGCACGGCTTTCAGCGGGGACGGAGCCCACCACCCGGCGTGAGCGCTGACCGGGGATCGAACTGAGCGACCTCCTGGTTCTAGGTTGCCGCTCAACCACTGAGCCATGCCGGCCGGGCTGAATTTAGTTCTTAATGCCTTTAGTTTTTGCATTATACTTCAAGGTGAAACTGCCGGTTATTTAGGAGTAATAAGAATAAGATAATGTGGAATCATTTACATTTGAATTGACAATCTAAAGGCATGTAATCTTGACTAATTTTTATTTAACAACCTTTGACTTTTGGCAGAATTAGCATCCTTTTAGTCTCTGTAAGCAGTTTGATTATTCGAAAATAAATACTTTCAAAAGTACATATTTTTGTAAAGTAATGTGATTTGGAACATTGTATTTGAATAATTTTTATTGGAGATTTTATAAATTGCCTTTGCCATGTTGAACAGAGTCTAAATATATTTCAGTTGAAATACAGCATACGAAATTCTAGCGTGTAACTTTTCTGCTAAGGATTTAATTTTCTCTTTTGGAAAGCTAGTACATGACATTTCAAGTTCTAAATGATTGATATAATTAACATTTAAAAATCTGATTTCTTATTAATGTTTTTTGATAATGTCACGATTTTTTTTAAATTGGGTTTATTACAGAACAAATGTAATGCAGGCTGGCCAAGCATTTAAGATTTGGAATATCTTTAGGTCTAACAGTGGTGATAGATTATGTAGGTTTAAGTTGTTGGAGTTAAAACTAAAAGCTTTCTAGGCAAAATTGATATACCATTTTGTGAGTCTATTAATAGAAGTGGCCTTTTCTTAGCTTTCCAGGTTTTTGGGAAAGGTTGCACCTTCTTTGATGTTTGAAGTGGGAGTGCCTAAGTAGAAACTTCCCTGTTCAGCGAAATGCCTTCATCTTAAATTTTGAGCTTAGAAAAAAAATACTTTAAATTGGTTTCAGGTTTAATGAAAATTTCTGCTGAGAAAGTCACTTTGAAATTTTTCAGAATAATTTTTATATGGATCATTGATCAAATGTCTCTGCTGTTTGAAGGAACTCTGCTTATACTAGGAGGCAGCAGATCTTTGTAAAAACCTATACTTCACTTTCCTAAACCACATTTTAGTTTAGCCATATCTCCATTTGTGTGTGAATTCTTTATTCTGCATTTCCCTTCAGATTCTCCCCCCCCCCCCCCCACCGGCCCCCAGTTAAAGAGCAAGTATAAAACTAATTTATGCTGTGCAGTCACACTCCAGCTCTCCGGTTTGGAAGCTGTTTTTTTCTGAGTGAGCTGGTGTTATAGTAACATCATTAGACACCATTCTAATTGAGCTGTGAATTGCTGAGGCTTCTACTAGGGCAGTTAACCCTATAGGATCTGCTCTGTTCATTATATTTAAAACGTATATTTATTAAATTTTTTATTTCTTTTAGAGACAGAAAAAGGGACAGGGAGGGAGAGAGAGTGAGAGATAGAAACATCAATGATGAGACTCATCCACTCCACTGACGGGCTGCCTCCTGCACACCCCTTGCTGGGGATCAAGCTGGCAACCCAGACATAAGCCCTGACCCAGAATCAAAACGTGACCTCCTGGTTCATAGAGCGGTGCTCAACCATTGGGCCACACTGGCTGAGCTTATTCAGTGATTTTAAAATGAATGGTTTTTTAAACATCTTATGTTAGCCATTTCAGTGCTCATTGTACATGTTGGATTTCCTTTTTTTTTTTTTTTTTCTATAAGATTGTGTAGTTAGGCAGTTTTGTTTTCTGTGTGTGTGTTTTTTTGTTGTTTTTTTTGCTTAAGTGCTGATTAATGGTGACTCTCAGATAATGGTTAATCATGTATAAAGCTAATTAGTTTCAGTGATTTTATTATTTTCTACACTAAATAAAAGGAGCTAGGTTAGCATAACACATTCAATTTTGTTAAATTATTAAATTTGGGACTTTTTGCTCAACAGTTGGTAAGGATTCAGTTGTTTTAAAAAGAGAAATTCAGACAGTTGAAAAATTTGTCTAGGTATTCATTTGAGTGACTTTCAGTATGATACTGTTTACATCATAATATGCCAAAACATATGCTTGATAATGGGTCAGATTTAGAATTTTTGGATTTTTTTTCTTGTTCTAAAATGTGTAATTTTGGTGATGAGAAATGTGGCTGAATTTCTGGTTCTCGGGAACAAGGTATTTTGGGTTGTGTCACTTTGACATTATTACATGATGTAATTGGCATCCAGGAAAATTTATTTTAACCATGAGAGTGGATAAAAATGAGAGTAGTGCTTACTAGTAAAACTAGAATAATAAGTGATCAGAATCTTATAATTTTAAGTCTTTTTAAAAAATGTTTTTATTGATTTTTAGAGAAGGATAGAGATAGAGAGGAACATCATGGGTCAGCTGCTTCCTGCATGCTCCCTACTGGGGATCCAAGCCCGCAACTGGGCCTGCTCACTGACCCAGAATTGAACTGCTGACCTCAACCACTGAGCCACACTGGCTGGGCCAATTTAAGTCTTGATTATTTGCTACTGCAAATCGCATCATAGGTAGGATATGGTAGAAAGCTACCAGAGGCCGATTGTAATGAGTATCTGTTATTGCATCTTAATTTCAATTTTGGTGATAATTGTAAATGCTGTTAAACTCAAGAACTATATTTTATTGTGTACATTTTTTTAAAAATATATTTTATTGATTTTTTTACAGAGAGGAAGGGAGAGAGATAGAGAGTTAGAAACATCGATGGGAGAGAAACATCGAACAGCTGCCTCCTGCACACTCCCTACTGGGGATGTGCCCGCAACCCAGGTACATGCCCTTGACTGGAATCGAACCTGGGACCTTTCAGTCCGCAGGCCGACGCTCTATCCACTGAGCCAAACCGGTTTCGGCTTATTGTGTACATTTTAAATGAGAATTCTTTGCAGTCTGGAAAATTTATAACTGTGTGGGGTTCATCTTTTTTTTTTTTAATCCTTATCAGAGGGTATTTTTTTCCCATTGATTTCTAGAGATAGTGGGAGGAGGAAGGGGGGAGAGAGAAACATTGACATGATAGAGAGAAATCGATTGGTTGCCTTCTGCACATGCTCCTGCAGGGACTGGGGACCCTGCAACCAAGAATTGAACCTGGGACCTTTCAGTCTGTGGGCCAACGTTCTAACCACTGAGCCAACTGGACAGGGCTGGGGTTCATTTTTTTAATGTTTTTCTTCAGCTCCCAATGTTTAGGACAGTGGTTCTCAATCTTGGATGCACTTTGAAATCCCTTGGGGAGCTTTACAAACCTTGATGGCTGGATCCCATCCCCAGAAATTGTGATTCAGTTGGCTTGGGGTATAGCCTGGTGAGAGTTCTGAAGTGGTTGAGCTATTAGGGTCCTCTAACTTTTAAAAAAACATTTTTGTTTATTGATTGCTGAGAGAGAGAGAGAGAGAGAGAGAGAGAGCGAGCGAGAGAGCGAGCAGTTTGTTACTCTACTGATGCATTCATTGGTTGCTTCTTGTGTGTGACACCTGATGGGAGATCGAACCCAAAACTTTGGCAAATGGGGCGACATTGTCTAACCAGCTGAACTACCCGGCCAGGGCAGGGTCCTCGAAAACTTTATTTTTTTAACTTTCACTTGTGTCAGCTTTACACTCTAATACATTGATATACATATGCATAATGTAATCATCTCACATCTAACTTAATGGGCCCCTTGAAGATACTACCTCATATGTTTTGCTTCCAAGTCTGTTCCTTCATCTCTCCTCTCCCCTATTTTCTACTGTTCATTGTTCAATTCGTTTGAACTGTCTGGTAGCAAGTTTTAGAATGCTGTATTTCCCGTGATGAGAGATTGGTATATCATCACTATCCTAACATGGAAGTTTATCTTTTAAAGCACTCTAAAATGCTTACTTGGCTCCTTTTAGAGACTGTTTAGGTGCCAAAATTAACATTTAAACTCCCAAAGGAACTTGGTCTTTATAGGGGTAATCTGTTTGGAAACCATAAAATTTTCTAGACACCAAATAGTCACTTGAATGGTTCCTGAGATGCAGGTTGCATTGATTTAGCTTTTGCTGTCAGGCTTTAACTTGAATACTGTGAGAAAGTTGCCCAACAAGCCCAACTAGTTGGTAGTTCTAGAGATAGTGGAAGGGAGAAGGAAGGGGGGAGAGATCATTTGTGCAGGTAGCTTCAGTTCTCCATCTATATCACTCGAAGCACCCGTCTAAGACCAGTTGCATCTCTGTCTCTGGAACAGCTATTTAAAAAAATAAAACAAAATATTATTCTTTCCCTCAGCACACCTCTTTTCAACACACACGGATTCAGAATTGGGAATAAAGTAGAGGGGGCATGGGAATCTGTATAACAAAGTACCTCTTGGTTTTAAAGGCTTTGGATATTTTAGTATGCTTATCTTATTGCTTCATTTGTTTTAATACAGTACAGACTTTATTTTACAATCATTAGTGCACTGGAACAATTTACTTAAAGTTCATCACCCTCAATTTGCATATTTAGAATGCAAATCTTATTCATGATTTGAATAAAAGGACTGCTACTGAATATTTGTCTTTGTAATAAGGTATGACTTCTGTATCTTAGTGTGGATGAATGTATATGCACTTCAGGTCCTTTTCAAGTCAAAATATATTTCTAAATGGAAAACTGAGTTAACGCTATTTATTCACTGGTGGTATTCAAGCATTTGATATCAATAGATGACCAGTCATTGTAATTGAATCATCTGGTGGAAGGATGACTGGAAATAATACACAATGGGGTAAGATAAACCAATTGAAGGAAGAGTCTTATGTATATGGATATGCAGCAGGCTAATAGTAAAGTGACATAACATCTATGTAATTAGTCTTTTAATCAGTTGCATATATTCATGATATTGTATTTTGTTTCACTGTCTTTCTTGGTAATTTGTAAAGGGAAAAGGGTAGATTAGTGTACACTAGATTAGTGCCTTATAAAACTGACACCTCAGACTCCTAGAGTGCTTTTTGAAGGCAGGGCTCCACTCTTTATACTAGTACTAGAGGCCCAGTGTACGAAATTCATGCATGAGGGGGGCGTGTCCCTCAGCCTGGCCTGCACCCTCTCCAATCTGGGACCCCCTTGGGGGATGTCTGACTACCGGCAGTCAGACATCCCTCTCGCAATCCAGGACCACTGGCTCCTAACCACTCACCTGCCTGCCTGCCTAATGCCCCCAACAGCCCTCCCCTGCAGGCCTGGTCGCCCCCAACGACCCTCTCCTGCAGGCCTGCTTTCCCCCAGCTACCCTCCCCTGCAGGCCTGGTTGCCCCCAACTGCCCTTCCCTGCAGGCCTGATCTCGTCCCCAACTGCCCTCCCCTGCCGGCCTGATCACCCCTAACCCCCTGCGAGCCTGATCTCGCCCCTAACTGCCTCTGCCTCGGCCCCACCACCATGGTTTTGACCAGAAGGAAGTCAGATGTCTGGAAGATGGCCGGTTGACCTGGTCTAATGAACATATTACCCTTTTATTAGTATAGATATATTTAATAGGGCTAGGCTAACCTGCAGGGTATTCTGATACAGCCCTTTTTGAAAGAATAATCTAGATGACTTGATGGTCTTCTTCATTTAAAAGGTTTTATGAAATGTATTTTTCAGTTATCAGCTGTTAAAATATACTTTAGTTTCCAATTTTTTAAAACAATGTTTCCCAGAGTGTGGTCCATAGACTCCAGATGGAGGTGGTCCCCATGATCCTTTCCTGTTAGGACATTCATGAAGTCAAAATTATTTTCATAATAAAACAGATGTTAACTTGTCTTTTTACCATGTGGGCATTTGCACTGCTGGTGAAGAAGCAGTGGTGGGTAAACTGCGGGCACCTTAGTGGCAGCAAACTGTATGAATCCTTATTGTGTTCTTCACAGCCAAACACACACGTTAAGCATTAGAAAAAATGCTAGTTTTACTTAGGAGTATCCTTGGTGAAGCAGTAAAAGTTTTAATATTTAAAATCTGTCCCCTGGAGTGCATATCTTTTTAATACTCAGCATGATTAAATAAAAGCGAGCATAAAGTACTTCTGCACTTTGAAGTACAAGGTTCATCTCTGGGAAAAGCGCTTGTGTGATTGAGGTGCAAGCTAAACTAGCTGGGTTTTTTAAAAAATATATATATATAAAGACTTTGTAGTTGACTTTTTAGAAACAGAGAGAGAAACATCAATGTGAATGTGAAACATTGATAGGCTTCCTCTTCCTCTTGCACATGCCTCACCGGGGATCAAGTCCAAAACCTGGGCATGTGCCCTGACCAGGAATCGAACCAGCAGCCTTTCAGTGCATGGGAGGATGCCCATCCAACTGAGCTGCACCGGCCAGGGCTAAAGTTGGTGCTTTTTAATGGGATACTACTTTTATTTTTACGTAAAAGAATGACTGATATATAAACCATAGTTACACAGATTTGATATTTCGCAGGTATTTTTTGAAAATGAATGAAGAGCCTGACCAATATGCCTCAGTGGTTGAGAGTTGACCCATGCACCAAAGTTACAGGTTCGATTACTGGTCAGGGGACATTACCTGGGTTTTGGGCTGGATCGCCAGCAGAGGGTAGCCAGTCAATGTTGATGTTTCTCATTGAAGTTTCTATCTCTCCCTTCCTCTCTCTAAAATCAATAAAAACATATATTAAAAAAACTTCCTCCTCTGCCCACCTTAAAAAAAGGAAAGAAAATGAGTGAACAAATTGGTGGTGCTATTAAGGTATGTTATTAAAATACATAAAATCTTTCAACATTTGGAAGATCTGTATAACTCGTTAAACTAATATTTTCCCAGATGACCAATGCATGATGTTACAAAATCATGCATGGGTAAGGAGGTCCATTCAAAATACATTATAGACCAATGGATTTTTATATAGCAGAGCCAAGAAATTCATTGATGTGGATTCAGGTTTCACGTTGCAATTAACATTAAGAATTGCCATTTGTTGCACTTGGTGTTGAATAAAAATTGAATATCCATTACCTTAAAAGGCCATTAAAATATTCCTCATTTCCAATTATTTATCTATGTGAGGCACATTTTCTTCATATACTTTAACCAAAACAACATGTCATAACAGATTGAATGTAGAAGCAGATGAGAGTACAGAAAAGTGTTAATTTTTAAATAAGATCATTTAAGTGAAGCTGGTATACCAATATGATGATTGTTTATTTTAATTTTCATTGAATTTGTTGGGGTGACATTGGTTAATAAAATTATATAGGTTTCAGGTGTACTATTTTATAGTGCGTCATCTGTATATTGTATTGTGTATACACCACCCAAAGTCAGGTCTCCTTCCAACACCATTTATTGCCCCTTTACCCTCTTCTACCTCTCTCCAGCCCCCTCTGGAAATCACCAGTGTTGCAGTATGATATTTAAATCTAAGACCTATGGGTAAACAAGCACACTTCTAAATTTGTTTCTTATACTTCATCTTAAAAGTTATCACAAAAACATTCTGATTGTATTATTCCCATCCCAGGTTTTTAAATCACTAATACCTAGGTCTATAATCCTTTGTGCTTTTGGAAGGTTTTCTTTTGATGACCCTGAACTCTTGAATGTTCCTCTGTTTAGAAGAGGGGTCCTCAAACTACGGCCTGTGAGCCACATGCGGCCCGAAAACATTTATCCGGCCCGCCGGGTGTTTTTGCCGCCGCTGCCTGTCCTGCTCAGCTGCCGCCTGTCCTGCTTAGCAGCCGACTCGTCCTGGGCCCACAGTGCGCATGTGTGGAATGTCTGAGGGACAGTGAACTGGCCCCGTTTAAAAAGTTTGAGGACCTCTGGTTTAGAATCTAGGCTTTAGCTTGTGCTACAGGCTGTTGAACTAAACATGCAGATTATTTTTTCTTGGTTTTAAGCCTATGATTAGAATTTCTTCCTAGTGATATTTCACCAGGTTAGACTTTTTTTTCTTGTTAACTTAAGCACTTTTCTCAAATATTTCTGTATTGTTTATTGATCATTAATAAAATACCTATAACTTATAGAAAATATACTTGTATGTTTGTTCCATATATAATGCAGCTGATAATTCAAAAGTAGACATCTGAGAAATAAAAACATACCAACATTAATTAATTAAAGTTTATGAACTCCATGAGAGCCCTTCAGGCCAGCAATTAGCCTTTTTATTTTTAGAGTAACTTAATTAGCTTGGGGTTGCTGTTAGATCCATATGGTCAACATCAGGTGGCACATTATGATTAAAACAAGGCTAGAGACAAAATCCTATCTAATAAAAGAGAAACATGGTAATTAGTGTACGACCGCTACCCTTCCCATTGGGTAATCAGTGAGATATGCAAACTAACTGCCAACCAAGATGGTGGCCAGCAGCCAGGCAGCTTGAAACTAACATGAGGCTTGCTTGCTTCAGTGACGGAGGAAGCCAAGCTTCCCTGCCTGCCTTGCCAGCCTCTCAGCTGCACTCTAAGCAACATTGTAACAAATATAGAAGCTAAACAAAACCCCAGAATCTGCTTTAGTCCGGGGCTTCAGCCAGCAGGATCGCAACATTGTTTCAAATACAGAAGGTAAACAAAGGCCAGAAACCTGCTTTCAGCAGCGGAGGCCTAAGAGCTGGAGCCAAGCCTGAGAGCTAAAGCTGGCCCAGAATAAAAAAGAAAAAGAAAAAAAGGAGCGGTTGGGAGCTTCAGTCATTCGCCAGCCTGAAAACAGCCCTCAGCCCCTCACCCAGACTGGCCAGGCACCCCAGTGGGGACCCCCACCCTGAAGGGGGTGTGACCAGCTGCAGACAGCCATCATCCCCTCATCCAGGCTGGCCAGGCACCCCAGTGGGGACCCCCACCTTGAAGGGTGTGTGACCAGCTGTAAACAGCCATCGTCCCTTCATCCAGGCTGGCCAGGCACCCCAGTAGGGACCCCCATCCTGATCCAGGACACCCTTCAGGGCAAACCAGCCGGCCCCCACCCGTGCACCAGGCCTCTGTCCTATATAGTAAAAGGGTAATATGCCTCCCAGCACCGGGATCAGCGGAGCCGCGAGGCCTCCCGGCACTGGGATCAGTGTGACGGGGCAGCACCCAAACCCCCTGATCGCCCTGCAGCTCTATGTGTGACAGGGGGCGGGGCCACAACCTCCCTATCGGCCCTGCTCTGTTCGTGACAGGGTGCGGCGCCCCAACCCCCTGATCCGCCCTTCTCTGTGTGTGACGGGGTGGTGCCCCAACTCTCCTATCGGCCCTACTCTGTCAGTGACAGGGGGGAACTCCCCAACCCTCTGATCGGCCCTGCTCTGTGCGTGACAGGGGGGAGCTCCCCAACCCCCAGATGGGCCCTGCTCTGTGCATGAAAGGGGTAGCTCCCCAACCCCCTGATCGACCCTGCTCTGTGCGTGACAGGGTACGGAGCCCCAACCCCCCTGATCGGCCCTGCTCTGTGCGTGACAGGGGGTAGCTCCCCAACCCCCAGATGGGCCCTGCTCTGTGCGTGAAAGGGAGAAGCTCCCCAACCCCCTGATCGACCCTGCTCTGTGCCTGACAGGGTACGGAGCCCCAACCCCCCTGATCGGCCCTGCTCTGTGAGTGACAGGGGGCAGCGCCCCAACCCCCTGATTGGCCCTGCTCTGTGCATGACCGGGGTGGCGCCGCAACCTGCCCATCAACCCTGCCTTGAGTGTGACAGGGGGCTGTGCCCCAACCCCCCAATCGGCCCTACCCTGAGCGTGACAGGGTGGCATCGCAACCTCCCAATCCGCCCTGCTCTGTGCATGACAGGGGCGGCGCCCCAACTCCCCAATCAGCCCTGCTCTGAGCCCGACCAGGGGCTGCACCTAGGGATTGGGCCTGCCCTCTGCCACCAGGAGCAGGCCTAAGCCAGCAGGTCGTTATCTCCCGAGGGGTCCCAGACTGCGAGAGGGCACAGGCCGGGCTGAGAGACCCCCCCTCCCCCCCCCCCCCCCCCGAGTGCACAAATTTTTGTGCACCGGGCCTCTAGTACACAATAAGTAGATAGATAAAAGAACAAAGCTTTGTCCCTTCTAGTGACTTTCTACCTCCCATTACCACTGTCACCATGGGATTATTTGTTCTATTACAGTTCTATTTTATCTAATACCTGTGTGTTAGAGACTTTCAGATAGGCTTCTCTATTGAGCTCTTTAAAATTTAGCATACTTAACCTCTTAAATCTTATTCTGTCATCTTTCAATTAATCTGTCTAGGAGATGGGTCATCTGTTAAAAAAATGTTTTTATTGATTTCAGAGAAGAAAGGAGAGAGAAAGAGAAACATCAGTGATAAGAGAGAATCATCCATCAGCTGCCTCCTGCACACCCCCACTGGGGATCGAGCCCACAACCGGGTTTGTGCCCTGACGGGGAATTGAACTGGTGACTTGGTGCATAGGTTGATGCTCAACCACTGAGCCACACCAGCCGGGCAGTGGTCATCTTTTGACTGTCCCTTCTTTTCATCCCTTATACTTAGGTGATTAAAATATCTAGTCTGTTCTACTTAGAAACACTTCTTTTGTTTTCCTTGCCCATATCTCTGGTCTAGGCCCTATTACTCTTCTGATTACTGTCTCCTAACTAGTTTTCTGTTTCACTTTCTAAAGCTATTCTCCATCTTCTTACTATAGTTTTCTTTCTAATGGATATCTAATGTTTTTATTTCTCCCCCTCTTTCCTATCATGGACATACTCTAGACAAAACATCTGTATTCTTATCCCTTTGCTTTTCCCTATGATATCCTTTGAGCCTGGCAAATTCTAATTCACATGTGGTAGTCATTGGTACTATTCTACCAATAATCAGTCTGATGGCTCTCTTCTGTCTTGCACTTCTCTGTCTCCCACCCCAACCTTGAAACTAGGCATGGTTCAGGGCTTCTCTACCTTGGCAAAATTGACATTTGGGGCTAGATAAATTTTTGTTGTAGGTGGCTGTCCTGTGCATTGTAGGATGTTTGGCAGCAGCCCTGGCTTTTACCTGCTAGATGCCAGTAGCGTTCTGCTTCTCACTTCCCCATTCCAGTTGTGAAAATCAAAAATGTCTCTAGATATTGCCAAATGACCCTGGGGGACAAAGTTGCTCTGGTTGAGAACCACTGACATGGCCGTATGACTTTGGCTGGTCAAATGTGAGCAGAAGGGATGGTCGACCTTTGAAAGACAGTGCATGAATTATCCTATCTCTTCCCCGCCATTTAAGGACATATGTAGAGATAAAGTCTTTGTTAGCCTAATCCCTGAGAGAGAACAATGAGCAGTGCTCCCAGTTTATGCAGAAAATACACCTGTGATTTAAGCTATTGACATTTTGGGGGTTGGTTGTCACTGCAACATAGTGTAGCCTAGCCTGACTGATATATCATGGTAAGATATAGTTTACACGTGGACTTTCCATGCTTTCTCACTTACAATCCCAATTCACTTTAACACCTATCTCTTTTGGCATCTGTTACTTAGGGTAATATATTTGGATCTTCTGTATCCATGATTATCAGTGGAGTAAGTATTGCTCCTTAAGGGATGTGGATATTAGTGGGAGGAGCTTTGGTGGGTGGGGGGTGGGGATGCCATCTTGCAGTGTGAAGGATTTTGAAGAATTATGTTGGATCCACAACACTTTCAAATGCCCCAAAAATTTGTGTAGGAGGAAACATATAATTAACCTAGAATCAAACTCCATCTTAATATGTAATCAATTTTTCAGAAGTCAAGTTTCTATTAATTTGGTTTCTTTCTTTAAAAAAAGAAAAAAAATATGTATGTATATTTCAGAGAGGAAGGAGAAGGAGAGAGATAGAAGCATCAATGATAAGAGAATCATTTACTGGCTGCCTCCTGCATGCCCCCTACTGGGGATCAAGCCTGCAACCTGGGCATGTGCCTTGACCAGGAATCAAACCACGACCTCCCGCCTCCTGGGTTGATGCTCAACCACCAAGTCACGCTGGCCAGGCTCTTAATTTGGTTTCTTAATGAAGTTGTTTTCTTTGGCACTTTATCAGGAGTTCACCATTTTGGAAAATCCATGTCCAACTTTATCACTGTGCTATTTGAGGTGCCAAAACAAAACACCTGTAGTTGTCATATTTATGATGATTCTACATATAAGTGCAAGCGTCTATCATTTTTATTATATTATCTAAATTTATTGATATGCTGGAGCATTTTTGTTAAAATACATACTTTATTATATATTAATCTTCTCCTTTAACAATTATGGCATTGTTAAAATTTTTAAAATATGTCAAATAGGTTAGAATTGTTTCAAGAATGCTAATGGTGATATAAATTATTTGTTACAAAATGAGATGTTGGTCTGATAGAGTTGAGAACTTTTTCATTATGTGTTGCTTGTTTTGTATCTGTGGTAATTTGCACATAGTAGGTAGATACAATGTTGGATTGGTCAATTTGTGGTTTCAGATTGCTTTTATGTACATTGTTGCATTTGATTAGCATAGCAAGTCTGAAAAGTTAGCAAGGCATGTATTTTTCCCATTTTATAGATGAGAGACTTGGAGGAGATGTTAACTTGCTTCAGTCATGCTGCTAGAGCTTTAATTAGAACATATAATTTTATTTATACCGACTAGTGCCCTTGTCTACTCTCATTACATAGCACTCTTTAAAAAATTACAATATAGAGCTATTTAATATAGGAAAACATCTGTACACCCCTGCTGATACTATTTTTTATACAAAGAACTTTTTGATAATGTTTTTAGACACTTGTGGTCAGAGGAATACAACAAAGACAAACACATGAAAAAGCTCTTTTTTAAAAAAATACATATTTTTATTGATTTCAGGGAGGAAGTGAGAGGGAGAAAGAGATAGAAATATCAATGATGAGAGAGAATCATTAATAAGCTGCCTCCTACATGCCCCCCACTGGGGATCAAGCCTGCAACCCAGGCATGTGCCCTTGACCGGAATCGAACCTGGGACCCTTCAGTCCACAGGCTGATGCTCTATCCACTGAGCCAAACCAGCTAGGGCTGAAAAAGCTCTGTTTAAGAAAGCAAAGATATTTTCATTCATTTTCAAAGATATGTGCAATTAAAACAGTTTTTGAGATACCATTAGGCCCAAAGATAACTTAGATTTTAGAAATGATAACATCTGATGGTGAGATTATGGTGAAATAGCGATACTCAAACACTTCCATTACATTATAAATTGGTACAAATCTTTTGGAATGTAATACCAGAAAATGAGTTCAACAACAAAGTACTTGCACTATTCAAAATTATTGCAAGGAAATGCCACAGATCAAAAAGCTATAGTCAACCCACAAACTTTTACCTGGTATATGTCAGGAACTGCATGGTACTGGGAATTTTTAAGATGAGAAAGTGTTGCTGCTTTCTTGAACTTCTAGATTTGTGGTAACAAAGTGTGAGACAAAATACATAATCAACTAACTATAATACTATGTGTTTTAATTGGGGTATATTTTAAATTTGCTGTAGAGATCAAGTAATACACAGGGGACATATAGTAAACAGACCAGGGAAGTAATTCTCCTCTAGGATTGGGAGGAGAAGAGATAGGGTGTTAGGGTGTGGTCCTGGAAAAACTGAGATATTTAAAGGGCACTTGAAGGATGGCTAGGACTTACCAAGTGGATAAAATGGGACAGAATGTTTTACACTGAAGAAAAGCATGAGAAAGAATCTGAAAGCACATACAGAAATGCATTGATGATAATAAGGGGCACTTAAGTGTCCTAGGAATTATTCATAATAATGAATAAGATGTATACAGTTGCTGCCCCTAGAGCTTTCAGTCTAGAAACTAAAATTGTTACGAGGCGGCATTCAGAGATTTTAAACTGGTGACACTCATGGGCCAGATTTGAGTTTGAAGGTGTATTTTATTTGACATACACAGTGGTTTCTTGCTTTTCCTCTTTTCCCTCCATTTTCCCCACAAATAAATATTGGGAAATAACTTAAAAATGAGATTTCACATACAAATGGACATTGAAGATCTACCAGCATGGACTAGCATTCTGAAATGTCTCTTCCACTGGAAATGCATAGTGGCTACCCATTTTGATGAGCATGCACTTGTACTCCTCTCCATATATCTTTACACCTGGCACATTTTATTCATTATAAAATTTGCCTGGCTCCTATATTTGAGTTGTGAGTCCTTGGATGGTCTACTTTAGCCCCTGCCCTCCTAAATTTTGACAAGTTTTAATAGGAGAAAGTGCATAAAAATGCATAGTGTGTTTTAGGGGGAAAATTTTTTAAACAATTAAAATAAACATTTTGGTATTTAGATAATAGCTGTTTTTTATTGAACTGTATCACTTTATGGTATAGACTTTCTCATTTGAGCTCTATACACTCTCCTTTTAATCCAGATTCAGAGTTTAAGACAAATTAACTTAATTTCTTCAACTACTTATTGTGTGGGCTAGGATTCTTTTTTATTATTTCCTTTTTAAAAATATATTTCTATTAATTTCAGAGAGGAAGGGGGAGGGAGGGAGGGAGGGAGGGAGGGAGGGAGAGAGAGAGAGAGAGAGGAAGAAAGAAAGAGAGAGAGAGAAACATCAATGATGAAAGAGAATAATTGATCAGTTGCCTCTTGCACGCCCCCTATTGGGGATTGAGCCTGCAACCCAGGCATGTATCCTGACTGGGAATTGAACTGTGACTTCCAGGTTCATAGATCGAAGCTTAACCACTGAGCCATGCCAGCTTGGCTAGGATTCTAATGCAGATCTCTGACTCCAATGCCTCCATCCCCCCATGTAGGTAAATTTTGGTTATCTGGAAAGTGTACCTTCAAATATGTATCTATTGAATGTGCTAAGTATCCAAAGATATAAGAAAAACTGCCTTTTCTCTGCATGGGGCTTATCATTAGCTGAGGAGACAGGCATTTACGTAAAACAGATAACAATAAGGGGGAACACATGTTAAATACCAAGTGATTGATATAAATTCTAAGGATGCCCCAAACTGCAACAATGCCAGGGAGAATAGAAAGGAGGAGATTGGGAATGACAACTGAAATACGGAAAGGATTCCTGAATAATCAATGGAAAACTAGCAAGAGAGAACCCTGATACCCAAGGACTGAAGGTGGAGAAGGCATATAGACTGGTAGGAGGGGCAGAGGCGAGAAAGGGCTGGCTGGGCACCCACAGACAGCAGCTGAAGTCCCAGAGAGATATCTCAGCTGTGGAGGGTTGCCCCTGAGAACTCTGAGAACTATTCCTGAAGCTGGGCTCCCCAGCAGAGAACACCAAACTCAGGAGGGTACCCACATAACATTTGGCTGTGAAAAGCAGTGGGGTGCTGTCTGTCAGGGAGTGGCAGCTGAAAGTTTGGGCACCCTCTTAAAGGGCCAATGCACAAAAATTCCTTATGGAGCCACCCACCTTGTGCTTTGGCAGAGGGAGGTTGAAGTGGACTGGAGCTGTGAGAGCAGAACCCAGGACGGGACTCGGGATAAAGCTCAGAAGGCAGACCCCCAAGTTTCCTGGGCTGAGTCATTCCCTCACACAGCAGAGGACATCTTTCCCACATAGACATCTGTTTCGGCTGGGGGGAAGACAGTTGACACACCCTATTGGAAAACACTTTGCCCTGAGGCCACTTAAGAGATTATTAGCCTCCAGACAGAAGCAACTACCCCACCCTGTTGAAAAAAACTCTCACCACACCTGAGGACAATTCCCCAGGGGCAATTCAAGTCAGAATCCTATTAATCTGTAGACAGAGGTGGTCTCCGGAGGATTTGAGTCTTTGCCTGATCCAATTAGTCAGAAACAGCTTTTAACACTGTCCTGCACTAGAGATTGAGATTCATAGAGGATCTGCCTAATACATAGTCACAAACACAGACAACCAAAATGAGGAAACAAAGAAACAACCCCCAAATGAAAGAACTAGAGAATTCTTAAGAAGTAGAGATAAATGAAGCAGAGATAAGAAATTTATCTGAAACAGAGTTTAGAGTAATGATGTTAAAAATGCTCAACAGTATGAAAAAAGATATAGAACTATGAAAAAAGAACAGTCAGATAAAGAATGACATAACAATAAATAAGGAACACATTGGAAGGAATACACAGCAGATTAGGGGAAGCTGAGGATCGAATCAGTCAATTAGAAGACAGAGTTGAAAATATCACTCAATTAGAGAACCAAAAAGAAAAAAAACAATTAAAAAACAGGAGGACAGCTTAAGGGAGCTGTGGGACAATGTGGAGCGTAACAATATTAGAATAGCAGGTGTGCCAGAAGAGGCAGAAAGGGAGAAAGGAATAGAGAAGGTGTTTGAAGAAATAATGGTAGGAAACTTCCCTAACCTGGTAAAGGAAGAAGTCACACAAGTTCAGGAGGCACAGAGAACCTTGAACAAGAAGAACTCAAACAGGTCCACGCCCAGACACATCATAATTAAAATGCCAAAAATTAAAGACAGAGATAATCTTAAAGGCAGCAAAAGAAAAGAAAATTTATTTGCAAAGGAGTTCCCATAAGGCTGACACCTCATTCAAAATAGACGGTCAAATAAAGAGCTTCCCAGGCCAAAAAAAAAAAGGCTAAAGGAGTTCATTACCACTAAGCCAGCATTATAAGAAATGCTAAAGGGATTGCTGTAAGGGATTGTTGAGAAGAAGAAACAGAGAGAGAAACCTGGCCATACAGAATTAAAATGGCTATAAATAAGTACCTCTCAATAATAACCCTAAATGTAAATGGACTAAATGCTCCAATCAAAAGGTGTAGGATAGCTGAATGGATACAAAAACATGACCCAACTATACGCTGTCTACAAGAGACCCACCTCAAAAAAAAAAAAGACACGCACAGAAAGTGAAGAGTTGGGAAAAAATTTTCCAAACAAATGGAAAAGAAAAAAAAAGCTGGCATAGCAATACTCATATCCAGCAAAATAGACTTTAAAAGCATCATGCTAAGTGAAATAACCCAGTCGGAGAAAGATAAATATCATAGGATCTCACTCATTTGTGGAATATAATAAACAACGAACTGATGAACAAAAATAGAGCCAGAGGGGGAAAAATATACTAGAATATAATAGAAGTAATCCTGTTATTTGCAGATTTTTAATATTTCCTACAACTTTTGTGATATTTGGTAATATTATACTTAAAATCCTTTTACTCTTGAAATATTAATGTATATTGCATGTAATATATGTAAGATCATTTTTCCTGAATAATTGGTGTTTATTTCATGTAACATCATATTTAAAATACTTTTTCTTGAGATATTAATGTTTATTGGATGTAACATATTTATAAGATCGTTTTACTTGAAATATTAAGGTTTATTGCATGTCACATATTTGAAATCGTTGTTTTTTTTTTAAATAATAAAAAAGAAAGGAGATTGATAGAAATGACTAAGGTAAAGAATTATGTAACTTTGTGAGAGAATGTGGGGGTAGTGAAAGAGGGAGGTCAAAGATGATTTACCAAGCTTTTCCAGCATTGGTAATTGAATGGAATTAATGCTTTAGAAATAAAGGTCATCAGAAGAGAAACAGGTTTTGGTATGGACTGAGTTTTATTTATTTGGTGTTGGCGGTGGATTTTTAAAGATTCAAGTAAAGAGAAAAGGAAAATAAAAGCGAAATAAGCATGGAATGCAACAACATCAACCAATAAAGAAAAACTCCTCAGCATTCAAAGTGTAGCTACACTCCAGCTTTATGTCATTTAATCTTAGACTGATGGCTTTTTCGTATTCCATGTTCAAACTTGAAGTCAGATAAGTCACTTTAGTTTTGTACATATAAGTATAGATTGTTCATTAATATTTATTTTCTACTAAAGGCCTGGTGCACGAAAATTGTGCACAGGTAGGGTCCTTAGGCCTGGCCTGCGATCAGGGCTGATTGGGGCCTTCTGGCTGCTGGCCAGGGCCTTCCTTTGTTCCACGCCACCCCCTGGTGGTCAGCGCACATCATAGCGAGTGATCGAACTCCTAGTCTCTTGGTTGAACTCCTGAGGGTACACTTTACATATTAGCCATATATATTTTTTAGTTTGTTTTGAAAATAATTGCCCTGGCCTGTGTGGGTAAGTTGGTTGAGCATTGTCCCATGCATATCCCATGCCTGTGTTATGGGTTTGATCTCCAGTAGGGGTGTGCAGGAGGCAGCTGATCATGTTTCTCTCTCATTGATGCTTCTCTCTTCCTCTTTCTCTCTAATAAATCAATGAAAAAACAGTTGAAAAAGAAGAAAATAATTTACTCTGTTGCTTTCACAGGTAAAAATTTTTGAGGAATTCAGTGTTGTTTTTAAAAAGAGAGAGAAACTCTGATCAGCTGCCACCTGCACACCCTCTACTGGGGATTGAGCCCACAACTTGCACATGTACCTTGACTGGGAATTGAACCAGTGACCTCCTGGTGCATGGGATGATGCTCAACCAATTGAGCCACACTAGCTGGGCCAAGAATATGTTTTTATTGATTTTTAGAGAGAGAGGAAGGAACAGTGGGAAGGAGGGAGAGAGAGGCAGGAAAGGAAGAGAGGGAGAGGGAGAAAGAAAAAGACAAAAAGAGAGAAACAGCCGAAACCGGTTTGGCTCAGTGGATAGAGCGTCAGCCTGCGGACTGAAGGTCCCAGGTTCGATTCCGGTCAAGGGCATGTACCTTGGTTGCAGGCACAACTCCAGTAGGGGGTGTGCAGGAGGCAGCTGATCGATGTTTCTCTCTCATTGATGTTTCTAACTCTCTATCTCTCTCCCTTCCTCTCTGTAAAAAATCAATAAAATATATTTTTTTAAAAAAAGAGAAACATCAGTGTGAGAAAGAAAACATTGATGGGTTGCCTCCCTTATGCTCCCCAGCCAGGATTGAACTTGCAACCTAGGAATTGAACCCACAACCTTTTGGTGTATGGGACGATGCTCCAACCAACTGAGCCACCTGGACAGGGCTCAGTGGTCTCTCTCTCTCTTTTTAAATAACTTTATTGAGATATAATTCACAAACTATAAAATTCACCCTTTTAAAGTATACACGTCAGTGGTTTTCACTAGAATGATAAGAGTTGTGCATCACCGCTATCAATTTTAGAACATTATCATTACCCCCAAAAGATACTTCATACCCATTAGCAGTCACTCCTCATTCCTCTTCCCCCTAGCCTCTGGCAGCCACTATTCTACTTTTTGTTTTATGGATTTGCCTATTCTGGATAGTTCATATAAATTGGGTTATATAATATGTGACCATTTGTGACTGGCTTCTTTCACTTAGCATGTTTTCTAGATTCATCCATGTTGTAGCATGTGCCAGTACTTAATTCCTTTTTATGACTGAACTAGATACATGGCGCACAAAACTCGTGCGTGGGTACAGTCCCTAGGCCTGGCCTGTCATCAGGGCCATCTTCCCCGGCTACCTGCAGCCAGCCCCACACCCCTCCGCCACCCACTCCTGGTTCCCTGTTCGCTATCGGGTGATTGGAGCCTGCCGGCCGGGGGAGAAAAACCAAGAGGTCAGCCATTCCATCCACTCACTGGCCCCGCCCCCTGCCACCACCCACCCCGGTTCCCTGTTCACCATCAGGCGATCAGAGCCTGATGGCTAGGGGAAGGGACCAAGAGGTCGGCAGTTCCTGCCTGATTGCTGGCCCCGCCCCCGCCGCGGGTTGCCCTCTGTGTGTGGGGCAACTGGTGGGGTGGGGGCTTTGGCCTGGCACCACCCGCATCCCTCACCACCCACCCTTGGTTCCCTGTTTGCCATTGGGCACTCGGAGCCTGCCGGCCAGGGAAAGGGACTGAGAGGTGGTCAGTGTGCCTCATAGTCACTGGTTGAGCAGTCATTCTGGTTGTTCTGCCGTTAGGGTCTATTTGCATATTACCCTTTTTATTATATAGGATAGAGTCCTGGTGCACAGGTGGGGACTGGCCGGCCTACCCTGATGGGGGCCCCGGATTGGGTTGAGGGTCCCTGCTGGGGGGTGAGGGGCCTGGGGGTGGTTTGCAGGCTGGCCATGCCCCCGATCTGGGTGGGGGTCCCTGCTGGGGGACAGGGCCAGCCGGGGCAAGGGGCCGTGGTTGTTCTGGTCTCTGGTTGTTCTGGTCATTCTGCTGTTTCAGTCGCTGGGCTTTTATTATATAGGATAATATTACATTGTATGGATATACTCATTTATACATTTATTAGTTGATGGACTTTTGGGTTGTATTTACTTTTTGGATATTATGAATGCTGCTGCTATGAACATTTACGTACAGATTTTTGTGTGGACATAGGTTTTCAGTAGTCTTGGATGGAATTGCTGGGTCATAGGGTAATTCTTTGTTTAACATATTGAGGAATTGTCAGACAACTTTCCAAAAGTGGCTGCACCATTTTGCAGTCCTAATAGCAATTTATGAGAGTTTGATTTTCTCCACTCCGTTGCCAGTACTTATTGTATATCCTTTTTAGAAAATATCTTTTCTAGCCCAAGTTATTTTTTAAATTATTCTTTTTAAATCTTTATTGTTGAAAGGTTTATGTCCCCCTTTTCTCCCCTTTGATCCCTTCTGGCCCACCCTTGCCCCTTGCCCAAGGCCTTCACTACCCTATTGTCTGATCTATATATCATTAAAAAAAATTTTTAGTGAATTTTTTGGGGTAACATTGGTTAATAAAATTATAGGATTCAAGTATTCAAGTGTACAGTTCTATAACACAGTATTTGTATATTGTATTATGTGTTCACCACCCGAAGTCAAGTGTCCTTTCATCACCATTTACCGCCCCCTTTACCCTCTTTTACTTCCCCTCATCCCACTTTCCCTCTGGTAATCACTGTTGTCTGTGTCCATGAAATTTTTTTTTTTTAATCCCGTCACCTTTTTCACCTAGCCTCTCTTCCCTCTGACAGCTTGTCAACCTGTTTTCCATATCTGTTAGTCTGTTTCTATTTTGTTTGTTTATTTTGTTCATTAGATTCTGTAGTGAAAGACAAATTATATGGTATTTGCCTTTCTCTGTATATCCTTTTGATTTTTCCAACTTAGTGGGTGTGAAATGGTATCTCCTTGTGGTTTTGATTTGCATTTCCCTAGTGATTAATGATTGAGCATTTTTCATGTACTTTATGGCCATGCTTTGTAGAAATGAGTTTTAGAATCCTTTGCCCATTTAAAAGTTTATTTATTTTTTTATTGTTGTCAGTAGTCTTTTTGAACAAAGATGGGTGTTGTACACTGATAAATGTCATTTGTATTAGGTGACAGTGAATTTTTCATGTGTGTTAGTGATAGACTATTAGGTTTAACTGGTTGTATCTATCAAGAATATTTTAAGTACTGACCTTCCTAAGTATTCCTTTTTTAAAAGTTCCTAAGATTTTACTTTGCAGCGGTTCTCAACCTGTGGGTTGCGACCCCTTTGGCGGTCGAATGACTCTTTCACAGGGGTCGCTTAAGATCATCCTGCATAGCCGAACCGGTTTGGCTCAGTGGATAGAGCGTTGGCCTGCGGACTCAAGGGTCCCAGGTTTGATTCTGGTCAAGGGCATGTATGTTGGTTGCGGGCACATCCCCAGTAGGGGGTGTGCAGGAGGCAGCTGATCGATCTCTCTCATCGATGCTTCTGACTTTCTATCCCTCTCCCTTCTTCTCTGTAAAAAATCAATACAATATATATTTTTTTAAAAAAAGATCATCCTGCATATTAGATATTTACATTACGATTCATAACAGTAGCAACATTACAGTTATGAAGTAGCAATGAAAATAATTTTATGGTTGGGTCACAACATGAGGAACTGAATTTAAAGGGCCAGAAGGTTGAGAACCACTGCTTTATGGTGACTAATACAGTCAATAAGGCTTGATTGAGTATGTCTCTATAATAATGAGAAGGCTTAACTTTAATATTTTTGGAATGTCAAAAACAGCAACATTTTAATTAAGTCATTTAAAAATCTAAGCATCAGTTTTTTTTTTTAAATCTTACTGATTTCAGAGAGGAAGGGAGAGGGAGAGAGAGATAGAAACATCAATGACGAGAGAGAATCATTGATTGGCTGCCTCCTGCCATGCCCCCTCTTGGGGATTGAGCCTGCAACCTAGGCATGTACCCTTGACTGGAATCGAACCCGGGACCCTTCAGCCCACAGGCGCGACCCTCTAACCACTGAGCCAAACCAGCTGGGGCTAAGCACCAAATTTTAATTATGTGCATTGAATCTTTGACTTAACTGGAGCAATTCCATCTTTCCCAAGTAATTGAATCTACTTTGTAAACTGTGTTCTAATGTCTTTTTCTTTTCTTTTCTTTTTTTAAGGTTATCCTGAATACCACATGTTTAACAATTTGCCTTGTGACATTAGCCAGTGTTTTTCACTGCCTCCAAAATATCAAAATTGCTCTGGAAATTGGAGATATACTTGATTTAAAAGAAATAACTTTAACAAATGGACAATATGTCTATTACAAATACACCAACAAGTAATGATGCTTGTCTGAGCATTGTACATAGTTTGATGTGCCATAGACAAGGTGGAGAGAGTGAAACATTTGCAAAAAGAGCAATTGAAAGTTTGGTAAAGAAGCTGAAGGAGAAAAAAGATGAATTGGATTCGTTAATAACAGCCATTACTACAAATGGAGCTCATCCTAGTAAATGTGTTACCATACAGAGAACATTGGATGGAAGGCTTCAGGTTAGTCTTGTACTTGAGCTTTCATATATCTTCTGTAGTGGCAGATTAAAAAAGAAATTCTTGTTTCCTTTCAGTTACTTTGGGGTACTTTAATTCTTGCCCCATCTCTTTAGATATTACACATCCTGTACCAATACCCACCATGGGAATGTATGGAAGAATATGTATTCCATATAATAAAGACGTATTTTAAAAATTGTTTAATGTTCTGACTAAAATGTTAAATGTAGAAAATTTGGAACATAAAAATAAAAGGCAGAAGAAAACTCATACCTTTAGCATTTTGGTATTTATTCTTGTTGCTTTTTTATGTTTTTTTCCTTTTTGGTATTATATGCACATTTTTTAAAACCTGTGTTATACTTGTTCTTTTTTAAAAAATAATTTAGAAATCTGATAATGTATGTTTGGTACTTTTATATTAAAGAAATCTAGAAGAATTCAAGGATATCTTTAAAACTTAAGTTGAAAAGCTTATATTTTACAAATTTTCTTTACCTTTTGTTTTAACTGGTCATATTTTTTCATGTAGAACTACATAATATATCTCCAGTCCTTAATATTTTTAAAGAAACATGTCATTAGATTTAACATTTTTATTTCTAGATTTTTAGGCATAATTTCCACAACAAAGCCATAGTTTTTTTGCATTTTCAAAACCTAGCACAGGCTTTGAAATCATACCTAAGCTCACTGCTTTGTGACCATAGCCAAGTAAGTTATTTTGAGCTTTAGTTTTCTCTCTCTCTCTCTTTTTTTAACATCGATGAGAGAGAAACATCGATTCAGCTGCTTCCTGCACACTCCCTACTGGGGATGTGCCCGCAACCAAGGTACAGTATGCCCTTGATCGGAATCGAACCTGGGACCCTTCAGTCCGCAGGCCGGCGCTCTATCCACTGAGCCAAACCGGTGAGGGCTAGTTTTCTCTTTTATGAAATGGAGATTAAAGTACTGACTTTATAGGATTGTACGGATTAAATGAGAACACGTATAAAGTGCCTTGTATGATGTATGATGCATAACTGATGCTCAATAAACGGTTGTTTCTTTTTCCTAGGTGGCTGGCCGTAAAGGATTTCCTCATGTGATCTATGCCCGTCTCTGGAGGTGGCCTGATCTTCACAAAAATGAACTAAAACATGTTAAATATTGTCAGTATGCATTTGACTTAAAGTGTGATAGTGTCTGTGTGAATCCATATCACTATGAACGAGTTGTATCACCTGGAATTGGTAAGTAAACTTTGCTTTTTTCCTTAGAAGCACAAAGGGAAAACATCTCAATAGTGTTTTAATTTTTCTAAGTTAAATTATAAATTTGGAGATGGCCCAGGACTTCCAACTAAAGTTAAAGAATCAGACATTTTTAATGAAATATAAATATTTAAATTTCAACTTTGGAACACACTTGTATTTTGATTGCTAAAACAAAATAGTTGGTATTTTGCCCATTTAGAATATTGTTTTGGAAAATAAGATGGAAATCATGATAGAGTTGAATATTTCATGTATTATGATAGCATTTATTCTTGAATTGAAATGGTTCATGAAGTTTTGACTTTGGCTTATATTTACATTTAATAATTTAAAATACAATGGAAAATATTTTCATTTTAATGATTAATGTTTCATTTTCTTTCCCCCTTTTAAAAATGAAGATCTCTCGGGATTAACATTGCAGAGTAATGGTAAGTAACCTGTTTCTTGTAACTTTCTCTTTTTTTTTAATTCAGTCTCCCGTATTTTTCATTTACTTAGAAATTGTGTATAGTGGTTCACTTACAAGAAAAAGTCTTGCCCCTTTGGAAATGTAGGTTTTGGGGGTTGCATGCATCAGCATTTAAAACTGGATTTAAATAAGCTGTTGGTGCTTTTATTTGAAATGCTGTTTATGAATTAAAGTAGTCTAAAAATATAATAGGGGGATCAAAACATACAAAGGAAGAATATTTTTGAATCGGTTAAAACTGGTTATTTTGGAAGAAAATCTAACAGAGGTGGGTTTAAATGGGTATAAATACCTGTAATGTTTGATAATTTGGAATCTTGTATAATATTAAAAAATACCAGTATTCTAATCTTTCTTCATTTCAGCCTAACTTATTTTTATGAATGATAGGGAATTTTAAGAATGATTTAAAACTATATATATTAGTATTTTTTTCAGTCTTGTTACATTTTGAGTAAATTAAGCAAGGACACTTTAAAGCAGTGGTTCTCAACCTTCTGGTCCTTTAAATACAGTTCCTCATGTTGTGACCCAACCATAAAATTATTTTCGTTGCTACTTCATAACTGTAATGTTGCTACTGTTATGAATCGTAATGTAAATATCTAATATGCAGGATGGTCTTAGGCGACCCCTGTGAAAAGGGTGTTCGACCACCAAAGGGGTCGAGACGCACAGGTTGAGAACCACTGCTTTAAAGTATATGCTGATCACAGATGATCTAGTCCTATTTTAAAAAGGAGAAGGTGTTTTGAGATGGGGAAATACAACAAATGGGTGTGTGTGTTCTTTGTGTGTTTTTTTAGTGTAATATGTGAGAACAGAGATCTGTTAAAACATTAGCTCTGTTATTTAGAACATGTTAATCAACTCAAAATTCTAAGAACTAATTAATTTGCAGAGAAACTCTGATGAAGAGCCACTGTCACCTTAAAAAGGTGTGCCATTGTTCTGGGGGGAAGTTAGTGGCTCAGTAGTACCTCTTCTGTTGCAGAATCTTAGAGGTGGGTCAGAAATATCTTCTGACCTTAAACAAAATTTAGGAAGACCCTGAAAGCCCACTTGTTTTTATTCTCCACTTTTCTTTTGTGCCATTCGTAACAGAAGAATACTCTAGTGCCCTTGGTACTTGTTAATGGTTATTAGGTTTCTTCAAACAATTGGTTGATAATAGAAGCTGTTGTGATGGTCTGGGAAGGGACCCAGATTGGCTAAAGCCCTGTCGCCATAGATATTGATACCATGTCACTTCCCATCGTCACCATTCTCCATCCATGTTTTTTGGAGAATTAAAGCATTTAGCTCAAGGGGTGTTGGGGTTTGGGAAACTGTAGTGATAGCTACATTAGAATCTCCTTGCGGGGGGGTGTTTCTGAGGGGTTCCAGCTCTGAAGACTCTCCACACTCCTTCCCTATCCTAAAAATACTGCTGTTATGAGTACCATTATTTGGGTTGGATTTCTAGAAGGGAATTTAAGTTTGACTTAGCATTTAGGATTTTTCTGTCTGGTCCTAAACCTTTAGGGGTATTCAGTATACTTTACTTTCAAAGACTATGTTACATAATAATTCTAGATCCTGGAATTGGATAGCTATCAGATCTGACTCAACTTCTACCATGTGTTAAATTAGCAAAAAGATATAGCTCAGTGCTCAATCTCAATTTGGTCTCATCTGGATAAATAGTTTCCCCAGCCATTTGATTTTTGTCTGCCTCATGTTATATATTTAAGGTGATTATTATTTCTAAGTTAACTAAGGAGTACTTCTTCAAAACCATTGTTGGAATATAGTTTAGCTTCAAATTTCAAGGGGTCAGTCAAATTGATTGATAAAATATATCTGATGCCACTACCTCTAAATAAATAGCTTTTGCTGATAAAGTAGTATGCTTTTCAAATATTATAAAAAACTCCGAATTATTTACACTATTATTAATTTTAGGTATTATTATAAGATTTTTTTCTAAGAATAGAAGCTTATAAGATTTTAAAATATGCTTAATTTTCTATATAGCTCCACCAAGTATGTTGGTGAAGGATGAATATGTACATGACTTTGAGGGACAGCCATCATTATCCACTGAAGGGCATTCAATTCAAACCATCCAGCATCCACCAAGTAATCGTGCATCGACGGAGACATACAGCACCCCAGCTCTGCTAGCTCCATCTGAGTCTAATGCTACCAGCACCACCAACTTTCCCAACATTCCTGTGGCTTCCACAAGTGAGTTGTAGAATCAGATGTAGTCAGCAAGTTGAATTTCCTTAACCATTGAATATTTACACTTGGAGGGAAACTCCAAGTAAGTAATAATTAAAAGTACTATGGTATCTATTTTAAAATATGTCTTTATTAATTTCAGAGAGAGGAAGGGAGAGGGAGAGAGAGAGAAACATCAGTGATGAGAGAGAATCATTGATGTGCACACCCCCTACTGAGGATCAGGCCTGCAATGGGCATGTGCCTTGACCAGGAATCAAACCATGACCTCCTGGTTCATAGGTCATTGCTCAACCACTGAACCATACCGGCTGGGCTGTACTATGGTATCTTTCATTGGTAAATAAGTATTAAATAGGTTGTTGGGAAAATATGGTTTATAGTTTATTTAAATATTTTTATGTTGATGTATAGTCACTTGGAAGTTAAGTAATGACTGATTATAATATTGGTTTAAATTAGTGGTCTAATTTGTACTTTATCTACTGTTATATGCAGAAGTAAGAAGCTTCTTGAGCTTTCAGATACTTTTGAGAGAAATAGTTAAGTAATTAACAAGTTGTTTTAAACCAACATGTTTGTAAAAATCTACGGTAATGGAATTGCGAACTTTCCTTTAATCAGTGTTCTTCTTTTGATTTATCTGGCAGACTATTGCTTTATAATAGTCATCTCAGTCTCCTATTGTGCAAACTTAGAAGAAGGGATCTTGACAGACTAATATTCCTCAAGATAAATGTTAAGTATTTTAGTCAATTTTGAAATAAAGCTAAATTGTACTTAAGCTAACACTGTGTTTTTTCAAGTAAAAAGTCTATTTCAAAAAGGTTTTTCCCATAATAGAGGTGCCACCTTCTCTGGCACAGGGCTATTAGGTTCAACTTTTCTTGGGCCTGATCAAGGTAATAATGACTTGGTTCTGTTACTGCTGTTATTTATTTTTACAGTCACAAATAGCTGGACAATTTGCTGCTTGGAATAGCTTTGTAAAACTAATCACAGAGCAGGTTGTTGGCATGTATATGTTATTTGCACCTGGTTGCTAAGGAGATTGTATCAAAGCCCACATCAGCACTAGATGTTAATAGATTTGGACTGATACTTTGTTGGTCCCTACCAAAGGGAGCATTATTCTGTTTACTTTAATATCAGATCAGATTCAATATATAAATTTGATCTTTGGAATAAATGGAGAACTGATTTATATAATTGAGTTTTTGAGTAAAGCATACCAACTTTCCCCCTCTTTAATTCATTTCATATCTTAAAAGCATTATCTTTTGGATTTGCTACATGAGATGACTACTTAGATATAGTGTTTATGTGAAAACGTGAGGATATAACCACTTGGTGTTTCTGTTCTTATATATATACTAGAGGCCCGGTGCACAAAAATTTCTGTATTCGGGGGGGGGGGGGGAATCCCTCAGCCCGGCCTGTGCCCATTGCAGTCCAGGACCCCTTGAGGGATGTCCACCTGTCGACTTAGGCCCACTCCCCAGGGAATCAGGCCTAAGCTTGCAGTCAGACATCCTTCAGGCAGCCAGGGAGCCCTCGGGGGATGTCCGACTAAAGGCTTTGGCCCCCAAGGGAGCTGTGATGAGGAAGCTGGGGTGACAGAGGAGCCACGCTGTCCCGCCCCACTGCCCTGGGTCAGGTCGCACACGGGACACCCAGACGGTGGCCGGGTGGGCCGGCCGATCGCTGTGGCCCCACCACCCCGGCCACCCCACGTTGGGTCGCACATGGGATGTCCCCCACCCCGGGTTGCAGATAGCAGGCCAGGATGGTAGCAGGGCAGGCGGGATGGCGCTGTCCCGCCCCACCACCCTGGGTGGCAAATAGCGGGCCTGGATGGCGGCAGGGCAGGCGGGATGGCGCTGACCCGCCCTGCCTGCATTATGCAAATTAGCCGCCATCTTGGTTGGCGGCTAATTTGCATATCGTGCCGATTAGCCAATGTGAGGCATAGCGGAGGTACGGTCAATTACCATGTTTGTCCATTAGACAGGAGATATATATCCTGTCTAATAATAGACAAACATGGTAATTAACCATACCTCCGCTATGTTTCCCATTGGCTAATCAGGGCAATATGCAAATTAACCGCCAACCAAGATGGCGGCCGGCAGCCAGGCGGCTGAAGCGAACATGAGGCTTGCTTGCTCCAGTGATGGAGGAAGCCAGGGTTCCCCGCCTGCTGCTGCTGGCCTCTGAGCTTGCCCTCTAAGCAACTATGTTGCAATTATAGAAACTAAACAAACCACAGGTACCTGCTTTCAGCCAGCCGGCCTTGGAGCTGGAGCCGCAACAAGGTTTCAATTACAGAAGGTAAATAAATCCCAGAATAAAAAAAAGAAGAAAAAAAGGAGAGACTGGGAGCTTCAGTTGCAGGCTTGGCCCGCCTGAAAATAGCCCTCAGCCCTTCATCCAGGCTGGCCAGGCACCCCATTGGGGACCCCCACCCTGAAGGGGATGCGGGCAGCCTGAAAACAGCCATCAGCCCCTCATCCAGGCTGGCCAGGCACCCAAGTGGGACAGACCCCTACCCTGATCCGGGACACCATTGAGGGCAAACCAGCCGGCCCCCACCCGTGCACCAGGCCTCTATCCTATATAGTAAAAGGGTAATATGCAAACTGACCCTAACAGCAGAAAGACTGGGAATGACTGGTCACTATGACACACACTGACCACCAGGGGGCAGACTCTTGATGCAGGAGCTGCCCTCTGGTGGTCAGTGAGCTCCCACATGGAGGAGCTCTGCTCAGCCACAAGTCAGGCTGATGGCTGCCAGTACAGTGGTGGTGGTGGGAGCCTCTCCTGCCTCCTCAGCAGTGCTAAGGATGTCCGACTGCAGCTTAGGTCTGCTCCCCGCTGGCAAGTAGACATCCCCTGATGGCTGCCGGGCTGCCAGAGGGATGTCTGATTGCAAGCTTAGGCCCAATCCCCTGGGGAGCAGGCCTCAGCCAGCAGATGGTCATCCCCCGAGGGGTCCCAGACTGTGAGAGGGCACAGGCCAGGTTGAGGGACCTTCGCGCACCCCCCTCCCCCCCAGTGCACAATTTTGTGCACCGGACCTCTAATATATATATATATTAGAGGACCTATAATATATACACACACACACACACACACACACACACACACACACACATATATGTACACACACACACACTAGAGGCCCGGTGCATGGATTCATGCACATTCGAAAGAAATTAATTAGAAGGTGGCCGGTGGGGCAGGACTGGGCAAGATGGGCTGGACACACCCTGGATCCAACCTCCCGTGGTCCCTCCCTGGCTAGCAGCACCTCGGGCGGTGCCAGGGCTTGAAGGGCATTAGCGGAGTGAGCAGGGTCCCTCAGCCTGGCCTGCAGGGCTGAAATCAGCAATCTGACATCCCCTGAGGGGTCCCGCAGTGTGAGAGGGCACGCTGTAAAGTTACTGTCGCTCGGCAGCTCCTGTGTTGAGTGTCTGCCCCCTGGTGGTCAGTGCGTGTCATACCTACTGGCTGGTCAGCTGGTCGGCCGGCCGGCCAGTTGGCTGGTTACTTAGCCTTTTATATATATATATATAGAGAGAGAGAGAGATAGATATTTTTTTGTTTTTAATGATTTCAGAGAGGAAGGGAGAGGGAGAGGTAGAAACATCAGTGATGAGAGAGAACCATTGATTGGTTGCCTCCTGTATGCCCCACACTGGAATTGAGCCCGCAACCTAGGCATATGTCCTGACTGGGAATTGAATCATGACCTCCTGGTTCATAGGTTGACATTCAACCAGTGAGCCACACCGGCCAGTCTATCTACTCTTTATTTACCAGTTTGGGAACATAGTTGACAAAGAGAATGGGCAGTGATGGAGAAATAAAGAATGTACATTACAGCATAGATTAGTGCTAGAGCACAGATACTAACCTGTTGATAGTATCTGGAGGTTGAAATTGTGGGCCTTTGTTGATGCCTGCTAAAATGACTTCATTTTAAATGGGCTGAGTCCTGTGAAGATTAGACAAGTAATAATTACAAAATTTCAGTGCTTTACAAATGAGACAGTTGACTTAATGCTTGCTTGAAGAAATCAAGTTTTTTCCCACTAAAAAAAAAAAAAAAAAAAGGCTTTAAAAATGTAGGCCAGTAAGCCATCATAAAATGGCTTTTAATTGAATAGAAGCCAGAGGAAGCTTAGTCTTCTTTGTTACATACAGAGAAGGCAACTAGTTTCCTGTAATTTCAGGAGTGTGCTAATGTTCTTGGAAAGAGATGATTCTTGATTTTTAAAAGTACATGAAAAAATTTCAAAGAAGATTGATAGTCTGATAGTTTTTTTTAAGACTAGCAATCATACTATAACAAACAGTGGAGCTTGAAAATTTTTTTAAAAATTTTCTCACCTTATCCATCACATTTCATTTAAAATATTTGCCTGATCTGCTTTTCTTTTATCAAACCCTAGCATTCTATTATTACCAGTACCAGAGCTGATAATAATGAACTTTCCAGTCTTCAACATTTACTTAAGCCTGGACTTTTGGAGTTCTAATCAAAAAGGTTCAGAGCTGAATGGAGTGGCTGGGGTGAGCTGATATGCTTCTGAAGAAGTTAGTGTGGTAGCCTAGATATATAGTGGGATTTTTCTGGCATTTGAGGAATATTGTGAAGAAATAGGCCACTAAAATTAGCTAGCCATTACTTAAGATAGAATGATTTTGAACTTCTTCAAGTTAAGATTTGCTTTTATAGAGGACGTTAGGATTTTTTATTTGATAGGCCATGAATGAGTTCATTTTTTGCTCATTTTTATAGTTGTGACTATCATGTAATTTGGTCCTTCAGTTACTGTATAAAACCATAGGATTGCATCTATAAATGTGCCATCTTAATGTCTTCTTGTTCCTCTAGGTCAGCCTGCCAGTATACTGGCAGGCAGCCATAGTGAAGGATTGTTGCAGATAGCTTCAGGGCCTCAGCCAGGACAGCAGCAGAATGGATTTACTGGTCAGCCAGCTACTTACCATCATAGTATGTACATGCTTTTTAAAATATTTTAAGTAGTTGAGAAGAAGTAGGCAGACTTTATAAAAACAAATTAATCCATGTGGGCCTTAATTTTTAGACAGCACTACCACCTGGACTGGAAGTAGGACTGCACCATACACACCTAATTTGCCTCACCACCAAAACGGCCATCTTCAGCACCACCCGCCTATGCCGCCCCATCCCGGACATTACTGTAAGCTCTTGTTTTTGTTGTAAGGGCCTTTTCTTTTTGAGGACTTCGTTTTTTTTCCATTTAAAAAATGTTTTTACATCTTTTGTTCATTTTATAATTTAGTTTTATTAAATGATTAGAGTTTTTCAGTATTTTTGGTAAACATTTTTTATTACTGTGTTATCATACCTTTGTTTTAGAAGAGTAATGTTTACTAAATACATTTATTTTTCCGTTGCTAATGTTTCATTAACACCACATTGATTTCCATTCATTTGTTTGTTTGCTTTGTGCATGTTCTTAGATCTCATGTGTATCTGTATATCCACCCCATGTTGATTGAAACCTTTTGAGTGTCAAGATCTCAAGGTTTCCCTCACTGTAGTATTTAGCATACTATAGACACTCTGACGTGGAACCCATCATTGCATCTGCAGGCATGATTGGGAGGGATACCCTACTGATTAACCATAGCTTGTAGTTTCAGGCAGAATAGGAACTTTGTTCTTTTGGCTTAGTAAAATCAATAGTATAAATCTTTCATATAGATTAAATCTTTTTCCCTCTAATATAAGGTTAATAGTCCCAAAGAAAACTTAAAAAAAACATAGAAGTGTATAAATAAGAATCCTGCTACCCAGAGATACCACTTTTAATACTTTGTCATGTTTTCCTTCCAGTCATATAAATGGGTATATATAAATTTGGGGGGAGGAGGAGATCATATTGTGTATATTGTTATATCCTGTTTTTTTTTCAGTTATGTTATTATTTTTTGATATCTTAAGAGAATATAATTTTTAATGGCTGCTGAGACAGCATAGTAGTTAAGGGTGCTGAATTTGGACCCTTAACTGGCTGTGTGACCATTGGCAAGTTATTTAATCTCTCTAAGCCTTAAGGCAGGGGTCCTCAAACTACGGCCCGCGGGCCACATGCAAATACAAATATTGAATGTGTTCCCGTTTTGTTTTTTTACTTCAAAATAAGATATGTGCAGTGTGCATAGGAATATGTTCATAGTTTTTTTTTAAACTATAGTCCGGCCCTCCAATGGTCTGAGGGACAGTGAACTGGCCCCCTGTTTAAAAAGTTTGAGGACCCCTGCCTTAAGGGTAACAGTAGTAATTAGTAGTATCTAACCCCATGTTATAAGAAATAAATGTAATAATTCATGTGAGATGTTTAGCACAATGTCTTAACACATAATAATCTCTCAATTATGTTAGCTACTGTTCCATTATGGAAATAGCCTTAATTTAATAAGCCATAAACACTTTTTTTTAGAATGCACCTAACACTTTGAGTTATTATTACATATTACATTATAAATTATATTGTATTACATGTTACATGAATAATTTATAATTTACATTAAGTTTTGCATGTACAACTATTGTAAATTGCTTAACAGCACTAGTGCATATAGCACTAAATGTTAGCTATTAAGTATCTATAAAAGTAATTCAAGAGTATTTGCTTATTATAATTATGAAGTAATCTAAATTAAGCTCTTAAGTTCTTAGACATTGCAGAAACTTGATCCAAACAGCTCCTAAGGTATGATAGTTATATTTAAATAAGGTGTATCAAAAATTTTAATATTAGTGAACTTTTAATAAATAAAATTGGGATTTCTATTATCTTTTCTTTAGGGCCAGTTCACAATGAGCTTGCATTCCAGCCTCCCATTTCCAATCATCCTGGTAAGTGTATTTTAAAATTGATTCCCTATAATTAGATTTTCTTTATGGTAATAGAAAAACACACAAATACACATATGCAGGTTTTAATGTAATAACAGAGTTATTTAAGGTTTAGATAAGTACAGTTCTCATAGCATTAGTTAATAGTTTACGAGTAACCATTATAGTCACACACAAATTGTCTATATATATATATATATTTTTAACTGTCTCTGAAAGAAAGGATAAGAGCTGTCTTCAGCTAAAATGTAAAATACCAAAATGCTGGTTTTAGCATTGAATACATAAATATGTAGCAGAAGAAACTGGGTTTCAAATAAAACACAATGTAAAATTGTCACTTAAAAAGCTACAGAAGCCCAGGCTGGTTTTGCTCAGTGGATAGAGCATCAGCCTGTGGACTGAAAGGTCCCAGGTTTGATTTCGGTCAAGGGCACATGCCCAGGTTGTGGACTTAATCCCCAGGGGGGGCATGGAGGAGGAAACCAATCAATAATTTTCTCATCATTGATGTTTCTATCTCCCTCTCCCTTCCTCTCTGATTAAAAATAATAATAAAAATTTTTTAAAAAGCTAGGGAAGGATCTGAAGTAGATGCTGAAAAGAAAAATAAGTCACTGTATCTGTCTTAGAAGATTCAGGAATCTCTGGCTAATTGAAATATAGAAACGGATTAAATTATGCTCAAAAGAGAGCATAGCTAAGTAGATTTTCTCAGTTCATAGTTTGAATATAACTTCTTAAATTATAGAAGTAATAAAACAAAAGTTTAGAAATAAAATGCTGAAGGCTTCTTAACATAAACATAGGATTTTGATTTTTCTTTCCTCTATCCCTTCATAACTGTTTTTCTTATCATAAAAAGATGCAAAGTATATCATTTTAACTCATCCCCTTAATTTTCACCCTAATTTTAAAAATGTTTTATTATAAAGAATTTCAAACATACAACAAATACCAGAATAATATGGGAGATCCCTCCCTCATTGTACTCATCCCTCAGTTTTAGCTATTAACAATTAATGGCCAATCTTGCTTCATTCATACCCCCCCGCCCTACTTCTCATTCATACCCTTATCTATTATTCTGAAGAAAATCCTATATAGCCATCTTACTTACTTACTTATTTATTTATTTATTTATAATAGATTTTTATTGATTTCAGAGAGGAAGGAAGAGGGAGAGAGATATAGGAATGTCAGTGATGAGAGAGAATCATCCATCAGCTGCCTCCTACACACCCCCTACTGGGGATTGAGCCCGCAACCCGGGCATGTGCCCCGACCTGGAATTGAACCATGACTTCCTAGTTCATAGGTCAATGTTCAACCACTGAGCCACGCTAGCGGGGCTATGGTCATTTTATATGTAAACTAGAGGCGTGGTGCACGAAATTCGTGCACCGGGGTGGGGGTGGGGTCCCCTCAGCCCAGCCTGCACCCTCTCCAATCTGGGACCCCTTGGGGGATGTTGAACATCCCTGTCACAATCCTGGACTGCTGGCTCCTAACTGCTCACCTGCCTGCCTGGTCACCCCTAACTGCCCCCCCCTGCTGGCCTGGCTGCCCCCAACTGCGCCCCTCTGCCAGCCAGGTCGCTCCTAACTGCCCCCCGCCCTCCCCGCCAGCCTGGTCGCCCTGCGCAGCCTGCTGTTTAGTCGATTGGTCGTCCCTCTAACCCCCCTGTTTGCCTGGTTGCTCCACGCAGCCTACTCTGTTCAGTCGTTTGGTTGTCCCTCACTAACCCCCCTACTGGCCTGGTCATAGGCAGCCATATTGTGAGGGTGTGAGGGTTAATCTTTATTATATAGGATACTTTAGTATATATTTCTAAAAAAGATTTTTAAAAAATATTTCTATAATTACCATAATGATTAATTTAAAGGATAACATATACTTTCTCAAATAGATCTATATAATTTTCTTAAACAATGTTTTATTATTTATTATTTATGTTGGTTCCATTTATTCATCTGGCTGTTAAAACATTGAGGATAAGATCTTGATGCTTATAACTCTTCATTTTAAGAGATTTGAAGAATTTCTGGATCAGAAGGCCAAATTGATTTACACATTAGAGTATAAAAAGCACTTTTACCATGCTCACCAGCAGTGTGATAGTTTAATAAACTTTGTGCTTATTTAGGATGCAAATAATATTGATTTGGAGAAAAATTCTGATTCAAAAAATGTTCAGAAACTTATTTTTAAACATATGTATTAGTTAAGTTATTAACTGTAGTAGATTTTGTATATGTTTGTTATTTTAAACATTTTTATGGGTCAAGGGGTCTTACTTTTATATAAAAGCTAGAGGCCCGATGCACAAAATTTGTGCAAGGGGCTCTGCCCCTACCGCAGCAGTGGCTACCGCTGCCTTGGCTGCCTTTGCCTCGGCCCCCGCCACCACAGTTTCATCTGAAAGGTTGTCTGGAAGGGTGTCCGGTCTAATTAGCATATTATGCTTTTATTATTATAGATTTTTATTGGGAAATATAATAAATAGAAAAGTATATATATAAAACATGGATACATATAATCTAATGAATAACATTAAAGCCAGTACCTATATAACCACCACCCAGATTGAAAACTAAAATATTGCAGCATCCACAAAAACCTTCCTACCTCGGGCATTTTGTTTGTCAAAAACTTTTCCCCCTCTACCCCAGCAGTAACCATGATCCTGCTTTTTATAAATATTACTATAGGCCTGGTGCACAAAATTCGTACACTCGGCGCGGGGTGGGGGGAGCCCCCTCAGCCTGGATTGCGAGAGAGCGTAGGCCAGGCTGAGGGATGCAGGAGGTTGGTCAGCTGGGGAGGTTACCGTGGGAGGGCTCCAGGGCTTGTCCAGCCTGTCTTGCTCAGTCCTGATTGGCCCGACCCCAGCAGCAAGCTAACCTATCAGTTGGAACATCTGCCCCCTGGTGGTTAGTGCACATCATAGCGAGCAGTTGAACAACCTTAGCATATCATTAGCATATTATGCTTTGATTGGTTGAATGACCGACTGGCACTTAGTGTATTAGGCCTCTATTGTATAGGATTACAGTGGGGCCTTGACTTACGAGTTTAATTCTTTCCGAGACAGAGCTTGTTAAGGAGCTCGTTAAGGAGCTCGTTAACTCAAATTACTCTATCAACTCAATGCAAAAAATTGGCTGAGAGACAGCTGGCATCTCAAAAAACTCGTTAGTCAGGAAACTCATAAATCAAGGCCCCACTGTATTTTTTTTTTTGTCTTTAGTACTGTTTATTTTTAGTCATTGAGCATCCTAAATTATGTTTTATGTTAGTATAATCACATATATAATATACTGTAAAATACAAATGTAGATAATATTTCATAAATGTAAAATATATAATTACATATAGTTCTATGTATGGACCATATATAAAACACATGATTATACAATACCAAAGACATGATCCATAAAAGAAGTAATGGATAACCCGGTTTTCATTAAAACTCAAAACTTCTGCTCCACAAAAGACATAAAGAGAGGAAAATGACAAGTTACAGATTAGGAGAAAATATTTGCAAAAGAATTATTATCCAAAATATACAAATAACTTGTAGAACATGACATAAGAAAAATTTAAAAAATATATTAAAAATGGGCCAAAGACCTGAGCAGACACCAAAGAATATATACAAGTGGAAAATAACATGTTCTACATCCTATGTCTTCAGAGAAATGAGAATTAAAACAGTGAGATATCACTACACAGCCACTGGAATGGACGAAATCCACTAAATGCTGACAAGGATATGGAGCCCCAGGGATGTCTATGCATTGCTACTATGGATGTAAAATGGCACAGCCACTTTGCAAGATAGTATGAAGGTTTCTTACAAAGTTAAACATATTCTTACCACTTTCCCCATAATTGTTCTCCTTGATATTTACCCAAAGGAGTTGAAAATTTGTCCACACAAAAGCCTGCACTTAGATGCTTAGAGCTGATATATTCATATTTGTTGAAACTTGGAAGCAACCAAAATGATGTCCTTCAGTAGGTGAATGGATAAACAAAGTGTGGTACATTTAGACAACTAGACAACTGAATACTATTCAGTGTTAAAACAAAAACTAAACAAAAAAATAAAGAAGACCAAAAACAAACAAAAAACAACCAACAAATCAAACAACAAAAAATGAGCTATCAAGCAATGAAAAGACTTGGAGGAAACTTACTATCAAGTGAAAAAGTCACTCTGTAAAGAGTACATACTGTAGGATGCCAACTATATGACATTCTGAAAAAGGCAAAATTATGGAGATACTAAAAGGATCAGTGTTTTCTAGAGGTTAGTGAAGAGGAAGGTATAAATAAGCAGAGCAGAGATGATTTTTAGGGCAGTGAAACTACTCTATCTGATAGTATAATAGTAGATACATGCCATTATATACTTGTTAATACCCATTAAATGTAACTCCAAGAGTGAACCATAAGGTAAGCTATCGACTTTGGGTGATAGTAAGATATCAATATGGGTTTATACATTATAACAAAAATACCACACTGAATTTTGACCCTGAGGGAGGCTTTGCCTATGTGGGGGCAGGTGAAATATGCAAAATGTTTGTATCTTCTCCTCAGTTTTGCTATGAATCTAAAAATTCTCTAAAAATAAATTCTATTAAAATATAGAGTTTTAAATTATATCAGATTTCTTCTTTTGTATTAAAACATATATATTTAATATGTTACCAAAAATTAACCTTGCTTAATTATGTATTGAGATTTCTGCACATTCATTTTCAAGAATGCATGTGACTTACGTTACATCTATTCCATTGACATATACTCTATTGGCAGAATAAAAATACTGACTCTAAGTTATTATGGAACTAATTAGATACTACCAAATCAGAGGCTTTGCCATTGAAACTAGGGGTTTGTTTCTGTTAAAATCAACTGGTTATTAAATGTGAATATTGTCTGATTTTTTTGTAATTTTTAAAAATCTATTGTCTACTTGGTATTATTTATTTTTTTAATATATTTTTTATTGATTAAGATATTACATATGTGTCCTTATCCCCACGTTACCCCCGACCCCCCCCCCCCCAAGGCCCTCACCCCCCCGTTGTCCGTGTCCATTGGTTAGGCCTATATGCTTGCATATAAGTCCTTTCGTTGATCTTTCCCCCTTACCCCCACCCTCCCCTACCTTCCCTCCAAGGCCCGACAGTCCAATCAATGCCTCTCCGTCTCTGGATCAGTCCTTGTTCATCAGTTTATGTTGTTCATTATATTCCACAAATGAATGAGATCATGTGGTATTTATCTGCTCTCCAGTTCCATCCATGCTGTGGCAAATGGTAAGAGTTCCTTTTTCTTCTTCCTCTTCTTAAAGAATACCTTTCAGCATTTCATATAATGCTGGTTTGGTGCTGATGAACTCCTTTAGCTTTTTCTTATCTGTGAAGCTCTTTATCTGACCTTCTATTCTGAATGATAGCTTTGCTGGATAAAGTAATCTTGGTTGTAGGTTCTTGCTATTCATCACTTTGAATATTTCTTGCCACTCTCTTCTGGCCTGCATGGTTTCTGTTGAGAAATCAGCTGACAGTCGTATGGGTACTCTCTTGTAGGTAACTGACTGTCTTTCTCTTGCTGTTTTTAAGATTCTCTCTTTGTCTTTTGCTCTTGGCATTTTAATGATGATGTGTCTTGGTGTGGTCCTCTTTGGATTCCTTTTGTTTGTGGTTCTCTGGGCTTCCTGGACTTGTAAGTCTATTTCTTTCACCAGGTAGGGGAAGTTTTCTGTCATTATTTCTTCAAATAGGTTTTCAATATCTTGCCCTCTCTCTTCTTCTGGTATCCCTATAATTCTGATGTTGGTACGCTTGAAGTTGTCCCAGAAGCTCCTTACACTATCTTCATATTTTTGGAATCTTTTTTCTTTTTTCTTTTTCGGTTGGGTATTTTTTGTTTCTTTGTATTTCAAATCTTTGACTTGATTTTTGGGACCTCTTGTCTGCTGTTGGATCTCTGTATATTATTCTTTATTTCAGTCAGTGTATGCTTAATTTCTAGTTGGTCTTTTTTCATATCCTCCAGGGTCTCACTAAACTTATCGGCGTTTTCCATAAAATTCTTGATAAACCTTATAAACGTAGTTTTGAACTCTATATCCAGTCGTTTGCTTTCCTCCATTTCTGTAATTTGTGACCTGTTTCTTTGTCTCTGCATTTTTTATGCTTCCCTGTGTTGGTAGAGTGGTTTTGCGTGCTAGGTGTCCTGTAGGGCCCAGTGGCTCAGCCTCCCCAGTTACCTGAGGTGGACACTCTTGGTGCACCCCCTTGTGGGCTTTGTGCACAGTCTTGTTGTAGTTATGCCTTGATTGTTGTAGGATCACTGGGAGGAATTGACCTCCAGGCCAATTGGCAGTGAGAATCAGCTGTGTCTGCAGTGGGAGAACTTCTGTGCTGAAGACACCCTTCTGGGGCAAGACTTGCTTCAGTGGGGCTTTGGTGCTCACTGAGACTGCACCCTGAGTGTGTCCCTTATGGATCTGAGGAGTTGTAATCCGGATGGTCCCCCTCTGACAACTGGGTACATTGGCTCTTGGATCTAAGGAGGTGCTAATTTAGCCTCTGCCTGAGGTTACCCGGCAGGAGCTACGAAGAGAACTGCAGATTCCCCTTCCTTTTTTGGAGTTTGGAGATGCCCTGATGAGGCCCAGCTGTGAAGCAATGCAAGCTGCTGTGGGGCCTTGGGCCTTCTCTTGGAAGTTCTGGGTCTGTCTGGCCCAGCTGCAATTTGTTAGGTAATTTTCAGGTTGCAAAGGGCCAGAGCATTCATATGCAAAAGCCTCTGCCGCAGCCTGGGTGGGGCGGGGTCTCAGGGAATCAAAGGGCGGAGCCAGCAGCTATGGCTGGTCCTCAGCCCTGCCCTAAGGGGCCGCGCGCACGTCTCAGTGTTCTGGTAATTTAATTGCTGCAAGCACCTCTGAGGGAAAGCTGCCCTCAAGTTCAGAGTTCTGCCTGCTGCCAGAGAGTCCAGTTTCTCCCCGTATAAGTCCTGGGTCCCTAGAGACTTCCCGGAACTGGAGTTCAGAGCAGTCGGGAGCTTGTGACTCCCTCCCGATTCAAAAAGACAGCCACGTCCTCAGGTGCCAGCCCCTTTCTGCGTGCGCACACGCGTGTGCTCGAGCCTCCGTACCTCTGCACTTTACTTCCTCAGCTCCTCTGGCTCTCAGTGTGCTTTTCTTTCCTTCTAGTTGTAGAATTTCCACTCAGCCAGCCTTCCTGTAGTTCTGGATGATGTCCGTTTTGTCTTTTCATTGTATTTTTGAAGTTGTTGTGGGAAGCAGCAATTTCCTGGTGTTTACCTATGCCGCCATCTTAGTTTTCCCGGTATTATTTATTAATTTGATTAAAAATGAACTGTAGTCTGGCCAGTGTGGCTAAGTGGTTGAGCGTCAACCCAGGAACCGTATTTTTTTTTTTTTACTCTTTGAAAGTGATGACTGCATCCCTAAAGAGGCTGGTTTAGTAGTTTGGTTTCTTTTGTATTTGAAATTATAGAATTGAAGTCATTGATCAGAATCTTAATTTTGTTTGTGAATAAATTTATTGTGCTCAGAAGGGAATACCTAGAATCTTAAGAATGAGAGTTGCCGAAACCGGTTTGGCTCAGTGGATAGAGCGTCGGCCTGTGGACTGAAGGGTCCCAGGTTCGATTCCGGTCGGGGGCATGTGCCTGGGTTGCGGGCATATCCCCAGTGGGGGATGTGCGGGAGGCGGCTGATCGATGTTTCTCTCTCATTGATGTTTCTGGCTCTCTGTCTCTCTCCCTTCCTCTCTGTAAAAAATCAATAAAATATATCTTTAAAAAAAAAAAAAAAAAAAGAATGAGAGTTATTGCTGGTTTCGAGACAGCATCCTTGAGAGTTAATAGTGACCTCTGGCAATTTGGGGGTCATGGGATGGGGTGTGGTGTCAGTCTTCAAAAGGCTTAGTGGAAGGTGATCTACAGGAATGAGGGTAATCAGGGCTCTGAAGAAAGACCTACCCTAGATGGAACAGTGTGTGGGGTTGGGAGTGGTGGCATTTAGCTAGTTCTGTGAACTCAGTTTGATATCCTGCAATCACTTTTGTCCTCATGATAGCTTTACTTCATTCTTCTCAGGCTAGAACCGATGTTGAGGCCTAAGAGCTTCTGGTGGTGAGGGAACAGCATTAACTAGTTCTGAGCCATCCATCTGTAGTTCTGCACTGGCAGGAAGGCCTCTGTCTTTGAGAGTAATAGGAAGGGACTCAATGGTGAGGATGATCCTGAAAGGTCTCTTGTCCAAGTGGTTGCAGGAGGGGACCAGCTCTGCCCACACATCTTTAATGGAGTCAGCTGGTCGGAACCCAGAGAAGGCTGTGAACACTAATGGGCCCTAGAGCAGTTTTACCTCACAACCTTTATTTTCCTCTTGAACTGTTAAAAGAATATTCTAACTGATCTCCCTATTTTTTTATTTTTGGTAAGAGGACATTTATTGGGCAAATTACAGAGGTAGAAGTAATATCTAGAAGAAATGGTCTTAGGCAACAAGTTCCAGAGGTAAAGGAAGGGCCCTTGGAGGTTGGGAGTGAGGAAGCTGATGGTAATGTACCTGGGTGGGGAGGGAGAGAGGGAAGGGAGAGGCACAGGTGTGCTCCAGGGAGGGAGAGCGCACTGGGTCCTCCATCTTAAGCGTTTGAAGGCAGAGATTTTTGGGGAGGTCCCAGGGAAAGATCTTAGTAGGATACACGCAGTTCTTCAGGTGTATCCTTTCAGGGTTGTGGTCTCCAATGATTGATAGGCAGGCACCAGGGCAGGGGGTCAGTATTTAGTGCAGCTGGTCCTGCTGTCAGCGTTGGCTGTTTTTGTCCTCATCTGGGCCTGGAGCTGAAATACAAGGAGTGATGGCGTCTTCCCGGGCCAGGTCAACCCGGGCCAGGTCAACCGTGCATGTGCCTTGGAATCTGCCAGCAGGCAAGTCACGTGGCACCAAATATGCTGTAGGCGGTGGGAACAGCACCAGGTGTCTGACCGGTGGGGTCAGACCAAACCTGGGTTCAGCAACCTGGGTACTTGGGTTCTGGCTGGGGGGGGGGTGAGGCAGGGAGAGAGGGTCGGGAAAGGCCTGGGCTGCACCAAGCGGGGAGAGCACCTGATCTCCCTATTGAGAAGGCTTCCCTCATATTGCCTTCTCCTCACCATGTAATATCTACTCCACTCAGCATTTCTTTTCTTTTTTCTTTTTAAGCCTCATGCAAGGATATGTTTATTGATGGTAGGAGAGAGAGAGAGAGAGAGAGAGAGAGAGAGAGAGAGAGAGAGAGAAACATCAATGTGAGAGAAAAATTTAGATCAGTTGCCTTCTGTACACACCTAGAGAGACTAAGGATTGAACCCAAAACCTGGGCATGTGTCCTGACCCCCGGACCTCTCAGTGTACAGGACGACACGCCAACTGAGCCACACCGGTGAGAGGACTTTTATGTGTCATAAAAGATTCTCACAGGGCATCCCATTCAGATCTAAGTACTATAAAGAATAATTCATAATGAATCTCTTAGGTGCTTTATCCAAATTTCTAACTTCTAAAAAGGTTAACCAAATTTAAAAATATTTTCTTTCCCTAACCGGTTTGGCTCAGTGGATAGAGCGTCGGCCTGCGGACTCAAGGGTCCCAGGTTTGATTCCAATCAAGGGCATGTACCTTGGTTGCGGGCACATCCCCAGTGGGGGGTGTGCAGGAGGCAGCTGATCGATGTTTCTCTTTCATCGATGTTTCTAACTCTCTATCCCTCTCCTTTCCTCTCTGTAAAAAGTCAATAAAATATATTTTTTTTAAAAAATTTTCTTGAAAGACTTGATTTCAGAAATTAGAGATAATGCCTTGGAGATGTAGATTTTCCATTATAATTGAACAGCATTTGTTTGACAAAACTGTGCTTTATGTTTCCCCATTACAAAGCATATTTAGCTAAGTTCTTATATTGTAAAAAAAAGTTTCATATTGTTAACTCAGCCTTTTACAACCTTTTCTTTGGCCAGTGATGAGCACCCAACTTCACTACTTTGGGAACAAGGGTCCGCACAGTACGCAGAGAACAGCCCCACTGCCTTTGAAAGGAGTTGGGGCATTAAGAAAGTGCTCTCTGACTGAGTGACTTCAGCCCGTGGTGATGGTAACTTGGTGAAGTTGCAGGCTTGTCACTTACATGGCATTTGGTTCTTGGAGCAAAAGAGCAAAGAGAGATCTAGAAAGGCCTAATGAACTTAATGAATTATTCTTAGGACCTGCTCCTGTTTTAAAAGTAAGAATGTTCCCTCTCATCTGGTAAGCAAATTTGGAGGGGGATAGAAAAGCTCTCACATGGTGTGCGGTATCCCAGCACTGCTAAGTTCCCTGGAACCCATTTAGATGACCTCTGGCCCTCTCTGTCCTCACAGGCACGAACCACCTTCCTCCTGCTTTCTTAGGCCTCATGCCCTCTTCACGATGGATGGTCATTTTTCATTCCTGGTTTGTGGTACATCTCTTCTTCCTAGCCGAGCGGGCCAGCTTTTCCGGGTGTAGCTTCCCGTAACCATCCTTGTTGTGTGGTGTGTGAAATATTAGGGAAACAAACAAAAAACCCTTGGTGACTGGAAAATAATAAAATACGTTTAAGTGCAAGTACAGATATTGCAGTTCATGATAACAGTATGTTTTTTTATTTAAACAAGAAGATTTTACAACTCCTTTTCCCCACCCTGAACTGACTCTCATGAAAAGCGTTGCTCACGATGGAGCTTTCCTTCTGGATAGTGTTCTTCAGTGTGAACTAGGAATGGCATGTGTTTGCACCTCATTTATTTAATCATCGTTGTAAACATTCCTGACTTCAGGGCATTGTTTGTGACGAAATTTACTTTTTGGACTCGTCGTGTAAAGACCTCTTTTCAGGGCTGTTACTGGCTTTAGCTGCCAGAGCATGGGTGCTTGGTCTGTTGGCTTTGAGAACCTCTAGTTTAGCTTCACGCAGCATCCCTGCCAGGTGTCTGCTGAAGCTTCTGGTTCAGAGCAGAATGTGATGTCTTTACTGAAGACTTTTACTCTAAGGAATAACTTCATAAATATTTCAAAATGGGATTTTTAATAAGGCACTTTATGTCACTAGTTTTCATGTTGTAATGATAATACAAAATTTAAAGGAATGTTTGTATTCATGATTAGTTGATTTGATCTGTTTGAAAAAACATTTGAAATTTTGATTTTTGTATCTTCATGGTCTGTTTTATTAATTCTTCATTGGAAAGTATTTTCTTTCTTGACAACATTTTAAAAATCACTTAGATACATAGAATACAAGGTTTTTAATGATGATTTTTATTTTTTTTAAATATATTTTATTGATTTTTTACAGAGAGGAAGGGAGAGGGATAGAGAGTTAGAAACATTGATGAGAGAGAAACCATGATCAGTTGCCTCCTGCACACTCCCTACTGGGGATGTGCCCGCAACCAAGGTACATGCCCTTGACTGCAATCGAACCTGGGATCCTTGAGTCCGCAAGCTGATGCTCTATCCACTGAACCAAACCGGTTAGGGCAGAATACAAGGTTTTAAAAAAATGTATTTTAAGCATCAGTTATACTTCATTTTAAGATTTTTTTGAGAGGGAGTTAAAAAGATCCATTTTTCTATCCTTTCAGATTGTTAAAAGTTTTATTGCTTCAAGTTCTAGTCCAATCAGAGTTCATAAGTAGCACATTGATGTGCATATAAGTAATTGGTTAATCAGCAGAAAACTTTACAAACCCAACCAAGTAGTGCCTCCTTTTTCCTCTAATCATTCACAATTATTTTAAATCATTTGTTGTTGTTCAAATGAATACACTAAATCAGTGGTTCTCAACCTTCTGGCCCTTTAAATACAGTTCCTCATGTTGTGACCCAACCATAAAATTATTTTCGTTCCTATTTCATAACTGTAATGTCGCTCCTGTTATGAATCGTCATGTAAATATCTGATATGCAGGATGGTCTTAGGTGACCCCTGTGAAAGGGTCGTTCGACCGCCAAAGGGGTCGAGACCCACAGGTTGAGAACCGCTGCACTAAATCCATCTTCAGCGTTAAAATTGTAGTAGTTAACATGACTTCACTAAGAGATACAACAAATGACCTTTCAGCCAAGAGACAATAGAATTCCTGCTCATAGCAGCTGTCTAGTTAGAGTGTAATTAACCTTGACTCTGGTCTGCATGGCTGACTAGCTTGGGTCCTTACAGTCAATTAGGGAACTAGAAAAATATGCTATGGATTGATGCTTTCGATAATATTCCCCGAAATATGTCTTTAAGTCAGTGTGTTTAAAAAAAAGAAAAGTTTAGCCCTAACCGGTTTGGCTCAGTGGATAGAGCATTGGCCTGCGATGCTCTATCCACTGAGGCTTTACATACTTTCTGATTCAGATGTTGTTCTTTCCTCCTTCATTTTAGTATATTTATCTTCTCTTTTTTTATGCCAGTGTACAGGATGTGATGAGCATGCATTAGATGCTCTGTAGACTTGTATTTACTTGGTGAGTGTACAAAATCTCAGGTTGTTCATTTCCTGTCAAGGGCATGTACCTTGGCTGCAGGCACATCCCCAGTGGGGGGTGTGCAGGAGGCGGCTGATCGATGTTTATCGCTCATCGATGTTTCTAACTCTCTATCCCTCTCCCTTCCTCTGTAAAAAAATCAATAAAATATATTAGAAAAAAAAAAAAAGAAAGAAATGTTTAGTCTGTCTTAGTGGTTAGATCATTGTCCATATACACCATGGCTGCAGGTTTGATCCCCTGTCAGGGCACATGCAAGAATCAACCAATGGCTGAAACCGGTTTGGCTCAATGGATAGAGCGTCGGCCTGCGGACTGAAAGATCCCAGGTTCGATTCCGATCAAGGGCATGTACCTTGGTTGCAGGCACATCCCCAGTGGGAGATGTGCAGGAGGCAGCTGATCGATGTTTCTCTCTCATCGATGTTTCTATTTCTAACTATCTCTCTCCCTTCCTCACTGTAAAAAAATCAATAAAATATATATTTAATAAAAAGAATCAACCAATGAATGCATAAATATAAGAGGAACAACAAATTAGTCTCTCTCTCTCTCTCTCTCTCTCTCTCTCTTCCTCTTTCTATATCAATTTTTTAAAAATTAAAAAATGAAAGAAAATATGTGCAGTGAAATGAAATACCATGGTAAAATAATTTATTTTCTGCCCTGATTACTTTTGTTCTTTGCATTCTCAGTTGACTGGGTCTTTTGAGGTAACAACCAAAATCAAGATTTTAAAAATGACTAGAGTTTCAAGAATGCTAGGCACTGAGCTGAAAAATAGAAGACAGGAAAAGCCTAGATATTTAAAGCATCGTCATTTTACCAAATTCTTTTGGGTGCTTTTCAGATTCCTCTTCTGTCCCTTCAGCCTTTATTTTAGGAAAAGCTTTGCCTTATGGAGTGACGTTTGCTCCCATTTGTCTCCTCTAGCTCCTGAGTATTGGTGTTCCATCGCTTACTTTGAAATGGATGTTCAAGTAGGAGAGACATTTAAGGTTCCGTCAAGCTGCCCTATTGTTACTGTTGATGGATATGTGGACCCTTCTGGAGGAGATCGCTTTTGCTTGGGTCAACTCTCCAATGTCCACAGGACAGAAGCCATTGAGAGGGCAAGGTATTGATTATATAGGTATTTTAAAAGTTGAGTACACTATATTGCCTTTTAGTCAGTTATATTTCTCAGTGTAGATAATGCGTGTTTCACTAGGAAAAAAGAATAAATGTCATCTTGAAAATTCAGAATCAGTAAGCATTCCACTTGTATTGTAGATGTTTGTTATTTAAAATATGAAAAAAATGATTTTTTAAAAAATTTATTTTTTAAATTTATGTAAAGTTGGTATACAATCTTGGTTATATTAGTTTCAGGTGTACAATATAGTGACTCGACATTTTTATACCTTGCAGTGTGACCGCCCCACTAATTCTAGTAATCAATCATGTTAAACATCACAATATTATTAACTAAATTCCCCTTCCTCTTTTCACCCAGCCCCCTACCCCCTCCTTTCTGGTAACCATCCTGTTGGTCTTTGTTTCTAAGAATCTGGTTTTATTTTGTTTTGTTTTTCAATTCCACATATAAGTGAAATCATATGATATTTGTCTTTTTTGTCTGACTTATTTTACTTAGCATAATACCCATGTTGTCAGAAATGGAAAGGTTTCATTCTTTTTTGTTACTGCGTAATATTCCATCGTGCCACATCTTCTTTAAGATAGTTTTGTTTGTAAGTGACATTCCTGTTTTGAATAGTAACAAGACCATGTGTTTTACACATATATTGAAAGGAAATAATATAAAATGAAGACATGGGTCTGCAAGTGTTATTTATAATGTTGGGAAACAATAAAAGGGAAGTGGTTGAGTACATTTGATAAACTTTTATTTTTATGTAGTCATTAAGCTGTAAATGTTTATAATCACATGTAAATGCTTAAGATGAAATATTATAGGAAAACATACACAGTGTTAGGTACTTTGTAATCTCAACTCTAAGAAAATGTGTGTGTGTAAATACATAATCTTGGCTCTATCACTTAGCTGTGTGTCTGGCAAATCACCTGGTCCCTAAGCCAGTGCTGTGTAATAGAAACGTCTGTGATGAAGGGAATGGTTTGTATCTGTGCTGTCCAGTACTGTAGCCACTAGCCATGTGTAACTTTGAGCACTTAAAATGTAGTCATGTGATTAGCTTAATTTTCAAATTATTTTTAATTAAATTATATTAGTCACTTATAGTAAGTAGCTAGTGGCTATCAGTTTGGACAGTGTAGCTATAAGCCTTAGTTTAGTCATTTATAAAATACTAATATTTAGGTCATGGAATTGTGAGAGTTCAGTGAGAATTTATGTTAAATATTTCTGATACATACTAAGCATTATATATATGCCCATCATTTTTATATATGAATAAGATATTTAAAAAGGAAGGAAATATACAAAAAATTAACAATGGTAATCTTTTGGTTGTGGTGTTACATAAAGTCCTTTTTAATTCTCTTTAATTTTTCAATATTGGGTATTCTAATATGTATTTTTTAATACTTATAAAAATAAAATATAATTTCCTTTTTCTCCCTAAGGTTGCACATAGGCAAAGGTGTACAATTGGAATGTAAAGGTGAAGGTGATGTTTGGGTCAGGTGCCTCAGTGACCATGCAGTCTTTGTACAGAGTTACTACTTAGACAGAGAAGCTGGGCGTGCACCTGGAGATGCTGTTCATAAGATCTACCCAAGTGCGTATATAAAGGTTAGTGGAAGTTCTCCGTAAATATAAGAATTGAGATGCAGAAGGGAGGAGAAGAAAAATGTCTTTTTATGTATTAAATCTCAGAAATTATGTTTGTTTTTAAAACACATTTCCTTGGGGGCATTTATTGACATGGCTGGTTATCTCGTTTTGTGATTACATTCATGCCCTATTATTTTAGTAGCAAATTTGTTAAATGTTTTAGACTAACACACAGGCTTTTGAAACCATGTGAGTGAAACTACCAAGCATATTCTTTAGTTGAAAATATGTAAGATTTTGGAATTCCATCTTAGCCAATCTTTAGGATTTTATGAAAGGAAATTCTAATATTAATTGGTTTTTGAATTAAGAACCTGAGAAATGAAAAATTCAACAGTAGGTTTTTTTAAAGTTAGTTACTTTGGAATTAAACCAGTTATTTGCTCTATCATTTTTCAATTTAAGCCTAAGGTATTTTTTAGTAATTATTACATATTCAACTCAATTTACTTTGATAAAAAACAGTTTGAAAGAGAAATATTGTTGTCATTAGATAGCCAAATATATATATATATATATTTAATGTTTTAATTGATTTTAGAGAGAGAGGAAGGGAGAGAGAAAGAAGCATTGATGTGAGAGAGAAACAGAGATCAGCTGCCTTCCGCAGTTACCCTAACAGGAATCGAACCCATGCCCCTCCAGGACACAGGATGACGCTCATCCAGCTGAGCCACGCTGGCCAGGGCTTATTTTTTGTGTTTACTTCCTGTCATGGTTTCTCCCTTTGGAGCAATTCTGCCTTAGCCTGGCACCCGGGGGTCCACGTGTCAGAGCCTACTTGTATATTTAGAAGGGAGAGGAATTGCGTCCCTTGAGGAAGTTGAGTTCCAGTCCCCTGGGTCTGCTCAGGGCCTAAGCCCTGTGCCAGAGGTCTTTCTGATGCTTACCTCTGCCCTGGGCAAGACTTCATGCCTAAGTGCATTTCTGAATTAGCTGTAAGGTGTTTCACCAGCACTTGATTCATGGGCAGATGCCCATTTATAGACCTCAGAGAGCCTGGCTATTGTCTCTCTGCATTTTATTCGAAGAAGCTAAATTTCCGTCCACTGCACCTACTGTTTGAGGTCCTGGGACCCTGAGTACCTGCTGTCCACTGTGGATTTATCCATCATCATTTGGTGGACTATGGGTTGTTTCCACTTTTTGGCTACTAGGTATAATGCTTCTATGAACATTCATATTGGCGTTTTTAGGTAGATGTGTGTTTTTATTTTCTTGGATATATAAGTAGGAGTGGAATTGCAGGATCATAGGTAACTCTATGCTTAACTTTTTGAGGGACTGCAGACTGTTTTTAAAAGTGGCAATGCCGTTTACATTTCCGCCAGCAATATATATATGAGGGTTTCCGTTCTCTATATGCTCAGCAACACTTGTTGGTATCCTTTTTATTTAGCCTTCCTAGTGGATGTGAAGTGGTATCTCATGGTGCTTTTGATTTGCATTTCCCTAATAGCTAATGATGTTGAATATCTCTTCATGTGCTTATTGGTCATTTGTCTGTCTTGTTTGGAGAAATGTCTATTTAGATCGTTTGTCCATTTTTTAGATTAGGTTGTCTTTTTATTATTGAGTTGTAAGAGTTGTTTGTATATTCTGGGTATCAGTCCCTTGTCAGATATATAATTTGAAAATATTTCCTTTTGTTCTTTAGCTTATCTTTCGTTTTTTTGATATGATTTGCAACCCACACCAAAGTTGTTCATTTTGATATCTTTGAGTTTATCTACTCTTTGAATGAGTGTGTTTTTGGTGTCATATCTAAGAAACCATTGACTACTCCAAGTCCTGAAAATGTATTGCTCCTTTGGGTTGTCCTAAGGGTTTATAGTTCTGGCTCTAAATTTAGGCCTATTACACGTTTTTAGTGAATTTTTGTGCATAGTTTAAGAATGTTGATCCAGCTTCATTCTTCTGCATTTGAATATTCAGTTGTTTCAACAACCATTTGTCCAAAACACTGATTCCCTTATCAAATTATCTTGATACCCCTGTTGAAATTAAGTTGACTTTAAATGTAAAGGCTTATTTCTAGGCTATCAATTGTATTTCATTGACCTGTGTATGTATCCTCATGACAGTACTATTCTGCCTTGATTACTGTAGCTTTGCAGCAAGGTTTGAAATTGGGAAGTGTGAATTCTCTAGCTTTGTTCTTTTTCAGGATTGTTTTGGCTATTGCCACCTGCTGGTATATCCACAGGAATTATATGACTGGCTTGGAGGATATCAATTTTTATAAATATATTTTTATTTCAGAGAGGAAGGGAGAGGGAGAGATAGAAACTTCCATGATGAGAGAGTCATTGATCAGCTGCCTCCTTCACTCCCCTGCCCCACACTGGGGATTGAGCGCGGAACCCGGACATGTGCCCTGTCAAACCGTGACCTCCAGGTTCATAGTTGACAACAACTGGGCCACACCAGTCAGGCGAGCTTATCAACTTTTAATAGTTTTTCTGTCTTTTGCATGTAAATGGAGCAGAGAGAGAAGGTGGTCATGCATACCTTACTCCTCCATCCTGACTGGAAGTCTTTGGATTATTTGTCATTTGACATGAATGAACAGAACATGACAGTGTTGAATATATACTGTCTACCAGACAGAAGTTATTTTGCTCTTATGTAGTAAAGTATGCATTTTTTTAAAATGCAGATTTTACAAAATATGGTGACCATGCCGTTTATCACACTCCTCCAAATAACTAGAATGATAAAGAAAAGAAGTTGGCTGTATAACTGACCACGATCATCAATTCAGCCTAAAGAAAACTCATAGCAATTTGTTTTGAAAGGGTGGGGGTGATTTCTTAACTTTATTTTACACAAAGAAGTTGTTTTTCACAGGGAAAATAATGGTGATCAACACTGAATTAGATCAAAGATTCAGAGACATGTAGCAACCACCGCTGTCCTGATGGTGAAGTGTGTCACTTGGCCAGCTTTCCTATATTACAGTGTACATAAAAACTTACATTTTTAAGTTTATGAGAGGTAAATGAAGCTATAAGTTTTCAATTAGTTGTGCAGTGATTTTTGATGTATGGAATCTTTTCTGGTGGACTCATAACATTAAACCTACACTTTTTTTTAAAGGTCTTTGATTTACGGCAGTGTCATCGTCAGATGCAGCAGCAGGCGGCCACTGCACAAGCTGCAGCAGCTGCCCAGGCAGCAGCCGTGGCCGGAAACATCCCTGGCCCGGGATCCGTAGGTGGCATAGCTCCGGCTATCAGTACGTATGCTTTTGGTTTGTGTGGTTTTTTTAAGTGTAATAGCTGGCATTTTATATTGATTCACTTATTTGATTAGTTCCTTTAAACAGTAATAGAAATTAAAGTTTTCATTACTGGGATAATGTTTTTGAATTTACAGAAAACTGTTCTTTTAATATTTGTCCTTTGTCTAGGAACCTATTTTTATTCCTTTTGTGTCAAAAGGGAGTATGGGATAAGGAAGAAAAGGGTTTTTTATTATATTATTGGTCACCTCCCCCTTTTCTGTTGATGCCTTTAATTCCTGTCTCACCAACCAGGGTGGGTTGTTATCACTGACATGCTTGGCTTCATTGTAGAAGGAAAGCATTTTCAATTTCAGAATTAGGCACCTCCTGTTTTTTTTTGTGTGTGTGTGTGTGTATTTTTAACTATGCTAAGCATGGAGAGAAAACTAAGTGAGGGTGGTGTTTTGATAACTTGTAGACTTTTTTTTAATTTTAGGGTAAAATTGAACTGTGTGCCAGGTTTCACACTGATGGGGAATTTTTTACTGCAGAGTTAAACTCCTGACTATAGACTTTTATGATGGAAACACGTGGCACCCATCTTCCACGTCTGAAGGCATAACTAGTGATTCATTCAACCCCTGTTCTTAACCTCTTCAGTGTGGTAAGCAAATCACACTGGCGAAGAAAACTGCAGTGTCCCTGCAGGTTTCTCTACAGTACATGCAGATTCCTCCCACTAGGTTCATGTAATATTGATGAATGCAGATTGACTATATGACCTGTATTTTCTGACTGGAAAATTAGCTGCAGAGTCTCTATTATGACTGATGTTCAGGAGTTTACAATTTAGAGATAGATAAGGCATATTCATTTACAGAATTTGATTTTTTTAAAAATTTAGGCATCTAACCATTAATTTGCCAGTTTTGATGTTATAAACATGCTTTTACTGAAGAATCCAGAGATAGTAAAGTTCTCATTCTCATCTACTGCCCTAATAGAGTGGCTGCATATTCTCTGTTACATTGTGCAATGGAGAGACATCGTCGGGGTCTTCCAAGAAGCTTTAATGGAACCAAGACTCTTAACTGTTTCATTATTAGTCATGTCTTACTCTAAATTGAGCTGTTTAGATAGACAGGAAGTTTGCATGACCCATCCTGTGGACATGGCACTACCCCTTAAAGTCAAGTTGCTTCTTATCCCTTCACCTCCATTCCTAAAGAGAAAAATTGGTGGGGTGTGGGTAGATTGCAGTAATTTACTTTATAATTGGTAGTAGGCACCCAGGTGGAATGCAAATTGTCTTAACCAAAAGTTTTCGGCCCCTGTTGATAAAGTTTAGATTTGTACTTCTTGGCACTTGGACAGAGAATTATATGCTGGGGAGAGTGAATTAAAGAGAGCTGTCACGTCATTAATGTAAGATGTAGGGAGAATGGAAGAGATCAGCCTGTCCCCCTGATGTCTTTCCAATCTTTTCTGTTAGGTTTGTCAGCTGCTGCTGGGATCGGGGTTGATGACCTTCGTCGCTTATGCATCCTCAGGATGAGCTTTGTGAAAGGCTGGGGACCGGATTACCCAAGACAGAGCATCAAGGAGACGCCTTGCTGGATTGAGATTCACTTACACCGGGCCCTTCAGCTCCTTGATGAAGTACTTCACACCATGCCTATTGCCGACCCACAACCTTTAGACTGAAACCTTTACTGTTGGAGCCCTTAACATTCATTGTCAGGATGATGGACTGTAACATACAATCCTGTTTATAATCTGAAGATATATATCACTTTCGTTCTGCTTTATCTTTTCATAAAGGGTTGAACACATGTTTTGCTGCCTTGCTCCTAGCAGACAGAAACTGGATTAACCCCCCCTCCCCCCCGCCCCCATTTAGAACTTTTCAGGCATGGCTCAGAACTTGAAGGTCAGGAAAAACACATTCTTATTAAATTTACTGCACCAGTTATGTATGAAGGAATCATTCCAATCCTGGAAAATTTAGCCCTTTAAAATGTCTTAGACATTTTTCTATGCAGAACATTGGTATATGTGCTATTCTAAAGAGTAAACTCAATATTGCTGATTTTAAAGGCAGAGACGTTCTCAAAGTTAATTCACCTGTTACTTTGTGTGCACGTTGTTATTGTTGAGCAGACTTTACTCCAAAATATTGTGCCATGTGGGTGAGTTAATGTTACCAAGAGCAACTTTACTCTGTGTTTAAAAAATAAGACAGTAATGTATTATAATCTTTAATCCAAAATATATTTTCTGCAAGTTAAACTAGTGAAGATGATTTCAATTCAGATTGTCTTGCGACTTCATTTTCTTTTCACCAAGGCAAAACACTAATCTCTGTGAATACTGAGAATTCCTTAAAATTATCAGACAAAGAAATACCATTTACAAGTTCAGTGGTTATCCCAGTTGGATAACGATTTCTCGAGTAGTATAACTTTTCCCTGTTAAGCAGTAGATGTAGTCTATATTTCCAGGCACAGGGTTGGTTACCAAGAAGCCTAGAAGAGCCATTTCTTTCCTTCATTAATTCATAGGGAAGGGTTTTGTATTTTTAAAAACACTAAAAGCAGTGTCACTCCTCCAGTTCTCCATTCTGCAAAGGTGGCAGTGCTTAAGAGTAAATGATGCGCATTTGGGAAACTGCTAAGTTCTCTGTCAGATCCTGTGCGGACTAATGGAAACATTACAGCTCATAATAGGCAGTTTGGATATTTTTGTACTTGATTTGATGTGACTTCTTTTTCATATACTCTTTAAATCATGTATGCTATGACATTGTTTAAAATTCAGTTTTTGTATCTTGGGGCAAGACTGCAGACTTTTTATACCTTTTGGTTTTTCTAAGCCCTTTGCCATCAATGATCATATCAATTGGCGGTGACTTTGTATAGAGATTTTAAGTAGAAAAGTTGCAAATGTATTGACTGTACCACAGACACAACATGTATGCTTTTTACTTAGCTAGTAGCATAAATAAAACCGAATCTCAACATACAAAGTTGAATTCTAGGTTTGATTTTTAAGTTTTTCCTTTTGCACTTTTGAGTCCAACCTCAGTGGCGAGACACCTTCTAGGAAATGGCAGGCAGCAGCCAGTACTGCAGCTTTGGTTTCCCCTTGCTCTACCGGGACTTCCCCGGGGACATGAGGTAGCAAGCGTAGAGTTGGTATTTTGAAGTTTTATTTTACTGTAGCAAAAGTAGGCCTGGTTGTCTCCAAGATAAATAGGTTGTCTACAGAATACATAGTGTGGCATAAAATCAAGGATTGTCTTTCAGACACTTTTACCATTTGCTTGGAGGGCCTTTCTAAGCATAATAAGATTCTAAAGTGTGTTCCAAGCTTGAGAAACACTTATTATGCATGCTGTTATCCTTATATCGGCCTAGATGAACAAGTCTTCAGCTTCCTTGCTCAGAAGGTGTTCTTAAGACCACCCTAGAAACCAATGGGTTAGCTTATTGCTGTGATTCAAATATAGATTTTGATCTGAGCTACATGGCTTTTGTTTTCAAAGTATTTCTCTACCAACATACTTGTACTCTTGAGTACTAACAACTCCTTTTGTTAAAGACCCCATTACAACCTGTGAAAGTTTGATGATTTAAGTATTATTGCCAGATTTTTAAAAAGGTATCATTGTTTCATAGAAATTATTCACCCCATTTTACTGTGAATGAGTAGGAGTAGTGAGAAGAGTTTTAGAATGGCATATTTAAAAAAATCCAGATTATTTGACTAGAGCCATAAGCATGCTATGATAAAATCTATTGCCTCCTTTTCTATTTTAAGGAAGGTTTTCATGTTTAATGAAACATGAAATCTTGGTAATCATTTGTGGAAAATATTTGCAAGGAAGTTTGTCTTCAGGCCTAGCCACCTGTCTTGGTTGCTTTCTGCTAAGAGCCATACAAGTACATAAAAGTATTTGCAGTTATTAATTGCTTTATATTTGTACCCAGATGCAATCACATGCTTTTGAGAAAACATCTAGTATGTTATGATCAGTTATTCCTGAGAGCTTAGTTGTTAAATGGTATTTCCATTTCTTAAATGTAGTCATCTTTAATGAGTAAGATAAAGGAATCACTAGGTTTACAATTTAGGGGTACAATAGTTTCTGCAGTTCTAAGAATCTGATTATTATAAGGATATGGTTCTGAATGAGTGTTCTCAGCTATTTCATATGTCAAAGACTTTCAAAATGTTAAATTTCAGTGAAGGCTGAGTGAGAGGTGAACCAAGTACGTACTTTTTCATCCAGTGTGAGGCCCGTTCCACATTGGTCAGTGCCTTTCATACTCAAAGGGAATCCTTTATGGTGTTGCCTTTATTTTCCAGGGAGTAGATTCTTTTGTGAGATATAGTCTGTCTCCTTTGTAAAAGTATGCTACGCCTGGTATACAAAGATAATGACAAGAAATCACTGCCATATAACCTTGTTTTTCCAGAAGCATGGCTCCTTTTTATTGACCGACTAAATAGGTCGCCCGTTCCATTCCTCCTGGAAACATTGTAGGTTTACAGGTTGGGTGGTCTGGCTGAAGGACAACCATACTTGAAACATCAGAGCAAACTGAATGCCTAGTAGCTTTTAAAATCCATTTTTTGTGGGGAAGGGTGTGGCGTAAGGGAGGTATTTGTAATAGTAATTTTGAAGGCAAAATATAATGTCCTGTCTTGCAGATGATAAATGTCTTATTTTAAAAGTGTATTGCAGTCATCTTTATTGTGCCCATCTGGAGAAGGGAAGTTGTACATTCTCCCAAGCTGCTCTTTCACTATCTGTGGAGGTTAAAGAATAGAACGTGAAATATTTCTGTTCCTGGTTTGATGGTGACTGGTTGATAGTTGTTACTCATTAGCTATTATGCAAAATCAGGTTAGTTTACATCTGTTTTGAGAGTCTTTTGGAAGAAGCAATTTTATTCTGAGTAGGGCAGAATCCTTTTTGTTCATAGTTTTTATAGTTTGCTCCCTTTATCATTGAGTCACTTACTGGCATTTTATTTAAGGACAGCAAGTTGGGAAAAGGGTAAATTTAGGTCACGGAGGTGAATGAGCATCTGAAAGAAATTGCCTGTAAAGTCAGTTAACAACTCTTTTGTAGATAGGGCTTGACAAAGACTAGCAGATAATAGAATGAAGAAATGCATTCTTTTTCCTTCTAGAGGCAGAACGCATCATCTTGCAGGTAGCTCACTGTAAATAATCGCCCAAATCCTCCTTTGCAAGATTATAGAAATAGGCTAGGAGTATCTTTTGTGCAAGCCTTTCCCTTTTTTTTTTACTTCTGACAGCTAGGTAATTTCTCTTCAGATATGTTAGGAAGAATATAAAAAGTTAGTGGCCTTATTCAGAGCAGCATCCTCGAGCCCAGCCTTGTCCCCAGCACTTGTCCCAGTGTTACTAGGTGGTTTATCTTGTATGGTTGTGAAATGGAATTGTTTGCATAATCCAGACTTGCCTTATTTAAGCAGTAAAACGTTTTTATTTCAGCCATTTCTTTGATGGAGTTATTTAATATGGTCAGAGAACATACTGGATATGTTTCTTTTTGTGCCTAGCTCTCTTCCTCAACTTCACGGGGGCGTAGACAGGGCTGTTTGCCTTTACTAAGTGGTTGCAGACTTGCTGTGGTTTTGAATGTTTCGTTTTACCCCTCCCCCTCTCCCCCATCTTCTCCCTCTCTGACAGTGACACTTGCTGTGCGTTGTTAGTGTACCTCCCCTTAGTACCTCTTCTTCCCTTTCTGATTCATTTTTTTTTTTCCCCCAGCTGCTTGGGCAAGGAAGCCAGATAACCACGCTTATTAACACTTTCTTTGACTACAAGGGCAAACTGGGACAGGACCTGAGAAACTTCCTGTACGCGATTGAAAGGCCTTCAGTGCTTTGGCGTTTGACTGCTTCGAGTGCTTCTTGATTCTTGCTCAGTTTCAGGTTGTTGAGGCAGAGAGAAGTGAGTCATATTCCTATTTTCCCTCTTTGCAAGATTTTTAAAAGGTTCCATTGCTTCCACTTGAATGCTGCTCACATAAAAATTGGGGTTACAGGGTTACGAAATTAGGTATCAATAGCCAGAGGCAATACCCTTGCCTAGAGGACACCAACAAAACAAAACACAACAAAACACAACAAAAACAAAGCTTGGAAAATGAGAGGATCATTTTTGTTTTGTTTTGGTGTCTCCTTTTGAGCCCTATGCTCTGGCCTTCCTCCTCCACAGATATTTTTGACCTATAGGTGCCTTTATGAGATTTGAGGGTTTGATATCCTGCCCCAAGGAGTAGCTAAAGTAATTGCTGATGTTTTCAGGGATTTTACCATCAGACTTGAGTGAATGAATGAACCTTTTTTTTTTTTTTTTTTTTTTAAACTAGGAAGGACTGAGGAGATAAGTCTAGTGAAGACAATCATTTCTCTTACGGATGTGGATAGTTTTCAGTTTAAGATGCTTCCTCGGTAGGTCTCTGAGCCAGTGCTCTTGTTCAGCCTGAGACGAATGACTCCTGGCTCTCCAGTTGTGCTCTGCCACCAATTTGATGTATGACCTTGGGCAAGTCATTTACCTTATTTGGGCCTCAGTTGCCTCATCTGTAAAATGAGGGAGTTGGACTAGATGCTTTCTTCCAGCTCTGAAGTGTCAGTGGCCTTGCCTCCCTTGCAGCAGTGTTAGATTTCTTCCTCCCCTTTGCTCTGCTGTCTGAGGGGCTTTTTTACTTGTTTCTACATTATTTGAATAAGACCAGGCTTGAGATTTTATTACTATTCTCCTATGGACAGAAAGTTACATAATGCGTCCCTAAGACTTAAATTCAACCAAAGGCCTAGCACTACCTTGGGGCTGCCATAAATACTTAAAAAAAATTAGAGAGGGGGAAAAGCCTTCATTTTATTTTCCCATCGTCTCTGTTGAAGGCTTAGTAAGGCTTTTTTTGAGTCATGACATTCTAACTTTTGAGTTGGTATGTGTGTGACAGCATCCCCTTAAGGGCTGTGCTGGTAATTTTTTTGTTTAACTGAAATGGATTGTAAATGCCTAATGATAGTAGAGGTCATTACTTTGGGTCTTTGGTTTTTTTAACTCTTCTATGCTTAGAACAGGGACATGCCTTTGAACTGCATCAATTAAAATGGTTTGTACAACTCAATGAAACATAGTGGATGATTATTCACTTTATTCTTGGCTCTTTTTAGTCCATTTTGATTAGAAGACTTTTGGCTGGAGCATTTCTTTCAGAGTTCTCTTCCAGCCCATCGTGGATGAGTGTAACTAATGAACTGGGCTTTTACAAGGACCTGAGAGCCTTCATTAGGGCTGGGTCAAGGGTGGGGGTTGGGGAGTCCTGGTAGAGGCCAGCTCTGGTAGCTGGGCAGGAAGGGATGGAACCAGCTGCTGTTGCTATGGCTGCTAGTCACTGATAGAAGGACTCATGGGTTTGAATTGGTTAAAAGGCTAAACATGGAGTCGGCAGACTTCCTCCAGGTGTTGGGTTCTGGCCAGTGCCTCAGACATGTGATTTAAGGGAAAAGTGTGAATGCTTGTTGATGAAAACTTGGTGGGCTGCAGAACCATTTGGAGGAAGCAGCTGGGGGTTGGAACAGATTTGGTCGTGGCCTTCCCAGCTCTGCCTCCTCCCCTGAACTCAGAGGAGAGCAGCTACGCTAAAGCTCAGAGAGGAGCCACAATGAGCTTCTGCTTTGAGGAAACCGGCCAGCTAAAGTGCCAGGCGTTCTCTGTGGCTTTCTGTATACTTTTTCCCTGGGTGAAGTCTGTGGCTAACAAATAGTTGAACCTTTCCTGAGAACTCTGTAACAAAGTATGTTTTTGATTAAAAGAGAAAGCCAATTAAATCATTATGTGCTCATTCTTTTTCTTAAGCTTGTGGATGTCTTGGATTTGGAAAGAGTGCCTCATCACTGAGAATTCTCGAATTTGAGGGCAATATTTCCTTCATTGCTCTCTGACCACTGAAATGGGAAATACGGCATTTCAAACTATGACCATGGGGAACAATCCCCATTCTTTTCTCATTTCTAAAAGGAGAGTGGAGTCCTGGTGGTTGGAGGAGATGTGGGTGCCAAGGCTTGAATGAAAGGTTTCTTACCTCATGCCTCCCTAATCCCATTCCTGTTTCTTAGCTCCTTTTTTCTGGGTTTACCTTCATTTTTCTAAATAGCATAATCATGGTGGCATTTCTTGATTTTGGGGGGAAAAGAAGTATAGAGCCATTGACTTGCTACTCTAAAAAAATGAGGATTTAGCTATCTCACATCATCACTACCCCATCAATTATTCACCACTGGGATTAAATTATAACTGTTGATTCACTATTTAAGCTGAGCCACTTGGTGTACTTTCTTTTGTTTAACATCTTTTTATGTTTTTTGCTTTTCTCCTGAAATTCATTGCCTTATATTTTAACTAGAGGCCCGGTGCACAAAAATTTGTGCACTCGGCGGGGAGGGGAGGTCCCTCAGCCCGGCCTGTGCCCTCTCGCAGTCTGGGATCCCTCAGGGGACGACCACCTGCTGGCTTAGGCCCGCTACCTGGGGGATTGGGCCTAAGATGGCAATCAGACATCCCTCTGGCAGCCCGGTAGCCCTTGGGGGATGCCCACTTGCCAGCAGGGAGCAGACCTAAGCTGCAGTCGGACATCCTTAGCGCTGCTGAGGAGGCAGGAGAGGCTCCCACCACCACCACTGTACTGGCAGCCATCAGCCTGGCTTGTGGCTGAGCAGAGCTCCCCGCTGTGAGAGCGACTGACCACCAGAGGGCAACTCCTGCATTGAGAGTCTGCCCCCTGGTGGTCAGTGTGTGTCATAGTGACCAGTCATTCCCAGTCTTTCTGCTGTTAGGGTCACTTTTCATATTACCCTTTTACTATATAGGATAGAGGCCTGGTGCACGGGTGGGGGCTGGCTGGTTTGCCCTGAAGGGTGTCCCAGATCAGGGTGGGGGTCCTGCTTGGATGCCTGGCCAGCCTGGATGAGGGGTTGATGGCTGTTTGCAGCTGATCACACCCCCTTCAGGGTGGGCATCCCCACTGGGGTGCCTGGCCAGCCTGGATGAGGGGATGATGGCTGTTTGCAGCTGGTCATACCCCCTTCAGGGTGGGGGTCCCCACTGGGGTGCCTGGCCAGTCTGGGTGAGGGGCTGAGGACCATTTTCAGTCTGGCGGGTGACTGAAGCTCCCAACCTCTCCTTTTTTTCTTTTTATTCTGGGATTTATTTACCTTCTATGGCCATCACTGGAGCTGAGAGCCGGCTTTAGCTCTGAGGCGCGGCTCCAGCTCTGAGACCTCAGCTGCTGAAAGCAGGTATCTGGGTTTGTTTGGGTTCTATAATTGTAACACTGTTGCGGTCCTGCTTGCTCCAGCTCTGACGGCTGAAAGCAGGTTTCTGGGGATTGTTTAGCTTCTATAATTGCAACATAGTTGCTTAGAGGGCAAGCTCAGAGGCCGGCAGCGGCAGGCGGGGAACCTTGGCTTCCTCCATCACTGGAGCAAGCAAGCCTCCTGTTCACTTCAGCTGCCTGGCTGCTGGCCGCCATCTTGGTTGGCAGTTAGTTTGCATATTGCCCTGATTAGCCAATGGGAAGGGTAGCGAAGTTACGGTTAATTACCATGTTTCTCTATTAGATAGGATTTGCTCATTTTTCTTTTTTAAATTTTTTAAAAATATTTTTTTTATTGATTTCAAAGAGGAAGGGGGAGGGAGAGAGCAACAGAAACATCAGTGATGAGAAAGAATTATTGATTGGTTACCTCCTGCACACCCCCCACTGGGGATCCAGCCCACAACCCGGGCATGTGCCCGTGACCAGAATCGAACCTGGGACCCTGCAGTCCACAGGCGAACGCTCTATCCACTGAGCCAAACCGGGTAGGGCTAATTTGCTCATTTTTCTATGTAGCTCTCATTTTAGCCCAGCTTTGCCACAGAACGCTGACATTCCTGTCATCGTGGGCATATCAACTAGCCTTTCAGCTCCACTCTGTCACGACCCTCCTGGAGGTGGCCTCTGCCTCGCTGCTTCTGTGACAGGCTCACCTCAGAGTTGTCAAACACGGACGTCTCTTCACCGTGAATGACAGGATTCTTGGGACCAGAAGGTGAAGGGGGTGGAGAGGGATACGACACCTTAGTGAGTTGCCAGTAACAACCTAGAGAAGTGAGCCAGGCAAAGGCATTCTTCAAAGAGAAACGTAGCACGTGGAACAGGATTTGAAGTAGGTCAGGTGGCCACGCCTCTCCGCGGGCAGCCAGCTGATGGGCCTCGGACTCAGGGCTTTGAGTAGGGACAGTGACAGCTGGCATCATCGGCTGAAATCCGAGTAGCCTGGTGGGCCTCTAATGTAGCCAGCACTCGGCCCGGCAGTAGGAGCCATGGGAGCACCACTGCACCAGGGTGTCCAGCTCTCCTGTGCTACCCAAGATTCCTTATCATTTTGTAAATATCCCCATTTGCTAGAGTTCTTGGCAGTCAAACTTAAAGTAAAGAGAACCATGTAATATTTGATAAACAAAAATGAACGAACCTAATCTATACGCCGTGGAGAGTAATAAGGACAAACACACACTCACTCCCCAGTCTTCAGAACTAGAACACGGGGAAGGGTGCTGTGAAGACAATCTCAGGTGACCTCCTAGCTAGGCTGGCAGCTGACAGCACCTGGAGGCGGCCTCGGACCTGGGGTTTCTCCTCGTGGCTCCTTCCGCAGCTTCTACCGCTGCTTTAAGCGTCCGTTTCTGTGTCTGTGAAACACTGGCGGCACACGGAGCGTCTCAGGGCTGATGTGCGGATACACTGAGGCAGGTGTATGTGAAGGGGACGACACTGTGCCTGGTGTATAGGAAGGGGCTAATGAAGGTTAGCTGTCCTCACCCGCATCACCCTCAGGTCCTTAACGGGAACCCGGGGTTTGGGGCTGCCTGACCTTTGACATGCACGGGCCTGGCTGTCCATCCAGCCCAGGGAAGGGGCTGTTGTTGCGTCCTCATGGGGGCGCTGGTGACCTCCGCCCCTCACCCCTGCACTCTCCCCCGCACCCCAGCCCCAGCGCGGCTGTGCGGGGAGCCTGTGGCCAGTCTCGGCCTGGCTGCCAGGAGCTTGGGCAGCAGCGGCGGGAGCTTAGGTGCAGGGCGAGGAAGCCCTTTGCCTGGCGGCTCGCCTTCCCCAGGGCCTCTGACTCCGCAGACCTGCCCGCGGGAGCCGGGAAGGGGCTGGCGGCGGGGTGTTTGCGGGGCCACAGCAGGCACAGGGCACAGGCCGCTGCGGGGAGGGAGGCAAAGGCGGGCAGTCGGGGCATTCAGCTGGCCGGGGCGGGGCGGGGCGGGGCGGGTGTGTCCCCAGGAGGAGCCGGGGCGCGGCGCTGGGCGAGCTGGGAGGGGACAGGTGTCAGCAGGCCCAGCCGAGGGCGGGGCGCGGCCGGTGGCGGGGAGGAGTCCGGGGAGGGAGGGAGGGGGCGGCCAGGGAACCGGGAGAGAAGCGGGAGGCGCGGGTGCGGGCGCTCCGCTTCCTGCGATGACCACCAGGGGTCGCCATCGTCGCGCGAAGGCGGCGGGCGTGTCTGCCCCTCGAGGCTCCTCCTTCCGCCGCCCCTGCCGCAGCTCCTGCGTGAGGTCGTCCTGGGAAGGGGGTACAGGGGGGCCCACGGGGTCCCCGCCTCCTGGAGCCGCTCGCCCTGTACCAAAGCCCGATGGCGGAGGTCTGCGCAGAGAGTGCTGGCCGCCGCCACAGACCCGTGGGCTGGCCGCCCGCTGCCACCTGAGGCCGGAGCCAGACTAACACCCCTGCTCCTGAAAACCCAGAGTTTGACACGTTAAGGATCTTTAATTCCTTGTTGCAAGGACTCCTGGGAGGTAGCTATGACAACGGTCATTTTAGCCCACAAGAGCCTGGGTCTTGCGGTGGCGCTAAGCCGGGCCCGCGCTTGCCCAGAATGAGGAAGGTGCCCCCTCCTGAGCGCTGGCTCCCGGGAGGTCTGCAGGCTCCGGAGCCCCTTCCCCGCTTGGGGCCCAAGTGGGCTCGGAGGCGCCAGGAGCCTCCCGGATGCCAGCGGCGTGGCTCTCAGAGCATCCGAGCGAAGGCGTTACCCCCACCGCCACCCCAGCCTCGGCTCCCCTGGGAGCCCAGCTTTACTGACCGGTGGGGACTCCCTCGCAGCAGGGCGAGCTCCAGGCAAAGAGGGCGCTCCAGAGCCAGGCCCGGGAGGCAGGAGGAGCACAACCAACATTTAGGGAGCGCCTGCTGTGGGACAGGCACTGTCCTAGGCATGTTACCTCCAGTTACTCATTAATCCTCTCAAAAGCTTTAAAGGGGAGGTCATCACTGACTTAAGACAGGAAAGCGAGGCGCAGAGATCGAAGTCTCCCTGGGACTCAGGTGCCTGAACATTCAAGTTAGCAAGGGAAGTGTCTCATGGGAAGGCGCATAAAGGCTCGGGGGAAATTGGCGGCGCCACCACCCCAATCCCTCACCAGGCTACCCATAAATTGCTTCACCAAAATAGCAGGAAATTTCGTGGTGAATAAGTGGCCACGTGTAGGGGTGACACCAGGAGCATTTATTTTTTTGGATACGCTGCAATTGGACCAGAGCGTTAGAAAAATTGCTGTAGAAACTAAAGGACGTGGCTTCTGGGAGGTGAAGTTTTCTCTTACTGGTGATCAAGGCTGGGAAAGAGCACGCTTACAGCGCCCCCTGGTGGGGAGGGAGGGCGCTGCCATCGCCCTGGAGGGAAGGAGTCCCTGGAAGTGGGAAGATCTGAAGTAGATGCCGGGAAGAAAAATAACTCGCTGTGTCTGTCTTAGAAGATAGATTCAGGAATCTCTGGCTGATTGGAATTTAGAAACAGATTAAATTATGCCGAAATGAGTAAATAGCTAAGTAGACTTCTCAGTTCATAGTTTGAATATAACTTTTTAACTATAGAAGTAATAAAACAGAGAAGTTTAGACGTAACATACCGAAGGCTTCTTAACATAACCATAGGATTTTCATTTGTTTTTTCTTTCCTCCATAACTGTCTTTCTTATCGTAAAAAGATGCAAAGTATATCATTTCAACTCACCCCCTTAATTTTCACCCTAATTTAAAAAAATGTTTTATTAAAAGGATTTCAAACATACAACAAATACTGGAATAATATGGGAGATCCCTCCCTCATTGTACTCATCCCTCAGTTTTAGCTATTAACAACTTCATTCATACCCCCCCCCTACTTCTCATTCATACCTCACCTTTAATTTGGAAGGAAATCCTATATAGTCATTGTATATGTAGGTACTTTAGCATATATTTCCAATGAAGATTTTGTAAAAGTATAACTATAGTAACCATAATAAATAATTTAAAGGATAACATAGTTTCTCAAATAGATCCGTATAATTTCTTAAAAAGTCTTCTGTTATTTGTTATTTATGTTGGTTCCATTTTTTCTTCTGGCCGTTAAAACATTGAGGGTAAGATCTTGATGCTTATAACTCTTCAGTTTAATAGATTTGAAGAATTTCTGGATCAGAAGGCCAAATTGATTTACACGTTAGAGTATGAAAAACACTTTTACTATGCTCACCAGGAGTAAATGTGAGAGTTTAATAAACTTTGTGCTGACTTAGGATACAAAGAATGTTTATTTTGATTTGGAGGAAAAGTCTGATTTAAAGAAATTTTAGAGACATTTTTAAGCATATATATTAATGAGAGGCCCAGTGCATGAAATTTGTGCATAGGGCGAGGGGTGTGTGGGGGGGACCACTCAGCCCAGCCTGCACCCTCTCCAATTGGGGACCCCTCGGACATCCCTCTTGAATCCGGGACCACTGGTTCTTAACCACTTACCTGCCTGCCTGATTGCCCCTAACTGCCCTCCCCTGCTGGCCTGATCGCCCCTAACTGCCCTCTCTGCTGGCCTGATTGTCCCTAACTGCCCTCCTCACTGGCCTGATTGCCCCTAACTGGACTCTCCCGCCGGCCTGATCACCCCTAACTGTCCTCCCCTGCTGGCCTATTGCCCCTAACTGCTTTCCCCTGCTGGCCTATTCACCCCTAACTGCCTCTGCCTCGGTCCCTGCCACCGTGGCTTTGTCTGAAAGGAAGGCAGGATGACCGAAAGATGTCTGGTCGACCCGTTCTAATAAGCATATTACCCTTTTATTAGTATAGATTAGTTAAATTATTCTCTGTAGTGAATTTTCTATATGTATTTGCATATTTGTTGTTTTAAACATTTTTGTGGCTCAAAAGTCTTGCCTTTATATAAACACTAGAGGCCTGGTGCACAAAATTTGTGCACTCAGGGGTTCCCTCAGCCCTGCCTTCATCCTCTTGCAGTCCAGGAGCCCTTGGGGGATATCTGACTGATGGCTTAGGCCCATTCCCTGCAGGGAGCAGGCCTAAGCCAGCAGTTGGACATCCTTAAGCACAGAGGCAGGAGAGATTCCTGCCACCACCACTGCGCTCTCCAGCCATGATCCCGGCTTCTGGCTGAGGGGTGCTTCCCCTGTGGGGAAGCTCACTCACCATTGGGTGTCTGCCCCCTGGTGGTCAGTGTGCATCATAGTGACCATTCATTCCACTGCTCAGTCAATTTGCATATTAGCCTTTTATTATAAAGGATTTTTATTGAGTAATGTAATAAATAGAAAGGTACCTAAAACATGGATACATACAATCTAATGAATAACATTAGAGCCAATACCTGTAGAACCACTAACCAGATTGAAAACTAAAACACTGTAGCACCCCCAGAAACCTTCCTACCTCAGGCACTTTGTCTAAACTGTTCCTACCCTCCCCCCTGTGGTAACCACTATCCTGCCATATATATATTGCTCTTTAAAAGTGATGACTACATCTCTACAGTCTAGTTTAGTAGTTTGGTTTTATTTGTATTTGAAATTATAGAATTAGTATCAGAATCTTAATTTTGTTTTTGAATAAATATATTGTGCTCAGAAGGGAATACCTAGAATCTTAAGGATGAGAGTTTTTGCTGGTTTCGAGGCAGCATCCTTGAGAGTTAATAGTGACCTCTGGCAACTTGGGGGTCATGGGATGGGGTGTGGTGTCAGTCTTCAAAAGGCTTAGTGGAAGGTGATCTACAGGAATGAGGGTAATCAGGGCTCTGAAGAAAGACCTACCCTAGATGGAACAGTGTGTGGGGTTGGGAGTGGTGGCATTTAGCTAGTTCTGTGAACTCAGTTTGATATCCTGCAATCACTTTTGTCCTCATGATAACTTTACTTCATTCTTCTCAGGCTAGAACCGATGTTGAGGCCTAAGAGCTTCTGGTGGTGAGGGAACAGCATTAACTAGTTCTGAGCCATCCATCTGTAGTTCTGCACTGGCAGGAAGGCCTCTCTCTGTCTTTGAGAGTAATAGGAAGGGACTCAATGGTGAGGATGATCCTGAAAGGTCTCTTGTCCAAGTGGTTGCAGGAGGGGACCAGCTCTGCCCACACACCTTTAATGGAGTCAGCTGGTCGGAACCCAGAGAAGGCTGTGAACACTAATGGGCCCTAGAGCAGTTTTACCTCACAACCTTTATTTTCCTCTTGAACTGTTAAAAGAATATTCTAACTGATCTCCCTATTTTTTTTTTTTTTTTGGTAAGAGGACATTTATTGGGCAAATTACAGGCGTAGAAGTAATATCTAGAAGAAATGGGCTTAGGCAACAAGTTCAGAGGTGAAGGAAGGGCCCTTGGAGGTTGGGAGTGAGGAAGCTGATGGTAATGTACCTGGGTGGGGAGGGAGAGAGGGAAGGGAGAGGCACAGGTGTGCTCTAGGGAGGGAGAGCGCACTGGGTCCTCCATCTTAAGCGTTTGAAGGCAGAGATTTTTGGGGACGTCCCAGGGAAAGATCTTAGTAGGATACACGCAGTTCTTCAGGTGTATCCTTTCAGGGTTGTGGTCTCCAATGATTGATAGGCAGGCACCAGGGCAGGGGGTCAGTATTCAGTGCAGCTGGTCCTGCTGTCAGCGTTGGCTGTTTTTGTCCTCATCTGGGCCTGGAGCTGAAATACAAGGAGTGATGGCGTCTTCCCGGGCCAGGTCAACCCGGGTCAGGTCGACCCTGCATGTGCCTTGGAATCTGCCAGCAGGCAAGTCACGTGGCACCAAATATGCTGTAGGCGGTGGGAACAGCACCAGGTGTCTGACCGGTGGGGTCAGACCAAACCTGGGTTCAGCAACCTGGGTACTTGGGTTCTGGCTGGGGTGGGGGTGAGGCAGGGAGAGAGGGTCGGGAAAGGCCTGGGCTGCACCAAGCGGGGAGAGCACCTGATCTCCCTATTGAGAAGGCTTCCCTCATATTGCCTTCTCCTCACCATGTAATATCTACTCCACTCAGCATTTCTTTTCTTTTTTCTTTTTAAGCCTCATGCAAGGATATGTTTATTGATGGTAGGAGAGAGAGAGAGAGAGAGAGAGAGAGAGAGAGAGAGAGAGAGAGAAAGAAACATCAATGTGAGAGAAAAATTTAGATCAGTTGCCTTCTGTACACACCTAGAGAGACTAAGGATTGAACCCAAAACCTGGGCATGTGCCCTGACCCCCGGACCTCTCAGTGTACAGGACGACACGCCAACTGAGCCACACCGGTGAGAGGACTTTTATGTGTCATAAAAGATTCTCACAGGGCATCCCATTCAGATCTAAGTACTATAAAGAATAATTCATAATGAATCTCTTAGGTGCTTTATCCAAATTTCTAACTTCTAAAAAGGTTAACCAAATTTAAAAATATTTTCTTTCCCTAACCGGTTTGGCTCAGTGGATAGAGCGTCGGCCTGCGGACTCAAGGGTCCCAGGTTCGATTCCGGTCAAGGGCATGTACCTTGGTTGCGGGCACATCCCCAGTGGGGGGTGTGCAGGAGGCAGCTGATCGATGTTTCTCTTTCATCGATGTTTCTAACTCTCTATCCCTCTCCCTTCCTCTCTGTAAAAAGTCAATAAAATATATTTTTTAAAAAAATTTTCTTGAAAGACTTGATTTCAGAAATTAGAGATAATGCCTTGGAGATGTAGATTTTCCATTATAATTGAACAGCATTTGTTTGACAAAACTGTGCTTTATGTTTCCCCATTACAAAGCATATTTAGCTAAGTTCTTATATTGTAAAAAAAAGTTTCATGTTGTTAACTCAGCCTTTTACAACCTTTTCTCTGGCCAGTGATGAGCACCCAACTTCACTACTTTGGGAACAAGGGTCCGCACAGTAGGCAGAGAACAGCCCCACTGCCTTTGAAAGGTGTTGGGGCATTAAGAAAGTGCTCTCTGACTGAGTGACTTCAGCCCGTGGTGATGGTAACTTGGTGAAGCTGTAGGCCAGTGACTTACATGACGCTTGATTCTTGGAGCAAAAGAGCAAAGAGAGCCCTAACCGGTTTGGCTCAGTGGATAGAGCGTCGGCCTGGGGACTGGGGGGCCCCAGGTTCGATTCCAGTCAAGAGCATATACCTTGGTTGCGGGCACATCCCCAGTAGGGGGTGTGCAGGAGGCAGCTGATCGATGTTTCTCTCTCATCGATGTTTCTAATTCTCTATCGCTCTCCCTTCCTCTCTGTAAAAAAATCAATTAAGGAAAAGCAAAAAAAAGCAAAGAGAGATCTAGAAATGACTAATGAACTTAATGAATTCTTAGGACCTGCTCCTGTTTTAAAAGTAAGAATGTTCCCTCTCATCTGGTTAGCAAATTTGGAGGGGGATAGAAAAGCTCTCACATGGTGTGCGGTATCCCAGCACTGCCAAGTTCCCTGGAACCCATTTAGATGACCTCTGGCCCTCTCTGTCCTCACAGGCACGAACCACCTTCCTCCTGCTTTCTTAGGCCTCATGCCCTCTTCACGATGGATGGTCATTTTTCATTCCTGGTTTGTGGTACATCTCTTCTTCCTAGCCGAGCGGGCCAGCTTTTCCGAGTGTAGCTTCATGTAACCATCCTTGTTGTGTGGTGTGTGAAATAATAGGGAAACAAACAAAAAACCCTTGGTGACTGGAAAATAATAAAATACGTTTAAGTGCAAGTACAGATATTGCAGTTCATGATAACAGTATGCTTTTTTATTTAAACAAGAAGATTTTACAACTCCTTTTCCCCACCCTGAACTGACTCTCATGAAAAGCGTTGCTCACGATGGAGCTTTCCTTCTGGATAGTGTTCTTCAGTGTGAACTAGGAAAGGCATGTATTTGCACCTCGTTTTGTTAATCATCGTTGTAAACATTCCTGACTTCAGGGCATTGTTTGTAACGAAATTTACTTTTTGGACTCGTTGTGTAAAGACCTCTTTTCAGGGCTGTTACTGGCTTTAGCTGCCAGAGCATGGGTGCTTGGTCTGTTGGCTTTGAGAACCTCTAGTTTAGCTTCACGCAGCATCCCTGCCAGGTGTCTGCTGAAGCTTCTGGTTCAGAGCAGAATGTGATGTCTTTACTGAAGACTTTTACTCTAAGGAATAACTTCATAAATATTTCAAAATGGGATTTTTAATAAGGCCCTTTATGTCACTAGTTTTCACGTTGTAATGATAATACAAAATTTAAAGGAATGTTTGTATTCATGATTAGTTGATTTGATCTGTTTGGAAAAACATTTGAAATTTTGATTTTTTGTATCTTCATGGTCTGTTTTATTAATTCTTCATTGGAAAGTATTTTCTTTCTTGACAACATTTTAAAAATCACTTAGATACATAGAATACAAGGTTTTTAAAAAATGTATTTTAAGCCTCAGTTATACTTCATTTTAAGATTTTTTTGAAAGGGGGTTAAAAAGATCTATTTTTCTATCTTTTCAGATTGCTAAAGGTTTTATTGCTTCTAGTTCTAGTCCAGTTGTCGGCAAACTGTGGCTCAGCAAACCACAGCTCACGAGCCACATGCGGCTCTTTGGCCCCTGTGGCTCTTCCACAAAATACCGACTTCTGCGCATGGGCCATGAAGTTTCAATTGCACTGTACGGGCGCATCCACACGTGGTATTTTGTGGAAGAGCCACACTCAAGGGGCCTAAGAGTCACATGTGGCTCGCGAGCCACGGTTTGCCGACCACGGTTCTAGTCCAATCAGAGTTCATAAAGAGCACATTGATGTGCATATAAGTAATTGGTTAATCAGCAGAAAACTTTACAAACCCAACCAAGTAGTGCCTCCTTTTTCCTCTAATCATTCACAATTATTTTAAATCATTTGTTGTTGTTCAAATGAATACACTAAATCCATCTTCAGCGTTAAAATCGTAGTAGTTAACATGACTTGACTTCACCAAGAGATACAACAAATGACCTTTCAGCCAAGAGACAATTGAGAATTCCCGCTCATGGCAGCTGTCTAGTTAGAGTGTAATTAACCTTGACTCTGGTCTGAATGAATGGCTCACTAGCTTGGGTCCTTACACTCAATTAGGGAACTAGAAAAATATGCTATGGATTGATGTTTTTGATAATATTCCCTGGAATATGTCTTTAAGTCAGTGTGTTTAGACAAAGAAAAGTTTAGTCTGCTTTAGCGGTTAGATCATTGTCCTGATTCGCCAGGATTGCAGGCTCGATCCCCTGTCAGGGCACATGCAAGAATCAACCAATGAATGCATAAATATAAGAGGAGCAACAAATTAGTCTCTCTCTCTCAAAATCAATTTTAAAAATGAAAGAAATATGTGCAGTGAAATGAAATACCATGGTAAAATAATTTATTTTCTGTCCTGATTACTTTTGTCCTTTGAATTCTCAGTTGACTGAGTGTTTTGAGGTAAGAACCGAATTCCAGATTTTAAAAACGACTAGAGTTTCAAGAATGCTAGGCACTGAGCTGAAAAATAGAAGACAGGAAAAGCCTAGATATTTAAAGCATCGTCATTTTACCAAATTCTTTTGGGTGCTTTTCAGATTCCTCTTCTGTCCCTTCAGCCTTTATTTTAGGAAAAGCTTTGCCTTATGGAGTGACGTTTGCTCCCATTTGTCTCCTCTAGCTCCTGAGTATTGGTGTTCCATCGCTTACTTTGAAATGGATGTTCAAGTAGGAGAGACATTTAAGGTTCCGTCAAGCTGCCCTATTGTTACTGTTGATGGATATGTGGACCCTTCTGGAGGAGATCGCTTTTGCTTGGGTCAACTCTCCAATGTCCACAGGACAGAAGCCATTGAGAGGGCAAGGTATTGATTATATAGGTATTTTAAAAGTTGAGTACACTACATTGCCTTTTAGTCAATTATATTTCTCAGTGTAGATAATGTGTGTTTCACTAGGAAAAAAGAATAAATGTCATCTTGAAAATTCAGAATCAGTAAGCATTCCACTTGTATTGTAGATGTTTGTTATTTAAAATATGAAAAAAATGATTTTTTTAAAAATTTATTTTTTAAATTTATGTAAAGTTGGTATACAATCTTGGTTATATTAGTTTCAAGTGTACAGTATAGTGACTCGACATTTTTATACCTTACAGTGTGACCGCCCCACTAATTCTAGTAATCAATCATGTTAAACATCACAATATTATTAACTAAACTAGAGGCCCACTGCATGAATTCGTGCATGGGTGGGGTCCTGCAGCCTGGCTGGCGATCGAGGCCTATCAGGGTGCTGGCCGGCTGTGGGGAGGGATCCCGGGAGGTTGGCCGGCAGGGGGGGAAGGGCTGCGGGAGGTTGGCTGTGGGAGCACACTGACCACAAGGGGGCAGCTCCTGCTTTGAGTGTGCATTATAGCAACTGGTCAACCTGTCATTCCAGTTGTTCGGTTGTAACGGTCACTTAGGCCTTTTATATAGAGACTAGAGGCCTGGTGCACAAATTCGTGCACCAGTGGGGTTCCTCGGCCTGGTCTGTGGGATTGGGCCGAAACCGGCTCTCCAACATCACCTGAGGGTCCTGGATTGCGAGAGGGTGCAAGCCAGGCTGAGGGACCCCACTGATGCATGATCAGGGCCGGGGAGGGATGCGGGAGGTTGACCAGCTGGGGAGGGACTGTGGAAGGGCTCCAGTGTGTGTCCGGCCCATCTTGCTCAGTCCCAATCGGCTGGACCCCAGCAGCAAGCTAACCTGCCAGTCAGAGCATCTGCCTCCTTGTGGTCAGTGCATGTCATAGCATGCAGTTGAGTGGCCTTAGCATATCATTAGCACGTTACACTTTGATTGGTTGAACAGACAACCAGACGACTGGACACTTAACATATTAGGCTTTTATTGTATAGTATTCCCCTTTCTCTTTTCACCCATCCCCCCACCACCTCCTTTCTGGTAACTATTCTGTTGGTCTGTTTCTATGAGCCTGTTTTTATTTTGTTTTGTTTTTTGATTCCTCATATAAATGAAACCATACGATATTTGTCTTTCTCTGCCTCACTCATTTTACTTAGCATAATACCCATGTTGTCGAAATGACAAGGTTTTATTCTTTTTGTTGCTGCTTAATATTTCATTGTGCCACAACATCTTTAAGATTCTTTTGTTGGTAAGTGAGGTTCCTGTTTTGAATAGTAATAAGACCTTTTGGAATCCAATTTAAAAACTAATTTTCGTATCCTCCAATCATGTATTCTACACACCTATTGAAAGGAAATAATTTAAAATGAAGACATGGGTCTGCAAGTGTTATTTATAATGTTGGGGAACAATGAAAGGGAAGTGGTTGAGTACATTTTGATAAACTTTTATTTTTATGTAGTCATTAAAATGTTAATAAAATGTTTATATAATCACATGTAAATGCTTAAGATGAAATATTATAGGAAAACATACACAGTGTTAGGTACTTTGTAATCTCAACTCTAAGAAAATGTGTGTGTGTAAATACATAATCTTGGCTCTATCACTTAGCTGTGTGTCTTTGGTAAATCACCTGGTCCCTAAGCCAGTGCTGTGTAATAGAAACGTCTGTGATGAAGGGAATGGTTTGTATCTGTGCTGTCCAGTGCTGTAGCCACTAGCCATGTGTAACTTTGAGCACTTAAAATGTAGTCATGTGATTAGCTTAATTTTCAAATTATTTTAAATAGCCACTTGTAGCTAGTGGCTATCAGTTTGGACAGTGTAGCTATAAGCCTTAGTTTAATCATTTATAAAGTGGGAATAATAATAGTTAGCTCATTGAATTGAGGGTTCAGTGAGAATTTATGTTAAATGTTTCTGACACATAGTAACTAAGCACTATATTATGTATACTAGTGGCCTGGTGCATGGATTCATGCACATTGAAAGAAATTAATTAGAAGGTGGCTGGTGGGGTGGGACTGGGTGAGACAGCTAGACACGCCCTGGAGCCAACTTTCTGCGGTCCTTCCCTGGCCGGCCGCACCTGGGGCAGTGCTCAACTCAAAGGGTGTCTGCGGTCACCACAGCTCAGCAGTAAACCAGATTCGGGGCCGACAGTGCCCCAGCAACAACATAACCCACGGCCAAAGGTGGAATTGCGTGGCCCTGTGAGGAATTGGGCTCCCTCCTCTCTGGTTCCAGGGTGCATCACCCAAAAACCACCACTGCCAAGTCACCGCAGCTCGGCAGCTCTTGCGTTGAGCATCTGGCCCCTGGTGGTCAGTGTATGTCATACCAACTAGCCGGTCAGCTAGTCGGATGATTGCTTAGCCTTTTATATATATACATAGATGCCCATCATTATTATATATGAACTAAAGGCCCAGTGCATGAATTCGTGCACCAGTGGGGTCCCTCGGCCTGGTAGGTGATTGGGGCCGACTGGGGCCATCTCTCCCAGTCCTGATTGGGGCTGGTGGGGGTCTGCCGGTCAGGGAGGGACCGCGGGAAGTTGGCTGGCCGAGGAAGGACCGCGGGAGGGCTCCAGGGCATGTCCGGCCCATCTCACCCAGTCCCAATAGGCCGGACTCCAGCAGCAAGCTAACCTACTGGTCAGAATGTCTATCCCCTGGTGGTCAGTGCACATCGTAGCAACTGGTGGAACGGTTGAATGAACGGTCGGACACTTAGCATATTGCGCTTTTATTATATAGTATGAGATATTTTAAAAAGAAGGAAATATACAAAATATACAATGGCAATCTTTTGGTTATGGAGTTATATGAAGTTATTTATTCTTTTTACATTTTTTAATATTGAGTATGGTATGTCATCTGAACTAATACATATTTTTTAATACTTATCAAAATAAAATGTAATTCCCTTTTTCTTCCTAAGGTTGTGCATAGGCAAAGGTGTGCAGTTGGAATGTAAAGGTGAAGGTGATGTCTGGGTCAGGTGCCTCAGTGACCAGGCAGTCTTTGTACAGAGTTACTACTTGGACAGAAAAACTGGGCATATGCGCGGAATAGGTGTTCATAAGATCTGCCCCAAAATGTATGTTAAGGTTAGTGGATGTTCTCCTATCTCAGACTTGGAAGGCTCTATTTGTTTAGAGAATTGAGATGGAGGGGGGAGGAGAAGAAAAATGTCCTTTCATGTATTAAATCCCAGAAATTATGTTGTTTGTTAAACACATTTCCTTGGGGGCATTTACTGACACGGCTGGTTACCTCGTTTTGTGATTACATTCATGCCCTATTATTTTAGTAGCAAATTTGTTAAATGTTTTAGACTAACACAGGTTCTTGAAAATATTGAGTGAAATCACAAGCATCTTCCTTTGTTATAAATCTGTAAAATGTTCATAGCCAATCTTTAGGATTTTATGAAAGGAAATTCTAATTACTCAATCAAATTAAGCCTAAGGTATTTTTTATTAATTATTACATATTCAATTCATTTTACTTTGATGACAAACACTGTTTGAAAAAGAAATATTGTAGCCCTAACCGGTGTGGCTCAGTGGATAGAGTGTCGGCCTGTGGCCTGAAGGGTCCGAGGTTTGATTCCGGTCAAGGGCATGTACCTTGGTTGCAGGCACTTCCCCAGTGGGGGGTGTGTAGGAGGCAGCTGATCGATGTTTCTCCCTCATCGATGTTTCTAACACTCTATCCCTCTCCCTTCCTCTCTGTAAAAAAATCAATAAAATATATTTTAAAAAAAGAAATATTGTAATTAGATAGCCCTCTCTCTCTCTCCACACTATATATATATATATATATATATATATATATATATATATATATAAATATATATATATGATTTTAGAGAGAGAGGAAGGGAGAGAGAAAGAAGCATTGATGTGAGAGAGAAACAGAAATCAGCTGCCTTCCGCAGTTACCCTAACAGGAATCGAACCCACGCCCCTCCAGGACACAGGATGTCGCTCATCCAGCTGAGCCATGCTGGCTAGGGCTTATTTTTTGTGTTTACTTCCTGTCATGGTTTCTCCCTTTGGAGCAATTCTGCCTTAGCCTGGCACCCGGGGGTCCACGTGTCAGAGCCTACTTGTATATTTAGAAGGGAGAGGAATTGCGTCCCTTGAGGAAGTTGAGTTCCAGTCCCCTGGGTCTGCTCAGGGCCTAAGCCCTGTGTCAGAGGTCTTTCTGATGCTTACCTCTGCCCTGGGCAAGACTTCATGCCTAAGTGCATTTCTGAATTAGCTGTAAGGTGTTTCACCAGCACTTGATTCATGGGCAGATGCCCATTTATAGACCTCAGAGAGCCTGGCTATTGTCTCTCTGCATTTTATTCGAAGAAGCTAAATTTCCGTCCTCTGCACCTACTGTTTGAGGTCCTGGTACCCTGAGTACCTGCTGTCCACTGTGGATTTATCCATCATCATTTGGTGGACTATGGGTTGTTTCCACTTTTTGGCTACTAGGCATAATGCTGCTATGAACATTCATATTGGCGTTTTTAGGTAGATGTGCGTTTTCATTTTCTTGGATATATAAGTAGGAGTGGAATTGCAGGATCATAGGTAACTCTATACTTAACTTTTTGAGGGACTGCAGACTGTTTTTAAAAGTGGCAATGCCGTTTACATTTCCGCCAGCAATATATATATGAGGGTTTCCGTTCTCTATATGCTCATCAACACTTGTTGGTATCCTTTTTATTTAGCCTTCCTAGTGGATGTGAAGTGGTATCTCATGGTGCTTTTGATTTGCATTTCCCTAATAGCTAATAATGTTGAATATCTCTTCATGTGCTTATTGGTCATTTGTCTGTCTTGTTTGGAGAAATGTCTATTTAGATCGTTTGTCCATTTTTTAGATTAGGTTGTCTTTTTATTATTGAGTTGTAAGAGTTGTTTGTATATTCTGGGTATCAGTCCCTTGTCAGATATATAATTTGAAAATATTTTCTTTTGTTCTTTAGCTTATCTTTCGTTTTCTTGATATGATTTGCAACCCACATCAAAGTTGTTCATTTTGATATCTTTGAGTTTATCTATTCTTTGAATGAGTGTGTTTTTGGTGTCATATCTAAGAAACCATTGACTACTCCAAGGTCCTGAAAATGTATTACTCCTGTGGGTTGTCCTAAGGGTTTTATAGTTCTGGCTCTAAATTTAGGCCTATTACACGTTTTTAGTGAATTTTTGTGCATAGTTTAAGGATGTTGATCCAGCTTCATTCTTCTGCATGAGAATATTCAGTTGTTTCAACAACCATTTGTCCAAAAGACTGATTCCCTTATCAAATTATCTTGATACCCCTGTTGAAATTAAGTTGACTTTAAATGTAAAGGCTTATTTCTAGGCTATCAATTGTATTTCATTGATCTGTGTATGTATCCTTATGACAGTACTATTCTGCCTTGATTACTGTAGCTTTGCAGCAAGGTTTGAAATTGGGAAGTGTGAATTCTCTAGCTTCGTTCTTTTTCAGGATTGTTTTGGCTATTGCCACCTGCTGGTATATCCACAGGAATTATATGACTGGCTTGGAGGATATCAATTTTTATAAATATATTTTTATTTCAGAGAGGAAGGGAGAGGGAGAGATAGAAACATCCATGATGAGAGAGTCATTGATCAGCTGCCTCCTTCACTCCCCTGCCCCACACTGGGGATTGAGCGCGGAACCCGGGCATGTGCCCTGTCAAACCGTGACCTCCAGGTTCATAGTTGACAACCACTGGGCCACACCAGCCAGGTGAGCTTATCAACTTTTAATAGTTTTTCTGTCTTTTGCATGTAAATGGAGCAGAGAGAGAAGGTGGTCATGCATACCTTACTCCTCCATCCTGACTGGAAGAGTGAGGGAAAGACAGAGAGAAATATCAATGTGAGAGAAACACATTGATTGGTTGCCTCCTGTAAGAGCCCCAACCAGGGCCTGCGCCAGGGAGGAGCCTGCACCTGAGGTACGTGCCCCTGACCAAAATCGAACCCATCTAGGACCCTTCAGTCCACAGGCCGGCGCTCTATCCACTGAACCAAACCAGCCAGGGCTACATGTTCTGACTGGAAAATTAGATACAGAGTCGCCATTGCGACTGATGTTCAGGAGTTTACAATTTAGAGAGATAAGGCATATCCATTTACAGAATTTGATTTTTTAAAAAAAATTCGGGCACCTAAGCCTTTAATTTGCCAGTTTTGATGTTATAAACAACATGCTTTTACTGAAGAATAGTAAAGTTCTCATTCTCATGCCCTAATAGAGTGGCTGCATATTCTCTGTTACATTGTGCAATGGAGAGACATCGTCGGGGGCTTCCAAGAAGCTTTAATGGAACCAAGACTCTTAACTGTTTCATTATTAGTCATGTCTTACTCTGAACTGAGCTGTTTAGATAGACAGGAAGTTTGCATGACCCATCCTGTGGACATGGCACTACCCCTTAAAATCAAGTTGCTTCTTTTCCCTTCACCTCCATTCCTAAAGAGAAAAATTGGTCGGGCGTGGGTAGGTTGCAGTAATTTACTTTATAATTGGTGGTAGGCAGATGACCCAGGTAGAATGCAAATTGTCTTAACCAAAAGTTTTCAGTCTCTGTTGATAACATTTAGGTCTGTACTTCTTGGCACTTGGACAGAGAATTATATGCTGGGGAGAGTGAATTAAAGAGAGCTGTCACGTCATTAATTTAAGATGTAGGGAGAATGGAAGAGATCAGCCTGTCCTCCTGATGTCTTTCCAATCTTTTCTGTTAGGTTTGTCAGCTGCTGCTGGGATCGGGGTTGATGACCTTCGTCGCTTATGCATCCTCAGGATGAGCTTTGTGAAAGGCTGGGGATCAGATCGCCCAATTCTGAGCATCAAGGAGACGCCTTGCTGGATTGAGATTCACTTACACCGGGCCCTTCAGCTCCTAGATGAAGTACTTCACACCATGCCTATTGCCGACCCACAACCTTTAGACTGAAACCTTTACTGTTGGAGCCCTTAACATTCATTGTCAGGATGATGGACTGTAACATACAATCCTGTTTATAATCTGAAGATATATATCACTTTCGTTCTGCTTTATCTTTTCATGAAGGGTTGAACACATGTTTTGCTGCCTTGCTCCTAGCAGACAGAAACTGGATTAACCCCCCCTCCCCCCCGCCCCCATTTAGAACTTTTCAGGCATGGCTCAGAACTTGAAGGTCAGGAAAAACACATTCTTATTAAATTTACTGCACCAGTTATGTATGAAGGAATCATTCCAATCCTGGAAAATTTAGCCCTTTAAAATGTCTTAGACATTTTTCTATGCAGAACATTGGTATATGTGCTATTCTAAAGAGTAAACTCAATATTGCTGATTTTAAAGGCAGAGACGTTCTCAAAGTTAATTCACCTGTTACTTTGTGTGTACGTTGTTATTGTTGAGCAGACTTTACTCCAAAATATTGTGCCATGTGGGTGAGTTAATGTTACCAAGAGCAACTTTACTCTGTGTTTAAAAAATAAGACAGTAATGTATTATAATCTTTAATCCAAAATATATTTTCTGCAAGTTAAACTAGTGAAGATGATTTCAATTCAGATTGTCTTGCGACTTCATTTTCTTTTCACCAAGGCAAAACACTAATCTCTGTGAATACTGAGAATTCCTTAAAATTATCAGACAAAGAAATACCATTTACAAGTTCAGTGGTTATCCCAGTTGGAGAACGATTTCTCGAGTAGTATAACTTTTCCCTGTTAAGCAGTAGATGTAGTCTATATTTCCAGGCACAGGGTTGGTTATCAAGAAGCCTGGAAGAGCCATTTCTTTCCTTCATTAATTCATAGGGAAGGGTTTTGTATTTTTAAAAACACTAAAAGCAGTGTCACTCCTCCAGTTCTCCATTCTGCAAAGGTGGCAGTGCTTAAGAGTAAATGATGCGCATTTGGGAAACTGCTAAGTTCTCTGTCAGATCTGTGCGGACTAATGGAAACATTACAGCTTATAATAGGCAGTTTGGATATTTTTGTACTTGATTTGATGTGACTTCTTTTTCATATACTCTTTAAATCATGTATGCTATGACATTGTTTAAAATTCAGTTTTTGTATCTTGGGGCAAGACTGCAGACTTTTTATACCTTTTGGTTTTTCTAAGCCCTTTGCCATCAATGATCAGGTCAATTGGCGGTGACTTTGTATAGAGCAGTGGTCGGCAAACTCATTAGTCAACAGAGCCAAATATCAACAGGACAACGATTCAAATTTCTTTTGAGAGCCAAATTTTTTAAACTTAAACTATATAGGTAGGTACATTGTTATTAACTTAATTAGGGTACTCCTAAGGTTTAGGAAGAGCCACACTCAAGGGGCCAAAGAGCCGCATGTGGCTTGCGAGCAGCAGTTTGCTGACCACAGGTGTAGACAATGGGTAGCTTCCAGCAATTGACTTTAGGCCCATTTTACTGTGAATGAGGAATAGGAGTGAGAGGAGTTTCAGAATGACATATTTTTAAAAACCCAGGTTATTTGACTAGAGCCATAAGCATGCTATGATATAATCTAGTGCCTCCTTTTCTACTTTAAGGAAGGTTTTCATGTTTAATGGAACATGAAATCTGGGTAGTCACTTGTGGAAAATATTTGCAAAGAAGTCTGTCTTTAAGGCCTTGCCACCTGTCTTGCTTGTTCTGCTAAGAGCCAGACAAGTATGTAAAAGCAGGAAAGGAGGCTGGGGCTGGACTGTAACGAGGCTTAAGGACCACACAGAGGACTGCGAACTTCAGTAAGAATGTGAGGTCAGTTTAACTTCTTTAGACATTAGAATGCTTCTTGTCATTCATTGCCCAGAAGGGAGAGAAACACGGGCACTGAAACTGGGAGTTCACACAGTCATTACCATGACCACAAAGGCAGCACTGATGGTCTCATCGAAAGGAAGAGGAATCAAGGGTGAAACAATAAATCCTTGCAGGGTGTAAGGCGGCACCACCCCTAAAAGCTGTAGCCCTTTTGCTTGCAGGGACAAAGCAAGCCCTGAGAGCCTTCGTTGTAAATGAAACTCAGACCACAAGCAAGTTGCCCTTGGCAGTTGTTATGGGTTCAATTGTGTCCTCCAAAAAAGATATGTTGAATCCCAACCCCTGGTTCCTGTGAATATGACCTTCCTCGGAAGTAGGGTCTCTGCAGATGTACTCGAGTGATGAGGGCACTAGGGAGGCCCTCACGCAATGTGACTGGTGTCCTAACGAGAAGAGAGACACAGGCTGACATGCAGGGCAAGGGTTCTGTGAAGACGGGGTGGGGGTGGGGGCAGCGGGAGGGGGTGGTGCGGGGCAGAGATGGAAGTGATGCATCTACAGGCCAAGGATGCTAAGATCCCCAGCGACCAGCAGACGCTGGAGGGACCAGGAAAGTTCCTCCCCGCAGGATTCCGAGGGAGCGTGGCCTGCAGGCACCTCGCTTTTAGACTTCTGGCCTCCAGAACTGAGGGAATGTTTCTGTTGATTTAGTTGCCTTATTTGTGGTGCTTTGTTACAGCCGCTCTAGGAAATGTATACATTTATTCATCCGTTCATTCATTCTTTCAATATGGTGTTACAGGCAGTCAGACAGACGTGAGCCAAGCAAGGACGATGGGCTGGGTACAGAAACTCACCAGGGCAGAAGGCCCCAGGTGCCTAGCAAGGGGCAAGACTGGGAAAACAAGGACTTCGCCCCAGGGTAACCTCTCCTCCCCTAGCAGGTAGCTGGTCCTGCGTTTCCAGCCCCTGACTTTTCCTCTCAAAAGATAACGTCTAGGCCTCAGTGTATTTCAGCTCCAGGCCCAGAGAAGCAGCAAAACCAGACATGTGACTCCTTGGCCGCGTTAGGACCAGCTGAGGGTCATTGGCTAATGACCCTGTGCCCTGGTGCTGACCAGCTGAGGGTCATTGACTAGTGACTCCATGCCCTGGTGCTGACCAGCTGAGGGTCTTTGATCAGTGACCCCGTGCTGGGTGCTGACCAGCTGAGGGTCTTTGATCAATGACCCCGTGCTGGGTGCTGACCAGCTGAGGGTCTTTGATCAATGACCCCGTGCAGGGTGCTGACCAATCAGTTGAGACCAGGACCCTGAGAGCACACCTGGGAAGCTGATGAATATTCTATTGAGACCCTCCCCTGAGACCTCCCCTAAGATTCCCACCTGCAAGAGAGAGAGATAAATAGCCTCAGGATGAAGGACCCAGGGCAAGCTCTCCCCCAGGGGTAAAAGCCAACTCCTCTCCCTTTTCCCTAAGGGACCTCATGAGACTTGCAACCAGGGGAGCAATGGGCAGCGGCAGCTCCTCCCAGGCTGACCCCTGGCCCTGTCTCCAAGGCCCCCTTTTCTCTGACTTCTCAGTGAGCAAAGCAGCCCAGCCTGGGCTCTCCCGTTGCTTCTTCTGTGCCCTTCCTTGTCTCACCGTCCTCAGTATAGTTTTGCTGCTCCCACTAAGTTCTTCCTTACCTCGCTACACTTTATCTCCTGATGGAAATCTTTATTTCAAGAAGACAGGAACGCAGGTCTTGTCCTCTTCCTGGTAACAATGGAATGTGTACCCTGGGCTGTGTGCCGGGGGCTTCGCTCTCCGCACGGGGAGACGGTGGGGGTGCAGAAGGCCTGGCCGGCTGGGTTCTCTAAGAGGTCAGTTCCAGGCAGGCATGTCGCAGGGTTCTGGAGGGAACAAAGCCTTTGGGAACGGGAGCCTCCGTCTGGAAGGAGGACAGCTCAGGGGCTCACAGGGGCCGGTCAGAGCGAGTCTGTGCAGTGAGGACCACAAATAGGACCACTCAGGCAGGAGGGGAGTCACCTGAAATCCCCCCGGAGGGGGAAAACGCCAGCAATCTCCGTGGGGAGATCCAGGTGACCTCCTAGCTAGGCTGGCAGCTGACAGCACCTGGAGGCGGCCTCGGACCTGGGGTTTCTCCTCGTGCTCCTTCCGCAGCTTCTACCGCTGCTTTAAGCGTCCGTTTCTGTGTCCGAAACACTGGCGGCACACGGAGCGTCTCAGGGCTGATGTGCGGATACACTGAGGCAGGTGTATGTGAAGGGGACGACACTGTGCCTGGTGTATAGGAAGGGGCTAATGAAGGTTAGCTGTCCTCACCCGCATCACCCTCAGGTCCTTAACGGGAACCCGGGGTTTGGGGCTGCCTGACCTTTGACATGCACCGGCCTGGCTGTCAATCCAGCCCAGGGAAGGGGCTGTTGTTGCGTCCTCACGGGGGCGCTGGTGACCTCCGCCCCTCACCCCTGCACTCTCCCCCGCACCCCAGCCCCAGCGAGGCTGTGCGGGGAGCCTGTGGCCAGTCTCGGCCTGGCTGCCAGGAGCTTGGGCAGCAGCGGCGGGAGCTCAGGTGCAGGGCGAGGAAGCCCTTTGCCTGGCGGCTCGCCTTCCCCAGGGCCTCTGACGCCGCAGAACTGCCCGCGGGAGCCGGGAAGGGGCTGGCGGCGGGGTGTTTGCGGGGCCACAGCAGGCACAGGGCACAGGCCGCCTGCGGGGAGGGAGGCAGAGGCGGGCAGTCGGGGCATTCAGCTGGCCGGGGCGGGGCGGGGCGGGGCGGGTGTGTCCCCAGGAGGAGCCGGGGCGCGGCGCTGGGCGAGCTGGGAGGGGACAGGTGTCAGCAGGCCCAGCCGAGGGCGGGGCGCGGCCGGTGGCGGGGAGGGGTCCGGGGAGGGAGGGAGGGGGCGGCCAGGGAACCGGGAGAGAAGCGGGAGGCGCGGGTGCGGGCGCTCCGCTTCCTGCGATGACCACCAGGGGTCGCCATCGTCGCGCGAAGGCGGCGGGCGTGTCTGCCCCTCGAGGCTCCTCCTTCCGCCGCCCCTGCCGCAGCTCCTGCGTGAGGTCGTCCTGGGAAGGGGGTACAGGGGGGCCCACGGGGTCCCCGCCTCCTGGAGCCGCTCGCCCTGTACCAAAGCCCGATGGCGGAGGTCTGGACAAGCCTCTGCTCCCATGTGGGGTCATCAGTTTCGGGGACAGATGTGGATGGGCTTCCGCCAGCTGCTGGGCGCCCCCGGCCGTGCACATGCTGCTCACTCCCTTGCCCGCAGCCCTGCTCCAGCCGACCAGCGTTCAGCAATACGAAGCCTTTTTTATAACGAGAGCCCCATTACCTCTCCTCCCCTCCCCCCTGAGGCGGGCTGCCCTCTCCTGCGGGCTCATTTGGCTGCAAGAAGCACCCCACAGGGGACAAGGAAGAGCTCCCCGGCCTTCAGTGGGGGAGCTGAGGGGCGCCCTGGCTCCAGGGGCTGCCCCGTCCCAGGCAGGGCGCCAACCCCAACAGGCAGGCCTGGTCTGGGCCACACTTCTGGAAGCTGCGCACATCCTGGGAGACAAGTCTGGGCTCCAGGCCCTGGGGGGGCGGGGGGGGATGCCCTCAGGGACAGGATGGACCAACAGCTGGCAACATGGCAGAAGTGTCAGGCTGAGCATCCCAGTGTGACGGCCCTCCTGGCGGTTTCCTGCCCTCTGGGCGGCTCAGTCTCCTTCCAGAGCCTGGGAGAAGCCACGGGGCCGCCCCATGACCCCATCAAACTCTGCCCCCTGAGATGCATGCCTGCCCTGGGGCGTGAGGCCCTGCAGGCCTGGCCCACAAACCCCGGTGGCTCGGCCCTGGAATGTTAGAGAGCGAGAGAACCCCCGCCCCAGGACACCCTGGCCTCGGGGTCCCCAGGCAGAGCCAGCTCCCTGTGTTAGTGGACGGAGGTCTCTCAGTGCCTCAGTTTCCCTGTGGAAAAGGGCAAAAGGGCCACCTTCCCCTTTCGTCACGGGATGCAGAAGAAACAAGTTAGATCAGAGGGCAAGCTCAGGTGCCCGTGGTGGGTCGGGAGGTGATGCAACGCGTGGGGCAGCTGGTAAAACATTTTCTCCCTGAGGCACGAAGCCCTCCTGGCTCTGCTTTCATTTCTTCGCCTTTTGATAGAGACGAGTGTAGGACAACCACTTTCCTTTCCTCCCACCTCCAGGATCAACGGGTTACAGCCCTCCACCGGCCTGGCCCCTGTGAGGGAGCCGGGGTCTGAGCCACAGGCACAGGGGCAGCGGGCTGTTGCCAGGCAGGAAAACCAGCCCCGTGGGGCCAGATTGAATTTTTCAGAAGGTGGAACCCGTATTTTGATGGCCATTTCCCAATGTTGAAACTTTGGCAAATGATTCAGAAAACTGTACAACGTTGCGGGCCAATCAAAACAGAGCTGAGGGCCAGGGTTAGGCCTGAGGCTGCCAGTGGGTGGACCTCACACCAGGCCTCCTCCCGGCCACGCGCGGCGATGGCCCGCGCCCAGCCCGGTCCCGGGGGAAAGGTCCGTGACTGGCCCTCCTCGCTCCCAGCTGGCACGCAGCTGCAGGCACCGAAACACCTCCTTCTGGGGCCTGTCTTCGAGGGGCTTCCTGGGAACTTGGCCCCCACCTTCTGCCCTGGTTCACGGGAGCAACTGGCAACAGCTTCCGTGCCCGGCAGGGGTGCTCAGGGACCCCACGCTGAGCCTATTTCATCATCTGCAAAATGGGGGGTCCAGCTAGACCCGCCTCCGGGTCAAACCCTCATGGCTCTAGGGCCAGCTTCTGGGGTTGGTGGGAGGGAGTTGGTAACATGCATTAAAATGCAACAGCTCACTCGTGGTTTTAGCCGAGTCTCTCAGGCTGTACCGTCCAACAGAAACACTTAAAAAGTTATAAAGAAATAGGTAAAATTAATTTTATTAATACATTTGATTTAAAGCAATACATAAAAATATCCGTTCAATAGGTCATCGCTGTAAAAACGATTGAGATAGTTGAGATGACCGGGACCCTGTGTATGTCACACTGGAGGCACATCTCGCGGGTCAGGAGCCATGTGGCTAGCGGCTCCCACAGCGGACGGCGCAGCCAAGGCCAGAGGTGACAAGGGCCCAGGTTCCCGGGGAGAGGCCGGGCCCCTAAGCAGGAAGGAGAACCCGCCTCTCGCAGTGTGTGAATTCCGTGCCCGTCCTCCCTCCCACGGAACTCTTCCCACTGAACAAATGTCCTCACAGTGAGGGGTGGCTCCCCAGTGCACCCAGCGTGCCCTGCTCCCTGACCCATTTCCACGGCCCGTCCATCAGCTCGGGGACAGCCGAGTCGGCAAGACTTCCGATGCGGTGAGATGAGCGCCCCCAGGGGACCTGGAGCTGCCCAGCCCCGCGGCCTGTGAGCCAGGGGGCCGTCCCCGGTCCCGCACCCCCACCCAGAGGAGGGGAAACGGGCAGGGAGCAGAGGAGACCCCCACAGCCCCTTTCAAAGGCAGGCTCCTGGCCTGCAGCAGCCGGGGCCTGGGGGAGAGCACGCTTTCTTTTTTCCTGGTGAGTCCTCACCCGGGGATACTTTTCCCATCGATTTTTAGAGACAGTGGAAGGGGGGGTGGGGGGAGAGACATTGATGTGAGAGAGACATGGGCTGGTGGCCTCCCGTCCCGCCCCAGCCTGTGTGTGCCCTGACTGGGCCTGGCACCCACACCTCTCGAGTGTGGATCACGCCCCAGATCCCCGAGCCCCGCCAGGCCCACTGCACGCTGGATGCCAGGCCCACTGCACGCTGGATGCCAGGCCCACTGCACGCTGGATGCCAGGCCCACTGCACGCTGGATGCCAGGCCCACTGCACGCTGGATGCCAGGCCCACTGCACGCTGGATGCGTCCTGGGTCCTGAGCAAGCAGAACCCGGAGTGTGCCCGCGGCTGGGCGGCCGTGCCCGCGGCTGGGCCTGGGGCCACCTCCTGCAGGCAGCTGCGGGGCGGGGGGGGGGGGGGGGGGCTGTGGGGCTGGGTTAGCATTTCACAGTGTATACAGCGAACAGCACGTGTGTGCCGGGGCCTCCCCGGCCGCCTGGAGGCCCCTCTGTTTGGGGCCACAGACCCGGGCGCCCCGGCTGAGTGGCTGGATGACCGCACCCCAGGAGCGAGGCCTGGGCCAGGGGCGTCCGGCAGCCCTTTCCCAGGCTCGGCCGCTGCTCAGGAGAGAAAGGCCGTCGTTGGTGTGGAGCTGCCCTGGCCCCAAAGCTCCTCCGTCAGCTGGGACACGCCTTTCCCTCAGCTTAGAGCTCTGGCGTTTTAGCTGCGAGAATTAGCCAAGACTCTTGGGAGACTTCTGAGCGCCAGGCATTGTCCACCCTGACACCCTGAGTGTGAACTGTGTAACCCTCACCGGCCCAGCAGGAGGAGTGTCAGTCCATGCCCCCCCCCCGCCCTAGACCAGAGCCCAGGCTGGCAGAGGTGGCTGCGGAGTGACTGGCCCAAGCCAGGGCCCGCGGGCTGTCACAGACTCAGCCCAGCAGCCACTGAGACCCGGCTCCCAGCCACCCAGGCTGGCGAAGGACACCAGTTCAAACACGCGTGGAGGGCTGGGCAGGGCGCCCACTGAGGCCGGGAAGGCCCAGCTGCTCCCACTCCTACCGCCACTGGGCTCTGCGACCTTCCAGTTGGCGCTGAAGTGCAGCCCTTGGCCGCAGGGGTTCCGGGGGACCTGGGAGAGTGACTGATGGGGAATAATTTGTGGCCTGGCCGGTTTGGCTCAGTGAATAGAGCGTCAGCCTGCGGACCGAGGGGTCCCTGCTTCCATTCTGGTCAAGGGCACAGGCCTGGGTTGCGGCTGGATCCTCAGTGGGGGCTGTGCAGGAGGCAGCCGGTCAATGATTCTCTCTCATCATTGATGTTTCTCTCTCCCTCTCCCTTCCTCTCTGAAATAAAAAAAAAAAAAGAATAATTTGTGATGAGATCGTCGAATGTTTCTTTTGAAATGCGAGAGACTAGTTTTCAGGCCCAGACCTTCCCTCTGCGCAGGTGCCCACGCCCTTTACTTGTTTAGCGCGTCCTTTCCTCAGTGGACCTCCGCGCGGGCCGTCTGATCACGTGGGACACTTCTGAGTTCACCGAGTGCTTTCCTTACACGGGTTGCTGCTCTCGCCCTAACCCAGCAGCAGGCGCGCTGGACCCATTACAGCAGTGGTTCTCCACCTTCTGGCCCTTTAAACACAGTTCCTCATGTTGTGGTGACCCCCAACCATAAAGTTATTTTCATTGCTACTTCATAACTGACATGTTGCTACTGTTATGAATCGTAATGTAAATAAATATCTGATATGCAGGTTGGTCTCAGGCGACCCCTGTGAAAGGGCCGTTTGACCGCCAAAGGGGTCGCGACCCACAGGTTGGGAACCGCTGCTTTACAGAGTAGGAAGCAGACGCTGACGGCGGCCAGACCCATTACTGGCAGCTCAGCCAGGGCTCAAACCATACATTCAAAATCGAATTTTCCAATTAAAAAAAAATGGGAAGAGAAAAGGGGCCAAGCTGCCTGGACTTTAGAACCACCACCCTGTGTGTCTTCAGGATTTCTTGTCTCACCCCCTTCCCTCCGTTCCCCCGGCCTCCCTGCTGATGAGGAGACAGGCCCACAGGCCGCTCACCTGGGAAGTGAAGGCCACGGGGTGGTGGACCCATCAGCCATGCCAGTAAGTTTGGAGGCGCAGGCTTCCCCCGTCCAGGGCTCAGTAGGGAGACCCTGCCAGGCAGGATGGCTAGTGAGGGTTCATGAAACTTGAGTTGTCATTGGACAGTGAGGGTTCATGAAACTTGAGTTGTCATTGGACAGTGAGGGTTCATGAAACTTGAGTTGTCATTGGACAGTGAGGGTTCATGAAACTTGAGTTGTCATTGGACAGTGAGGGTTCATGAAACTTGAGTTGTCATTGGACAGTGAGGGTTCATGAAACTTGAGTTGTCATTGGACAGTGAGGGTTCATGAAACTTGAGTTGTCATTGGACAGTGAGGGTTCATGAAACTTGAGTTGTCATTGGACAGTGAGGGTTCATGAAACTTGAGTTGTCATTGGACAGTGAGGGTTCATGAAACTTGAGTTGTCATTGGACAGTTAGGTCAGCACACGGACACAGTCCATTGCATCCTCCCTGCCAAAGGCTGAGGAAGGCCTGGGTGGGGAGACCGTGACCGCCTGGTTCATCGGTCCACGCTCAACCACTGAGCCACATCATCCGAGCTCACTTGTTTCTTGTGAGGGGATAAAAAAAAAAGAAAAGAAAAAAATATACAGGGGTGTGCAAAAGTAGGTTTACCGCTGTTCATACGGGAAAATATATGATACAAGAATAAATGATACAAGAATAAATGATACAAGAATAAACTCTGTCTTGTGTACTCACAACTGTAAACCTACTTTTGCCCACCCTGTGTATGTGTAGCTGATGCTCGAGAACAGACTCTGGTTGGTGTGTTTCATCCATTTCAGTAATTGTCCGTGCCGCTCAAACTGTCCTGTTCGGCCAGTGGAGTTCTGCTTGGCCCCGTGTCTTTTTCTTTTTTTGGTAACTTTTAAAAGATTTCGTGTTGTTGTTTTTTTAACATTGTTGAAAGTATTACATATGTCCCCCTTTCCCCCCCACTGACCCCTTGCAGCCCCCACACTCCCCCGACCCCAGGCCTTCAGCACCCTGTTGTCTGTGTCCATGGGTCATGCATATCTGCATTCAAGGTCTTTGATTGATTACCTCCCACCACCCACCCTCCCCCGCCTTCCCTCTGAGGTTCTGCACTCTGTTCCATGCTTCTATGTCTCTGGGTCCACTCTGTTCATCAGTTTATTTTGTTCATTAGATTCCACATATGAGCGCGATCATGTGATACTTGTCTTTCTCTGACTGGCATATTTCACTTAGCATGATGCTCTACAGGTCCCTCCATGCTGTCTCAAAGGGTAAGAGATTCTGTTTTTTTTTTGTTTGTTTGTTTTTTTACTGCTGCATAAGCTCCTGTGTCTCTGATAGCTTCTTTTCCATCCCCTGTGACAAGATACTCCATCTTGTACCATTCCTGTCCCAGACATTTCTCCTTGAAGCCCTGACTTCTTTTAGTGGAAAATGGTGCACAATTGTACACACACACACTCGTCATTTGGGCTGTGTAAACTTTATCCTCTACTAGTTTCCTAAGCCAGGGCTATAGAATCAATATTCCCTGAATTTTTGCATGTTGTCTGTAATATTCATATTCACAAGTCAGTTTGGCAAGGTCGAAGTTCTTGGCTCTTATACTTGTAATAGAGTCCTGGTGCACGACATTCGTGCATGGGCGGCGGGGGGGGGGGGGGGGCGTGGTCCCTCAGCCCGGACTGCGCCCTTTCGCAGTCCAGGAGCCCTTGGAGGATGTCGGGCCTAAGCCACGGAGGTGGGCTGCTGCGCTCGCCAGCCATCCACCCAGTTCTGGCTGAGCGGTGCTGCCCCTGTGGGAGCGCATTGACCACCAGTGGGCAGCTCCTGCATTGAGCGTCTGCCCCTGGTGGTCAGTGCGTGTCATAGCAGCCGGTCGTTTCACCAGTCAGTCGATTTGCATATTACCCTTTTATTATATAAGATTTCCTTTCTGAGTATCTTGTGACATAAAATGTTGCTATCAAGATGGTTTTTGGTAATTGAATTTTATTTTCCTTATAAATTACTTGGTCTTTTTGTTCAAAGGATTTTTCTCCTTTTTTATATTTAGAGTTTAGTATTTTACTAGAAAATGTCTTGGTATTGGTCATTGTGGGTGAATTTCTGTAGTTAAGTGGTGTGCCCTTTCAATTCCTGCCAGACTTTTTGTTGGTTTTCCCCCAAGTTTCTGGAAGAAATGTGTTACTATCTCCTAACTTGGATTTGCCTAATTTTTCTTGTGGTTGTCAATATTTGGCTTCTTACATTGTTGAGGCTATTTTATTATGCACATACAAATTTAGATTTGCTAGATCTTTCTGGTCAAACATTTTATTATCATAAAATACCTCTTTACCTCTAATAATGCTTCTTGTTTTTAAATCTGTTTTTTCTAATATTAATATGGCTACCTCACTTTCTTTAGGTTTATGGTTGTTGTACCTTTTTTCCATACTGTAACTTTTAACCTTTCTGTATCTTTTTATTTTAGGTGTGCTTCCTGTAAGCAGTTTATAATTGGGTTTATTTATTATCAGATAAAGACAATCTTCATCTTTTAATTGGAGCATTTAGTCCATTTATATTTAATATAATTACTTGGGCTTAAATGTTATTTTTTGCTCTCTTTTTGTCCCAATTAGTCTGTTTCCTTTTCTTTTCTTTCTTGCTTTTTTAAATTGTTTCTTCTTTTCCTTTCTTAGTTTGGCAATTGTATCTATATCTTAAAACATATATTTTTAGTGCCAAACATGGATATTACAATACCTTTTTGAGTTATCAAATTCTAAAAGAAATGAGTACTCTTACCTCTTCTTAGATAAGATGAGCACCTTAGAGAATCTTTAATTCCATTGACTCCACTTCCGGTGTCTGTGCTGTGGCCGTGTGGCCTTGCCCAGCAGCCGATGAAACTTTCACAGGCGTGTTCAGCCTCTCATCTCTGCTCTGGGTGATCAGCAAATGCATCCGGGCTCTGGACACCTGCCTGTTCCCCAGAGTTTCTGCTCTCCGTCAGATCTTGGTCCAGTAATTCTTAACTCTTACGTTAGCTCTCTGATGCCTTCAATCATTTTTATATTTGGCGCAATTTTTTCCAATTGTCCGCGGTAAAACAATTGGTCTAATTTACCTATTCTGTCACAAACGGAAGTGGAGGTCTTGTACTATTACGTCTGCTCTATTAGATGAAGACCCATTGAGCAGGAACGGAGGCAGGTGCTGGTGCTAACAGAGGCGAAAGCCTGAGCCTCTCAGCCTCTCCGTGCCTGGGAGGGCTGACTCACAGGCCAGGCATGTGATGTCCGGGGGCGGGGGTGTGTGGCAGCCAGTCCTGGGAGCTGCACATACCGCTTAGCTGTCTGCGTAAACATAATCCAGAAGGGCACCTGAGGTGACCTGTGATGTCCCGAGCAGATGCTGGATCCGTGCCCAGAGCCCAGTGCCGCTGGGGCCTACCTAGCCTCCACGGTCAATATGAAAATAGCCTCTTTGTTCCACCTTCACAGTGAGGAATACAACAAGTGCTTGGTGCTGGTTCAACAGCCTGTAGTTCAAGGACAGGAGTCTGGGCCAATAGTCAGAGTCAGCCCATCCTTGCCTGAGGCTGAAAAGGAAGGTGAGGGACAGGCCACTCCTGGAGTTACTGCGTCGCCTTTGTGTGAGCATGAATGAAGCTGCCACTGCAGGTGGGGACTCAGCATGACCTTCGCCACCGAGGATACAGCTCAGGTCTGGGACTTGCACACCACCCACAATGCTATTTTCTTGGTGTTACGGACTGAATCGTGTTTCCCCACAGTTCATATGCTGAAGTCCTAATGCCTAAACACCCGTCAGAAGGTGACATTTGAAGATAGGGTCTTTAAAGAAGTCATTAAGGTTAAATGAGGTCATTGGGGGTCCCTAATCTAGCAGGACTGGCATCCTGGTAAGAGGAAAGAGAGACCAGAGAAAAGGCTGTATGAAGGCACAAGAAGACGGCCACCTGCAAGCCAAGGAGAGGCCTCAGGAGAAGCCAGCCACCTTGATCTTGGACTTCTCGCCTCTAGGACTGTGAGGAGATAAATTCCTGTTGGTTAAGCCCCCCAGTCTGTAGTACTCTGTACTAGCAAACAAATTCCCTCCCGGGGGTTTGGGAGCGGGGGGGACGTCACTCCTCTCAAGGGACGTGATGGTAAGAAGCTCTGTCTTCCCTGGAAACACCCCCACCCTCCCTGGTTCCCCCACCTGGTCCTGAGGTGTCTGGCTTTGGGATTTGAGTTCCCAGTATTCCCTTTGCTCCATTTGTGTCTGGGCCTGTTAGCACCCTTCTTTTATCTTTCTTTACCAAACATCCCCTTCCCGATAGGAATGTTCTAGCAGGTTCCTGTCTCAGAAGGCAGACAGCCCAGGTCTCTGGGATTTCTGTTCCAGGGGGACCTGACGCCCAAGTTCCCGGCTCTGCTGGCAGCCCCGGGAGGACTGCTGATGACCTACTACTCCTGGGTCTGCAGAGAGTGGGGACACCTCGCCACATCACAGGCGTGCTCATGACCCACATGAGCTCACTGTTTCCAACTCTAAACCGCGTGCACGCTGTGGTTTTTGTTTGCTCCTGTGACGGTGGGGCTCTTGGGAAGTCTGAGGTACAACCCAAACCAGCTGCGGCCCTGTCTTCCCCGCCATGACAACCCAGACCTAACCCACCACTGAGGGGGGTGACCCAGCCCACCTGGGGGAGGCCAGCGAGCGCTCAGAGCTTCCGTGCCCGGAGAGGAGGCGGGAGCAGGCGAGGTGCCCGCTTCCCTCCTGTGCGATGACATCATCTGCCCGCAGCTGCTCCCATGTTCGCGGCGTACTGTATTTGGTTCGTTAGGCAACAGCACATACATGAAATTCACTTTTTAAAATATATATATATATATATTTTTATTGATTCCAGAGAGGAAAGGAGAAGGAGAGAAACATCAATGATGAGAGAGAATCATTGATCGTCTGCCTCCTGCACACCCCCTACAGGGGATCGAGCCTGTAACCCGGGCATGTGCCCTTGACCAGAATCGAACCTGGGACCCTTCAGTTTGCAGGTGGTCGCTCTATCCACTGAGCCAAACCAGCTAGGGCTGAAATTCACTTTTTACTTATTGACCACAGAATGCTAGACCAGATTCCAGGCCTCGTGATATCTGAACTCACCTCCTCGCTGGTGTCCAGTGATGGAAACCTTCCTCCCCAGCTCTCTCTTTGCTGGACCTGAACCCTGAAGGACCGTTCCCTCATCCTTCCGGCAGAAGCCCCCATTCTAGAAACTTCTGGATAGCCGACTCCAACACCAAAGGGATGATTTTTAGAAAGGAAACCAAAAGCTGTATGCTACCCCCAGGGTTGACTTAAATTATTTTGCTTATCATATTATTTAAATACGGATGAACACAAAATTACTTACACTCTGTATGCTTAAGAACAGTTACATAACTCCCCAACCGAAACCAGTGTTCAAATGAAATGCAAAAAGTCCCTACAAAACTGTTGGAACTCAGGTTAGCACATTTAATATGATTTTTTCAAACAGAGCTCTAATTGACATATTGCATAAGTTTTTTTTTTTAAACAGTGATTTATTTATTTAGTTTTTACTCCAAACAAGGATATGTTAATTAACTTGAGAGAGAGAGAGAGAGAGAGAGAGAGAGAGAGAGAGTCGGAGATAAGTGGCCTCCTGTCAGGCCCTGACCCAGGATTGAACCCGAAACCGTTTGGTGCCTGGGAGGACACTCCAGCCAGCTGAGCCCCCAGCCGAGGGCCACACAGGGATTGTTTGAATCCCACTCACTTCGGCGCACCTGCCACGGCATTTCTGTGAACCCACACGCGGGGACCGGCGTGCTCAGTGCCACAGCCCTCCAGGGTGATGACAGCTTCTTTCCCGTCTTTCCCCTCCTGGGGATCCCGCAAGCCTTCCGGTGTGCGGGCGCCATGATGTTTACGGATGGAAGCTTCTCCATTCCCTTAATAATTAATCCTGGTTATTGGCAGCCCCCAAATCTCTAGGAACCATTACAAAGTGATCATACACATGCTGTGGAACACGTTTAAATAAACTTTCAGGATTTCTGTTTAAATGGAGATTGGGATGCTCACCGAGGGTCATGGCCCTCTGGAGTGGCCAGGGCTCCTCGGTCTCGCTCAGTGGACAGAGTGTCGGCCCGCAGGGTCCCAGGTTCGATTCCGGTCAAGGGCATGTACCTCGGTTGCAGGTTCCCGGCTCTGGTGGGGGTGCATGCAGGAGACAACCAATCCATCGATGTTTCTCTCTGTCTCTCCCTCTCCCTTCCACTCTCTCTAAAAAACCAATAGAAAAATATCCTCGGGTGAGGATTAACAAATAAACAAAGAAATAAATAAAGGATTTGCTTAAAAAAAGAGAGAGAGTCCTGGCTTGGAGGGTCTGGCTGTCACGTGAGCAGCTCTCTGGCTGCTTCTCTTGCCCCGAGTCCACCTCCAGCTCCTCCCGTGGCCGCTGGGCCCAGGTCGCCCCTCAGGTGCAGGGCCTAGCTTTGCTCTGTTCTGCTCTCCTGCGTGGGGCCAGGGGCACTTATGCAAAAAAAACCTTTGAAGATTTTTTTGCATGTTTTTTTGTGCAAAGCAACCCAAACACAGGGGCTGCTGAACTGCCCAGGAGAATGCTCCCCGCTCCCGGCCCCAGCTGTCGGGTGTCCCCAGGCCCCTGGGCTGGGCTGGTGCAGGGAGGGCCCGGCCACCTCGAGGATCGGATCGTGGCGGGCGGCCTGGCTGCCAACCGTGCCTCCACCAGAGAAAAAATAGTTCGGGCCTTGGAAACAGCAGCGACTCACACGACCGGAATAGCAACTGCAGACATTTAAAAACAGAAACACCTGCCTCTCGGAATTGTGGCAGGAAATGAGATTTCAGAAAGGCCACAGTGAAGCTGTGAGCAGCAGCTCTCCCTGCCTCCCCCTTTCCGCTGCCCGGGGAAAGCCCGGCCCAGGCCGCCCAGGGACGTGCCGACAGGATGGGCGGCTCGGCCAGGGCTGCGGTGGCCAGCCTGGCGCTGTCCAGCTGCGGGTCCTGCCAGACAGGCCTCCGCGAGACCCAGGCTCCCCGGCCCAGCCTCCTGGGTGGTGACTGAGACGCAGGCGGCTGGGCACAGGGAAGGGCAGGCGGCTGGGCACAGGGAAGGGCAGGCGGCTGGGCACAGGGAAGGGCGCTGTCTTCCTCTGATGGGCTGGGGGGCTGCTGGCAGATCCTCGACGGATGGCGTCTCTTTAGGGCCCTCCAGGGGGAGAGGGGGGAGGGCTTGCTGGGTTCCGCGCGGGGCAGGGGTTCTCCTAAGAGGCACACACCTCCCAGAGGGTGTGGAACATGATCCACGGGGTCGAGGAAAGAGATAATAGTCCATCTATTTAATGTTTTACTTCCAACATGAGAGAGAAGGCCACACATCATCACTGTTGGATGCTGACGCACTCGGGCACCCGGGTGTCGTGGGGACTGGGGGTGGGGTGGAGGTGGGGGGCTCCCTGCAGCTCGCCGTGCCACTGAAGGGGATCATGTCTTTATGTACATAAACGAGTGGCTTTAAAGCCTTGCCGAGAAGGAACCCTGGGCTGGAGGTGGCGCTAATGTGGACATGGGGGGGAGGCGGTGAGATAGGCCCAAGGGCCCTCCCCGGGCCTGGTGTGGGCTCGCTGTCAGCCGGGCTGCGAGGTAAAACAACCGTTGGTGCTTTACACACCTGACAGACTGGGCAAAGTTGAAATGAACCAGAAGACGACGTAAAATACAGCCACCCATGAATGGCGCCACAAGAGGGGAACTAGGCATTTAGAAGTACCGTTCGCCTCATCCTTTTAAATCTTGCTTTTTTGCATGTTTTGCATTGTACATATCAGATCCTGGCGCACAGATAGCACTTATGAAGTAAGATAAACAATCGGAACATGTGTGGCTGTGGGAGCAGCCCGGTTGGCGTGGACGGCTGACTGGCGTGTGGTTTCAGTGCCGCGGTCCCGGGGCTCGCGTGCGTGTGCATGTGTGTGCGCGTGTGCATGTGTGCATGTACGTGCGTGTGTGCATGTGCGCGTGTGCGCGCGTGCGTGCGTGCGCATGTGTGTGTGCATGTGTGTGCGTGTGCATGTACGTGCGTGTGTGCATGTGTGTGCATGTACGTGTGCGTGCGTGTGTGCGTGTGCGTGTGTGCGCATGTGTGTGTGCATGTACGTGTGCGTGCGTGTGTGCATGTGCACGTGTGTGCGTGTGTGCGCGCGTGTGTGTGTGTGCGTGTGCATGTGTGTAAACACAGGTTCAGCTTCAGGAGGCCCAGATGGGGTGTGAGAACGGGCACTGCCAACAGGTCCCTGGGTGGTGCTGCTGCTGCTGGGCCGGGGACCAGCCTGCTGGGCGATAGGTGTGACCAGGGCACAGGGGAAGCCGGCTGGGGGGAGCGAGCCCTGCTCTGGGGTCTCAGCCTTCCTCTCTGTGAAGACAGGGTCCCCTGAGGCCAGTGACACCCCCACCCAGCCAGCCACCTGCCTGGAAGTCGCCCTCAGCGATGATTCCTTGCTCTTGGGCCTGGCTTTGCAGTCACCTCTGGAAAAGGAGGTACTGGAAACAGTGCTAAGGGTTGGGGCAGGGTGGGATGGGGCAGGGGCTGTGGTCCCCCTGCTGGCCTCCCAACCCCCAGCCCCCCCCCAACCCCTGACACAGGGCTGGGGACCCTCAGGCCGGGATGGCAGAGACCTGATGGACCCCTGGGCCTCTCACTAGCTTGTGACCTCAAATCTTCCACAACATACGTGCAACGGGAAATCGTGTATCACAGGAAAGACTGTCTGTGCCTTGTTGCCTTGCCGCCTTCTAAGAAGGCAGGTCTTGGCAGCTGCGGCTCCTGGGCGCTGGGCTCAGGGAGGTGGTGGGTACATGAGCCTGGAGGCGCTGGTGGTCCCGGGTCCCAGGGGAGGAGGCGCTGGGCGGGTTGGAGGCTGCGAGAGGGAAGCAGTGAGCAGCGGGGAGTGGGTCACACTCTGCTCCTCGGGGCCCTGCACCCCGTCATCCAGGGCAGGGACGGGGCTCTCACACTGGGGGCAAAGGCCTAACACAGGTCTCGGCCGGCACAGGATGGGCCCTCTGCCCGCAGCTCCTCCCACCACAGTCACATCCCGTCTTCCTTAGACGCATTGCTTAGGGGACACGTGAGAGCCAGGAGTTGTGACACATGGAGGATGGAGTTGCAGTGGGATTTCAGTCAGTTCCTTCTACTGGGCCCCGTCACACCCTGTAGCCACGCCTGCTTCTGAGGGAGGCAGCTGTGTGTCAGTCTCTGCACCTGCCTCCTTTGGCTCCCAGTGACAAATTCTAGAATCCCAGCCCCAGGCTCGCAGCCCGCGGGAGGGAACAAGCCTGCACAGGCCCTGCCGGGCCCCAGCGCAGCCTGGGCCCTGGGCTCCCTCCTCTCTCAGCACTCCTTCGCCTGTGGCTCAAGCTTTGTCTTTCGGGTTAGTTATGGGGCCTCCTTTACCGCCATGACTAAGAGCCCAGAGAGGGCTGGTGGGAACTGTGGAGACAGGCTGCGGAGTCTGGGAGACCTGGGTCCCATCCTCGTCCCACCACTGAGCCTCAGTTCCTTGTTCTGTAAAATGGGTTGGTGAGGGAGCCGGCTGTGCATGGTTGTGAGAATGAAGGAATGTGTGCGAAGTGCCCGTCACGGGCTCCCTTGTCCCCTCATTGTATGCTGACCCCATGTCAGGAAACTCCAAAACGCCTGTGGGTTCCTCCGTGGAAAGTTAAACTTGGAGGATCATAGGCAGGCGTTCCTGGGGCATCTGAAGGTAAGAGAATGAACTCCTTCATTCATCCATGCAAATAAATATTGAGTGCTGACTGCATGTCAGACAAGAAACTGATAAATACGTAAAAACAGAGATAAAAGCCAGGAGGGCTATTCATGCAGAAGGCTCTCGGGGCTCTGGTGGGGGCCCCTGGGGACAGAGCTGCTGGGAGGAAAGGGGGTCAGGCAGCTGGCACCACCAGTGGATTGAAGCCCATTTCCCTCTTCCTCCCGCTCCTCCCGACCCCCTCCCCCTCCCCCGGGCAAAGGAGCAGAAGAACCAGAGCTGCTGCCAGACCTAAGGGCCCACGTGAGACAGAGGGGAGGCTGCGGCTGGAGGGGCTGGCCCGGCCCCCTCCTCACTTTGCTCTGGGTGGGCGTTGGCCTGCTTGGTCCCTACGGAGGCCTTTTCTTCTCTGCACATGTATCCCCGAGAGTCTTCCTGCTGCGCTGAAGGCTTCAGAGTTAGGCCTTTGGAGACAGACTGGATGCAAAGCCGCTCCCTTGCTGTGCCTTGGGAAAGCCAGTTCAGTGCTCTGAGCCTCAGTTTTCTCATCTGTGAAGTGGTCACAATTACATCTCCTTATTCACGCTGCTCAGGAATAAATGAGATAGAGGAAGTGCTTTCAGTTCACAGCACCTCACACCCAGTGTCCAGCATGTGGCCGGTCATGGTGGCACTCGACGGGGCGACCTCCTCCTCTGACGGCTCTCATATTTTAAAAAACAAGGAAGCAGTAACAAAACCCCTTACATGGATCAGCAACATGGAGCCACGGACCTTCCAGCCTCATTCTGGTGAGGCAAGGAACCTCACCGCTGGCTGTGGGAGAGGAAAAGGAGCTGAATATGGGTGCAGCTGGGGGCCAGCCCAGGGAGCAGCTGCTCACCCTCAGCCGGGGGAGCCAGCGTTATAGCCACAGCTGGGTGAGGTCTGGACAGCTCGAGTTGGGCCCCAGAGGCGGTGGCTGCACAAACAGCCCAGTGGGCAGCCCCCCTTCTGGGCGGGCCTGGGGGACGCACCGTGACAGCAGTGGCCACACTGCAGGCTCAGCGACCTGTCTGCATCCTCCACCTCCCTGCCTGGTGGTCTCCTGCTCACTCAGTTTCCCCCCCCAATCCTTCCCTCAAAGCCCTTACCCCCGAAGCTCAGCCGCTGACCACGGACACCCCACAGCAAGGCCCTCTGTTTTGTACAACATGAACTAAGAATGGTTTTCACACTCTTACATGGTGTGAAAGTCCTCTCGAAAGAAGCGTAATGTTTTGTGACCTGTGAGAATCACATGCCATGGAAAGGTCAGTACCCACGCATAGTGGTCTGTTCATTTGTTAAGTGTCTGCGGCTACTTTTGTGCTACAACTCAGAGTGCGTAGTAGCGACAGAGATCGCGGGCCCGGCGAAACCTCAGATGTTCTCTGGCCCTTTGCAGAAACGTTTGCTGGTCCCTGACTGAGCCACCTTTCTTCTAGGAGCATTTGCACTTTAATTCACTCATGTCTTAAGCAAGAGAGATGAAGCTCTAATGGTGGAATTTAGGCATCGATGTATGGCAGATGGCTTCTGGCCAAACTTTCCAGGGGCAGGGGTGTGTGTGGAGAAAATTAGGGCCAGGCAACAACGAGGCAGCAGAATGCAAAATAGAAGACGAGTTTCTAATTTCAACTACCACTAGCTAATAGTTATGTGATTTTGAGCAAAGAACCTTTTTTTTCTCTCAAAATCATATAGTGCTTTTCTCACCCGTCCAAGATCTGCCCTCGACTTCATACAGGAAGGCAGTAGCTGTGAAATGTTTTAAGACCTAACGGGTCGCCCAGTCAGTGTGGCTCAGTGGTTGAGTATCAACCCATGAACCAGGAGGTCACCGGTTTGCAGCCAGCCAATTAATGATTCTCTCTCATCATTGATGTTTCTCTCTCTCTCTCTCCCTCTCCCCTTCCTCTCTCTCTGAAATCAATAAAACCACATTAAAAAAAAAAAAGACCTAAGGGATCTTAAATGCAAAGATGGGCCAGTTCTACTGGTAGAGGATCCTGGTAAGGTCGGTTTCTTCCTTTAAAGGCAAGGAAAACAAAGGTGGCCCGAGGCAAGATCTTTGGTTCGACAAGAAAACTATGCTCGATCCTTGGCATTTGTGCAAGTGACATTTCCTCAACCCCAAGTCGCCCCGAGTGGTGTATCTGTCAGAGGCACAAACCTGAGTTCCTCCCAGGCTAACTGCTAGTAAAACTGGTGGGTGGCCCAGACAGCACCCTGGTCCCAGGACAGCTCGAGGTTCTCCCCTGTCCTAGCAGGTGTCGTGAGGAATAAAGTGCCGAAAAGCTTCCTTTGTAAACAAATGCTCTGTACTCACGATGTTGGCCCTCTCGAAACCCGCAGTAAATTATATATTTGCAGTCAGAAGACTGGCCTGTGCAGCCATTTCTAGGAGCTGACATCCATGCCTTTGAGAACCACCCCGAGAAGTGGCTTCCTTTTGTGGCAGCCTCCCTACGGGTTCCCAGAACAGCTGCCGGCAACAGCATCCGATGGCACAGCTACCTGAGGGGCCGAGGCCATGGATGGGTGACAGCTCATTTTATTTGGACGTCAAAGCACATTGCAGTCGCATGCAGCCACGCCCTGCAGTGGTCCCAGAGCAGGCAGCAGGGCTTCCGCTTGATATGTCTATTCCCATTCCACTAATGGTTCGCCGGGCGAACATGAGTGCTCCTAAAAACGCAAAGCCAGCCCTGGCTGGTGTGGCTCAGCAGTCAGAGCATCCGCCTGCACACCAAAGGGCCATGGGTTTGATTCCCTGTCTTCTCTCTCTCTCTCTCTCTCTCTCTCTCTCTCTCTCTCTCTCTCTCCTCTCTCTCCTCTCTCTCCTCTCTCTCTCTCCTTTCTTTCTCTCTTTCTCCCTCACTCCCTTCCTCCCTACCTCTCCTCTTCCCACTCTTTCAAAAAAACCAATAGAAAAATATCCTCAGGGGAGATTAACAAAAATAAAAATGCAAAGCCGCACCAGTTCACACCAAAGACAGTTGCAACAGATTGCATCACCTGGACTTTTTTGTTTGTAATAGCCAGCCAGCCCCATTGGCTGTGCAAATTGGCCAGTTGTGTGGATTTTAAACCCGGCCTGCTCCTTTTCTCATTTACACCAAGGGCCCACAAAGCTGCCCAGAAGGAGGGAATTCAATGAGCATCAGAAGAATGTCCTGAAGGCCTGCTTCCTGGGCCCCAGGGGAGAACTGAGAGGGAAGGAGGACCCAGCTAGCTGCGGGAGGGCCTTTTTCTTGTGTCTGTGTCCTCAGGCTGAATGCTGGGCCCCTGCCGCTGACCAATGTTGGTGGGAGGGAACAGGGACCAGTGGCTGAGTGGCAAGGCGGCCTGGGGGCAGCAGGGGTTGGAAGCAGGACCTGAGGGCTCATCTGGCTGCGTATCCAGGTTTCCAGCGGCCACCTAGGGCCCGTCCCTCTGTCTGGCCAGATCCAGCTGTCCCCGGCAGAAAGGGCTGCAGGCGGGCCTAGGCGGGGCCCTGTCCCCACCAGAACTCCCACCCGGGGCAGAACCTTCTCCAGCCCACTGCTTCCTTTCTTGGATCTTCCAGTCAAGGATCTGTTCTGGTGACAGGAGGCCACCTTTATCTTATCTCGCCCTTCTCCCTCCTCTCCTCGTCCCCTCCCCTTTCTAAATGGCCTGGGGACCCCAGGCTACACTCTTGCTGGAGGCCCTGCATCCGCCACCCCCACACAGCCATCCCCTCCTCCCCACGTGGCTTCACTTCGGAAGCTGACCACACCGCCAGCCTGTACCCCAACTCAACAATGCCCGTTTCTCGGGTTCATATTGATGTCAGTCAGCACAGGCGGCTCTGCAGGCCCATGTCCCTTGTGAGACCTCCGGGGTGTGTTGCGGGGATGGTGGGAGAGGAGGCAGAGATGTGAGGTCAGGGCCACCCTAAGAGAAGCCCCTCACTGCTCCCTATCTGCCTAGGCCCGGGCTGGCCGTGCAGACAGCGGGACGTGTGTGTCACCCCGGGAAGAGTGCCCGCATGGGCTCGGGCAGAAGTGGAGAACAGATACGCGAGGTCCAGAGTGATTGCTGTGAACACCCAGGACAGACAGGTAGTTCTTACGGATGAAATATTTCGCACCCAGGGGACTTTGCTTTCCCTCGGGCCATAAACGCTGTGCATTCGGCGAGCGTTCATTTAACCTGTTAACTCAGAGGCTGGCACTGTGGGAGGTGGTTCCAACCAGGTGGCGGGCGCTCAGCCACCCCAGGCCTTGTCCTGGCTTCAGAGCCTCCTGGTTGCCAGTTCTGGCCACCTCCTCATCTGCAGGCTGGGACTGCACTGTCTCCCAGGCCGGGTCAGACCTGACCCCATCAGACACTGTTTCCGGAATGAAGGAGTAACAAGAAAGTGAGCACAGCAGAGCCCCGAAGTCTGAGGGCTCGGGCGGGGGGAGCCCTCTCCCCGGCCCGGGCCTCCGTGTCCCCCGGCAGGTGCCTCCCGCTGCGCCTCTTTCCTGGACACCCAGACTGTCACGCAAGCACAGAGCGTTTCGTTCCTCTTTCACATGTTTAGACGCAAAGGCAGCCTCGGAGGCCCCCGAAGAGCCGGGCCCTGGGGAAATCCAGGCGCCAGTCCAACGGGAAAGACGTCCCCAGACGCCCAGGGAGTCGGCTGCTGTGCAGCTGGAGGGTTTCCTGCCGACGAGGCTTCACAGACGGGGAGCGTGAAGGGTTCCTAAGGATCTGGATCCCACGCCTCGGACGAGCCATCACACCAGAGGCCCGTGACAGGCGCTAGCCCCGTCGGGGGGGTGCGGGGCTGCAGTCATGTAACAGCTCACCCTCACATTCGACGTTGCTCAGGAAATGCCAACTGTTCACGGACCCAGATGAAGCGGCTGGAAAGCAGCCTCGGCTGTGCAGCTTAGTCCCCAGGCCTGGCTTTGAGAGTTAACACCTCCCCCGGCTCCTCCTGGCCTCGCAGCCTGGCCTGGCCCAGGGGCACCCACTGTGCCAGGACCTCAAGGGGCAGGTCCAGCATCAGAGCTTCCCCAAAGACTCGAGGGTGAGGAGTGAGGAATGCTCAGGTGAGGTTAAGCAGCTCTGGCTCAAGGGTGTGTTTGTTCTTGACACTCAGGGTAGGTGGGAAGGTCTGGAGGGGTGGCGGTCCCTTTGTAGGTGAGCCAGTGACTCTTCGGGATCTGAGCAGAGGGTGACTCATCCACCCGGAGCTTTGCTGGGCCCGGTCAGCGCTAACATCAGCCCCGGGGGATGGAATCCAGCAGCCTGGCCGCAAATGGTTTTGGCGCTGCCCAGTGGGGACACTGGATACAGGTGTGAGGACTCACTCCTAGGTGGCTTTTCCCATCCCCCATCTTTTGATAATGGGGAGTAACCGATATTGGGGTATCTCTCAAAGTTTGTAAAGGAAGACAGCATTCCCCAGCGCCTCCCTGGAGGAGATGCTCCAGATGACTTTCCGTTCCTTCAGGGACCCAGGGTCCAATGGGAAAACCGCTGGACAAGGAGACTTCCCAGAAAGGGGCAGGTCTCAGGTGGGGCCTCGGCACCCAGAACGTGGGCTCAGGCGGCTAGTTCCTTGTTCCGCAAGCACAGTGCCTTTCCCCTATAGAGTCTAAGGAAACTTGACGGGGCTGCCCGGCCCGTGGACAGTCTGCCCCAGGTGGCAAGTGCAGCAGACGGGAGGCCTGGGAGCTGTAAGCCAGCCCCGGGGGCACAGTGGTCTGGGTCTGGCAACAGAGATCTCTGGAGTCCCAGGGAAGGGTAAGAGACAGTTTGTGAGGAAGGGGGCGGAGACTCCGCCTCCGGGGTCTTGATTGGCATCTCCATTAGAATGTAAGCTGCTTAAGGGCAAGGATTCAGTAGAGCAGGGGTAGAGCCGGGGTGAAGAACCCCCACCAGAATTCCCACCAGAATTCCCGTGTGGAGGGTGGCCAAGCTGCCCTGCCCTGCCTTTTGTTATGTTAAGGAGCTGACTTTTGGACTTCCCCTAAGGCTGGGGGCTGGAGGTAGAACCCATTGCCAGTGCCAGGTATTCAATGAGTCATGACTCTGTAATGGACTGAGGTCGGGGTTCAGAGAGCTTCCGGCTGGTGAATGCCTGCAGATGTGGAGTGAGGTGCCTGGAGACAGCTGGGAAGCGGTGTGCCCTCACCCCACAGCTGGCGCGATGCCTCTCTAACATTTGGCTGTTCCTGTTACATCCTTCGATAATAAACCACTGGCCTAGTAGTAAGCAAAATGTCCCCCGAGTTCTGTGAGCCACTCTCGCAAGTTAATCAAACCCGAGAGGGGGTTGTGGGAGCCTGAATTCCAGCCAGGGGAGCCTGGGCTTGCAGCTGGCATCTGACGTGGAAGAGGGGGCAGCAGGACTGAACCCTGAACCTGTGGAACCTGATGCTGTCGCCAGGTAGTGACCAGAGAAAATTCCTGAGAAAATTAATGCTCTCAGTTAAAGTATAGTGGGCTTGAAGGGGAGACAGCCTGTTCATAACTGCTGCGAGCCAGCTAACAAGCCGTGACTGCTCACATCCCGAGTGGATGTGGGAATTCTGAATTAATTTCCAGGGGGCTCTTTCCAAGATTATCTAAGAGGATAAAAGGTGCCACGGGAGCCAGGAGCCCCGCTTCTTGTTTATCCACCTTTTCCGGATTGCTGTCTACAGCCAGTCCCCAGGAGCGGACTTCTCTCTTAAGGGCCCTGTTTTCTTCCCAGAGCTACGGGCCTGGATTCGCCTTCTCCCACTCCCTTTGTCCACAGCTAATGCAATTCATGCAGAACTTACATCTTTCTCCCCGTACTCGACGTATAAAAACTCAAGTTAGCACATTTAATATGATTTTTAAATATTGAGAAGTTTGCCCAGCCAGCATGGCTCCTCGGTTGAGCATCACCCTATGAACCAGGAGGTCACAGTTCGATTCCCGGTCAGGGCACAGGCCCTGGCTTCAGGCTCAATCCCCGCTGTGGGGCGAGGAGGCAGCTGCTCCGTGATTCTCATCATTGATGTGTCTCTCTCTCTCTGAAATCAATAAAAATATATAAAAACAAACAAACAAGCGCGTGCCAGCTCCAGGACGGCGGGCATGTTGACTTTTCCACTTGGCACTGCAGTGGGTGGTTTAGACTTCATGCCAAGGGCCTGGTCTCATTTTCCAAGCAGTGGCCCAAAAAACCCTTTCCTTTAAGACAGTGGTTCTCAACCTTGGCTGCACATTAGAATCACCTGGGAATCTTTTAAAATCCTGATTTCTGGGCCTCATAATCTGGAAATTCTGTTTCTTTGTTACTAATGTTGTGGCCCCACCCCATACCAAAGAAACAGAATTTCCGGAGGATGAGGCCCAGAAATCAGGATTTTAAAAAGATTCCCAGGTGATTCTACTGTGCAGTCAAGGTTGAGAACCACTGCTTTAAGAAGACCGTCGGCCATGGAGTTACAATGTTTGTTTGACAACAGTATTGGAATTGAGCTGTATTTTTGGACACCCTACTGATTCCCGAGAATTGCTCCTTGGTGGTGTGGGAACCCCCAAACCCCAACACCGTGAGGCTCATAGGCCAGTGCACTGATCTAAACAGCTTTTTTTGGGAAGATGTGAAAAAGCAGTAGAAATTGGAGGATCAGAATGGGAAAGCAGCTGGAGGCTGACCTGTGGACCAGTAAAATAGATGAGGTCGGTCCCGTTTTTTTATTTTCTAGGCTAAGGCACACGGCACACTGAGAGTTTGTAAGCACTAAGTAAAGGGAAGTTCCATGATTCTGGAAAGACTTACTCCTCAGAAAAGCAACGAAGTTATCTGGACAGGCCAGTATCTGCTCATGCTATGACCTCAAAGATGAAATTTACAACCTTAGTAAAAATCCTGATTTGATAAGTTTTGGCCAATTTTGACATTTCATTTGCTAGGTGAAGCGTTTTAGAGTGCTCAGTATGAGTCCACAAATCAAATTTTTTTGTTGTTAATCCTCACCTGAGGATATTTTTTCCACTGATTTTTAGAAAGAGTGGGAGGGAGGGGGAGAGAAACATCGAGGTAAGAGATGCATTGATGGGTTGCCTCCTGCAGGCTGGGGCCAGGGATCGAACTGGTGACCCTTTGGTGTCGGGCTGATGCTCTAACCACTGAGAGCACTGGCCAGGGCAAAAAACCAATTTTTAAACAAAAATTGGTGCCTTAATCTAGCTCAAGTCCTTCCTGGTCATGGTAGTTTGAAATACAAATTAAATCTTATTGCATTAAGAAGTGCTACTGAAATCTTTCGGCAGGCATGCCCAGGAATTAGAGAACCACTGGCTTAATGCAAAATGCTCACACCTCAGCTGTAAGCAACTAATGAGACATTTTATGAAATCTTTCTGAACACGCTTTTAGATTTAGGGAATTTTATTTTCACCTTCAGTCTATTATTTAAGCTCTTAAACCTGTTTTGTTTTTTTTCCCTTCTTTCTTCTCTGCAAAATGGAGATAATAGTCCCTTACCACTGGGGCTGTGGTAAAGATTCAATACGATTACGCACCTGAGGTCCTTTGCTCTAACTGGGTCACCCGACTAGAGGTCGTGGTCTAAAACCCAAAGGCTTGTTACTTTTACTTGACATTGCTCTTCCGCAGCATTTCCATGCTGTTATTAGGGTCCTTCATGCTGGGTTAAAAAAGAACCAGAAGAGGGGTGCTACCTAGGAAAGCAAATTACTCCGGCATCTCTAGGTCTTCATCTTACTTCAATTTCATGTAGTCCTTCCTCATAGGTGGTTATTTCCGTTTTACAGATAAGGGAAATAAGACTCAAAGTACATAATCTGCAAAACTCAGGATTAGATGCCCTCTACTGCAGCCAGAAACGAAAGGAACTTGAATGGAAACAGAATCCAAAGCTGGGAATGAGTTTTGTAGGCCTAGCCCAGGAGCACTTTTCTGAGCCTCCCTGGGTACACTGAAAAGACAAACCTAATGTACGCCTAGCCTGTGGAACTTCTAGAATTAAAAAGAAACATGCTAAGGAATACCACTGGATGACTTAAAAAATGTGCAAAGTTCCCAAGTACAAATCCTGTATTGCATAGAGTAACAAAGGAAAATTGCTATTTAATCCAAATACAACCAAGAGCCCATTCATAGTCCATTCTTGGTTTTTACCAAGAGGTGGATACAGGCGGAAAGTCCTTAACTGAGGTAGAAGAGACTGTTTCAAGTAGCTCTGAGAGCTGCTTTTAGGTACCCAGTGACCTCCACACACATTCTTAAAAGTACTTCCAACCAGTTCTTGTTGTAGACGCCAGCAATGTGGAAGAGATTAACGAGCCCATCTCTCCTCTCTCTCTGTAGTTTTGGTCTTCCTTTCAGGAGATTTACACTGACAGTACTCAGTAACAATTTCTTAACAATAACAGGCATGGCTATTTGTTAATTCTATTATTATATTCTTTTGTCACCTAATAGTGAACCTCAAAGGCTTTAAACCTAGATAATTTACGTTTTTAGCATTAGCAAAAACCAAGGCTACAAGTATTCCCTCAATCTTTTTTGAAGCCTTAGATCTCTAGCTTTAGATTTGTCTTTAAAGTACAATGCTTAGCTCTAGCCTGTTTGCTCAGTGGTTAGAGGGTCAGCCTGTGCAGATTGAAGTCTCTGGTTCGACTCCAGATCAAGGGCACATACCTCGGATGCAGGCTCAATCCCTGGCCCCTGGGTCGGGGGCATACGGGAGGCACCAATCGATGTTTCTCTCTCTCTCCCCCTCCCCTCTCCACTGTCTCTAAAAAAAACCAACAAAAACCAAAAAAAAAAAAGGAAAAAATATCCTCGGGTGAGGATTAACTACATACATACATACATACATAAGTAAAAGCAAAGTACAGTGACTAGTTTCCATACTTTAGTACTTTACACCTATGGCTAACTGTGAATGAGTAGAAATTTGAGGGGGAAAATAGGAAGCAGAGTGAGCCAGTGTTTTTGTGCTAATAGATTCACTAGAAATAATTAGAAGTGAAATAACATACCTATTCCAGTTCCCTAAACCTAATTATTCTAGCCTTTACTCTTGCTAAAAACTTATTTTGCAAGGGGATTCCTTTCTTAAAATCCTTTATAGAAAGAATTACATATCGTTCCATACCATAATTAAGCTGCTAACCAAACCAAATGTTTTCTTCAGGGTCACAGCTATTCTCCAAGGTTATAAGATGGAATATTGTCAAGTCCTCAGTACATCTGCCTAATTCTAGGTTATTCACATCGCAGATTATCCTGTGTGGGGCTTCGCTCGAGTCCCTGGAAACACAGGCCCACGAGGTGCCTGGAGCCTCTCCCTCCACACTTCCACAAAGAACTCACTCAGGCACTAGGAAGGCAGACCCAGACTTAGAACTTGCTTAAAGTGTTGATCTTGGCAGACATTAATTTCCTCTGCCAAAGAAAGCCTTCAAAGTAGAATATTTTTAAGGTTTTGAAAGATCTTGACTCTATCGTGTGTAAAAGTTAAGAAATTCATATTTACTAGTTATTCATTTATGCTGGAATTGTAAATTCCAGAACACACCCAAATAATTTAACTTCCATACTTGTGGAGGCTAATCCTAAAATTAGCAAGATAATTCTGGCAAAATAATTCTAGGGCAATGTCCACCTTCGAATCTATGTATTCCAGCCTTCTAGCCCCATCTAACACTAACAATGAAAAGATTTACTATGGGTGTGTAGTAAATACCTCGAAGAATTAAGAATGAATAGAAAGATCTTTATTCTTGCTTGTTAAAAAATGGTAACAATTTACTCAGCCAGCATCATCAATGGAATAAATATTTTAGTCAAAAAACCTTAGCAAATGGAAGTTAAATATAGAGATGGGAAATGTAGGCTTACAGTTATGAGTACATGAAAGAGTTTATTCTTGCATTATGTGTTGTCCCATTTCCTTACGGAACGTAAACCTACATTTGCCCACCCCATACATGTACTTTCCTATTAGGAAAAAAGTTCATTTTATATATTTGGTGATTAAAAAGAAAAATCCTCTGCCCTGGCCATCGTGGCTCAGTTAGCTGGAGTGTCGTCTTGTATACCAAAAAGTGGCAGGTTCCATTCCGGTCAGGGCACATACTGAATACGGTTATGCTTCAATCCCTAAGTGCAGAAGGCAGCTGATTGCTGTTTCCCTCAAAGAAAAAAATCCTCAACAAAGGATAGAAACTAAATCATCTAAGTTGGATTCAGGGTTTTAGTTAACATATAAGAAGTCATTTATTGCCCTAGCTGGTTTGGCTCAGTGGATAGAGCGTCAGCCTGCTGACTGGAGGGTCCCCCAGGTTCGATTCCAGTCAAGGGCACATGCCTGGGTTGCTGCTCGATCACCAGTAGGGGGTGTGAAGGAGGCAGCCAATCAATGATTCTCTCTCATTGATGCTTCTATTTCCTCTCTTCCTTTCCCTTCCTCTCTGAAATCAATACAAATATATATTTTAAAAAGTAATTTATTATTTTATTTATAAGCTTGATAGTTATGATTTGTGGTCAGCTATAAACGTGCAACTAAAAAAACACCGTAAATTAGCTAAATCTAATTTTACTATAATGTGACACCATTTAGAGGCTAAATTTAGATATGAACACAAGGGACACATTAAACACTAACAACACGCTAAAAAAAATCCCAAGAACATAGGTAGCTGGAGAGGGGAACTCTGTAAAAGGAAATATTCAATTTTGGTAAATAGTATCTTCCAGCCTAAACTAATGATTACATGAAAAACACCAAGGAGAATACATTCAAGTTAATGGAAACAAGTCTTTATTAAGTAACTTTTAATATCAGAAAAATAAAACTCTTATAATTCTCTTTACAGCAAATATATAATATCAGTGCTTTGGCCATCTTAAGTTAAAGGCCCTTTATCATAAAATATATGGTTTTAAACTTTACTCAAATTGAATTTATAATCCCTATAACTTCCCTACATATACATAACAAAAGAGTAGTAAAATTAGCAAATACTAAACTATATTGATAATTTATCATTCTTAGTTTGTGGTTTTAGAAACAGTACACGCACCTAATATATATGTCGATTCCTTGGCTTATTAGTTGCAGTGTACAATGCAACAAAATACAAAATACATGCTTGGCGAACATTCGTTCATATCTACAAGACGGCGCTAAGGATTAGGTTTCAATACTGACATTTAACTATCCTACAAGCAATTAGCATTACATCATAATATGCCATCAAGGCAATTTTTTTATACTGAAAAAAATCAAAATAAAAACCGTTATTTGTAAACTTTTATACGAAATGTAACTCTTCAAGTGAAAATAAAAAATAAAATTTGTCTATGTACTATTCAATACACATAGGATTTCAATTTTTGTTATACTGAGAAAAAAAAAAAGCTTTTTTTTTTGGTTGGGAAAATAACGCTTCAAAAAATAATTGGTAGAAAAACCCACCAGTATCATGTTTTGTCCGTTCAATGCCAGCATAGATTTGGGAACATACTGAGGATGAAGTTGCAGACATCCACAGGTGAAATGTAAAAGTATCCTAAATCTTCCCTTGTGATTAGAAATAGTTTTGAAATGAAGTAAACTGACTGCTGCTTTTGTGAATTATACTAAGGGCACTCTTCTCCCTCTCTCCCTCCCCTTCCCTAAATTACTAAAAAATAAAAATATATTTATACTGTGCAAGACAAATATGGATTGAACATAAAATGCTTCACATTTTGATCTAGAGTCTAAAAATAATCAATAGCTTGATTAGACTAACGAATGGAATGTTCGTATCCTCAATTAGCCAATATAGGTGAATCCCAAAACCCTTCCTGAAACGGGAATACCCAGGTGGCCATTTCCACATTCACCGAGGGAGGCAATGGGTAGGAATTCACAATCCACACAATTGCCACAATTGCGTTCCTGATCCACTGATCATACCAGCTGGGCGAGATGAAGGTCAATGTAGCAGTTTTTGTCCCAAATTATAACCAGTGATTGAGTAAACTGCCACCAGCCCTATTATTACCAGTAATTAAGTCACAATGCACTAGAAAGTTACTTGCAATCCTGCAGAATTAGGCATAAGTTGCTGTAAAATAAAAAACAAACCTGTTTTGTCAAAACTGGCAGTGTAAAGAAGGCAGCCCTGGAAGTGTCTGAATCATCTGTAATGCCAAGTACCCTCCATAAACTCTTAATGTGGTTAGGCTTTGGGACCAGTTTTGAAATCTCAGACGTATACACTTTTCTCGTAGGCTCACACAACCTGTGATGATCTTCACTCAAGCGAGTTGAACTTCAGCAATTCTTATACAAGCTATGTCTCTGGGTCTATAGGATATTAATAATTCAAACCAAACTAATAGACAAGAGACCACTTAGGTTTAGTGTTACCATAGCAGCCTTTTATAAGTTTACTAACAACTTTAGCCTAATCCCAATAAAGCCTGATAACAGTCATAAGAATTCATTAGGAAGTTTACTGGGGTACCATTATACCCATGCCTTTACGAGTCCATATAGAGATATAGTATTTATGTATATATATATAGTTAAGAGTGAATTTGGATTGCCTGAGTAACAGCTGTCTGGCAAACTGGACATGATGGCGTTCTCTTTTCACAGATCTTGTTGGCACATTCCATGCAGAAGAGGTTGTGGCCACATGGAACTAGGGCAGCAATAACTTCATTCTCAAAGCAAATCACACAGTCGTGCTTTCGTCTTGATTCTGGAGGTGAGCTAGAGGTGGAACCACCATTGGAAGAGGAGTAACTATTGGTACCATTAGAAAAAGCAGGGATGTATATTGGAAGGCCAACATGGTTGCCTGTACTAGGTGGGTCGCTCCTAACCCTCCGAGCAAGTGGGTGTTCAATGCTCTCGGGGAAGGTAGGAGACAGACGAGGAGTAGATGGCTGACTTCCTCTACGCTGAGTCTTCATGTTACCAGAAGGATCACTCCCGAAGCCGGAGAGTGGGTTAACTGGTTCAAATGGAGTCCAGATAGTTTGCGCGGATGTTGGTAAGGAGTCAAAGGCAGGAGAATCAACTGCGAGATCTTCTGAGCCTACAGATGGTAGTGCATCTCCAAACCAAAAGTTCCCTGTGCTGAATGGGCTTGTCGGACTGAAGTCAGCCAGCCTATTGCTCCCAAAGTAGGAATCAGTGGAACCACTTCCCAGAGAACTGGAGCTATCATTTCGGTAGTTGGAGATCATCCTGGCACGGCTAGGGGGAGCTGGGTTGGAGGAGAGCCACGCGGAGCTCAGAGCGCCACTTTCAAAGCTGACGTCGGTACCATTGTAATGGAAATCGTTCTCTTCATTGAGCTCAATGTAGTTTCCTGTGCGCATGGCAATATGCATTTCTATTTCTTCTCGTGCTCGGTCAACATTTTCAGGCATCCCTGTCACTTCAAAGACGGGCTCCTTATCTCTGCTCGGAGTTACGATGTATGTGTGGGTCTGCTGCTGAATTCTTTTAATAGTTGCTCCTTTGGGTCCAACTACTAATCCTACCACACGATACGGGACCCTCACTTGAACGGTGGTTTGGCCGGGCAGATTAGGGCTTGACAAGCCTCCCAGGGCAGGGCCGTTTTTGTTTCGAGATGCACGAATCATGGAGAAGTGCTCTGCAGCGGAGAGGATTTCTCTTTTGGCCATGGCGACATCTTCTTTCCGTCCCGTGACAACAAAAATGGGCTCTTCACCACGAACGGGGGTCTTGATGTACGTGTTTGTCTTGGCTCTCAGTGCTTTAATTTTACAACCTGTTAGAAAGAAAATATGTCATAAGAATCAGCATCTACTTAACAACACTGATAAGACAAACCAGAGTGCTCCTTTCAGCTGAACATCTGCTCTGGGCAGCTGGAGCAGTCTCTCCAGCAAGCGGAGAGTGGGCTGACCCCCAAAGCTTTAGTAGTTTACTACCCTGCAGGGTACTGGTGGCAAAGAAAAACCAGTCATGTATATCGCCTGTCTCATTTAATCTACACAATAAGAACTAAATTATTATACTCCTTTTACTGAGAAGGAAAATAAAGCACAAAAAAATTGTATAACTTGTCCACGTTCACACAGCTAGTAAGTGGCAGAGCCAGAGTTAAACCTACTCTGACTTGAAAATGTCTTTTTGTTAGTCCACGAACTTCAAATTTAACACAACTATACTATACGACACTTTCACTTCCACTTAATTATCATTTTAACATGACTCTTTCCTCTGTGAAGCTCAATTGATGACAACAGCAAAGTGCTCATGGCTGGTAGGTCATCTCCCGTTTGCTCCCATCAGTTGAATTTTGAAGCTTACTAAGTTTCACATAAATCAGTGAAATGTGAATAGAAAAGACACTGTGTTTGCAGAAAAAGTCAAAAGGGCAAAAAAAAAGTAATATAAAATAATAACTTTGTACTCATTATAAAATTCTTGCTAAGTTCAAAATAAATATTGGAAACTGTATGGAACATAGGCATTGGATGTGGTTTTATTGAAGAGGGACAATTCTGGTTAGCAGACCCATTCTCAAACAACAAGCTTTGGCCCCAAAGCCTAAGTATATTTAAGTTAAAACATCTAAGACAATATGCCTAACTACACGTTTCTTTAATCAACTTTTTGGAGTATTCACCCATTCGAGTGCCAACTGTGTAAGATTAGAGGGCTTCAAACTGTACCTTCACATGTCAAATACACCACCACAGCATTTAACATGATTTCTTAACATGAAAATAGATTTATTCCCATGAACGTATCATGCCATTCCTAGTTCCTCAAATAAAGAAGTCAGGTGCTGTTGAAGATACTCATCACAATCTGGGCAAGTCTTTTTCTTAAATTTCCCCCTTTTAATTTTTTTTTGCCACCCAAATATATTCAAGATGTACTAAAGTCTTTATATACATCATTTTAAACTACATAACTGCAATAGTTTTCCCCAATAGGTCTCCTTGCCTCCAGTTTGCCTCACTTCAATTCAATCTACTGTCTATGTTCACTTCAGTCAAATTATGCTTTCTCTAAATAAAGCGCATCATATGATCATTCTTTGCATAAAGTGTTTTAATGGCTCCCCTTTACCTTAGATATGGCACACAAGGCCCCTCATGACCTGGAACCGGAGTACCTCTCTCTAGCTTTCTCTCTTTACCACTCTTTTTCCCATTCCCCCCTTATGCTCTGCAGTGTGCGCTACCACACTGGACTCCCGTCCATGGGCCCTTGCTTGCCGGACTAGAATGCTGCCGTCCCCGCCTCTTTACCTCCCAGTTCTGACTGCTGAACTCCCACCAGCCACTCCGATTTTACTTTTGATGCCTCACCTTCTAAGAGGTTTGTGTGCCATTCCTAAGCATTCTCAAAGCACTGAGTGGTTTGACTGTAAGTATATGTCATCGGTGGCCATACATTTGTTGAAACAAAGATCACTGTTTTTCTATATAACAATACTGGGCCTTTCTTATATGTACTGCTTTGTAGCTAGTCATTTTCTGCTGAGCTTTTCAAGACTTTCATATTCTGGCCTCATACTACTAATCCAACCCTTTTGAAAGGAGTTGATTTTGCTGACTTCAATTATAACATAATCAACCTCCCTGCAACTTTCAGATCTCAACCACAAATGGAGGTCCTGTTCTTTCCAACATCTGCAGGACTCCGCAACGGCAGCTTTCTCGCTGCTGGGTCCTAGGTCTCTATCATGAAAACACTCGGAGAGTTAAGTATGTTACTGTAAAACAGGAAAGTTTTCATTTATTATAAAGAGTGCTGCTGTAAATTGATCAGCCCTTTTCCACGCTTAAGAAAATTTTCTAAATAAATACTTCTGAGGCTATAATCAACCATCAGTGGCTGCTTAGAATACTTTTTGTTTAAAACCTAGTAGGCATATTATTAACTAAGAAAATATGCTTAAAGGCACACAGGACACTACCTGGCCTATGGTTAGATCTAATAAATGGGTGTTTAATATGTGGCTCATTAGGAAGACAGGAGGTGAACATTTTGAGCATGGACTACTTCTGAGATGGGGGAGTAAGATAGCCTTATACTGCCCCAAAGGGTCATGTGCATACGTTTTGCAGATGAGGGGAAAGTGATAACAGGAAGACAGCAGAGCCAGCTCATTTTAAGCTACTGCCAACAAAAAAACAGAAGTATTTCTTCTCTCTCTACAGTGAACCTCATCAATCATAACCTTGTTTCTACAGGAAATATTTAGAGTTCTAAACAACCAGCACACGATTTCTAGAATACACATACATTCTAAAGGTGGGGACAATTAGAAATGGCAGACTTCTAAGTAGGTGACACAAACTAAAGGAGAAAAAAAAAAATCATTTTATTATTTTTCAGGTGGAGATAAGCTTTTTTTGAGTATTTTAGATTGAGTTTGTACTTGAAAATTCAAAGATACTAAAAAATCATAAAAGAATATATAGTCTCAGAACAGCACAAAACTCAGAGCTATAAAAGTACTGATAAAATGCACTTTAAGAAAAATCGTTGCCTGGCAAAAGTCACCCATAACAAGGTTAAAGCATTAATTATTTACAACTCATACTATAAATGGCTAATTTTTCTCTTACACACATACTCCACCCTACATATGAAAACACCAAAACCCAACAGAAAAATATGTAAAAGAAACAGCTCACAGAAGGAAATACATAAATGGCTCTGAACACAAAAATTCCCATTTTCATATGTATTGAGGTATCATTTTCCACCTGTAATATAGTCAAATATCAAAAACAGTGCTAGGAAGAAATGGGAAAAAGCCCCTGGTTTAGCTGCTGAGAGAATAGACTGCCCAAGGGCACTTTGCAATGTCTATCAAAATTACAACTGCAGGTCTCCCTTTGCCCCTATAATTCCACTTGTAGAATTGATTCTGTGGAAATACTTGCATAAGTGCAAAATGACCTTTGTATTACATCGTGCACTATGGTTTGTATTAGTGAGAGGCTGGGACAACCACATATGGAATACTGTGCAGTCATAAAACTGGCTGACTTAGGGGGGCAGCACAGGAAGGAGGCAACTTCCCTTCTACACCTATTTTTATAAACTTTGAGCCATACGAATGATTGGCTTTTCAAAGGTACGATTAGAGTAATTAAATGAGCCCTCTCCAGTTTGGCTCAGTGGATAGAGCAATTGGCCTGGGGACTGAAGGGTCCCGGGTTCCATTCCGGTCAAGGGCACGTGCCCAGGGTTGCGGGCTCAATCCTTAGGGGGGGGGAGTGCAGGAGGCAGCCGATGAATGATTCTCTCTCATCGTTGATATTTCTATCTCTCTCTCCCTCTCCCTTCCTCTCTGAAATCAATAAAAATATATCAAAAATAAATAAAATGTTACATTTTATTAGACTTAGCATATCAATAAGACTTTTACCTTGTACTGAGATTACTATATTTTAAATTGTATAAATAACAGGGTAAATGATTTCATATCCTCAAAGCTGAAAAAGCTTTTTAATTTTAAGATGTGAGGATTAACAATTATTTTCTTACAACTACAGATAAAAATATCAAACGAGCTGTGTACCAGCCTATGTAGAGGTTAAGAACTAGAATCACATCAGCTTTCAGAGTTCTAATTTTATTTTGATTTGGAAGTAAATTCCCCAAATAAAAAGTCTCCAATTTACCTCCCTGGTGTAAGAGGAACCCACTTCTCCCTTGTCTATCACTGTATCTGGGGTTGTGTTTCACCTTAAAGCCCTGTAGCTGCAGCCAGAATTCTGGTCCTCTCACTCCCTGGAACAGCAGGTCCTGTCTTGCTTCTCAGGATAGAGAGCCTCTCCTACCAGCTGCCTCAGCGATTAAGAGGGAGACTGGGTCCTCTGTGGCTGGGCGAGGACTTGGAAGAACTGAAAGGATGGCACCTTCAGTGTTTCTCAAACCACTATGGGTTTGCATTAGCAACTTAATGGGTTGTGATCAGCATTAAAAAACAAACAAAAAGCAAAACAAAACCAAAAAACCAAGGACTCAATGTGTTCCAAATGTGTGTACAATGGGCTTCAATGTAAAATGTTCTTTTGCTTGGGGGATGGGGGTCAAAAAGTGTAAAACCATTAGACTAGATACATCTTTAAGGCCACTTTTAAATTCCATTAAGCGTGTGGAAGGATGTACTTATAACAAAAGAACCCGATGAAGAATTAGTCTGCAACTTAAATGTAATTACAGTCCAAATCAATTCACATTAAAAATAGGAAGATTGCCGATACTCTGGGCGGGCCTGACCTAACCATGAGTTCTTTCAGGCTTTCTCAGCTGGCCTCAGAAGCCAACCTACCTTCCCCTAGATCGTATCATCTCTGAAACATGCCTTATGCCTGCTCCTCTCCTCTCTCTGCTCAGGTATTTCCCTCCATAACCCAGAACACACTCCTAGTACACCCCACCCCTCACAGCTTCTGAGTGACAAGCATGGCCATTTGGAAAAGATGAGATTGTGTGTGTGAAAGGCTCTATGACAGGGGTGGGCAAACTTTTTGACTCGAGGGCCACAGTGGGTTCTTAAACTGGACCGGAAGGCCGGAACGAAAGCATGGATGGAGTGTTTGTGTGAACTAATAAAAATTCAAAGTAAACATCATTACATAAAAGGGTACGGTCTTTTTTTTTTTGTTTTATTCATTTCAAACGGGCCGGATCCGGGCCGTAGTTTGCCCACGGCTGCTCTATGAGCTCAAGAATAATATAACCATAGGTAGGACTCTTATGACCACAGCTACTACACAGGAACTTCAAGGTCCAGTTTAAAGGAAACAATGTCAGGAGCACAAAACTGAGTATCTACAGGACTGGGTTCAATCAGATCTTCACCAGTCACTAGTGGTTTCAAGTGTTAGGCCATTCAACCTCGAGGTCCCTTCTAATGTTTATATATTTTTTTTACCAAGTCCCTCTACTCCTAGGAAATACAGTCACCTCTTTGTTCTGAAGTCTAAAAAGCATTTGGGACAGTCATACATACATCTATTCTTCTTTTCCTAAGAAAAGGTAGGTTGGATAATGGGTGAGAAATTACGATTAAAGATACTGTCTGACTTGGTTTTGCAAGAATTAAATAAAATAATATATTAAAAATAGTTATTACAATGCCTATTATTCAAGTAGGTGCTCAGTTAAGGGTAGCTTTTTAGACCACCTACCCCACTTAAAGTATTTCATTAGTGCCCTAGCTGGTTTGGCTCAGTGGATAAAGTGTCAGCCTGTGCACTGAAGGGTCGCTGGTTCGATTCTGGACAAGGGCACATGCTGGGTTGCGAGCTTGATCCCCAGTAGGGACTGTGCAGTAGGCAGCTGATCAATGATTCTCATTATTGATGTTTCTGCTCTCTCTCCCTCGCCATTCCTCTCTGGAAATCAATAAAAATATATATTTTTAAAAGTACTTCATTAGTAAATGAGACAATAGGCCTAACTTTTAAATAATAAAAATTAGTAGCGCACTTTTCAGTTTTCCAAACTCACCTGTTTACATTCTCATTTAATCATAACAGAGTGCTTTAGGAAGAGCAGAAAAGAGCCTAAGTGAATTGCTCAAGATCTAACTGGAAGGTCAGATCTCAAACCCACGATGTCTTAACTCCATTATCCTCTCACTAGGCAAAACATGTTTTGTGAAATAGTAGAAAAAGGGGAAAGGGAGTCATATTATTGAATGCTCCTCCTATATAATAAAAGGCTAATATGCAAACTGTCCCCTTGGGAGTTCGACCACTTGCTATGACGTGCGCTGACCACCATGAGGCGGTGCAGAACGAAGGGAGGCCCCAGCTGGCAGCCAGCGGAAGGCAGGCCCCGATCACCAGCCAGGCCTAGGGACCCTACTCATGCATGAATTTCGTGCAACGGGCCTCTAGTTTAGAGGGGGAAAGGCAGGAAGAAGCCAAAGGGGAGGGGAGAGTGGTGCAGAAAGGGGAACAGTTATATAAAACTAGAGGCCAGGTGCATGAATTCATATGTGGGTGGGGTCCCTCTGGGTGGCCTGCAGGGATTGGGCGAAACCCACAGTCCAATGCCGCCTGCAGCTCCTACCTCCACTCCTGCTCATCCCGGCCCCCCTGTGCCTGCGGCAGGCTCGCCAGCCATGGGCCCTGCATCTGGTGCCCTCCCAAGGGGAGTGGCCTGTGGGATTGGGCTGAAACTGGCTCTCCAAGGGGTTCCAGATTGCAAGAGGAGCAGGCCAGGCTGAGGGACCCCACCAGTGCACGATCAGGGGCTGCAGGAGGGCTTGAGGGCGTGTCCGACCCATCTCACTCAGTGGCGATTGGCCCAACCCCAGCAGCAAGCTAACGTACAGGTCGGAGCATCTACCCCCTGGTAGTCACTGCGCGTCATAGTAACTGGTCAACTGTCTGCCCCCTGGTGGTCAGTGCACATCATAGTGAGCAGTCTTAGCATATCACACTTTGATTGGTTGTTTGGTTGTTCTGCCCTTTGGTCTATTTGCGTATCACCCTTTCATTATATAGGACTAGAGGCCCAGCCCCATTAGGGGTGGATCGGGGCTGGGCCTGTTGGGAAGAGGAGACGGTGGGAGGTTGGCTGCCAGCCCCGGCACCCAATTGGGCCAGTTTGCTGGCCCCAGTGAGCATCATAGCAATGGGTCATTCCAGCGTTCCTGTCGCTGGCTTTATATATATATATATATATATATATATATATATATATATATATATATATATATATGATCCTTTACCTCCTAGAAGAGTCTAGACCAGTGGTTCTCAACCTTCTGGCCCTTTAAATACAGTTCCTCCTGTTGTGACCCAACCATAAAATTATTTTTGTTGCTACTTCATAACTGTAATATTGCTACTGTTATGAATCATAATGTAAATATCTGATATGCAGGATGGTCTTAGACGACCCCTGTGAAAGGGCCGTTCAACTGCCAAAGGGGTCGCGACCCACAGGTTGAGAACCACTGGTCTAGACAGACTCCTTGAACTTTTACAAGGAACTCAATTTCAGTACTGTATCTTTAAAAACTGATGAATATCAGAGTAAATTCCAGTAAGAATCTTTCTTATGCATACAACTTAATCTAATATTTAAATAACTTACTTAGATTAGCAATGCAATGTATTCCTAAATCACAATAGCTTTCCTTTCGAGTTGTCAAATGTGCATCTTGTAGCTCTTCTAGTCAAAATTTTCTGAAATTTTTAAAGAATTGTACATTCTCTTTAGTTATCACTATGAAAGCAACCCAAACAGCTTCATTTATGTGATTTCAGTTTTGCTTATTTTCAGTATTCATAGACATTTAACACCTTAAATCAATTAGCATCCACTGCCCTTAAAAAGAAAAAAAAAAAAGAAAAAAAAAAAGGCAGTTCCAAACAACTTGAGGTTGACTGGCTCCTTAGGCAAAGGGTTAGCGATAAAGCAAGAGGGAAGAAAACCCTAATACCACAATATGCAAATTAAAACAAATAATGAAATGATAAATTTCTAATCCAGCAATTCAGTTCAATAAAACAAACAGGAGTAAGGATGCAAAGATGACAAGATTCAGTTCTGCCCTCTGACTTGTATCAGCTTCAGGAACCAACAGGATTTGGTGTTATACATGTTCATGTACAGATATTGATCTGTCATCTTCTGTTTATACTGTTGGTTGGTGATGTTGTCAAAGTCTTCTATGTCCTTGCTGACTTTATTTCTGCTTGTTTTTACCACTTATTGAAGATAGCAGTGCTGAAGTCTCCAATTTTATTAGGTTGAGACTCTGGTAAGTTATTTATTATCTCTGTTGATCTGTTTCCTTATCTGTACAGTGGAAATAAGAATGGATCAAATGAGATAATACACTGTCTGACACACATAAATACTTATTTATTTTTAAGCAGTCTTATTTATTTCTTAAAATCTTTATTGTTGAAAGTATTACATTATATCCCCCTTTTCCTCCCATTGACCCCTTGTAGCCTGTGCCCCCTCTCACCCCAGGCCTCCACCACCCTATTGTCTGTGTCCATGGGTTGGTTATATATATATATATATATATATATATATATGTTCGTTGGCTGTTCTTTTCTCACTGTCCGCCTTCCCTGAGGTTCGACAGTCTGTTCCTTGCTTCTATGTCTCTGGATCTATTTTGTTCACCAGTTTATTCTGTTCATTAGTTTCCACATATGAGTGAGATCATGGGATACTTGTCTTTCTCTGACTGGCTTATTCCACTTAGCCTAATACTCTACAGGTCCCTCCATGCTGTCTCAGAGGGTAAGAGAGCCTTCTTTTTTACTGCTGCATAGGTGCAAATGTAAGAAAATAATAAGATGATTTTCTATAGGAAGTTAAAAACATTTAAGGAATACATCTCCTGCCCTGGCCTGTGTGGCTCAGTTGGTCGGAGCATAGTCCTGGACAGAGAGGTCATAGGTTGGATCCCCAGTCAGGGCCTGTATAGGAGGCATCTTATCAATGTTTCTCTCTCACGTGGATGGTTTCAACTAGTATGTGCTCAGAGTTCAAATCCAGTAGAAACACAAATTATAAACTTTACTTATGCTTCATATGTACTTTACTATTTCTTATACGTTAAATTGCATAGTAAATTTGTACTAACGACATCTTCTCAAACTTGATCCTCACAACAAATTGGGGGGGCGGGAGGGGGGGGAGGGAGGCAAGGAGGGGCCAGGGAAAGCAAGTGGATGGAACAGGGTTTTTTCCACAAGAGGAAAAACTGAACTCTGTCGATGTTAAGTGATTTGTTCAAGGTCATAGGCAATGAATGGTGAAACCCGGTCTCCATCAACTTTTCTAAGTCCAAGTTCAATGTCACCAAATGGTACAGGTGGAAAGGCAGGGACAAGCCAAAGGGGAGGGGAGAATGGTGCAGAAAGGGGGACAGTAATAAGGTCAGTCCACAGCACACACTTTACACTGGTAACCTTTGGGGAAGATTTTCTAATTGTTTGCAACTATTCCCTCCCTACTCTCCTCTAACCATGCTCAATACTAACCACTTCATGCTTATCTTCAACTACACCTGCAATTTTCATTAAATAATTTCATTACTTTAAGGTCTAGTCTTATTAGTCCATGATACAACTACTTATGGTAAAATCAGGCTTCCCCGCATACAATGAATTGTAGTAACTGCTTATTGGACAAAGGCAAAAACCATGCCCACATGAATTAGTCTTAAATCCCAAACACTGGCATGAAATAAGTGCTCTAGTTATGGTGTGTAACTTAAAATTCTCAAAATCAGTCATGAAATATAGGCTTGAACTTGAATGCTATTCAAACAACATCAGGCTGTGCATAATTCCTTCTTATAGTTGCATGTGGTAATACAATATTAGAAAATTATTATATAGGCTTAAACATCAGATTTAATTTTTATAAATGTCTATGTGGTACCTAGTGGTAGCATGGGAAAAAAAGGTAAAAGCCCACAAATTATGATTTAAACTATTTGGGAAGCATTAAGATGCAGTTTAATGAAAACATCACTTTAGAATCACCTAAACATCAATGGGGCTCTAAAATTGATTATCCATAATCTATTTAGAGTCTCCTACAGAAGTTTTTAAACTGCAAAGTTTTTAGACTTTCCTATTTAATATCTGATGATCTTTATGGTTTTTTTCAACTTGAGTTTAATTTTAAATCACAAATCCTCCACTGCATAAATGACATTTTAAAAAATCTTGTAACCATCCCATAGATTAACAAATAATACTCATGATAGTCATTATGGCTGTTCACTAATGTTCTGGCTCTCTCCTGTGGGCACATGGTTATAATGCACTTTCTTTTAATATTACTTTTTAATCCTCACCCAAGGGTGTTTTTTTTCCATTGATTTCTAGAGTGGAAGGGAGGGGGCAGAAAGAGACAGAGAGAGAGAGAAGGTGGGGAAGGGAGGGAGACTGACCTGCTGGGGAACCTGCAACTGAGGTACATGCCCTGACCCACAATTGAACCCATGACCCTTGGGTCTGCAGGCCAAAGCTCTAACCACTGAACAACAGGCCAGGGCTGTAATGAACTTTCTTCTTTCTTTTTTGTAATGAACTTTCTTGACCACCTGGAGTTACGTGGGGCCAGACAGCTTGCTTTGATAATCATTACTGCTGGGTCTGACATTTAAAGACCAGCATGTGCTATGCTAACTGTCTCTCATCCCTCTGGCCCAGGGGAAGACCAGCCAACACTTGAGATGTTGGTTGCTTCATTGGCCTGTGTCCCTGAATGACTAAAATGATCAGAGCCCTTGTGGATAGAAATAAACCTTTGTTGTTTTAATATTGAGAAGTTGGGGTTCTTTGTTACCACAGCATAATTTAAACCTATCTGGACAGAAGTGCCATGTAGCTGACAGGCACTGAGACATCAGATGGTTCTAGTTCTATCACATGAAAAGAATAAAATGGGTGAAACTGCTAAGCAATCCAAGGAAAGGATTAAACAGGGTGGTTCAAATTAATTTCAGATTTAACTTAACAAAAGTAATATGTGCTTATCACTTAGTTGGATATGTATCAATTTATTTGTGCATCACTCAGAGTTTTTTTGATTACACCCAGCCGAAGAGGAATCTGAAACCCAGGGAGCTTAATTAACTTGTCCAAGGCCACAAAGTGAGTTACTGGCACATAATAGTCAGAATTTAGGAATTTTAATTTCTGATTTCTGGCTCTTTCCAAAATACCACAGTTGAGCAGAGACCGTTAAGGGCAATTTGAAGCAGTTTACAACATGCATTTTTCTATTAAAACATACACTCTAAAACACTTTGTATTCAGCTTTAAGGCAAGATATTAGATTCTTTAATTTGTACAAATATCAAATTTATTCAGAACCAAATCCATAAAACATTAAGCACCATCCTATAACTACATGCTACCTTTCTTTGAGAACAATATATAAGAACTACCTAGAATTCCAACCCATAAACATTGTTGAATATTTATCTAAATAAAAATCTCTCAACAGAGGAACAGTACTCAAATACTTGACTCCCTGGGTCATTTTTAGGTTGTTGGTAACGGGATATAAAATACACCCTTGATTTACTTTATTTTCAATTTTCTCCCTAGTGAATCAAAATAGTTCATTAGCAGAATAAGGCAGGAAGAAAAGGCAGTAGACTACCCATCAATTTGCAAAACAATTACAATAACTGAACCTTTCTCAAGGGTCCCTGAGGTAATATAATTATCAACTAACTTTAAATTTGAAAGCCTAAAAAAAGTTCAATATTTATTTTTTAAAGCTAGTGTGTATATACACACAAATTAACCTTCTAAACTATAAAATGACAATGAAATTTAATTAGACTCATAGACCTAAGAATATTAGAATGATAAATCGGGCTTCTGAGTAGTAGAGATACCAAAATTTTATTAAGGTAATTTGAATAATGATGATATTTTAAGTTATGCATACTAGAAATATAGTATCCCAACTCATGATTATGGCAGAAATTAACCCAAAATATTATTAATCTTTGGGAGCAGGATGCTTCAGTACTGAGGCAGCAATGTAGAGCGAGACCTTATCTCTGACATCAAACACACTGGTCAAATCCAAGTACCATCACTTGAGCGAGTTACCTTTCAGAACTTCAGTTTAAGTGGCATGAGGAAAGCACTTGGCCTTCTCTATGAGTATGTTAACAATCCCCTCCCCCTCGCCCCCAAAAAGAAAAAGACACTGTGCTTTATTTAGTATTATCCTTAAACTGAATAATCTTCTTATGAGATGTATATTTCTTCTTGAAGAGGGAGTATTTGTATAGGAAGACTAAGCCTAAACATGCATATACCTTATTTCAATTGTGTTAGAGCTTGGTCCCAACCCCATGAAACTGGAGCCAAGCGCAGCTCAATAAAGAAAAACATTCCAAAAGGGTCTAGCGCAGTGGTAGCCAAAGTAGGGTGCAAGAAACTCCACTGGAGGGCAGAAAAAATAACACCTCCAATTTTCATTTTCTCCCTCACTCTTAAAAAGCTGGAGATGACCTTTCCAGCTATGAGGCTAGAAAACACATATACCACCCGTTAAAGTCACTAATGAAACTTTTCTTAAACAGTGACATAAAATTTTGGGTTTAGTTTTTTAAAAACCAACTGAATTTATGACACCAAAATTTATTTATAATATAGTTAAGCATGGGTCTATTGTTCTACTTCAATTCATTTTTTAGTCTAACTGGATATCAATGATTGTGCAAATTAGGACAGTCTGTTGACTTAAACCGGTTAACCACTGTGAATGTGTCTTGTAAATACCACATTTTAAAAAGTTAAGTCTTAAATCTGTTAGGTTTATTTTCTATGTCTATGTTCTAAAAGTTCTTTGATTACCAGTAAGCCTCTTTAGTTCCTGGCTTTATTTTACAGTATTGTTGGTTTAAAAATGAAATGCAAGGTTTAAAAAATGGGGCCAATTTAGCATTTGCAAACAACCACACACTATTGGGGCTTATAAATATGAGGCCAATACTCTGCCAATTTTCATCACTAGCAAAAGCAGCGGGTTGCTTTATTGAAAGACACTGGAACCAGACAGAGGCCATCTGCATGAGCTGCTAGTCTCTCTGACTCAGAATTCCATTTATCCTGCTCTTTGCTTTGGAGCTGAAGTCATAAATGTCTTTATCTGTAACATAATTATTTCCAAACCCAATTAAGAGATGTCAAACAGAAAGTTATGACTTCCGGTAATGAATGAAACGGCAGGAATAGAAAATTCTTCAAGATGAAAATTTAGTTCATTCAAGGCAAATGAATGAAATGACTTGCCTTGGGGAAAGGGAAATGATCACTGTAAAAGGATGTAGAAGCTGTCCACTTCTGCAGGAAAGTACAAGTTTTACTATGGTGCTGCTGAGGGGGTGGGAGTGGCAACAGGGGTCAATGTTGAACGGTTCAGAACAGCAAAAGGGCAAGACTTTTTGCTCTAAAGATAAGATAGAGGATGATGACATACTTTTTACAGTACTGTGAATTCTGGGAAAATAATAAGGAATAGTTCGCAATTCGTCTCCATGTCCTAAGACACAGATTCACATATCCTTATTAACCAGTAAAGCAGAGACCTAAAAAGAAAAACTAAACGCTTTCTCTTGTTTGCTGCAGTTTATTAGATGGTACAAAACAAAAACTTGGAAAGAATTCAGTTTACTTTTAAGTAATGGATTTGTATAAAGATAACAGTTTGTTCAATTAAAGACCATTTCATCGTGCTTTAAAAGGGTCTGATTCAGAGAAGAAAAAAGTTGGTATTAAACTAAATATACAAAGATGTCATTACCTTGTCCCTTAGTGAAACTAGCATGTCAATGTTTTCCTTTGACATCCTAAGCTGTCACCATGAGCACACTGTTCAACTTGTGCTAAGAAGTGGCATCCTCGCATGGGGATAAGAGTGTGTATGGCCTAACACCTTCCCAGCTTTTCACCACTCCCCCTGACAGAGCTTAAGCATCAAAAAACAAACAAAGACAAAACCCCCCCCAAACAATGCAACTTTCCAGTCATACCTAGAGATGACTCCTCCACTGTACCATTCCTTACACTGCTCTTCAGGCTTCCATCTCCGTTTGTTAAAGTCCCGTCCATTCCCCAGGCCTTCCAGGGTTGATGTTCTCTTACGTATGACTTTTGTTTGTCACACATTTACAGTCAGTGCCATTAACTACACATCAGTTTAGTGACTTTCCACTGTTCGTTAGATTGTTAGCTTCTCAAGGCCAGCAACTTCGAATCAACCTTACATTCCCAACTGCCATAAATAAACTCTGCCTGGCACAGTTCTTTGATGTGCTTAATTGAATGGCCAACTCATTCTGGACCCATAAATTGAGATGTTATAATTTTAGCCTATGTAAGGTGAAATAGTTCCCTCCTGGATTAGTGTCTTAAGTATTGCAAAAGCCCAGAGCATGCAAAAGTTACTTATCAAACTCTAGTAATAAACTCGCAGTTGAAAGGCATCAGCTTTGAACAGTGCCTGTACGTACCAATCATCAAGGGTCTGAAATGAGCGATCTGTCTCCTCCATCCAGAGTTCGGATGGGTTTTTCTGACTAACATCCTGGAGGGAAGACATGAGCCAGCTCTGCTATCTGAAACCACCATTTCCACAGACCTCCTATGTATGTGCACTTCAGACCACTTGGGGAAGATGAGATCATTTCAGCAGCAGCGCCATCCCTCCTCTTTATGTGACCCCAACCATGCTCTCCGCCTAGCAGCCAAGATCCGTGCACCAGCCAGCAAACCCTTCCTGTCACAAGGCCGCTGCAGGCAACCTTGAACCCGGGGGGAAAAGCTACACCAGGGCCCCGGACCTTCCCTTCCCTGAACATGTCGGACACAGAGGGACTGGGCGTCCCCTTCCCCCACCTTCACAAATCGACTCCAGGAGTCGGAGACATAGGTCCTTTGTCTGCACAATGTGGGAGGAGTCAGTCTGCCGCGCTGGTGCGCTGGCAAGTGGGAAAGAGAATGTGCCCCGACGGGACAGATGCCTCGAGTTCCTGAACTCCAGGGCCTCGCTGGTCCGTTTTCCTTCCCCGCGCCCACTTCAGTGTGCAGAGCGGTAGGCGATGCGCCGCTCCGAGTTAAAACGCACCGGAGGAATAGACTCCAGCGATGAGATGAGAGCGAGGCTGCACTGCCAAAGCCAAGTTTCTGCAGGGCGGCGGGGAGGCGGGGTGGGGGCGAAACCCACCGCTCCAACACCCCCTTCCCTGCAGCATGAACTGTCCCCAGGCCTCCACGCCTGCCCCTTCCCGCCCCTGCACCCGCTGCTGCCAGGGAAGCTGCGCGCTCTTACAAGCCGGTCGGGGAGCCAACCTGCCGCCTCGGAGCTTTCCGTGCGCGACATCGACCCGACCTTTCACCGCCCGCCGAGGTTCCTGGGGCCTCGCCAGCCCGGTGTTCCACGAGTACGGCCCGAGCGCAGGGAGCACGCCGGGCGGGAGGCTCGGGGAACTCGGCGCCGCTCGGGGACTGTTCACGCCAAACGAGCCAGACGAAGGGCGACCCGTCTCCGCCCGTCGACCCTCGGCTCCTCCCAGACCCCTTCGCGGGGCACCGGGCGGACGCGCCAGGCTCGCCTGTTCGGCCCCGACTCCGTTTCTCGCGACTCTTCCCCCCGCGCCCCGGGCCGTGCCCGGCTCAGCCCCCGCTCCCCGCACTCACCCTGGCGACCGACGATCTCGGCGACGTGCTCGGAGCTGGGCACCGGGACGCACTCGGTGGTGTTGACGCTCTTCCTCCGCAGCAGGGCCGCCTGCTCCCCGTTCAGGCCGGCCGCCGCCCCGCAGCCGCCGGGGCCGTAGGCGTGGGACAGCATCGCCGCCATCATGCCCTGGGCATCGTCCCCGCCGTACAGCACCCCCGCCGCCGCGGCCGCCTCCCGGGCATCGAAGCCGGCGGCGGGCAGCAGCACCGACCCCAGGGACCCGCCCGGGATCGGCTGGGTCTGGGAGGCGGCGGCCGCGGGCGGCGACAGCAGCAGCAGCGACGGCCGATCCGCCTCCTCCGCCTCCTCCAGCTCCTCCTCCTCCAGCAGGTCTCCGTCCAGCTCCGCGTCCTCCCCCTCCTCGTCCTCCTCCAGCTCCAGCTCGGCCGTCTCAGGGGCCCCGGGCCGGCCGGGCGGAGTCCGCTCCTCCTGAGACGGCCCCGCCGCCCGCCTGGCCGGGCCCTGCGCCGCCGAGGCCCTCCGCGCCGGGGCGGGCTCCGCGGGGCTGGGGTCGTCGAGGCCTAGCGCGGCCAGGTGCTCCCGCAGCAGGAGCCCGTCCCCCTCCAGGTCGGGGCCGCTGGCGGGCGGCGGCAGCGGCGGCGGCGGGGGCGGCGGCGGCAGGGGGGCCGGGGCCGCCGCCAGGGCCAGGGCCGCGGAGCTGCCGCTCGGCATCGCGGCGGCGCGCTGTCAATGGCGGCGGCGGCGGCGGCCGGGTCAGGCGCGGCGGGCGGCGGGCCCCATGGCGGACAGGGCCCGGGCCCCGCTCAGCGCGCAAACACCTTTCCTCCCGGGAGGCGGCAGGGCTGGCGACCCGGGCTCGGGAGCGCCTGGCCGCCCGGAGACGGAGGCTGGGGCGGGGGCCGGGGCAGAGGCAGCGGCAGGTAACTAGGTGGGTGGGTGGGTGGGGACGGCGGCGGGGCGGGCTGGCGGAGGTGGCAGCGGCTCGCTCTCAGGCTTTCTTTTGTTCCATGGCCTGAACCAGCCCCCGGCGCGCGCGGCGGCGGCGGCGACGCCCCACGCCGCTCTCCGAATGAAGCCGGCGCGCTCTGATTGGGCGTCGGAGTCTCCGGGAGTCGGCCCTCGCCTCCCCGCAGCCTTCCAAGTTCTTTCCCGAGCCCCCCACCCACCCACCCTCTCCTCGCGTCCCGCCCCGCTCCTGCCCGGAGCTCTCTGATTGGGTGGCCGGGACGAGCCCGCCCCCTAAGCCTTCGCCGTTCGTCCTCTCCCCTCCCCCCACCCCTCCCTCCTTTTCCTACTGGCTCACGAGAGGGACCGTGATTGTTCGAGTTACACGTCACTCTTTGTGACGTACGAGGTGGGCGGGGAAGAGGGGGCGGGCCGAAGGAGCGCTAGCCGGGGCTGTAGCTGGGGACGGAGTAGGGGGTTGCGCAGGCGCGCACAGTGGGAGCGGGCGCCTAGGTGTCTTCCTTTCGCGGCGTCGCTCTTGCCCACCTGAGTCGGTTCTTTCTGCGAACTGGGGGGGCAGCCTGGAGGCGGATCGTAGACCTGGCCGGAGGGCGTTGTTGCCCCAGGTTAAGGAGGAGATCTCCCTCTTGCAGGGCGAGGAGGGCTTCAGGAGAGTCCAGGGCAGGCCGGGGAGGTGTCCTCCCGTGGGGCCGCGGGGGTGGCTTCCCGAGCCGCGTGGCCCTGGGCCTTCCCTGCTAACCCGAGGTGCTCCCTCCGGGCGGGGTGCTCCTTCGGGGCGGGGCCTCCAGTGTGAAGCCCTTGGCTTACATAGTCTTTGGGGCTTTTCAAGGAAATGAAATCGTTTTCTCCTTCCAGATGCCCTTCCCAGGGTACTGCCCAAGTGATCCCACACGTGGTTCTATTTTCCAGGGGGTTATTTATACTTTAAAAAAACCAACAAGAAAACACACACACAGGGTTTTATTGTTTTCAGAGAGGAAGGGAGAGAAACATCAATGATGAGAGCCATTGATCAGCTGCCTCCTGCACACCCCGCACCGGGGATGGACCCCCAACCCCATCCCCCGCAGCATATGCCCTGGCCGGGAATCAAGCCGTGACCTCCTGGTTCGTAGGTTGAGGCTCAACCGCTGAGCCACCCCAGCCGGGCAACCAGGGGTTTATTTGTAAACGGCCTTGTAGAGCCATTACTTTCCTCCACTGTAGACGATGACCCACCCCGGGCCCTTTAGCACCAGGTACTAAAGTTAGTGTTAATCATTAGCATTGTCCTGCAGCTGTAATGCCACCAGCCTAGTCGCATCGTGAAATTTTAAGGTTTCTAGTGGCATCATTAAAAACAGTAAGAAGGAACAGTTTTAATAAATGGGGCAACAATTCAGAATATTATTTTAACAATATGAAATTACTACTATCAAAGTTTTTTTCGTGCTAAATCTTTGAAAATTGTGTGTATTTTACACTTACATACACTTAAAGCACATCTCGGTTCAGTTCACTTCACACTGGTTATATTATCAAGTACTGAACAACTACTAGCAACTCCTGATTTTTGAGTAGTAATTTGGGACCCTTTCTGCTTTGCACTGATTGTGTCTTGCTGCCCAAACATAGTTTCTTAAGAGTGAATTTTAATTGAGCACTAATTTTCTGAATTGTCTAGGATGTCCAAGGGAAGGCTGAACTATGTCTTGTTTTTGTGTGCCCTTAAGGCCGTGGTCCAAACCCTACAATTTACCTTATTCCTCCCAAGGCCTAGAGCAGTGGTCGGCACACTCATTAGTCAACAGAGCCAAATATCAGCAGTACAACGATTGAAATTTCTTTTGAGAGCCAAGTTTTTTAAACTTAAACTCTATAGGTAGGTACATTGTTATTAACTTAATTAGGGTACTCCTAAGCTGGCCTTTGCTAAAAACGTCCTCAATCTGATTGAGGTATGTTCGCTGAGGTCGACCCCTTCCAACTCTCCCATCCACACTCGTCTTGCACACTTGTTTCGTCTCTCTCCTTTCCGAAAACCAACTTCTGCGCATGGGCCATGAAGTTTCAATAGCACTGCACGTGCGGGCGCGCACGTGGTATTTTGTGGAAGAGCCACACTCAAGGGGCCAAAGAGCCGCATGTGGCTCACGAGCCGCGGTTTGCTGACCACTGGCCTAGAGGATTTCAGCTAACACTAAAACCGGTCCTATTACTAGGCTTCCAGGTCCTCATATAACGCTGTATGTTGCTTCTCTAAGAACTCATCTGTAGCAATAGGCTCTGGAGCAGTGATTTCAACCCTGGCTGTACAACAGGATGAAGGCTTTTCAAAAAGATAAATGCCCCGCAGGGAGAGGGAAGTGGATTATTTGGATTTAGTAGATGTGGAGTGGGGACCTGGACATGTTTTTTGTTTTTTTAATAATTCTTTATTGTTGAGGGTATTACATATGTCCCCCTCCTCCCCCCCCCCCCCCCGCATTGACCCACTCCACTCCCCCCCCCCTCCCCCCCATGTTTTTAAAAAGCCACACAAGTTCTGAAAGCTATCAGGATTGAGAACACTGATCCAGGGGTTGAGTTTGGGGTTTACAGAAGAAATCGTGGTATTAATTCTACTGAAAAGTGTTCTTTCTCCCCTTTCCTTCCCCATTAGACTAGCCACAGTTTCACTGGTTTTACTACATCTACACCCTTTTTTGGCAATATCTTCGCCCCAAGGACATAATATTTCATGGCGTCTTAGAAAAGTGCTTAATCTTTTTCAATATACCAGCGAATGGCTTATACTGAGGTTGGCAGAAGTAGGTTTATGGAGGTTCATGTGGAAAAAGACATGCAGGTGATGATTATTACAATAGCTTTATTAACTCAAAAAAATGTCACAATGCAACTGTGAGCCTACTTTTTCCCTGCCCTGTATAGACATTTACTTATAGAATATACAGACACTCTTGCTGTCTGATATTCCAGTGTGAATAATCACCGTTGTTTGATGGGTAGATCTAGCAAAGCAAATCTCGTGGAGGGAGAAAGTCTAATTAAAGGTGCAGCGGCCCCTCCCAGTGTGTATTGGTCATTGGGAGGAAATGGTAATAGAATTACAAATGAAATGCTCAGAAGTTCCTTTCTTTATCTCTTTTCATGAGAATTGTCATTTAATGCTCCCCCCTTGGTCTTAAGTTCTCTACTAAGGACCCAAAGCAAAAGCTATAGTGGGAGTGATTGTTCACCGTACATTTTTCCTTTAAGAGGGGGAGATGTAAAAATAGATGCATGTAGATAAGATCCATTCAGCTAAGTTTTTAAAAAATGCTAAATGGTTTTGGTTGGGTGTTCATAATATAAAAATTGCTTTTTGCTTCATTCTCACATAATAAATGAGGTTTCATAAGTTCCCATATACAAATGTATACATTCATGCATTAATTTATATTTGATCAATATTGTGATTTATGAACAAGGCAGAAGATATTGAAGCTCACACACCTTTCCCTTTGGGTCTCTACTTACTGTCTTGTATTAAATCTTGTTTATGAAGCAAATTTAAGATTTGCTTTTGTTCTAAATATATGGCAGGGATTCTTTCATTTAAATTCATCCCTTCTACCCTCCCCCAGCCACACAACACATTAATTTGCATCTGAATAGGATTTCTCTCATTCCTATGCTGCTGTTTATGACTTAGGTTGATATACTGGGGCAGAAGAGTTGCTTTAAGGATCTTAAAAGAACAGCCCTGACCGGTTTGGCTCAGTGGATAGAACGCCGGCCTACAGACTCAAAGGATCTTAAAAGAAAAAGAAGACTACAGAATTGTTCGGGGAGGGTGGGTGGGTAGGAGGTGATCAACCAAAGAACTTGTATGCATATATGCATCAACCCATGGTCACAGACAGTGGGGTGGTGAAAGCCTGGGGCGGGGGCGGGCCAGAGGGGGTTCATTGGGGGGGAGGGGAATGGGGACATTTGTAATACTTTCAACAATAAAGATTAAAAACAAAAAGAAAACTACAGAATTGGCTACATTTTGTCAACTATTAGGCTAACTGCTGAACTAGCCTTTTAAATCGAATTGTGATGATATTAAGGTTGGAACAATTGCAGACTAAACGAAGCTTAACAAATGTTTGTCCTAGTAAGAAACTGAGCTAATTAGACAACAATTTTTGAAGCAAAGCCATAAAGGCTGCCACAAAAGTGTGGTGAAAGATTTGGCTGACAGCCTCACCTAGAACCCCAAACTAAACATCTGCTTTATGTCAAGGCAGGACAAGTTTCCTTGGGGGTAGGCCGCCTCCCAACTCCAAGATAAGTCTTCCTATGGCATGACCATTAACATGTCATCCTCCTGCTTGAAATGGCTCCCAGTTGCCTAAGAACAAAGTCTCCGACCTAGAATTCCAGGCTTTCCACACTCTGCTCTCATTCTTCCAAGTGCTCACAATTGTTACATAAACATGCCCAAAGCTCTCCTGTGTTAACAAACTCTTCCTTGATAGCACATATCCACCCTGTCACCACTTCTCTCTTCTCTGCTCCAAATCATCTGCTCCAGTAGCCATCTGCTGTCCTTAACGGCACACTTCCATGTGCTGGTGGGCTCCTGCTCTTCACTGGAATCTCCCTCGTCTCGCCACTGAATCCCACGAGCACTTTTTACCCTTGACCAGCGTAGCCTTTCCACGGCACTGCTGGCTGCTCTTTGAAGCACTCCCTTGCTTCGCCTTCCCTCCGCTTTTCTTCCGACTTCCAGGCATGCCTCCCTCTCCTTTACACTCAGCGTCTCCATCACCCTTTGTGTATTTATCAAGGCTCTGTCTTGGGTCTGCTTTCTGTTTACTCCATCCTCTCGACCTCAAAATCTTATCTACTAGTATTCCCAAGATTTCTGCTACCTTGTTGTCAAATCCCAGATCTATATCGTCATTCCTGATCTTTCCCCTTGAGGCCCGCTGTTTTATGGATGTCTCCGCCTGGCAATTCAAATTCAACCTTGATTTAAGGTCAGCTTCCCAAACTGAAATGTCAGTTAACATTTGCCTTTCAGCTCAGTACTAGCACCACTATCTACTCAGCTCCTTTGACCAAAAGCCTAGGTGACATTCTTGACTTTAACCTCCATAACCTGTAAAGACCGAATCCTATCTCTCAACTCTCAAGTCTACCTTTCTGCATCTTTACCACCATTACTATAGTCTAGGCCACTATTATTTAGACCATGAACTATTATGATAGGTTGCAAAACAGTATTTTTACAGCCAGTTTTGCTTTCCTCCAATTTATTTTCCATTCTGTAGCTGGAATGGTTTTAATTCAAGTTTACTCCTTCCACTTCCCTGCTTAAAACTCTTTGTTGTCCTTAAGATGGCATCCCACTTTCTGAAGGAAACTTGAAAGGCTTCCCGTATCGGGGCCTGTCTGCCTCTTTAGCCTCATTTCATGCCATCTTCCTCTTGCACTCTCGGCCTCAGCCACAGAGGCCTCCTGGCAGCCACCCATATATTCTGCAGACTCTTGTTATGCCTCCCGGCTTGGAATATGGCTCTCCTCTGCCTGCTTCCCTAGAAACACTCTTTTAAAAAAAATATGTGTATATTTTTTATTGGTTTCAGAGAGGAAAGGTGAGAGAGAGAGACAGAGAGAGAGAGAGAGAGAGAGAGAGAGAGAGAGAGAGAGAGAAACAGCAATGGAGGGAGAGAATCATTGATCGGTTGCCTCCTGCATGTCCCACACTGCGGGGATCGAGCCTGCAACCTGGACATGTGCCCCAACCAGGAATCGAACTGTGACCTCCCGGTTCATAGGTTAGCACTCAACCGTTGAGCCATGCAGGCCGAGCCCTATAAACACTCTTCGTACTTTGTTGTTTATCCGTACCTCTTCCTCTGTTTTCACCCTTATAAAGCCAGTGCCGGCTATGGTCCCTGGCATGTAGGAGGGACCAGTATGTACTTACCGACGGACTACTTAGATGTTCTCCCAAATTAACTCAATTCTCCAGCCTGTCTGAGCTTTTGGCCATTTTTCCAACACACATTGTAATTTCCCATCTTCGAGCATCTGCTTGTGTTAGTTTTTCTGCCTATATTGCCTTCACCCTCAAATCCTACCCTTCCCATCTTTACCAATTTTTAAGCCTCAGTTTAAATTCGACTTCTTCCAACATACTATTTTCTTAATCAATACAATTAGGGCTAGTCCTTCTCTCTCTCCCCAGAAAAATGCACAGGAAGGCAACATTTTGAATACGTCTTCTGAATGCTTAATCAACCCCCTAAAGTCTGTCCATCCATCCCTTTGGGCTCCACAGACCTATGACACAGACTGGCTAGGCAGATGTTCGCTAACCCATCTCCTCTTCTTCCCGAGCACACAGCTACTACCTTTCCTGGCCCCCATTGCAATCAGGAGTAGCCGTAAGACTGTGAGCTCTACCAAGTGCACACCAATTCCAGACCTTTAAAAACCCCTTACACATTTTCTTCCACGTTCCTTCCCCTCCTGTGACGTAGATGCATATGATGACCGTAGAAGCCACGTGTTAAAGATAAAGATGGCAGAGCCACAAGGCGAAAGGTGTCTGAATCATCACATGGAGGAGAGGTATCCTCCAATCAGATATACTAGTACTTGCTTTAGACTTTATGTGAGAGAACAAAATTTTTTTATCAAGTTGAAGTATATATTTTTGTGTTTATTACAGCAGTTAACCTATCTTAACTAACATAAAATGCTTGATTAAAAGTCTCTGGTTTACGCCCCGCCGGCATGGCTCAGTGGTTGAGCATTGAGCTATGAACCTGGAGGTCACGATTTGATTTCCGGTCAGGGCACATGCCCAGGATGCAAGCTCAATCCGCCGGGGGGGGGAAGGGGGGGACGGTGGGCATACAGGCGGCAGCCAATCAATGATTCTCTCTCATCATCAATGTTTCAATCTCTCTCTCCCTCTCCCTTCATCCCTGAAATCAATAAAAAAATATTTTTTAAAAAGTCTCTGGTTTGCAAGAAAACAATAAAATGATCAGTAGGTGCCAGGATTAAGGGGGAGGGAGGGATAAGTAGGTGGAACACAGAGGATTTTCAGGGCAGTGAAATTCTTCTGTATATGACTGTAATGGTGGACAAATGTCATATATATTTGCTCATTCTATCAAGGGGACACACCAAATAAACAAATATAAGTAAATTATACAGTATGTTAGAGGTGATATTTAAAAAAAGGAAACAAGACAGGATAAGGAGGGTATGAGATTTTTTTTTTTAAATATATTTTATTGATTTTTTACAGAGAAGAAGGGAGAGGGATAGAGAGTTAGAAACATCGATGAGAGAGATCGATCAGCTGCCTCCTGCACGCCCCCCACTGGGGATGTGCCCGCAACCAAGGTACATGCCCTTGACTGGAATCGAACCTGGGACCCTTCAGTCCGCAGGCTGACGCTCTATCCACTGAGCCAAACTGGTTCGGCGAGATTCTTCATTTTTACTGCTACATAGTAGAAAACGCCTAGGGCATGATATAGTTTTAAATAGGGTGGTCAAATCAGCAAATGACAAGTGCTGGCGAGGATGTGGAGAAAAGGGAACCCTTGTGCACTGCTGGTGGGAATGCAGACTGGTGCAGCCATTATAGAAAACAGTATGGCGTTTCCTCAGAAAGTTAAATATGACACTGCCATTTGACCCCGTGATCCCATCTCTAGGAATACACCCAAAGAATCCCAAAACACTAATCAGAAAGAATGTATGCATTCCTGTGTTCATAGCAGCGCAATTTACAATAGCGAAGATCTGGAAACAGCCCAAGTGCCCATCAGTAGAGGAGTGGATAAAAAGCTGTGATACATTTACACCATGGAGTACTATACAGCAGTAAGAAAGAAGAATCTCTTACCCTTTGAGACAGCATGGAGGGACCTGGAGAGCATCATGCTAAGTGAAATAAGTCAGTCAGAGAAAGACAAGTATCACATGATCACACTCATATGTGGAATCTAAGTAACACAATAAACTGATGAACAGAGTGGATCCAGAGACATGGAAGCATGGAACAGAGTGCAAAATATCGGAGGGAAGGCAGGGGAGGGTGGGTGGGTTGGAGGTAATCAACCAAAGACCTTGTATGCAGATATGCATAACCCATGGACACAGACAACAGGGTGGTAAGGGACTGGAGCAGGGGGCGGGGGTAGACTGGAGGGGGGCAATGGGGAAAAAAGGGAACATATGTAATACTTTCAACAATAAAGATTAAAAAAAAGATAGTGGGTGAGGGTATGGACTGCAGAAGCCTGGGGCATGATACAGTTTTAAATAGGGCGGTCAGGGTAGGCTTACCTGAGAAGATAATGTCTGAGCAACAATTGGAGGTTAAGGAGTTAGCCAAGTGGAAATTGAAAGAGCATTACATCTAGAGCAAAGGTCTAAGTTGGGAGCTGCTCATGCAAAGCTTTGTAGTCCATTTTAAGGACTTTAGTTTTACTCTGGGTGAAATGAGAAGCCATTGCTGTTTTTTGTTGTTGTTTTGTTTTGTTTTAAAGGCAAGACCATGAGACTATTTATTTATTAATTTATTTATTTTTGTTAATCCTCACCTGAGGATATTTTTAAAAAATATATATTTTATTGATTTTTTTACAGAGAGGAAGGGAGAGGGATAGAGAGTTAGAAACATCGATGAGAGAGAAACATCGATCAGCTGCCTCCTGCACACTCCCTACTGGGGATGTGCCCGAAACCAAGATACATGCCCTTGACTGGAATCGAACCTGGGACCCTTGAGTCCGTAGGCCGACGCTCTATCCACTGAGCCAAACCGGTCAGGGCGTGAGGATATTTTTCCATTGATGTTTAGAGAGAGTGGAAGGAAGGAGGAGAGACACACAGAGAGAGAAACATCAATGTGAAGGAGACACATCGATTGGTTGCCTCCTGCACCCAGACCAGCACCGGGGATTGAGCCTGCAACCAAAATTGAACCTAGGGACCCTCAGTCCATGGGCCGATGCCCTGTCCGCTGAGCCAAACCAGCTAGTGCCCATTGCTGGGTTTTAAGCAAAGAAGTGATATTTTCAAAGGCATTGAGATTTTTACTGTAGGAAGCACGAATAGGAGCAGGGTCATAAGGAGCTGTAACGTCTGGATATTGTGTGTGTGTGTGTGTGTGTGTGTGTGTGGTTGGCAGGATACGAAGAGTCAGGACATTTTTTGAAGACAGTGCTAACTGACTCCAAGGTTTCGACCTGAGCAACCAGGTAATGCCATCAATAAGGAGAGCTGTGGGCAGAGCAAGTCTGGAGAATATTGCTAGGGTTTTGTGATCTTTGTTCTGGCCTCTGTTGTGGCTTCAATCCAAAGGCCTCTTCTTTGATTTGATGTTTCTCCAAGATCTTACTGCCAGTCTTCTTCAGTGTTGCAACCCTCTTAGTCCTTAGCTTAATTTTTCAGGTACCTACCCCAGCCAGTGTAGCTCAGTGGGTGAGTGTTGACCTAGGAACCCAGAGGTCATGATTTGATTCCGGGTCAGGGCATATGCCTGGGTTGCCAGCTTAATCCCCAGTGTGGGGCATCTGATCAATGATTCTCTCTCATCATTGATATTTCTTATCTCTCTCTCTCCCTTTCCCTTCCTCTCTGAAATCAATCAAAATATATTAAAGATATATATGTGTAAAAAAAATAAAAGATTTATTTTCAGGTGCCCTATTGCTTGGTTTCTTTTAGTTAGACCATAATTTGTAAATCTCTTTGCTAAATATTCTCCCTCAGGACACTGGTCCTTGAGGGAATATGAAGGACTCACTCCTACTGGGAAAAAACAAAACCTCCTAATACTTTCTTTCATTCTTTCTCTTAACATTTTTTTCATAAAATTAATTTTTTATTAAAAATCTTTCTTACTGTTATATTTTACAACAATTGAACTTTTAGAAGAAAATTTGATGCTCACTTTGCAATATTGGAGGGTTACTTGCTCTAGGTATCAAGATTATGGGAGCATTTCTTCTTCCAGTTTTTAGCAGAATATTTGAATGCTGATTGGGAAAAACTCTTCTTAAGGATAAAGGTGAAATATACTTTCCATGTCAGTCCAATCTCTGACTTCTTTATTTTGGGTCATGTGTAGGAATTGTTGAGTTGACAGCGGATAGAATGCGGTTTGAACTATGCCAACTGTCCATGAAGACCTGGGTTGAAACTATTATTGTATTCAGGTCCCTGCGTGATTGTGATAGAGGAACTGGTCCCTGTGGTCGGGTTTGCACTAAAGTCATTGCGCAGCAAAACTTCCCCCAGGCTACATTTTTTATGTTTCATTTTCAGGCTGTTGGTGCCACAGGAGCAATTAAAATTCATGAATAATGTCTGTTTCCCCCTTGATAAATAATGTGGATGGCCTGCAGTCTGTTAATATTCATGGCAAGGGACCTACCAGGCTATTGTGTTAGGAACAGTGTGGATGCAAATTGTAAACATTTATCATCTCCAAAGTTTCAGGCGATTTTCAAAGCAGTGTCAATTGAAACAGATGCTCTAAACTTCCCAAATAAAACAGTCGTTACATGATCTCTCCATTCTCCACAAACATTTGTCTCCTAGTAACTTCTATTTATTATGTCAAATAATATTGTAAAATCTACTAGACAGTGAACAATAATGGATAAAAGTTTAATGTAATGCCCTCTAAAATGGATTTCCTGTTTCTTTAGATGCTACGAACGATTATTAAAGCATATCAATAACACTTCCTATATGTCGGAATATAGTAATAAGTTCCCTCTGCATGTTTACTAGAAGGTAAGATATATACCTAGTGAAAATTTCCCAATGTATTTATCTACAGTCTCCAAATTTTGCGATTGATATTATCTCACTCATGAAAATCACTGATCATAATAGGAAAGTTCAAACAAAGAATTGAAAGTCTTAACATTGAACTCATATTTTGCCAAGAGGGGGAAATTCTTTAAGAATTATGTCTCCTGCCCTAGCTGGTTTGGCTTAGTGGATAGGGTGTCGGCCTGTGGACTGAAGGGCCCTGGGTTTGATTTCGGTCAAAGGCACATGCCTGGCTCAATCCTCAGTAGGGGGCATGCAGGAGGCAGCCAATCAATGTTTCTCACATCATTGATGTTTCCATCTCTCTCTCCCTCTCCCTGCCTCTCTGAAATCAATAAAAATAAAAATAAGATGCTCATTTTCGGTGTTTTGATAGGAAATATTTTGTGAGTTAATCAGGAAAGACTTCATGGAGGAAGTGAAATGAGGTGAAGATGTAGGGGAGGCGAAAAGAAGGGGGAAGGCAGTACATTGGTGAGAAACACCCCAAGGCAAAAGAGAAGCTGGCTTTGGAGTAGTGGTAGAATTGGAGGTGAGCAGATACGTTTGATTAAAGTGAAAGGTGGATATATGGTAATAAGAGGAAGAAAAGCGAAAAAGGCCATTTAGATTCTATTATTTACTGTTGGGAGGTTGGTTTCTTGTGTACAGAGACTCAGGTCACACAGAAATTAAATCCCAGCTCTACCACCTATGAACAATATGTTGTCCAGTGATTTAATATCTTTAAGCCTCAGTTTCCCTTCTATCCGACAGAGATTCTATCAACCAAGCAGAGTTTTGAGGGCTGCACGAAATAACATTTTCCTTGTCCCATTAGCTGTCATCTCCTCTCTCGTAAATGTGCGGGTGCCGGAGGCTACAGTAGGGCCTGTGAAGAGGAAAACGACATCATTTAAAGGGATGGATATGGTGTCTCGGGAATATTAATTTGTGATGGTGTACAGGATGAATCGAGAAAGGAGAGCATGAGTGTGTTGGGGGTGAGGGAAAACAGGAAAATGAGCTCATTTGACCACACACAAAGACGCAGGGGCCTTAGTTAACCACTGGGGCTATGGCCAAGCCTATAGAAGTGATGAATTCAGGAGGGAGGGATGGAGGGATTTGGTGAACACAGAGCCAAATGTAGGGAATGAAATCTGGAAGAAAAATTTATGGATTTCAGGATGAAGAAAAAAGCGTCAAATTAGTAGAAGAAAGTATGAAGCAAAATCCTCTAATGAACATTGGTTTTTTCTTTTGTTTTGTTTTGCTTTGTCACCTGGCGGCGTAACCCACTCTTTCCTTTGGATTAGCTGCTCTCTTTGATGACATGTCTTTTATCTGGCTTGGTGATATGGTCCCAATTATTATTCTGTGTGTGTGTGTGTGTGTATGCATTAGAATGTGAAATGGGACTTTTTCTATTGCCTTGAACTTTTGGTCAAAGCCCAAAGCTGAGGATAATTGATAACAAGTATCCTTACAGCCATTTTTAAGGCAGAGTTTAAGACATTGTCCCACAGTATTTACTGTGGGGTAAAAAGAAAAATAGACAAGGAACCTAGTTATCACCATTACCACCAGCAACAGTCTATGAAGACATTTCTCAGACAGGATTACGTAAAGAGGATTTATAGGGGTATCTGTGCTTTTTTGGCCTAGACCAGTGGTTCTCAACCTTCTGGCCCTTTAAATACAGTTCCTCATGTTGGCACCCAACCATAAAATTATTTTCGTTGCTACTTCATAACTGTAATGTTGCTACTATTATGAATCATAATGTAAATATCTGATATGCAGGATGGTCTTAGGCGACCCCTGTGAAAGGGTCGTTCGACAGCCAAAGGGGTCGCGACCCACAGGTTGAGAACCGCTGGCCTAGACCTTGGTGCCTGATGTTGGAACAGTCCACAGCGGAATGGCAGACGAAGGCAACAGTGGGCACAGGCCTCACTTTCCCATTTGGGTAAAGGTATGCAGATTTTCCTTGCAGTGATTGGGCTGGGGCAAGGAGAATAGAAGACCAGACCATTGCCACCTGCTCCCCCCATGTCCCTGAGTTATAGAAAGGCCTGGGCTTACGGGAGAGAGAAGCACTGACTTGCTCTGGATCAAACTGGACTTTTAATGACTGCTCCTGAAGTGGGTCCACTCTCTGAATGGGACAGGAAAGCCATGGTTCTGCCTGGATCATGGCTAAGGGCCGAGAATGGAGACCTGATGAAGCTTGAAGGCAGTGGCAGGGGAAAGTCAAGCTGCCTCATCTTTGCACTCTACCTATCCATCCTAAATGCATCGATCGTGTTGGGGAAAAATACATCAAATGTTATCTGAAGTCATCCCTGAGTGGTGCCTTTTCGTGTCTTCTTTATTACATTTATTTGTATTTTTCAAAATTTCCAAATAAAGTTTTAGAAAGACAAAAAAGGAAGATGGAGAGGAGCCCTAGCTGGTTTGGCTCAGTGGATGGAGCGTCGATCTACAGACTGAAGGGTCCTGGGCTCGATTCCAGTCAAGGGCACATGCCTGGGTTGTAGGCTCGGTCCCCAGTGGGGGACATGCAGGAGGCAGCCAATCAATGATTCCCTCTCATCATTGATGTTTCTATCTCTCTCTTCCTCTCTGAAATCAATAAAAATATATTAAAAAAAAAAAAGAAAGATGAAGAGGAAAGAATGGATCAAGAGAAAGAATCAAGATCAACATTTAAAAGGAATCATCCCCTATGTAGTCTAATGAGCTGCACAGTATATTTGTATTTCTGTTGAAATGCCCTTTCATTTTCATGACACCACACTACTGCTGACCCTGCCACCTCCCTCACGGGAGACTGCAGGGAACTCATAATTGATATATTTTTCTCCTATGAACCACCACGCCACTGACAGGATTGTCTTCCCCAAATCTGTTCTCTCCTGACCTTTTCATTGCTTCCCAACTGTCCCAAACAACGCCCCAGCTTGGAGCAGGCCAGTTTCTTCAGTGGCTTCAAAGGGCTAAGTTGAACCCCACTTGTGCCCTTGCTAATTTCCAACATCCAAAGCAACCTTTCAGTCTCTTCAAACTATAAGCGTTTCTTGGAGCTCACCTTCATTCCCGCCCCTTCACTAATTTCAGATAAAAAGAAGCACTTGGCTTGGGAGTTGGTTACATGTCAGAATTCTCTCCTGTTTCATACATGTAAGTTGAATACAGACTTGCAAACTCCACGAGTGGTGGCACATGCAGTGCACTTTTGTATGTTTACCCCCATTGCCGCACACTACATTGCTTAGTACATAATAGTCTCAGAAAATATTGTCAAATTTAAGTAGTTATCATGAAACTACTTAGTCTGTTAATTCATTACTAAAACTACTAGGATTCTGGCACTTAAAATAGCCATTGGTTCCTTTCTGGATTCTGGTACACTTTCTAAATAATCTTTTCTCTCTTTTCACCTATGATATATGGTCATATGACAGTAATTTGACATCATCATATCTAAAATGTAGATTAAAGAAAACAACCCGTATTTAAATCCAATCGAATGTGCAATGCAAAGAAACACTTCCACATTTCTGTCATTTAAACATTACTTTTGAGCTTCCGAACAAGTGTTATTAAAAATAAACCATTTTCAACCTTCTCCCTACTCCCACCACCTGGGAACACTTTTTTTTCCTTGACCTTTCTGAACAGATCCCAGGAAATAAAACAGAGGCTCATACTTGTTTTCGTCACAGATTTTTTTTATTTGTAAGTAAATTTACCCTGACTCCGCACAAGCCAAGAATTAAAATGCAAATGAGAGAGATTGGACATAGTCAAAGGTCAAGCATCCTCTCACGTCTACAGAAGGACCATGTCCAATGGGACTGACAAACACGAAAGAGTTCTGTGAGCGGTGTTTGTCCGAAGGCCATGATAGAGTGCGTTGCATTTGATTTGACCTCATTAGCAAACACAGTACTGAGCACAGTACTGATTACGGTTTAGTTTTTGAAAGTTTTTTTTTTTTTAACTCCTTACTTCACTTCGCATAGAAACCCACCAACACCTTTTCTTTAATCCCCACCCCCTCTTTCACTGCAACCCCCAACTCTGTTGTTCTTGGCAGCAGCAAAGCTGTAGTGTAGACCAGCCTGTCTGTGTCTCTGGAAGGCCCTGAAACCCAGAGGCAACTGGGCTCTTCCAGCCCCAACCCCTCTGACTGTCAGCCTGGTTTCACCTCCCAGAGTCACACCCTTCCCCCTCCCACACCCTTTTCTTAAATATATAACTCTAGGCTCGGGCATTTCCCTACCCTGGGGTTGGCAGGCCGCAGAGGTGCAAGCGGGCTGCTCCTGCTGATGGCAGAGGCAGAGGTATGCTCGCGGCTGGAACTCAGAACTCGCTTCCCCACCGTAGAAGCTAGACACCGTAGAAGCCACGGTGGATTGTTAGGCAGGTTCTAGAGCACATTTAGAACTTCAGGTCAGGTAGGTGAGTCCAATGGATTTGTGTGAGTTCTTTGGGGCACCTACCTACTCATTTTAAGATGGTTTCCTTAGGAAAATGGCTCTGAGTTGTCATCAGTTAACCATACATTCTTTGTGTGGAGGAAGCTGAGAATCCAGAAAGGTGTGGGTACCTTTGTAGGGCTCGGCCCACAATACACCAACTCCAGGCCCCAGACTTCTGAGCTATTGGAGAAACCAGGAGCGCCCATAGAGTGAGCACCCACGAGGGAAATAACAGACCGAGCGGGGAGAGAGTGCACAGGAATTGGGTGCAAGGACAGTGGCCTGGGCAGAAAGAGGGGCTCAGGGGTGGTAGGGTTGAAGGTTTGCAGAAGGTCTGTTGGCCCAGGCCCTAGAAGATTTTAATGGTGTTATATTGTTAAGCTAGTTTCTATAGACTTGTGCCAGAGTCGTTGGCAGGAGGGTTGTGATAAAAAGCAAGTGGAACAAAGAACTGTATATTTAGAGTTCTCTATGAAATGGAAGCCAGGGGTAGAGTTATCTTGTGGCCTAAAAATAGAGAACATCACCAATGTGTGTGTGTGTGGGATTCCACTGCTCAGTTGGAACAAAATAAATGTGTAGCTATCGACAAGGCCACACCGACCTGGTGATAACAGGAGGTGCGGCAGTAGCAGCAGGGAAAGCAAGATCCCTTTTGAAATGACGAAAGGCTGGAAGCCACCATGAAGTAGGAGAAAGAATGGTCACAGCCATTTATGAATCTGTGTGGGGTCCTATGGGAAGAGAAAGAGGTTCTGGGGCAATGGGCTGCAGAGATTGTGATGGAGGGGTCTGATCTAGATTCATTAAATAATTATTGCTTTGTCCTGGGGAAACGAGGCTGCTTTTCTACATCCCTTGGTGTTTACTACAGCATCATGCATAATAAAGGAGCTCTGAATAAATGTCACTGACAGCCTCAGCAAATAAAGTTAAACAAAATGGAATAAAACAAAATAAACATATTGAAGTATAGACGAAAGGCAAGCAAGTATCACGTGCTGCAGTATGGGAGATGCCCTGTGTAAGATTTGGAAGCTGAGCTTAGCCCTGTTGTTTATTATTATAACTGTTGAGGGTGTCCATTCAGTCCTTGCCTTCAGAGGAACTCAATGGAATTACGAAGAAAAACCAGCCTTTGCTGTGACCGTTTGATGTTTATTTTGTGGCCTTTAAAAGTGGCCTGCTAGTGACCTGAGCCTTCTGCCCTCACTGAGGGTGTGGTGGGGAATAGCGAGGAGGATGAGTGGCTGGCAAAACCTCAATGGTGACGATAGCGATTGGTGGTGGTGGATAGGAAGGAATTTTTGATGAGAGGCACAAACCATTGACTCTTATAGCCAGAAGAAGCCCTCCCAGGCATTGGGAGCGGAGTGTGGCTGCAGAAATTGGCTCTTCTAAAAAAAAAAAAAATTCAGCCAATATGTTACATTTTGGCATGAGTTAGGGGTGGGGATGGAGGACTTCCATGCTCTAGTCTATATAATGGGCAAAAATGTATGCAACCAAAGTGCTTCAAATGATCTTAGATGTCAAATGATCTTACTCATGTAAAGTGCCCATTAATTATCCTTTGATTTAACAAATATTTATTGAACTCTTATTATGTGCCTAGATTGTCAGCCCGCTGGAGGTACTGGAAATGGCCTCAGGTTTTTATGCTTTTATAATGAAAGAGACTTAGAATCTCTCATTCATTTTATTTTATTCCTTGGGACCTCTTTTTTGGAATTTTTCAAAGTGGTAGCAGACGGAAGGTGTAGCTCTTTTTTCTTAGATTCCAGAACTGCTGGCAGACATGTCCTTTGCCTCCTGGAGTGCCCTGAGAGAGAGAGAGCCCTAACTACAGACAGTAGCCCAGTGGAAAAGAAGAGCATGAAGAGGGAAAGAGATGGGGCAGGACAGAGAAGAAGTCCTGATGATTTTAGACTGTAGTCATGAAGTCTTTGCAAATCCTACTTTGCTCACCAGTTTGTCCCCTCAGGTCAAAAATCTGGGAGTTATTCTAGACTCCTTCCTTCCCATCACCCCTGACAGTCCATGATAATCAACAAGTCTTCATGATGTTCCCCTAAATATTCCTTAAACCCATTTCCTCCTCCCCATTTTTATCATCATTACCCTAGGACAGACCTTCATGAGCGCTTGACTGGGGTTTTGCAATGGCCTTCTTCTACCTGGGTTTCTTCCAGCTTCGTTCTTGTTAAATCCATCCTCCACATAGCAGCTATAATGCAAACCTAGTCTTATCAATATAATGCCTAAGTTTCCCATGACCCTCTCCACTTTCTACACACTACACCTTTCATTTTTACACTGCATTGATCAACAATTAGCTTATTATTTCACACACAAACCAAGTCCAGGCTTGAGTGTCAGTAGCTATGATGGCTTTGATACTTAGGATGAGAGGTGGTCTGTTTCCATTGACTTGATATTCAACAGTCTTCAGTATTTCATTTCCTACAAGATAAAGCCCAAGTTTTGTAGGTTGTCATTTAATGCCCTGCCTACCTTTTCACCCCCCACAATTATGTAAGAATCATAGTTTCAGCCAGACTATCCAATACTACAGTTACCCACAAATGTCTTTCCCACTGAATGTTTTTTACATTGATCTCTCGGCCCTCAGAGCCCTTCACTTATTTTTTTCCCATTCACTTGTACTTACCCTCAAGGCATTCCACCCCACACTGAGTTATTGCTCTTCTAGCATCTAAATTCTGATCATTTGAACAACTCTTATATTAAATCACTGATTGCATGCTGCTTTATATTGATATTTGAGTCTTCATGAGTATGTCCTATCTCTACCACAAGTTCCAAGGTCTGTGAGGACAAGGACTATGCCTCAGGCCTCTGCATGTGCCCAGCATGTTGCCTTGTAGATGGTGGGTATTCAGTGGAGGTTGGTGGGTTTTCTTCCACTGGCCCCATTCTCTTCTCTCCCATCCTTAGAGTCCTGGCAGACCCACATTTTTGGGAGTTTTTAATAAATGGGTTCAGAGAAGACAAGGCCAGTACATCTTAACTTCCTAATGTAAAAGTTTTTTTTTTTAAATATATTTTATTGATTTTTTACAGAGAAGAAGGGAGAAGGATAGAAACATCGATGAGAGAGAAACATCGATCAGCTGCCTTCTGCACACCCCCCACTGGGGATGTGCCCACAACTAAGGTACATGCCCTTGACCGGAATCGAACCTGGGACCCTTGAGTCCGCAGGCCGACGCTCTATCCACTGAGCCAAACCGGTTAGGGCTGTAAAAGTTTTTAAAGGTCAGATTCCTCAGTTCCCACAAAGGGGATAATCACTTTTGTGAGGTGCATAGCAACAATCTTAAATTCCATTGAGTAAGTCCCAGGAGCCTGTAACTTTTGTGTCAATTAAAATTATAATTACTGAGTACATTTATAATGCCGTGGAAATCGTGCATATTATAATTCATGCATCTGTAAAATTGTCATTTTAGGGCTCATGAAATATACAAGCTCAAGACAAAGGAGAACAAGAAAACCTTGGAACCAGATTTCTAGTCACAATAAAGAAGCTACTTTAAAACAGTCTGGGACTATACTTTTTAATTCTCTATGTATATTTCCATTTACTTTTTAGTATTTCACCTTAAATTGGAGCTCATGGACATAGAAAATCTCATGGTATTGCCATTTTAATTTTTCTCTCTCAAGATTCTTTTTATCTGTTTTCATAAGCTCCTGTGATTACAAGGAGAATTTTAGTCAACACCCTGATCATCTCGTTATAGAAGGCATTTTTCTTCTAAAGTTCTTAGACATGGGATACATTTCATTTATCCTCCCATAGAATTTAGTATTGTTTTCATTGCAAATGACATTTGTACTTACTTGACTTATTCAGAAAAGGAATTTATTGGCCCATCTAAGTTAAAAGTGTATGTGCAGCTCGATTAAGCTTCAGGCACAACTAGGATTAGAGGTGAAAAGATGTCATAAATAGATTCTCATCATCTTTCTCTTTTGGCAACTGTTGCCTTTAGTCCTATATCTCATCCTTGGATTCTTAGCACATTGTCTGATGCTTCTTAGTAGATGCTCCACGAATATTTAATTCATGAGGGAATCGGTGGAACAGTGTGTACTCTAACAGTGCAGAGTAGCCGTAGGGCGCTCCTCACCTGGAGCAGCCCCATCTCTTCTTAAGTTTCAAGACACCAAGCAAGATTGATGCTGTCTTTCCTAGAAGTCCTAGCCAGCGGATCTCATTGGCTCTTGGTGGTCTGTGCCCACCCCGAACCAATCAGCACGGCCATGATTTACTTAAGTCTGGTAGGGAGTCTGGCCTCACCAGACTCTCATGGATTAAAAGTGTGGGTGAATTGGAATTGATCTTTCAGAAATCCACTGAGTGAACTCTCAGGAGTAACCAAACGTGTTGACTACATCCTCTTTTGGTAAGATATCTTCTTGGCCGCAGGCTCCTGGTCCTTCTTTTATCTGGCCATGACCTCCTTTCTTGGTCTTTAAATGTTCGAGTCTCTCAAGGATAGGTCCTAGTCCCTCTTCTAACTGGCCTCTATTCTAGGTTCCTCCATTCACACACGATGCTTTAATGACCGCCTAAAAAAATCCCAGGATTTGAAATTTCCTCTGTAACCCTGCAGAAACCCCTGTCCCCCAATAAACCTGTTCTGAGCAGTGATTTCTGTTGCAGTGAATTGAACCATTATCTATTTAGTTTAGCAAGTCGGAAACCCAAGAGCCACCTTCAGCATAGCCCTCATCCTCCTCATTCTTAGCTAGTATGTTGCCAAGTTCTAAAAAATTTACTTCCTCAATATCTCTCAAATCCTTCCATTTCTCTCCAACTTACAGCCACCTTCTTAGTCTAAGTCACTATTTTCTTTAGTATATATTTGTATTGGTTTTAGAGAGGAAAGGAGAGGGAGAGATAGATAGAATTATCAATGATGAGAGAGAATCATTGATCAGCTACCTCCTGCAAGCCCCAGACTGGGGATTGAGCCCACAACCTGGACTTGTGCCCTGACCAGGAATCAAACCATGACTTTCTGGTTCATAGGTCGATACTCAACCACCGAGCCACACCAGCCAGACCTTTTTTCTAAAATACAAGCCACTATTTTCAATCATCTAATTACTACACACCTTCTCAACTTACTTTCAATATGTTTTTGCCTTCTTTATTTTAAATATAAGTGCTTTTAAAAATATATATTTTTATTGATTTCACAGAGGAAGGGAGAGGGAGAGATAGAAACATCAATGATGAGAGAGAATCATTGATCAAGCCCGCAACCTAGGCATGTGCCCTTGACCAGAATCGAACCTAACCTGGGACCCTTCAGTCTGCAAGCCAACGCTCTATCCACTGAGCCAGACCGGCTAGGGCTGTTTTTGCCTTCTTTCAATCCATTTTTTAAATTTTGTAGTTAAGAGTGCAATTTTTCAAAATGTAAATTCAGTGACTCCATTGGTCTTAAAAAAACACAAAACAAAAACAGAATAAAATCCCTACCATAATCTTCAAAACTTTGCTGATACAGCTCCCCACCGTAACTCTTTATCTTCCCTTCTTGCCCTTCACATCCACCACAGTGGCCTCCTTTCATTTTCTTGACACATTATGGTAGAAAGAAGAATGCATCCCTACAACGATGTCCCCGTCCTAACCACCAAAACCCTGAGTGTTACCTTGCATGGCCAGACGGCCTTTGCAGATGTGATGAAATTAGGGATCTTGAGATGAGGATATTTTCCTGGATTATCCAGGAAATTCCAATATAATCATGAGGATTCTTATAAGAAGAGCAAAGCAAGCGTGTCAAAGGCAGAGAAGAAGATGTGATGATAGAAGTGGAGGTCAGAGTGAGGTGAGGAGGGGTCTTTGAGTTATGCAGGCAACCACTAGTAGCTGGAAAGGGCAAGGAAACAGAGCCTCCTCTGAGCATCCAGAAAGGAATGCAGCCTCAGCAACACCTCCATTTTAGGACTTCAGAACTGTAAGATAATACCTTTGTTTTGTTTTAAGTCACTAAATTTGTGATAATTTGTTACAGCACCAATAGCAAACTAATACATGCACCATTGAGCTGAATTCAGTGTATTTGTCCAGATTTATTCTCCACCTTTTATGCTGTCTATGGCCCAAGGCTAATCTGTGTGTTTGCTTCAACGAACTCTCTTATTTCTGGTCTGGATGGAGCTTGGCCAAAGGGAGGTACACACAGGAGCTTGGAAGGCAGAAGGCAAGTGAAGCGGGGCTATTTATTTCCTCTACTACCACCCACCTGGATCTCTGTTGGCTGGTGGCACTCCTTCTAGTGAAGACCACAGCTCTTGTCAGGTGGTCCTACCATACAGTTACCTGTTCCGGGTTCTAATAACTGCTTCATTCCCCTGCCTCGTGAAGCTGGGGTGCCAGTAGTGGCGGTGGTGTTGATTGATGTCTCCCTACTGTTGCTAGCCTAGGGTATTGCACTATTCTGTACTATTTTCTCCATACCCTGGCCTCATCTTGTTAAATAGTCTTTCTATTAAACACTCCTAAAACTACCCAGATTGAAAGGGTCATCTGCTTCCCCACAGGATGCTGACTAATACAGATGTCATTATTTTCCTTCTGCCTCAGGGCCTTGGGACATGCTGCTGCCTTTGCCAAGAAAGCCCCTTTTCTGATCTGTGCTCCATTCCTATATTAATCCTCAGATTCTTAAATAGCACTTCCTCAAGTAAGTCTTTCCTTCCCTTAGACCCGTGGTCGGCAAACTGCGGCTCGCAAGCCACATGTGGCTCTTTGGCCCCCTGAGTGTGGCTCTTCCACAAAATACCACAGGCGGGCGCGCACGTACAGTGCAATTGAAACTTCGTGGCCCATGCGCAGAAGTCGGTTTTCAGCCTGGGCGAGTCTGTTTTGAAGAAGTACTCTTGATATTTGGCTCTGTTGACTAGTGAGTTTGCCGACCACTGCCCTAGACAAAGTCAAGTATTACACAGCCTCATAACACTACATACCTATACTTCACATCCCTGATCATGATAGTTTCGTAGTGTGTATGAGTTCATTTGATTATTGTTTATCTTTCCTCCTAGAGCTGCATTATCCTATATAGTAGCCACGAGCCACACGTGGCTATGGAGCACTCTCAATGTGGCTAGCTTAACTGGCTAATGGTATTTTAAATTTTATTTCATTCTAATTAATTTACATTGAAGAACTAATAAAGTTAGCAGGAAACTTTTAAGTATGTTTGGAACACCTTGGGCGTGTGAATCTATCAACTGTACAATTTATGAAAATGAAATACAGAGAAAATATTCTGATGAATTTAGCGTTTGAATAGAAATGGGCTGTAAAGTGTAAAATATGCATGGGACTGCAAAGACTCAGTACAAAAAAAGAATGTAAAATATGTTTTTAATAATTTTAGAATGTTAATTACATGTTGAAGTGATAATGTTTTGAATCTATTGAGTTAGATAAAATATATTTTTAGAATCAATCCCCCCCCCCTTTATTTTACCTGTTGTAAACATGACTACTAGAGAATTTAGAATTACACGTGCAGCTCACACTGTTATTTCTCTTGGTAAGTTCTTCATACTAAAGCTATGTACCAAGAGGGCAGTTTTTCTCAATCTTGTATCCCTTGGCACATTGTCTGAGGCTTCTCAGTAGATGCTCCACAAATATTTAATTCATGGGGGACTCAGTGGAACAGTGGGTACTCCAACAGTGCAGAGTAGCTGTAGGGAGCTCTTCACCTGGAGTGCCCACAGATTTCTACTCTGCCTCACTATATACGCTAAGAGTCAAACTTTTAGGGGCAACAATGATAAAGCCTATAAACTTAATGAGGTTCCAGTATGTTTCTATCTCCTGGAAGTTAAGATGCCTCCAGCCTGGTAGGTGTAGTAGCCGTGTCTTAGCAACAGCAACCAGGCCTTATCTGGTGATGGGGTAGGGCGCACTTGGCAGGAAGCAGGCTGTGAGGTGGTTTCAAGAGAAGAAGGTGAGTGCTCGCTGTGCCAAAAAGTCTCCTGGCAGCTCATGTGTCAGAATAAACTAGGGCCACGCCCTGCCCGTCCTTTTCCCCAGCAAGGTCCTCCTGGCCATTTCCTAGGCTAGGTTTCACCCAGCCTAACCCCACGGCTGTCCTCCACCCAAGACCCTGCACCCACCTGGAGATGCTTATTTTGTGGACAGCAGACCTCTGCTTCCCAGCATGGGCTATTCCAAGGAGATGGGGCAGCTTGGCTGGAGTGACATTGGATCCAACCAGATCATTGGATTTTGTGTTAATAAGACATCGGTATCTCAGGTCACACATCTCCATCTTTTTAACCCCAAACACTTCTTATCAACTTGGAAAATGGCATCCTCCCAGGTTGCTGAGCTCCTGTCCTCTGTTGAACCTTTCTCTCTATGAGAAGAAATGCATATGGACACAGGCAAGACAGTGACTTCTCATCTCTCTGATTAAGGGCCCTTGGATGCTCACCGTGCCTGTCTGAGTAGTAATGCTGTGAGGTCTGAGTCACCGGGAGGCTCAGGGGAACTTCCGTGGCTGGCCCTGCCCTGTGACTGCCCATCTCCCGGCACTTTTTTTAGATTTCAACAAGCCAAATCCAGCCCCCACTTATTTTCAGTCATTCACCCCATCTTTACACTTCCTTTAGGGCAATGACCTACTAAATGAAAGGGAGATACAAACCCCCAAGGAAATTTGCTGACCGCTGTATCCTTGGTGGAATGAGATGGGGCATGTATCTGAGAGAAGCTGATGAGCTCTAAGAATCATTCTGGCTGGGAGTGGAAGTGGAAGTGAAGGGGTAGAAGATTTTTAACAAGTGTCACATGACAAGGTTCCTGGGAAGTGATTGGAGACTGATGGTCGAGGGAGGGTTGGGTAAGAAGTAGTTTCTCAAGGACAGACCTGGACTGGAACTTCCATGTCTGTTTGGTCTCCTCCCTCTGTGTCCTGTTCCGAGTCTCTACTCCTGCGGTCACAGGGCTGAAGAGTGTCAGGGTCTAGACGGAGTAGCAAAAGGCAAACCATTATTAGAACTAAACACACTGTGGCAGCTGGTGAATCACAGCACAGTTTGGGAGATAATTTAAGGACAAAATGACAGAAACAACTTCAAGCCAAGAGCCTGGAAGCTTGAATTTTTATATCGCGTTTGTCAGGAGCTCTCTGTGTACTCCAAGCAAGTCATTTTGATCCCTCTAAGCCTCACTTTTCTCATCTGTAAGATGTGTGGTTTAGACTAGATGAGGGCTAAGATGCCTTTTAGCTATTAAATTCCTTGAAACACATAAAATGATTTCCTTACTGGTTAAGATTATTGAGTAAAGTTGTTAAAAGTAGACTAATTTATGTTTTTTCCCTTCCTTCCTTCCTTCCTTCCTTCCTTCCTTCCTTCCTTCCTTCCTTCCTTCCTTCCTTCCTTCCTCCTTCCTCCCTCTTTCCTTCCTTCTTTCCTTCCTTCCTTCTTTTCTTTCTTTCCTTCTTTTTTTGATGGAGGTATTTTGTACGATGGCCAAAAGGTGAGTCACAGAAAAGGTCAAAGATCTAAATAAGCCCCAAAAGGGACAATCAGCCTGTGAATCAGAGGCCACCGATTGGTTGTGGACTGTGGAGTCCATTTGGTGCCTTCTGGTTTGAGTCACAGGCCTCGCCATCCCAGGCGTCCAATCCCGTGGGGCCATCCGTCCCTTATCTATTTGTCTGGTATGTGGGAGAACCAACCACCTCCATGACTAACAGCCCGGAAACTCCTGGCTGAGCCCTAATGTGCACTTTGCATAACTTCTTCATTCAATTGCAATGGCATGAATGCAGTGGGCGCTGAATGATGACGGATGCTAAATTCCACAGCAAACCATCTGCTGTTTACTAGGGAGCTGTCAGAAGTACGTGTCGCGGGCAAAAGTACTTTTGGGTCAGTTTAGAAGCTTAAACTTAATAGTGTTTGTAGAATTCTAGAGTTAACAGAGACTGAAATCCACCCGACCTAATATTAACACTTTATTTACTTATTTTTAAAAAATCTTTACTGTTGAAAGTATTACATATGCCCCCATCCTTTCCCCATTGACCTCTTCTACCCTGCCCTGCCCCCCCTCCCCCCCAGGCCTTCACCATGCTATTGTCTGTGTCAATGGATTATACATATATGCATGCAAGTTCTTTGGTTGATCTCTTCCCATTGGTTGATCTCTTCCCACCTACCCACCGACCCACCCACGCCTTCCCTCTGAGATTCGAGTCTGTTCCTTGCTTCTATGTCTCTGGATCTATTTTGTTCATCAGTTTGTTTTGTTCATTAGATTCCACATATGAGTGATCATGGGATACTTGCCTTTCTCTGACTGGCTTATTTCACAACATAATACTCTCCAGGTCCCTCTATGCTGTTTCAAAGGGTAAGAGTAAATAAGAAGGATCTAATATCGACACTTTAGAGATGAAGTGTAAATAAAAGAAGTTGCTCCCCCCCGCCCCCCCCAAAAAGGAGTTGCCCAAAGTTACAAGTTAATTAATGCAAAATCAGGACTCAAAATCAGGACTGCCATATTCTTAGGCCTGTGGTCTTGCTACTGTACTACATCGCTTATGTAAGAACCAGAGTATATTTGGAAGACAATGAATTAATTTTAAATATGCAGTGTATGCACTACAAAATGTAAAGACAAAGTTATTTACAGTGAAAATTCAGTCTCCCCTCTATTACTATCTCTAATCACTTAGCTTCCTCCCTCTTTGATCAATCTGGACTTTATTTTACTGTCTAGTAAGGTATATTTTCCTTATTTGTGCTTATCTTTTAGAATTTTTGTATTTATTCTTGCTTTTTTTTACTTTCTGTATGAACTTGAGAATCAGCTTGCACATTAAAAAATTATGTTGGTTTTTAAAAATGGGATTGTGTTACATTGACATATTATCTAAGGGAGATTTGACAGTGTTCATGAAGTATGCTATAGAACTTCAGGACATAAGATCCTCCTTGATAAAAAGAAACATGGTTTGCCCAGCCAGTGTGGCTCAGTGGTTGAGCATCGATCCATGAACCAGGAAGTCACAGTTTGATTCCAGGTCAGGGCACATGCCTGGGTGTGGGGCCTGAAGGAGGCAGCTGATCACTGATTCTCCCTCATCATTGATGTTTTATCTATCTCTCCCTCTCCCTTCCTTTCTGAAATTAATGACAAAGAAAAAAAAAAAGAAATATGGTAGGAGACACTATCCTTTCCTCTTTTTGGATGTGATTCTGTTAGCGTGTCGTTGTCACACCTTCCAATACCACACCTAACCTCACACCTGTATTCCAGCCACACTGGCCTCCTTGCTGTTTTTTCAATTCAACTGGCAGGTTCTCTCTGCTCAGAATACTCCCCCCACCCAGATAGCTGCAGAACTTGCCCCCTCACCTCCTTTAAGAATTTGCACAAATGTCACCATCTCATTGAGTCTGTCCTGACCACTTTTTTTATAATTGCTATTGCCTCAACTCCCAGCTCCTAATTTTCCTTATCCTGTTCTACTTTATTTTCCATACCACTTACCGCCTTCTAACATACTAGGTAATTTACTTAATCATTATTCATTACATTTACTTAATCATTAATCATTACATTTATTATTTATTGTCTGTCTCCACCACTAATATGTAAGCTTCAAGAGGGCAGAGATTACTGTCTATTTTATTCACTGCCATATCCCAAGTGCCTAGAACTGTGCCTAGCATATAGTAATTGTTCAATAAATATTTGTTTAACTGGATTTAAATTAAAGGAAGTATTTATCTAGTAAGAGATTTTATTAAGAGTAGAAATTACATTTTTATCAAATATATTTTCAGCATCCATGGAAGTAATCATATAACTATTTTCTCTTTTTATTACCAGACAAGGTAAGTTATATATTAAATTTCCTAATAGTGAAAAATTCTTGCATTTCTGAAATTAAACTCACTTAATCATGGTGTATTATTCTTTTCTGAGTTGCCTGATTTTGTTTGCTATTATATTTTGGTTTTTGAATTGATACTGAAAGTGAGATTGGTGCGAAGTTTGTCATGACATCTTTGTTTGGCTTTGTTATGATATTGTGCTAGCTTCAAGAAATAATTTAGAATTCCCTTGCCTACTTTTTTAAATGCTCTGCAAGTAGTACTGACTATATTTTCTTTGAAGTACAGTTGCTCATGCATTCTCATGAGTGTAATCACATTTTTTATTTTGTTATGCTTACTATTTTGTAAATGCAGTTCTATTGTCCTTCATTTACACATTCAAAATTAAGCTTGAGTTAATTATTTCAGGAAATTATCAAGAACAAGTCATCTTACACCATTCATTCTTTTTAACCAAGTTTCAATGAACTTGAAAATTCAGAGAACATCATTGCGATTCCCCTCTCACTTCCTTTGAAATAATCAATTTCATTTGCTCAAGTTTCAGCTTAATTTTTTTTATGTTGCCACATTGAACACAACAACAACAACAACAACAACTCCTAAACTATGCATTTTCTTTCTTGAGTGCTTACACAATCCGAAAGCTATAAATACCTTGTTTTGTAGCTGACAAAACAACACCCAGGAAGTTCTTGTGTGCTGCCTACTCTCATTTTCACTGGAGAGTGGGAGTTAGGGCCCTGGTCTCTAGCGGCCTTTGCATCGCGCCACTGCTGCCCTCAGTTGGCTCTGCCTGTGTGTGCACGTGTGTGTGTCCCTGTTCTGCTCCTCCTTCCAAACCTTCTCCCTTCCACAGATAAATGTTAAATACCAAATATGTGCCAGTCACTGTTGAAGGTGTTAGGAGATATGAAGATGAATGAGGCAGTCTTTTTAGTCTAGAAATTTACAGTTTAGTGAGAGACTCAGACAAGGGAACAGAGTTACAGCACGAAGATGGTGCATATAAAATATAAATGGACAGAAAGCACAGTGGAGGGGGGTCACTAAATGTGACTGGAGGGTTAGAAAAAGCTTGACAGAGTCTTGGACTTGGCCTGAGAAGGAGGCGTCTGCTCCTGTTTGCCATTCCTTGAGCTGGAATGTTCTATCAAAATCCAGGTGTATCTAAAAATATTCCCATCAGGGCATATGCCTGGGTTGTGGGCTCAATCCCCAGTGTGGGGTGTGCAGGATGCAGGTGATCAATGATATTCTCTCTCTCCCCCCCCCCCCCGTTCCTTCCTCTATGAAATCAATAAAATTATATTTTAAAAAATATTCCCATTCCAGGGAAGCTGGCTTGGCCTAGGAAGCCCTGTTTAGAGGCCCTATGTTCTCTGTACTACAATCTCCGTAACTCTTTCTTTCTGTTAAAAACACTGGGCCCCAAACCCATTTGGAGCTCTCTGCTCCATCCTATATGGTTTCTACTCTCAGATGCTCTAGAACGGCGGTTCTCAACCTGTGGGTCATGACCCCTTTGGGGATCGAACGACCCTTTCACAGGGGTCACCTAAGACCATCGGAAAGCACATATTGAATATATAATTACATATTGTTTTGTGATTAATCACTATGGCTTAATTATGTTCAATTTGTAACAATGAAAATACATCCTGCATATCAGATATTTACATTACGATTCATAACAGTAGCAACATTACAGTTATGAAGTAGCAACGAAAATAATTTTATGGTTGGGGGTCACCACAACATGAGGAGCTGTATTAAAGGGTCGCGGCATTAGGAAGGTTGAGAACCATCCCTTTGGCAAAGCTAAGAGACTTCAGCAGCTCCAGGGAAGTAGGAATGTATTCTCCAGAGAGCAGGAGGTAAAGGTGCTTGCTTGTATGTTTACGCAGGAGTCCTCTGGCGCTGGTCAACTGTGTTCGCTTAGTGCATCAAGGTGAACACTCTTGATTTATTTATCCCAAGGGATTTCTCATTTTACTTATTTTTTAAATCATTTTTTCCTAAACTAGTGCTTTTATTTAACACATGTGGGCACCTGCTGTGTGCTTATCCCTGGATAAAGCATTGTGAGGAGAGAAAGAATTGGAAGACATGCCCCTCTCATTGTCTTATTCCTGACCATCCAAAGGAATTTTTAGTCTAATTGGGATGACAAGACAAATGGAAATCAAAGATAAATAATAAAGCAAGTCACTGTGTAATATGTCTCAAATGAATGATATAGGCAATTATTTCTATTGAGTCCAGGAGAGGGAGTGGTGACTAGAATATACCAGGTTTTATTTGCCCCAGATTTGTCCATCTTGAAGCCTGTGAGAGTTAACTTTCTGGGTGAAATGGGCTAGGCTATGATACGCAACTGTTTGGTCAAACACCAGTCTAGGTGTTGCTGTGAAGATAATTTTTGGATGTGATTAATGTTAAAATTAGTAGACTTTGCGTAAAGCACATTACCCTCCATAATGTGGGTGAGTCTCATCTAATCAGCTGAAGCGTTTAAGAGAAAAGACTGAATTCTCTAAGCAAGAAGAAATCCTATCTTCAGACAGCCTTCTTCAGACTGCTGGCTTGGTCTGCAAATGTTGGACTCTCCAGTCCCCACAATTGCATGAGTCAATTCCTTAAGGTGAAGCCATCTCTCCCTGTACACGATCCCATTGTGTTTGTTTCTCTGGAGACCCTGGCTAATACAAAGCACAGAGATTTTCATCCTTGTTCAACCTGGTCCCTAAGGTAAGAAGAAGGCCTGGTACATATAGATGTCTCCACTGAGATGCAATGTCATTCATTTCTGTAATCTTCCAAGAAAAAATTTATTAGCTATCTATTAATATGGTGGATTCAGAGTGTAGGCTTTAAACCCAGTCTATCTCTATTTTTCTAGTAGGGCCCTCAGTTTTCTCATCCGTAAAATGGAGATAATAATTGCACCTACTTTTCATGATTGTTTTGAAGAATAATTGTGTTAATAAAAATATGCTAAGTACTTTGAACTGCTCCTGGCTTGCAGTAGGCACTACATACATGCTAGCTATTTTCTATTATGACTGTATTGTAGGGGTCCTGTACCTGGCTCTGTGAGACCATGTTAAGTATTATACAGGGTTAGCTCTTAAGTTGCTCCTGGCTTATTTGGGGAGTCAGAGAAATAAATGTACCGTTCCAATAGAGTGTGCTAGGGGTGTTTTTTAAAAATTTATTTTTCAATTGCAGTTGACATTCACCATTATTTTGTAATAGTTTCATGTGTACAGCATAGTGGTCAGACAATCCTATACTTTACAAAGTGTTCCCCTCAATATTCCTAGTATCCACCTGGCACCGTACCTAGTTATTACAGTATTACTGACTGTACTGCACTGTGACTATTTTGTGCCTACCAATTTGTACTTCTTAATCCCTTCACCTTTTTCACCTGATTCCCCAACCCTCTGTCAATCATCATTCTGATTTTTATATTTATAAGTTTGTTTTTTTATTTTGCTCTTTAGATTCCGCCTATAAGTGAACTCTTAGGGTATTTGTCTTTTACTTAGTATAATACCTTGTATGTCCATCCATGCTAAGATTTATGCTAGGGATATGGTGGAGGTGGGCACAGGGCCAAGGCCTGTTCAGAGAGGTCTGGACAAGGAAACTGTAGTTTAAGCTGTGCAGGCAGAGGGCATAACCTGTGGGGGTGGGGCTGGAAGCAGAGACAGTGTGTTTTTTTCAAAGGAAAGATTTGAGGTAAGGTGTGAGGGTGAGCTGGTGGGAGAAGAGGCAGAGAGATAAGCTTGAGACCAGACGAGGGAGGGCTTTGTATGCCAGCGTAAGAGACCGCGCATCCTCATCTTGCCGATATGTAACAGGAGGGGAAGCCTGCTCACACGCAGAGCCTGCCTCGTTCTCAGTTCAGGGCCTTTCGCTGAAGCTTTCCTCTTTCACATCCTCGAACTTCTTTAAAGCTTAGTTCCAGGCTACTTCCTCTGGGACTTCTGGCCACCTTAGGCCGAGTGGGAGCCCCTCAGCACTAGGAGTCAGTGCCTCTGTCTTTGAAGGCGTATCTTATTTAATCTATGTCTGTTCATCTTTCCACACAGAGATAACATTTTTATCTCTATACTAAAGGTCCAGCACACGAAATCGCGTGAGACCCAGACCCGCTACGCGGCGAGACCCATCAATGCACCTCCTGGTGACCGGTTGTTTGGTCATTATGGCATTATAGCATGAAGGTCACGGGCTTTTTATAACATAGATAGATAGGCCTTGAGTCTTGACCCATTGTAGGTCCTGAATAAATAACTGTTGACCAAATTAATAAGAGAATTTAGGGTAGAAGATTCAAAATATACATTGGCAGAGAAGATTTCTCTAGGTCTGGACTAGGGTTCCTGGATCTGCCTTTTGAAAAAGCCCCATTTGATTGTGAGGCTCACCCATGGTTAAGAACCACTGATACAACTCAATCTATTCTTCTGTCCACTCTGAAGTTCACTGAGGGAAGTGACTTACCCAATATCACAATACAATCGAACTAAGTACCCAGGTATCCCTCAACCGAGTCTTTCCTTTTGCATTCTAAAGAAAAACAAAGCTGCGAGGCATGAAACAAAACACCAGTCTGAGATGGAAGTCCTCGGCTCTTCAATAACACTAATCACCATGAATGGCAACAAACCCCATTGTACTTGGAAGCACAGGCATCGCTGACGGTGGTGCAGATGTTTGGGAGGGAAAACGCAGCCCACTCATCGGGAGGCATGCGAGACCACATGGGCCCGGGTCGGCCCTGCTTCCTCTCTGTCCTTCCCGGACAGCGTCGGCCTCAGCAAGCATCCGTACGGAGAACCATCCTGCACTTCTGGAGGAGGGAGGGGTGCAGAGAGCATTTAGTCCAGTGACCTCCTTTTAGAGATGAGGAAACTGAGGCTCAGGGAAATGGAGGTAGTGACCTCCACAGGCGCTGCAGCCAGCTAATGGAAAAGCGGGGCCTGCAATCTGGTTTCTCACCTCCTCGCCTAGTCTGTGCACACTGCTTATTCCGATCTAGTTAAATGTTCCCAGGTTGAGGGGTAGCTTACTGCTTTACTCAGGTGTCCCCAAAGCAGCGGTTCTCAACCTGTGGGTCGCGACCCCTTTGGCGGTCGAACGACCCTTTCACAGGGGTCGCCTAAGACCATCCTGCATATCAGGTATTTACATGACGATTCATCACAGTAGCAACATTACAGTTATGAAGTAGCAACGAAAATAATTTTATGTTTGGGTCACAACATGAGGAACTGTATTTAAAGGGCCAGAAGGTTGAGAACCACTGCCCCACAGTGTCCTAATCAGCCCCTTACCCCCCCAGTCTGACCTTCTCCCACCTCTGCCTCCAGTTATTTCTCTAAGACTCGGCACAGACCAGCGCTTTCCTCCTCACCACAGCGATGTGTGCTGGTTTCTCACGTGTAAAAAAGCTCCAGCCTCCTTAGCAAGGCCCGCAGGCCTCCATCATCCCGCCCGAGCCTGTCTCCTGGCCAATCTCACCCACCCCCTCTGCCCGGCAGGACGGGCACTGCTGCTTGCTGCCCGCGCTCATCCCAGATGCTCCTTTCCTGTCCGCCGGCGCCCAACTCCAGCCAGAGAGGTTGCAGGTCTCATGACTCTTCCCCGGCAGCCTGGGACCCGAGCCCAGGGTGTGAGCAAGCGCCGGACAAAGGGCTGAACCTGCGGAAGATGGCAGGGTAGGGGAGAGGTCACTCCTGGTAACGACTTTTCTCCTAAACAGAGAGAGAGACACACACAGCGGCCCTTCCATCTCCTGCAGTTCTGAGGGAGAAGCCAAAAGAATCAGAGAAGCTGCCCACAGCCCGCCAGCCCTGAGCCAGCTCTGGAATGCCCACGTCGGGGTTTGCTGTCATATGAGATATAAAGATATCAGGTGATGATGGATCTGAGAATACCTCTCTCCTAAAAATGCCCAGGGACTTGGGTCTCCCACTCCTGGCTTCCCCTCTTATCAGTGGGGAAGCCAGGAGTGGGAGACCCACTGATAAGAGGGCTGCCCTTTAATCAGACCAGCCATGGGGGGAAACAACAAAGAGCTCCCTCCCTCAGCTGACTGCTCGGGAAAAGGAGGAAGAGTTACAACGGTAGCTCGGCCGGTGTGGCTCAGTGGTTGAGTGTTGACCCATGAACCAGGAGGTCAGGGTTCCATTCCCAGTGAGGGCACCTGCCTGGATTGTGGGCTTGATCCCCAGTGTGGGGCGTGCAGGAGGCAGCCAATCAATGATTCCTTCTCATGATAGATGTTTCTATCTCTCCTTCTCCAACTGCAGAAAAGCTTGACTCCTCCCCTCCTCGCTTCCGCCCTGCTCCTCAGGCCTGACCTTTGTAACCCCCCCGGGGTAGTCATTCCTGCTTCCAAGGAAGGAGGAACTTGGACCCACACCCCCAACTCATCCTGTCCAATGCTAGACTCGCTAGTCAATGACTTCACTTCTTGTTTTCCTCTTTTCTTTTTAACCTTGCAGTTCAGATTTGAGGGGACCAGGTCACCCCAGTAAGGACTTCAGCTTCCTCATTGAGATGTTCTGCCTCTTCCCTCAACGGTCTCCTTGCCCACTCGAGGGGTGAGGGGATGGTCTTCCAAATTTCACCCTCTTGAGGGATTCTCAATGCTTTGACACTGGTCTGCATGGTTGGAGGTGAACATTACCACTTCTCACCTCTCTACAGGCCCAAGGCTGTTTCCTTGCATGCTACTGAAGATCCCCCTTTCTCTCCCACTTCACCGGTTTCTTCCCTGAATGCTCCTTCATGTCAACATCTCCACTCTGGAAACCCTCCCCACCCTTGAAAACCCCCCCCACACTCAGATCTCTTGTGAGGTCATCCTTGTTCATTCCAGTCCCAGAAATTTCCTTCCTGTCAGCACCTGCAGGGGTGTGCATGGCCTGCCCCAACCGGGTGGTGCGTGTCACACTGCCTGGTGTTGGGGTTGTGAACATGTGTCCCCCTACTGCACTGTAAGCCCCGCCCTCCCCCCCTTCCCGCCCCGGGACCACAGTTATTGTATGTTTTTAATCCTCTGCAGAGTCGGTGCTACAGGGCCATTCAAGTCCACACACATTTATTGTGCTTTGTGGTGCTGTCTCAGGACTTCTTATCTGGGGGGAAAATAAATGTATTTATTGTTCAAAGTTACCTATATTTAGGTTTGTGCTCCCTTGAGGCCAAAAGCACTATCACTAATACACATACCAATTAAATAAATCGATGTGGGAGTAAAAAAGGGGCTTTTTTATGGTTAATTTCAGCTTGGGGTGTGTGTTGAAGGGAATGATTGAGAGAAAGGCGAAACTAAGTCAGTGTGGGGTGTGTGTGTGTGTGTGTGTGTGTGTGTGTGTAAAAGCACAAAGCTCAAGGAAACAAGGACAGAATATGTGGGAGAATGTGGTGGGTGATGCAAGGAGGATTTTTATTTAGAAGCAAGATTGAAATAATTAACTCCATGTAGTGTTACCACAATATGAATGAGCAAAATCTAGATATTCTTTTCTTTTTAACAGTAAATATTTATGGAGTGCTCCAGGTATACTAGGGATGGCTTATAACACTTCTATTCCCTAAAACTTTATCTCACCTCTGCCAAACCAATGCTTCCTAACAAGAAATTTGATTTTACTCTCAATAGATAAAAAGAAAAAAGTTTTTATTCTCCATTTAGGTCAAAAGCAATTTTGGCAGCAGTCCAAACACTCCTCGAGGCACCAAGAATAACTGCAAGCTTATCTTTGTGAATGTCTTTTTTTGGGCCCGATTCTCATTCTCTGCTATTTTTCTTCTCCAGTCCTTTGAATTTTCTTTCTTCCCCCTTTTTATAATTTTGCAGTTTTCATTTATTTTTCATCACATCTCTCTTTGACGTCTCCCCAGTTTCCTTATCGAGGTCTTCTTTCATCCCTTTCTGGGATGACAGTAACATTTCAATAACTCATGTTAATGGATTGGGAGACTTGGGGTCCCTGGAGCAGCAGGAATGCAGTCGGTAAAATAGAGGGAGTCGTGGGCAAGCTTCTGGAGACCACTTACCACTAACTAGTGGGATGACCTTGGGCAAAATAGCAACTTCTTGGAATCTTAGGGCCCTTATCTCTCAGAAGAAGGATTTGACAAATATGATCTCTAGGCATTAACATTCTGTGACATTTAAAAACAAAACAACTTTTTTTTTTTTCAAAGAGTGAGATTTGCACTTGTATGTGGAGATATGCTTCTTTGGTGATAATTAACATTGGATTTAAAAGTTGTTTTATCTTCTGCAACTTTGTGGTGACTTGAGCTTTATAAAGGAGGGCTGGGATTTGGGACTATTTCCCAGGTCGTCGTCCATCAAGCATTGGAGACTTTTCCAGATAGGAGCCCACGCTGAAGGAAATAAGGAATAGACTCGTTTTTTATTTTTGTTAATTGTGGTAAAGACACATGACATAAAATTGACCCTATTAACACATTTTTGAGGGAACTACAATATTGTTGCTTACTGTACGGCAGATCTGTAGAACTTTTCCATGTTGCATGATTGAGACATGCTCATTGCACAGCAACGCCCCCTGCCCACTTTGCCTCCAGCCCCTGGCAACCACCATTCTACTTTCTGATTCTATGAGTTTGACTGCTTTAGAAACTTCATATAAGTGGAATCATGCAGTGTTTGTCCTGTGATGGGCTTATTTCCCTCAGCATAATGTCCTCAAGGCTCATCCATGTCGTAGCATGTGACAAAATTTCTTTCTTGTGAAAGGTTGTATAATATTCCTTGACTTGTGTACTAAACTAGAATTTTCTTTCTGAGTTTCATACAAATAAAATTAAAACTCACATATTTTGTCTCAACATCTTTTTCTGCTCCTGCTGGTTGTTCAGGATGCCTTTATCAATGCAAAAATTCTTGGGGCAGAGTGGACTAGTCCCCACTCACATCCAAAGACGGCTCTCTTTACCTTTTGATGTCTCTGTCTGCAAACACGGCCTTGTTGGTAGAATAATCAGACTTTTGGGGGACAATCTAGATTCTTGTCTTGATTCTGAGCAGCCTTGGGCAAAGTTCCCCCTACCATGAGCATCAGTTTCCTCATCTGTAAAATGGACAGGTTAGATTAGTTCACTGGCCCTCAATGAGGGCAACCTTGCCCCTCAGTAGACATTTGGCAATGTCACACTTGGCCTGTCACTACCTGTCCTAGGTAGAGGCCAGGGTTTCTACTACACACCCCACAATGCATGGGACAAGCACCCTCCCTTCTCCTCGACAAAGAATTGTCCAGCCTCAAATATCAATAACACAGAGGTTGTGGGATCCTGGACTAGCAAATGTCTGGGTTCTCTAGCCTAGCATCTATAAAATGCCATGACTCTTTCCATCGCTTCAATTTTCCCTTCACTCTTTCATTGGCTTGAGCCTTAGATAAAAGTGTGAAATAGGAGAGTTTATCCAACTTCTTCCTTCTTCTTTCATAGTCTGTCCTTCCAAAGATTTCATTCTCTTTCCCTTCCTTCACTGTCTCCTCACAATCTGGGAGCAGTATAAGAGGCTGATGCAGCCCAGCCGCATGGCTCAGTGGTTGAATATCAGCAAATGAACCAGGAGGTCATGGTTTGATTCCCGGTCAAGGTGCACATGCCCAGGTTGCAGGCAGCTCGATCCTCAGTGTGGGGCGAGCAGGAGGTAGTCGATCAATGATTCTCTCTCTTCATTGATCTCTCTCTCTCTCTCTCTCTCTCCCTTCCTCTCTGAAATCAATAAACATATTTTTTAAAAAAGAGGTTAATGTTTTTGAACAGGGTCTGAACTTTGGGAGCATCAGGCTGGCGTGAGGGAGAGACATGGGACCAGGCCAGGCCTTTGCTGCCATACTGCTTCACTGACACCCCCACCCTCTAGTTATGTAAGCTTGGGGGTTTGGGGTGGAGGGAAACCACAGTTTAGTATTAAAATAAGATGATGTTTAGTTTTTAGTTTTAATTTTAGCGACTGTTAAGTTTTGTCCCTTATGCTTTCTTATCCTGACAGTTGTCATCTTGTGCAGAACTTAAATGTGTGAAGAAATAATAACAGGCATACCTGCCTAGTCCAGAGAACCAAAGAAATAAGATCCCTTATATATACTTGCCTTTAAGATATAATCTTTAAAAAAATATATACATATATTTTTAAATTGATTCTAAAGAGGAAGGGAGAGGGAAAGAGAGATAGAAACATCAATGATAAGAGAGAATCATTGATTGGCTGCCTCCTGCATGCCCCACACTGGGGATCGAGCCCACAACCCAGGCATGTGCCCCAACTATGAATCGAACCATGCGTGACCTCCTGGTTCATAGGTCGATGCTCAACCACTGAGCTACACTGGCCAGGCTAAGATATAATCTTTAATAACTTATTTCTAGCATGTCTTCTATGCTAGAAATATATTAACTATTCAAACATAAAAGCCAGACCCTAGGTGTTATCTTTGATACTGCCCCCTCTCTCATCTTCAGACCTAATTCATCTCCAAGTCCTGTCAATTTTACCTCCTAAATATCCTCCCACTCCACGACTGAACCCCCCCCCCCGTCCATAACTTCAGTGTAAGTTCCCATCGTCTCATCTGGACCACAGGGATCTACTGTGGACGACTCTAAGCACACTGCCCCAGGACCCTGCCAGCCTTGTTCACATCGATACAAGAGCCACCGTTTCAAAACACAAATTGGATGACACCGATCTGTAAAATCCCGCAATGGCTTCTTGCCTTCTGAGGATAAAGGCAAAAGTCATTTACCTGCCTCTATTCCCTACCCCTCCTCCTACTTCTGCAGACACTTCTTCCCCCACTTCCTCATTTTTGTTTTAAACTCCAGTTACACTAGCCATTTCCCACTTCCTTGAACTCTCCGCACTCCTTCAAGGCCTTTGCACCAGTTGCTTCTCTAGCCTGGAATGTTCTCTCCACCCTTACGTCTACCCTCTTGTCTCAGGTTGGGTTCTCCCAGCAGCAGACCCGGACAACCGGGACTTGAGTTTGTATGCAGTAGTCCCCTTATCCGGGCTCAACTGCAACCTAAACGTATGACATGGAAAATTCCAGAAACAAACAGTTTGTACATTTTAAATTGAGTAGCGGGATGAAATCTGAGGCCGTCCGGCTTCGTCTCACCTGGGACACGAATCGCCCTTCTGCCCGGCATTCCCACGCTATAGACACTCCTGCTCCTTAGCCACCCAGTAGCTGCATCGGTTGGCACTGTGTCCCCGTGCTTGTGCTCAGCTGACCCTTATTTCACTTCACAACGACCCCACAGTGCGGGGCAGTGCTGCTGGCATTTGGATCTGCCTCAGAGAAGCCGGGACCTGCTTCCTTTAAGCCAGTGGTTCTCCACCTCGGCTGCACATTAGGATCGCCTGGGAATCTTTTTAAAATCCTGATTTCTGGGCCTCATCCTCCGGAAATTCTGTTTCTTTGTGATGGGGAGGGGCCACAACATTAGTAACAAAGAAACAGCGTTTCCGGAGGATGAGGCCCAGAAATCAGGATTTTACAAAGATTCCCAGGTGATGCTAATGGCAGCCGAGGTGGAGAACCACTGCTTTAAGTGGAAAGGTGAGTACGGCAGGCCCTCCAGGAGACTCATTGCTTCCATGTGTTTCCATGTAACGCTGATGAGGAAAAACAATTGCTTCCAGCTGGTGCCACTGTCTGGGTGGAGTTTGCACGTTCTCCCCATATAGCTTTTCTCTGGCCCCCGGGTTTCCTCCCACATCCCGAAGGGTGCACGTGAGCTGAGTGGCCGTCTGCGCCGCTCCACGCTGGGTGTGGATGTGCGTGGCGCTGGGACGCAAGGGCAGCCTGTCCAGGTGGGTCCCACCTTGTGCCCTGAGCGCCGGGAGGGGAGCGGCTGCTGCCACCCGGGACCTTGAACTGGAATAAGCAGGTTGGAAAATAATTATTGGACTTATTGCTCCTAATCTTTCTTAAATGTATGGGTAGTTTCCATTTATTTCAATGTTTAATATTAGAAGTGTTTTGGGTCTTTATTTAGACGTTTGGTGATGGCTTTGTGACCAGGAATATTTGGTAGGAACTTAACTCTTTGTATCAATGAGCCTGTGGTCAAACTGGTTTCGGTAGCTGTCATTTTGCTTAAAGTTGTAATTTTCAAGAGCCTGTGGATGGTGAGTGAGGACTTACGGTACAGTACAATATGGTACTTTGACACAACACTCCTGAATGTTGAGAATTCATAATTTTCTAATTTTTATGAGCTTTTAACTCAGTTATGAGGTAGTCCATCCCTTTATATCAAAGGTATATATTTATTCATATTGTGGCATGCATGTGTTTCCTGATGAATATTGGGTCAATCCTTAATTAAATAGATACTATCTTTGGTTTCTCTCCTTGTGTTCCCAACAGCTGGTGAAATATTACAGTGTCCCTAAAACTTTTTTTGTGTGGCTAGTAGTTCTCTTATTGAATCTGGGTGGAAACAAGATGGGAATCTATCCGTCTGGAGGCTTTTCTTAAAGTCAAAGCAAGCCTCTCTGGCTGTAAACCTGGGGCCAGGACGCTGTCTCCCGCCCTGGGGCCTGAGCGGAGGCCACTGTTTGTTTTGCCTGATTCTTGGCTGGAGACCAAGCCCTGAATGTCTTCTGACTTGTGGGGTGGCTTAGGCAGCTGTGGCCGGTTCAGCAATTGTCAGGTTCCTTGGGCAAAAGGCCGGCAGCTTCTGGTGTTTACAGGGGACGCTAGCCCTCCCCAGCCTGGCTAGTGGTGGCATGCTCCGATGACAGCAAGTCTTTGACCATCTTCTGCCAGCGACACCGGCATGAGACTGCCATGCAACCTGCTCCTGGGAGCTCAGGGGAGTGTGGCTATGCTTTCTGGTGACTTGTCAACATAAATCATTGCATCCACTTGGAGTAAGATGTTCACAGGGGGTGCTTGTTGGAGTCCCTAAGGCAGGGGTGGGGAACGCCTGGCCTGTGGGCTGTAAAAGGCCCACAAAACCATTTGGTCTGGCCCTGCCAAAGCATTAGGGGTGAGTTAATTAAATGTCTGACCAAGTATAGCAGGCTAAACTTCAAGCTGATACTTCTGTATGGCCCACGAACAATATAAATATCCGAATGGCCCTTGGCAGGAAGAAGGCTCCCACCCCTGCCCTAAAGTGTGGGGACAGGCCTTCTCTCAGCTTCTCCAAATTCATTAGGTCCTGTGCTTATCGGGTCCTTATGCTTCATTGTGTGAGCGTGGAAGGGGCTGGATAATTTTTAAATTTTTTCGGTAAAATATACATAACGTAATATTTCAACCACGTTGGCCATTTTTAAACGCCACACTTCAGTGGCATTAAGTCAATTCACATTGTTGTGCTACCATCTCCGCTATTCAGCTCCAGAACTTTTTCATCATCTGAAACTCTGCACCCATTAAATATTCTCCCCAAGCCGCCCCTACCCCCCCCCCCCCCGCCCCCGCCCCCCCAGCCATCCTCTGGCTATCACCATTCTACTTTCTGTCTCTATGAACCTTATGTAAGTGGAATCATACAGCATTTGTCCTTTTTTGTCTAGTGTTACGGCCAAAGGTGATCCTGAGTGGGGGGGTGAAAGGACTGAGAAAAGACAGACAAGAGAATGAAAGCTGGGTCTCGGTGGGATGCTGCTCCCTGATGAGGAGACAGCGCCAGCGCCCACAAGCCGTGTCTTTATTTTATAGCAGATGCCATGAGGCAAAGTAGGGGTGTGATCATGTTGTTTACAGCATTCTCGTGAGTTTTAACCCCACTCAACTACATGCACCCGAACTCTAGCACAAGGCACGTGGGGCCACGTGTTCGGACCATAGGTTCGAGCTTACAACCACAGCCGTTGGCTATGATTGTGCTGGGAGGGCCCTGCCCTCCAGCTGGGACTTGCGCGTGGCAATGAGAGGACCCTGTCCTTTCATTAGTCCGAGGCTTGAACCTGGCCAAAACACTGCAGCCGCGCCCCACAGTCTAGTTTATATCAGTTAGCATTCATGTCTTAAAGGAACCTGGATAATTTTTATAGTAAGTCTGTATATTCCTTAAATACCACTTATTTCACTAAAATAGTTTCTAACGTCCTTTATGCTATTTAACAAACTGTGGAGTAGATTTAAGTAAAAGTATTTAAGGGGCTTAGTAGCTACCTCTGAATCGTAGATTCTGGCTTAGAGTTTTTCTCATGCTAACTAATCACCATTTGCACATTACAGATCAAACTGAAGTCTGCTTAAAGTAAATCATCACACGCTAAGGTGTAGTTAAAATTCAAAAGCTTCTGACAGGCGAAGAGCTGAATGTTGATAAGGAGGGACACTTCTCATTAAAGTAGCAGGATCACATGTTGGTTCTGCGACACAAGTAGGGTTTTGGGATGTCTGGAATTTTACATAAACTTCTTTCTTCTTCTTTCTTCTTCTTCTTCTTCTTCTTCTTCTTCTTCTTCTTCTTCTTCTTCTTCTTCTTCTTTTTTTTTTCTCTCTCTCTCTCTCTCTCTCTCTCTCTCTCTGTTCTGGAGTAAGAGTTTAAATTCTTAGGGTGGATCATGGTCTCCCTTAAAATATCATGAGCCATGTTAGAAGGGGAAACGCTATTTTCTATGGAAACATAGAAACAGATGGCAAAAAGTCCAGCCAGCCAAGTGGGGTGGTATGATGCACCGAACGTTTATGTTTCCCCCCAGTTCATATGTTGAAATCTAACCCTCCATGTGGTAGTAGGAGGTGCTGGGGCCTTTGGGAGGTGATTAGTCATGAGGACAGAACTCTCATGAATGGAGTAGTGTCCTTATTAGAGAGACTCCAGAGAGCTCTCCTGCCCCTCTGCCCTGCGAGGATACAACCAGGAGGTAGGTGTCCACCTATGAACCAAGACATGGGCCCTCACCAGACACCAACTCTGCTGGCACCTCATCTCGGACTTCCCAGCCTCCAGAACTTTGAGAAATAAAATCCTGTTGTTTATAAACTATGCTGTTCTGTTGTAGCAGCTCGACTAAGTTAGGTGGAAATATTCAGAAGCTCAGGTTTTCATTGCCTCTGAATTGTTGTGTCCCCTGGAGCTGAGGCCCCTGGTTGATGGTGGCTTCCAGCAGCAGGCTGACTTGAATGGAGCAGCTAGAGTCCCTCCGTGCTTCCAATGTTTTGATCCCTTTATGCTCATTGCTTCCTCTAAACAAGTATCTTTGCCTCCATAAAGTTGCATTGGTTAATAGCTCTAATTGTCGTTTGGGGTGTGTGTGTGTGTGTGTGTGTGTGTGGTCCTTTAGCCTTAATTATGTTATGGCCTTCAGCATGAGGACCAGTGTTGTATAATTCCTCTTATTAGAGTCAACAAATTCATATCAGACTTGCAGCCTCAAAACTTTTCCCACTTATGAGGGCAACTGCATCTCACAACTCTAGGGGGCACTGTTCACTTTAATTCTATGTGAATGGCACCTCCTGGAGTTGGGTGGCACAGCAGCCTTGTTAATTACCAAGGCTTTTTTGTGGGGGCAAAGGTCACCAGAGTTTACACCGACATCATTTTTCTCATAGCCAGTTCATATATATATATGTTGGCTAATGGGGGAGTTCAGAGAGATAACACTAGGAAGCTTTCAAGGCTAATAATGCCCTAATTTCCTGTGGTAGCCTTTCTTTCCTAGATTTCTAAATGATCCGCCAATTTAGCAAGCTGATATGAACCTTCTTACCTGGGATGCTCTTCTCACACGGCCTATGTAAATTTCTACATTCTTGAAATTCCAGTTCAAGTCCCACCTTTTCCATGAAGTCTTCCCTGGCCATTTTGCCCACTTTCCTCTTCTCAATTCAGTACCACTCAGAGAGTGCACCTCACTGCTAGCATTTACCATGCATTGCTACGCACTGTTAGTTCCATACGTGTGTGAAGGATAATATTTTGAAGTGTTAGCTGGTGTAATTGTCATTGCTGATCATTTTGGTGGCTCTGCAGCCCCCTCTTCCCATTGAGGCTGAGGCATCTACTGAATCAGGGGTGCAAGAGTTAAAGGAACAGTCCCCTAGACTTCATTCACTTCTGACATCAAGTGCAAGTTTAGGGGCTTACAAGACCATCCTCATGTTTGATAATTCACTTGAAGAACTCACAGAACACACTGTAAGCCGTTACACGCATGGTTATGGTTTATTACAGGGAAGAGATACAGATTGAGATCAGCTAAGGGAGGCGACACATGGGGCAGAGAAGAAAGTTCCAGGTGTGGGCTTTCTGTCGTCCTGTCCCAGTGTGGTGGGTGGTGTTACTCTTCCAGCAAGGACGTGTGATAATGTATATGGAGCACTGCCAACCAGGGGAGCTCATCAGAGCCTCGGTGTCCAGTGTTTTTATTGGGGTTCCGAGGTTGACTGCCCACGTGGCCGATTCAGGCTGCAGCTCCTTCGGAAGTTGAACTGATATGTGACTCAAAGCCCCCACCATTAATCACATTGATAGACTTTCTGGGGTGGTCCAAAGCCCCCAGGTAAGCAAGGACACTTTTATCAAGCGGGACATTCCAAGGATTTAAAGACGCTCTCCCCAAGGATCAATGACCAAGGCCAGACCTTTTTGGGCAAAGTTAAATTCTTTACTATACAGGGGGCTTTGCAGAATCTAGCTGAAGAGTAGAGACCAATTTTTTTTTTCCAACTTCCAAGGTAGGTCTGAAGGTGCACTTCAGAGATAACAGCTATGATTTTCATTTGCAAGACTCTTATGTGTGGAGCCAGCCTCTTGGAGAGAAGTAGGAGCCAACAATGAAGAACTAGAGTTTCGAGTTTATACAGGTGAACAATAGAAGAGAAAACTGGGGAGGCTGTGATGTAAGGGTGGCTCCTGGTACATAAGAAGGCAAGCACCCTTCCTGGGCTGGGAGGAGGAGCTGGGGAGATCGAGAAAGGAGAAAAGGGAGGGGCTTTGGCATGACCCACTAGTAAGGTTGAAACCAGGGGGTGGAAGTGGGAGCAGAAACTCCCCAGATGCATTTGAGGATCGGGGTGCAGAAGGGACACCTGCCCTTCCTTCTGCCTGGAAATCCTGGAGGAGACCAGCTCACAGAGTGATTCATGCCAGGAAACCATGAAGACAGAAAACACAAAGTTTTCTGGGTTGTAAGCAAATCCCCACATCAAGATGGCATGTGTGGAACCATATGCAGATCCATTGTTACGCTGCATGATTCGCAGACAAACGGAAGCCTGCCCACATCAATGGCAAGAATTACTGTTATTTTTTCAGACACAATAGGCAATTTACAGCTCTCTTGTCTTTCTTGGTTAGTTGTCTAATCTCTGAATAAACATAGTTGTGGGCAATTGATAGCTGATAGCACCCGACTATGTTTTTCTTGCTCAGATGTTGATGATAAAACTCCCTGTTCCTTGGCATGGCGTTCGGGCTTCCAGAGCAGTTTGGCCTCAGCCCTTGTGCCCAACATTAATTTTTTTTTTACAGAGAGGAAGGGAGAGGGATAGAGAGTTAGAAACATCGATGAGACAGAAACATCCATCAGCTGCCTCCTACACATCTCCCACTGGGGATGTGCCTGCAACCAAGGTACATGCACTTGACCGGAATCGAACCTGGGACCCTTCAGTCCACAGGCCGACGCTCTATCCACTGAGCCAAACCGGTCAGGGCTCATGCCCAACATTAGCTGCTGTTCCTCCTCCTTAAAAAACTCAGCAGCTTCAGAATGCACATTCCCTCCTCTGTGACTTTGCTCAAGTTGTCGTTTCTTCCTGGCCTGACTTTCTCCATTGCCACAGGGCTTACATTCTACTTCCCCCAGGAAGCCCTCCTCAATTTTCTAGGCCTGACGCCGACCGCCCCCAGCACATGGCTTTAGCTCTGGTATGGGATCCACAAAATGCTGCATTGCCATTATTATCTATGATCTGAATATAGGTTGTCTCCTGTGTTCGACCGTCAATTCCTTGAAGGCAAGGACAACACCTTTTCTAATTTAACCTCTGATAACACCAGGCACAGGGCCCTGCATGCTCAGGTGCTGAGAGCACCTGCCAAATTGACACACACACACACACACACACACACACACACGCACGCACGCACGCACCCTTTAGTCTCAGTTTCCCAGAAGGAGTGAAATGTCATGATTTGGGGGTGATTTGAGGGAGATGAGGCTGAATTCCAACATGGAGGGCAGGGGAGGGAGCTAGCAGTGGCTGGGATGGGGTTGGCATTGGAGTAGACTTCTTGTCAGGTGGAGTGGCTTCCAGGTCCTGGAGCTGGGGACTGAAAGAGCAGACCAGACCCAGGCTTCTGTGCCTCTACAGTCAAATGTGGGCAGCAGGCCAGGGTATGAGCTGGGGTGGACCGCATGAGAACTGGAGAGCTTCTCTTCTGACTCTCGGAAAACCTCCAGAATAGAGAAAACCAGGTTTCCTTAGTATTATCTCAAGGTGTCTGTGTGGTGGGATGTCAAGGGGTCCAGGAGTAAAAGGTCCAGAATTACCAGGTGAGAAAGAAGAGATAAAAACAACCTACAACTATTTTCAGAAATGGTCACTCTCACTAGCAGTGAAAGAACTACAAATTTTAAGACAAGAGGGGGGTTGGCTGGCCCTCCTGTCTTTTATTTTTGTCCAGTGGTAGTGAAGGCGAGGATGAACTATAGGCCTTTCCTTTGGCTGCATTAAAACAGAATCTAAAGTTGCTATAACCTTGGCCAGTTTAAAAGCCTTCAGACTGAATATCCTCTTTGCTCCAGCAATTCTACTTTTAGAAAATTTCTTTCTTTCTTTCCTTCCTCCCTCCCTCCCTCCCTCCCTCCCTCCCTCCCTCCCTCCCTCCCTCCCTCCCTCCCTCCCTCCCTCCCTCCCTCCCTCCCTCCCTCCCTCCCTCCCTCCCTCCCTCCCTCCCTCCCTCCTTCCCTCCTTCCCTCCCTTACTTCCGTTCTTCCTTCCACAAATACTTCTCGAGCCCCAAGTCTGTGCCAGACAATGTCCTAGGCACTGGGGACACTGGCTGACTTCTCCCCTCCTCTATTGAGCAAGATGCCATGTACGGCCATGGGAGCCACGGTTCTTGTCTGGAAATAGCTAGGCATGGGATGTGTGCTGTGGCTTATGAAGAGTTAAGGGAATTTCTGGAAAATGTGTTGAATATGCCGAAACCGGTTTGGCTCAGTGGATAGAGCGTCGGCCTGCGGACTGAAAGGTCCCAGGTTCGATTCCGGTCAAGGGCATGTACCTGGGTTGCGGGCACATCCCCAGTAGGAGATGTGCAGGAGGCAGCTGATCGATGTTTCTCTCTCATCGATGTTTCTAACTCTCTATCTCTCTCCCTTCCTCTCTGTAAAAAATCAATAAAATATGTTTAAAAAAAAAAAAAAAAAAAAGAAAAAAGAAAATGTGTTGAATAGCCTGCAACCCTTCTGAAAGATTGCTCTGAGAGGGAAGCCACAGGCTCCAAGTCTTCCTGAAGGACTGAGCCATCCCCAGGCCTCCATCTGTGGACTTCGCACCCGTGTGTGGGAAGTGTGTTTTCCTGTTACAGATGGCTGGGCACGTTAAATCTGCTTGACACAGGAGTGGCAGGAGAGTCCCCTTGCTCCTGCTCAATCAGTCAGGAATCTTGCTGTGGTAGATGCAGGGAGCAAGGCAGCGAGAGGTCAGGCTTAAAGAGGGTTTTGGCAGTGTAGTCACATGTCCATGTCTGTGTAAAGACTCTGTTTTGAAGAGTTCTCACGGCCAGCGTGGCGCAGTGGTTGAGCGTCGACCTATGAACCAGAAGGTCACGGTTCGATTCCCAAATAGGGCACATGCCCAGGTTGCAGGTTTGATCCCAAGTGTGGGGCATGTAGGAGGCAGCTGATCAATGATTCTCTTTCATCATTGATGTTTCTCGCTCTCCCTTCCTCTCTGAAATCAATAAAAATATTTAAAAAAACACACACAACCAACCAAACAAACAAGAACAGTTCTCACCCTGTAGATGAGAAAGATGTACATGATGTTACACTACACATGAGAGGGGTCTGCTGGGGAAACTCTGAATTAATCAGGAATAATTATTAGCATTTTATGTTATTTATAACCACTTATATTTGTCTAGCGAGTTATACCTTTCAAAATGCTAATATATACTTGATCTCATTTGATCTTTCAAAGAATGTTACTGTAAAATCTGTTTCATATTACATAGTTACAACTTTTTTTTGTTTTGTTTTGTTAATCCTCACCCAAGGATATTTTTTCTGTTGATTTTTAGAGAGAGTGGGAGGGACGGGGGGAGGGGAGAGAGAGAGAAAGAGAGAGAGAGAAACATTAATGTGAGAAAGACACATCAATTGGTTGCCTCCCTGTACGCGCCCAACCAGGGTTGGGGATTGAACCTGCAACCCAGGTACATGCCCTTGACTGGGAATCAAACCCGAGATCCTTTGATGCAAGGGCCAATGCTCTAACCATTGAGTGATGCCAGCCAGGGCTACAACTCTTTTCTGGCTACCTGTTGGGTCCAAAATATGACGCCCCCACATATACCACAGTGTCATATTGATTATTGTGAATTAAGGCTACTTAACAAGCAGCTGGTGCCAGAGGGCACCTTGACCTTGCCTGTCTCCTTGAGTGCAGGAAATAAATCTCCTGAGAGACAACCTTATCACTAGCAGTAAGAAACCTGGAGCCAGAGCTTTTTACAAGCTTTTCACTTACTTCCAAGCCCAGACTTCAGATTCCTCACTAATGAACACCCTCACCTTGCTTAGATTCCTTTCTAAGGAGCACTAGCTTTCTTTGTCATGTCAGTTTATCATTAATTTATTGTCTATTTATCTAAAAAATATATAATGGTATCCAGTCTGATCATTTCTTTGAGCCTCATTTTATGATCTGAGCATCATATTGTGCACATATTAAACTGTTTTTTTCTCCTGTTAATCTAGTCTTGTGTCCATTTTATTATTTCACTAGTAGTCCAACCATAAAAACTGAAAAAGGGTAGAGGGAGGAATTCTCCGTCTCCCTGACACACCTATCAAAGCCAATAAAACTTCCACAGACACTGACTGTCAACCTTAGAAACATCAACATCATCCGTTTTACCCTCTCCGACTTGCCTCGTGACTGTTTTATAAGATGCGTTTTTGTACTTCTAATTCTCCCATGACCTTTTCACATTTCCATTACCCAGAGCCTCTTTCTCCCTCATGTTGTATGTTTGATGTCCCACTTGAACCCATTATATCAGTGGTTCTCAACCTTCCTAATGCCACGACCCTTTAATACAGTTCCTCATGTGGTGGTGACCCCCAACCATAAAATTATTTTCGTTGCTACTTCATAACTGTAATGTTGCTACTGTTCTGAATCGTCATGTAAATATCTGATATGCAGGATGTATTTTCATTGTTACAAATTGAACATAATTAAAGCATAGTGATTGATCACAAAAACAATATGTAATTATATATGTGTTTTCCGATGGTCTTAGGCGACCCCTGTGAAAGGGTCATTCGACCCCCAAAGGAGTCGTGACCCACAGGTTGAGAACCTCTGCATTATATAGTTTGTTTTTTGCTGTTAAGAGTTAAAAAAGAAAACCAATTGTATTGCGGTACAATACAGTTGACACAAAGTAAACTGTGCCTACTTAAAAGTGATGCTTAGCCCTTGCCGGTTTGGCTCACTGGATAGAGCGTCGGCCTGGGGACTGAAGAGTCCCGGGTTCGATTCTGGTCGAGGGCATGTACCTTGGTTGCAGGCACATCCCCAGTTGGGGGTGTGCAGGAGGCAGCTGATCGATGCTTCTCTCTCATCGATGTTTCTGACTCTCTGTCTCTCTCCCTCCCTCTCTGTAAAAAATCAATCAAATATAAAAAAAGTGATGCTTAAACATTTTGACGTATGTATCAACCCATACGGCCATCCCAATCAAGATAGTGAACAGACCCATTTATTTCAAGTGACTCAAGTTGGTCTTTATTTTTTGCAACCCAACGAAACGTAACTGAGGCACCATTTTATTTACGTTTTCAGGTTCTTGACTATGTTTGTGGAGAACTCTTTCTGGTTCTGGGCTCTTGGATCTGTCAGCTCATGCTGGACCTCGGTGTTAATCAGTGATCCCATATTTAGGTCTCGATATCCCCAGTTTCTCTTCCAGCAAGTTCTGTCCGTCCCATGGGGTAGCTGAAAGAGCACAGTGTGAAGCTGGGAGACCTGTGTCTGTGTCTCCACCTCGCTACTACTTAGATGTATGATCTTGCATGTTAATCGTTACACCACTCACCGAGTTGTTTAGGATCAATGCGAACCTCATTATGTAGCAGGATGTCAAAATGGAAATTTCTATACAGACCCAAGTCAGTTTACATGTTATATTGCAAACCACCCCATGGAAAATTTACAAAGAAAATGTCCTCAGGCTGGTTCAAGGTCTCTTGAACTCCTCACCTGATTTAAGATAATCAACAGGAGTGGAGGAGAGGACACAGTGGCTTAGAAAGGCTCAAAGCTCATCATTATAAGATTCTGCTTGTAGTGTGATAGTCCCCCTTTGTGTGCAAGTACTTATTGCTTATGTACCATTAGTAAACAGAAGTAACGTGTTCAGTTTCTGGCTAGATGGGCTGCCCAATTGTCATGAATTCTTCAGTCTTCCCAAACTGCTCAGAGACCCTATCCTATATAGAAAAAGCCTAATATGCAAATTGACCAAATGGCAGAACGACCGGTTGCTATGACATGCGCTGACCACCAGGGGGCAAACGCTCAATGCAGGAGCTGCCCCCAGCCTGCAGGCCCAGGCCAGCCAAGGTGGATGCCAGCGGGGGGAGCCCCCATCACCCTGCTGGTCACCCGGTAGAGGGAGGTGACCGGCAGCAGTGGTGATGGGTGGGGTCAGTGAGTGGGCTGCACCAGGCCAGCCAAGGCGGTTGCCAGCGGGAACCCCCCCACACCCCCTATTCGCCCTGCCGGTCACCCCACAGATCGGCCCTGATTGCCGGCCAGGTCTAGGGACCCTACCTGTGAATTTCATTCACTGGGCCTCTAATTTATTATAGATTGATTGCTGATGACTTCTACTGTGTGTACCTTTTTTGAAGACACCATTGAAATATTCTTGTAGGAAAGGAAGATTACTTTTGGGAGGCAGTCACACATGTTTTTTTATTCTCAGGCTCCCGTTCACATGTAGAATTCTAACTATACATCTGGCAGCTGAAGTTCTCTTTTTTCAAACATTCTCATTTTGTATGTTAAACAGAATTCTACCTCTACATGACTTCCTTCCCATGTTATTAAGCTGTGTGAAGACCCCTAAACCCATTCCCTTTATGTACAATAAAATTCTCTCTAGGTAGGAAGCTTTCTTTCTTGTACTAAAATTACATGCAGTTGTTTGTCTCTCAGGATTGAGGCTCATCCATCCGGAACTCAGTGTTCTCACTTTCTTTGGCTTTCTCTCCCTTAATGTCTCTGCTGCCTTCTTTTCCTCCTCTGTTGATTCATTCAGGCATAATTGACTATTTCCTTTCCTTTCTGTGAGTTAGCTGTTCCCCAAAGCTTTTGCCCATAAGATTTTATTATGAAAAATTTAAAAATACTTTTAGATAATATTGAGATTTTAATATTCACTATTTCCACCTAAAACCATGGAAATCACTTATTGGACTGTCATATTTAATTACCTAGCTTAATTTTACAAAATTGTGTTTACTTTCAATCTGCCTTGAAAGTAAACATCACATTCCAAGAATCAACACATTAAAAGGATGTTATTACAAGTTAATTATATTCTTCAAATTTACCATCAAATAAGTGTATTTTCATGTAACTTTTTGGAAAATTTAATAGTTTTTTCTCTTGGAATATTTTACTTTATTTCAAATTTGTTTCTCTAATATTCTCTGCATCTCTATCACAGTTTCCTATATTTGGTTTTATATGTTCCACTGCCTATTAGCTGTCAAATAAATTTACCTGTTTTAGTAAAAAATAAAAAATAAAAAAAATAAAAAAAAATAAAAAATAAAAATACAAAGAATTTTAAAGAATTGTATAGTCAACATCCATATACCTACCACTCAGATTCCACCATTAACATTTTAGTATACTTACCTTATCACATATCTATCCACGTATCAGCGTCCGCTTTCCACCGATCACATCACCTGTTTTTGCACACATTTCAAGTTAAATGTCAGGCACCAGAACCCATCACCCCAAGCACTTCAATATTAACACAATCAGATGACCTATCACTAACCTAGTAGGAATCAAACTTCAGTCTTTTGCAGACCCTTGCTGTGATTTTGTAACATTTGGGTGGAGCTTACATTTCTATTTACCTGGTATTTTTCTTTACCATTTATCTCCTATTTTTATTATTTAAATAATAATTTACTATTTACCATTACAATTTAAAATCTATTCACTTAAAAAAACTTAATCTTGTAATAAGCAATTATATCTGTGGAATTGTTTTGGTATTCTAGTTCATTATTAAATATATGATCATAAAAAATTGGTTCACATGCCCCATAAAATCATCTCGAATACTACCCAATGGTTCACATAATACACTTTGGAAAGTTCTGCTTTTTATTCATTTAATAAATACGTTGGAACACCTACTATGTTCTAGGCAATGGAGGTACAACAGCACATTTGACCTACAAAAGTTCTTGCTCTCGTGGAGCTCACATTCTACCAAGAGACACAGATAACAAACAAAATAAAGGAAGATAATTTAAGTTTGTGAGATGGTGATATGTATTTTGGGGGGAAATCAAACAAGGAAAGGAGGTAGGTAGTGTTGGAAGAGGGACACATGGGTGGATTACGATTTTAAATAGAGTAACCAAGAAGTTTCCCTGTGAGCAAATTCCTGATGGAGGGACTGAAAAAGCCATGTGCCTATTTGGGGAAGAGATTTCCAAGCTGATGGGAGAGCAAGTTCAGGGCCCTGTGCATGTCTGGTATGTTCAAGGAGGTCAGTGGGAGGAGTGCAGAGCGCAAGGGGAGAATGGTAGATAAGGGAGGTCAGAAGGTGGCCATGGGTGGCCCAACAGGCAGAACCTGCTGCTGCCACTCCTGCTGCAATGACTGTGGCTGCTGCTACTAATTCTATTATTTCAGGGTAGAAGGAAGGAGGAAAGAGATAGGGTAAGTGCTGGGGTCCAGCCAAGGAGATAATATTCACCAATCAGTTTGCAGTTAGAGCCTAATTCTTAAATTTTTGCCTGTGGGTCTCTTGGTTCTTGCAAACCACTAAACCTGCATGCCACCTAAAAATCCATTATACCAAATTCACCACCTAAAAATATTCCAACAAAGAATAATGAAATAAATGAGAGAAAACATGCTGGCCACTTAATGTGCCATTCATTACTCTGCTAGGCTCTGTACAGAATGCAAAAGAAGTAAGACTGGATCTCTCATTTCAAGGAATCCATACTCTCGTTGGAATAAAAGAAAAAAAAATCTTTACAGACAGATCAGAAATTCTGTGAGTACCGGGCACTATAAAGTTCTATGTTTTTGACTCAGTGCAGGAGGGAGGAGGGAACGATGACTCTAAAAAGGATGGTAAGGGGAGCTTCCTGGACAGGGCAGGCCTGTGAGCTGCTCCTTGAAAAGTGAATGGACAGAGGGAGGGAATTGCAAGCAAGAGCAAACAAACAAACACCCCATTCCCACCCCCCACAGCAACAGCCGTGAGCTTGAGCTTGGCTGTGGAGTGGGATATGAGGTTAGGGAGGACCGTGAAAGCTTAACAGTTAACAGATTAATGTACTTTTCCACAAGTGCAAGAAGAAAACTTACAGATGGGAAGCTGAAGGGATGGTTTATATTATAAACCTTGATAGAGAAGAGGTTGGCCGGAAGCCCACCTAGACGTGCTGCAAGTAGAAATTCACTTGGAGAACTGCTGTGGGGAGCATTATGCTGAAAGGAGTCCCTTAATGCTTTACGCTGGCCAAAACTTCCATTTCCTATCTGAGGGCAGCTAGGGAACCTCTCTTCTCAGACCCAGGTCTCTAGCTGCAACAAGCCAAACTGAAGCCGCAAGTTACAAGATTAGAGGTTCCAGAAATGTCAGGGATAAAGGCTGTTCTCATTTTCAGCAGATGGAGGGGAATCTCAGAGAGCAGAAAAACAAGAAAATCATCTGTTGTTGAAAGCAGGGAGCTGGGGTAGAAATAGGCCTGCCCCACACCCTCCTGACCCAGAGGCCTGCCTCAGGCAGAAACCTCACACCCGTCTTCTGCAGGTGAATTCCTCCTGCAGCCCAATGGATCCCTTGAGATTTTCCCTTAGACACAGGAGTCTGATTTTCTACCTTCACGCCTTTCACAGCTCAGATTTGGGACACCATGCCTTCAGCTTCCATCTGCTCATAGCTCTGATCTTAAGGAAAATGATCCAGAAGAACAGAGATAATCATTGTGGGGCAAGTTTCAAGATTATCCTGCTATGGCCTGATCCACAGGCCCGGGTCTGCTTCTTAAGCAGTTCTTGGAGACTTGAAGTGTGTCCAAAGCTTTAGCATCAGTAGAAATGCAGAATCTCAGCCCCACCCCAGCCCCTCTGAGTCAGAATCTTCATTTTACCTGGATCCCCAGCAGATGGTTCCGGTGCACATAGACTTTGAGAAGCACTGGTCTCGTTCACTCTGGGAATCAGTGCTTCAAAAAGGTCTTCCCAGAATGCAGTTGGAGAAGTAGATGAGTTGGTGCTGCTCTTTGGTTTGGAGAGCCTGGCTTTCTAGACTTCTTTCTGGGCCGCCCCCCACCCCCACCCCTCCTCTCATCAGCCTGTAGAAATTGGATGGTGCTTGTTGAGTGCTAGGTACCAGGCAAAGCTCTGGGATACAATCACGAAAGGACAGCCCTAGCCTCTTGGCAGCTGGTAATCTGGGAATAAAGCATGCGTATGCCAAGGGAGATACCTGTGTCCTGTTAGGTAAGTCAAGTACTTTCCCAGCGGCTCCCTCTCCTCCAGAATTTTCTTGGCAACCTTCAGGTCATAATACACTGACTCTGAAAACCCTTCTTCCCCCACTTATACATCTGCATGATCACCTCCTGGGATGCTAGACTCTCTCTCTGTAACTGATTATCCGGGCTCGTCAGTGTTCCTATTAGTAAAGTTTTTTTCTTCCCTTTTCAAGTCCTGACTCTTATGCCTCTGCTAATTCTGGAACCTGTCCCCTTTTCTCCAACTTCAATACGATTAGCCTGCCCCAGACCCTTTGTCTTTATCAAGCAGAATTCATTATCTTTGTCACTGGTCATCTTTGTCTTGAGTCTTCTCTCTGTCAAATCCATTCTCTCTAGCAGACAGAGTGATCTTTCTGATACACAAGCTTCGTGCTCTTTAAAACCCTTTAGAGCTTCCCTGTGTAGGATACATTGGTTCTAAAGTTCTGACCAAAGCACATGGCACCTTTCATGACCTGTCCTCTGGCTGTCTGCCTCATCTGCCATGGCCCTGGCCTTGTAGTTCAGCTACCTCAAACCTCTCAACATCTTGCCTCCATCCCTCTACAGATACACGGATACCCAGCCTTCTGTTCTTTCCCTCTTCACCAGGCTGATGCCTGTTCATATTGCCACACCCAGTTCACCTTTCCTCTTCTTTAGGTTTTCCAACCCTAGCTGAACCTTAGAGTCACCGGGGAGCTTTTTCAAAAAATACCCAAACCCAGGCCTTACGCGTAAGAAATCTGATTTTATTGATGTGGGGACTGATGTCTAACATGGGTATTTTACTTTTAATTAAGTAATTTTTTTTGAAACAGAATGAATTTATTAAAGCTTAGGGCAGTGAGGCAAAGAAGGGCCCCCGGAGGCAGAATCAGGTAAGCCTGGGACGAGCTGCCGCTGCCCACTGTTCCTCTGGTTGCAGGTATTGCGGGAACCCTTAGAGCTTAGGGTAAAGAAAGCAAAAGCACACAGCTGAGGAAAGGGGGTGAGTGTGCTCAAAGAAGAGCATGCCAAGACATGGATATTTTTAAAAAAATTGCCCAAATTGCTGCTTCTCAAACTGTGTACTTGCCTCCCCTGGGGATCCGGTTAAAGTGCGGATTCTGACTCAGCAGGTCTCAGGGGCCTGAGAGTCTGCATTTCTGGTCAGCTCCCAGGTGCTGCTGGTCCAGGGATTGCACTTGAATAGTGAGGGTCTGGGATAAGTGATTCCAAAGTGTGGCCAGTCTGGAAGTCTGGTCATTGATCTCCCTTACCGCCCCACCCTCCTGCATGTTGCCTTCTGGCTTCCTGACATTTCTTATCACACGAAGGCTTCCTGTAATTTTCAATGCAGCCATCCAGGATGAAATGCAATGAGCTGCTTCATGAGGGAGAAAATGTCATAAGCCTCTTTACTAAGCAAACACTTGGGCAAAGAGATAGATGGTCTCTTTACAATGCTTCTGAGTAGACTGGAAAAACGTCAAAGAAAGACATTTTTGCACAGAAGCAAAGGAAGGATGGTTTGTTTGCTTGAGAAACAAAACTCATGGACTGTTTGACGCATTTGAAGGAAAGAACATGTACAGCTATAAAAAGAAACGGAAGGATTTACAGTGACAATGGTAGTAATGACGGCAACAGCTAACTAAACGCTAATGCTTCCTAAGCAGTTATTACCTCGGTACAGCAGTGCCCCCTTATCTGCTGTTTTACTTCCCGAGGTTTCATTTACCCTCGGCCAACCACAGTCTGCAATAGTAAATGAAGAATTCGAGAAATAAACAATTCTTAAGTTTTAAATTGCACTCCATTCTGAGTAGCATGATGAGACTTTTGCTGTTCCGCTCCATCCTACCGGAGACACGAATCACCCCTTTGCCCAGTGCCTCCCTGCTGCACACACTACTGCCCATTGGTCACTTACAGCCATCTCGGGGGTCAGCTCCACAGTCGCACTTGTGTTCAGGTACCTTTATTTCACTTAATAACGGCCCCAAAGACAGTCACATAACTTTTATTATAGTATATTGCTGGCCCCAAAGACAGTCACATAACTTTTATTATAGTATACTGCTAGAATTATTCTATTTTATTATTAGTTATTGTTGTTAATCATTTACTGTGCCTAATTTATAAATTATAGGTATGTGTGTGTAAGACAAAGCATATATAAGGTTTGGCTCTAGCCGGTTTGGCTCAGTGGGTAGAGTGTTGGCCTGTGGACTGAAGGGTCCCGGGTTCGATTCTGGTTAAGGGCACGTACCTCAGTTGCAGGTTTCTCCTCGGCTGGGGCCCTGGTCAGGGCACATGCAGGAGGCAACCAATCCATGTGTTTCTCTCACATCAATATTTCTCTCTGTCTTTCCCTCTCTCTTCACTCTCCCTAAAAATCAATGGAAAATATCCTCGGGTGGGAATTAAAACAAAAAAGTCATTACTACGCGTGGGTTCAGACATCCATTGGGAGTCTCAGAACATATCCCCCGGAGATAAGGTGGGGCTACTGCTCTGTTCTAAACACTTTATATGCAACAACTCCATGAATCCTCACATTGTCATTTGAGGTAGTTTCTATTAATTATCTCCCTTTCCCAAGTGGGGAAGGTCTTCAGTACCCAGCTGTGTGGACCAACAAGTTGCTTCACCGAGACAAGTGAGTTAATAACAAAAAGTACTTCATAGCGCTGGAGTCAGCCAGAGGTTGGAGACATCTTCTAACACCCGTGACAGGAGACTGCTGAAGGAGTCTTCCAGGGACATGACCTTCCCCACAGCGTTTACACACTGGCAGTGGTCTCAGCGAACATCCGGTTGGCAAGGAAACATTTTTGTTTCACGACTTCGAGTGCAATTTGAAGATCTGGGAACAATGAAGAAAATGCTTACTCTTGCTTCAGGGAGATTTACCAGGAAGATATGTTCCCTGTTGTCTAACCTTTATTGCAGTTTTATTTTCAGATACGTCAGCCAGTCTAGACCATGCTGAAAAATTCTGCCAAAAGAACATTTTAAAGGTTACTTTAATATTAAGTATTTGGATTTAATATTTGCATCTAATACTTAGGAGATATCTGGAAAAGCTTATACCAGTGGCTGCATAAAGTATACATGGTATTTCTGTGGTCTAAAGGGCTTCCCGGAAAGGAAACCTACATTTATACAACTACATCTACAGGAGATAAGCACTCCACGTATGATGGCTTGACAACTCTCCTATGACTGTTGGCCAAAACCCAAGAGGGCTGTGATAGGCTTGTGCGCACATGGGTTCCTCAACACTTAATGAGCATGTTTCCTCAAGGGCCAGGACGAGGTTTATTCATCTTTTTATCCGGCTCCGGCACAGGACTCAATATGCTTATCGAACCACGCCAGTAGCAAAGGCTAATGCGTATGAGTGCTTTCTCTCTGATCCAGGCGCGCTGAGTGCTTCTGCAGGGGTTAGCTCATGAAAGCCTCTCCATAAAGCCATGGGGCGTGCGCACAACCCAGGCAGGCGACCGAAGAGCCACCCTCTTGAGCACCGCGTGTCAGTGCTTCTCCACCTGCGGGCTTGGGCTGCCTTCGGGCCACCTGCCCTTCCAGCTGCCAGCTGCATACCGCTCCCACGCCCAGCTCTTCCCAACAGACCTTCTCCCTTCCTGAGCTCTTTGAGAAGCTGCTCTGTTACAGCTCATGAGCTGGGCAGAAAATTACCCACACACCCCGAGTCCAGGAAATTGAGATTCCATTATATCCACATTCTGAGATTCTCTCTGAATCCTAAACCAGATATATTTTCCCCATTTGAATGTCTGAAAACTTAATAAGTTACAATTGCATTCCAAGAGTCTCTCTGAATCTTAATTCAGTTATTTTTCCCCCAACTTGAACTTCTAAAGAATGAATACTGCTAAAGTGTGACATTGAGTCCACATTTAATTAGAAACTATCTTTGATGTGGTCTCCCCTCTTGAATTGCCAGATATCTTTAGGATTAGAGGGATTTTCTCCATTTGACAGGTGAGAAAACTGAGGTATAATGTTCAAGGTCACTCAGCTTGTATGTAGAGAAGCCTGAACCCAGGACACCCCACTGAAGCTTCACTGTCCTTTTCCTGACATCACAGCCCCATGCGTGACACTTCCCTTGTTTTCAAAATTCTCCGGTTTCATTGATCTGCACAGCCCTCTGATGAGGGGCAGCTCAGGTATTTATTTCACTTTGTGGCTGACAACACTGAGGCTCTGAGACTTAGGGACACCTCACATTCCTCAGGTTGCTATGTGGGGGAGCCAGCACTTCTGACAGGTGCCATGCGTTTACAGAAATGGTAGCAGATGTTGAGGAGAGAAAGGTCATTTTATCTCCAGAGTCTTCCAACGAAGGCCTTCAGACTATTTTGCAAACTTGAGTTGTGCTATTTTTTTTTAAATATATTTTATTGATTTTTTTTACAGAGAGGAAGGGAGAGGGATAGAGAATTAGAAACATCGATGAGAGAGAAACATCGATCAGCTGCCTCCTGCACACCTCCTACTGGGGATGTGCCCACAACCAAGGCACATGCCCCTGACTGGAACTGAACCTGGGACCCCTCAGTCCACAGGTGGATGCTCTATCCACTGAGCCAAACCGGTTAGGCTTGAGTTGTGCTATTTACTCTTGCCAAGGCAGATGCTGAGATTGGGTGAAAGATGGTGAAGGAAAGAAGATGACAGTAATATACCACTTCGCATGACTTACCAGATCTTTCTGTGCCCTCCTGCTCCATCCCCATCTCCACATTTTATAAATAAGACAAGTGAGGCTCAGAGAGGGGAACTGGCTCGTCTGTGGTGTGTGTAAGGAGGGAAGGCACCGCCTCTAGGTTTGGGTAGTCTTGGAGTGGGCTTGTCCATGTGACCCGTGAAACCATGCATGATGCTTCTCTCTCAGACACCCCCATTCATCAAACCTCTCAGCTGTTCTAGAACTTAAGGTGGCCCCAGGAAACTCAGCTCCCTGTTTTGAGCCTCATCCCATCCATGTGTTGGGAAGCTTGTCCTGCCCAGCCATTCTGTCTGAATTGATCTGGGGTCCGCCCTTGACTTCTGTACTTTCAGAAAGTTCCAGAAGGCTCTGATGCACATCTGGACTGAGATGTGTGATCTTGTTGAAACCTTCAGTGTATAGGTGAGGAGATGGAGGCCCTGATTTATCTCAAACTCAAGGTCTTCATTTAACTTCTTGTTGGCCTCCCCTGGAAGTTTGGCCAACACCGAAATCTCAAATATTCAAAAATGGAAACATATTCCGCTCGAACCAGCTTAAACTCTCAGTGTCCTCACCATCATTATCCTGAATGGCTCCCTGGGGACCTCAGGCATCTTTAATATCCTCCTGACCCCTACGCTGAACTCTGGAGCTGCAAAGAAACTTCTTCACCAAATATCCTCCTTTAGTCCATGCCTTTCTGTTCCCACTGTCCTAGCTCCTGCCTTATCGGCTCACATCCGACCTCGTCCAGCAGCCTGCCCACTGGTCGCCTGCTCTCTTCTCTTCTGTGCTTTTCTTGGTCCCAAATCTGAGGCCTCTCAGAGGAGGGGTCTCAACCCCACAGCCTGGCCTTGCAGGGCTCCTGCTTTGGCTTTGCGCTACCTTCCTGCCCGCTTGGCGGAACTGCACCTCTGCTTTTTGGACACATGCTTGCTATACGGGCCTGTTCGGGTTTTGCTCTCGATCTTCCTCACTGTTTTCTGCCCATTGAATCTCACCCTTCGAAGTCCAACCCGAGTGCGGCCCCCTGCTCAGGATTTCAGGGTCTCCTCTGCCAAAGGGATTTCTCTCCGAAACCTGTAGCACTTCCTTTGTGCTTGACCTTGGCGCGTAGCAGAACTGAGTTTCTCATGGAGACTTGGACCTCCATGGGGCCCAGAGCCCTGTCCTATACATCTGTGTGCCTCCCTACGGACACCCGGCACAGCCTTCTTTGCCACGGCGGGTGGCAGCAGATATTTCTTGTGTGAGTAAACGCGGAATTGCAGTACAGCTAAGTACCTTTGCAGGATCATCTAGCTCGTGTGATGGGCCGAGTTGGAAGAGAATCCGTCTCTGACATGTGCACGCTGTACCGTTTCAAGAAGCCCATTCTGTTAAAGATGAATCACAGACGGCCCACTTTATAATTAAGAAAAAATTTTAAAAATAGTCTCATCGAGGACATCTGTTTGCTAATTTAGAAAAAAACACACGAGTCTGATAAAAGTTGAACAATTTGGGAGAGGACAAAATAATCTTGTGAGTAGCTCCATCAGAACCAACCAGAGAACCAAACAGATTAGTGGAGAGTGATGTTTTCCCGTCATTCCTGGAGGATATGGGAAAGCCGAGGAGGGAGGAAGAAGGGACCGGAACAAGTTTCTTCCAGAAGATGAAGGCCCCAGGCTGGCTGTGCGCATCTGTCCTCCCTGATGGGACTGCTGTGTGCCTTTGACAGGGTGACAGCCTCGCAGCGGGCATAGGGGCATTTCTTCCCCTTTCTCACCTCATTATACTTCTGGATGCGGAAGCTTTGCTAGCGGACTGTATTAGGATTGATCTCTCTGGAATCCCACACATTTCATTTAAGCGGCACAGTTAATTGCCTAAGGGGTCATTGAAATGCAGCATGAAGTGTGTGGGGAGTGAGCTGTCATACACACCTTAAATTCTACATTTCCGTGGAGCTGTGAGCTTGCACCCATTAATGGCATTCCCTTTGATGACCAGCATTTGATTCATGCCAGTGAGTTAGCTCTCATGCGTGCTTTCTAACATCGCAACTGCCACCTTGACCCCACTGTGTCTCTGTCTCCCTGTCTTTCCCAGTCTCTCTCTCTCTCTCTCTCTCTCTCTCTCTCTCTCTCTCCCCCCCCCCCCCGCCCCTCTTCTTTTCTATTCCCAGGATAGAGGATTTCTTAAACTATTCACTATCTTCAGAATTCTCGTCTGAAATGAAGTCTAGAAAAGCAATGATTTGGTGTTGACTCATGGAGTGTGGGGACACGTTCACCGGACATTCCTGGCTTCCCATCAGGCATCTGCCCTGCTGCCCACAGAGATGCCCCATGAGTTATGGGGAAGCACGTAGCCCCCACCCCCTTCTCTGGCTCTGTAATGATGAGGTATGAGGGTTCTGGGGAGGGATCCCTGCCTCACAGGTTAGTATGCAACCACCAAGCAAAGCAGGGCATTATACTCATCTAAACTTTCCCCTGATCCAAGTGGAAAATAAATTCCATTCTCTCTCTCTCTCTCTCTCTCTCTCTCTCTCTCTCTTTCTTTTAGAAGCAAGGTCTTGCCTCTGTGAGGCCTGGTTCCTAAGGGGACCCTGGAACGGAAGAGCTGTGTCTGAGTCACTGCAGAGATGGCCTGGGCGTCCCTGCTGGGACCTGCAGCTGGACTGAGGGGCGAGGAAAAACTCATGGAGACAGTGAAGGAGTGATTGCACCAAATGCTTGTTCCTAACTCATTGTGTGGGATTGCACAACAGCGGATGCTTATGAAAACGTGCAGGTGCAGTGTGTGATGTGTGAGGGCAGAGCTGGGGCAGAGGAGTCGAAAGCTTGGCCTGAATTCTGGCCCCAGCCCTGTCTGGTCTCTGAGCATGTCTGGCCTTTTGGCAAGTTGCTCACTGCCTCAGGCCTCACCTTCCCCATCTCCAAGTTGACCTCCTGGGGCCCTTCCAGCTGTGGGAGACATGATGTCTTAGGAGGCCCTGTTGCGCTATCTGCAGTGCTCAGAAACCGTGTGGAAATAACTCGGTATAGCATGGACTTTCCAGGCAAGGAACAGAGCGGCAGAACAAGTATCAGTAAAACCCACTTAGGGCTCCGTGCCACTCAGGTTGTCAGCATCCACTCAACTGACCTTCATGACTCTATTGCCTAGTTTAGTCAAATCCTATCCCCGCGTTGCTCACCAACCTCCCTCAGGATTGGTCATTATGGATTTGTAAATTTTTTTTCTCTTCTCTTGTGGGCTTAACTGTCTATAGCAATTGAAGTCTGTGCTTGGTGGTGATTGGGGAATAGTGATTAAATGAATAGTTCTTTCCAGCAAGGATACACTTAATGGAGGTAATAGATAAAATGTCTAATTAAGCAGGCCTATCATTGTCTACTTTGAGTCTAAGTAAATCTACCTCATAGCTTGGGTGGGCTAAGAGGTTCATTAGAAAATGGAGGTGCGACAGCACCTGCGTGCTCACTGGTAAATGCAGTGTCTGGGTTTGAGAGGTAGGGGAATGATTCTCGCCCGTGTAATTTCTGCCCAGTGTGCTCCCACCAGTGTGCTTCCCCTCCAGTGTGCTGCCCACCCAGTGTGCTTCCCGCCCAGTGTGCTTCCCGCCAGTGTGCTTCCCCTCCAGTGTGCTTCCCGCCCAGTGTGCTTCCCACCCAGTGTGCTCCCACCAGTGTGCTTCCCCTCCAGTGTGCTTCCCCTCCAGTGTGCTTCCCGCCCAGTGTGCTTCCCCTCCAGTGTGCTTCCCGCCCAGTGTACTTCCCGCCCAGTGTGCTTCCCGCCCAGTGTGCTTCCCGCCCAGTGTGCTTCCCCTCCAGTGTGCTCCCCGTCCAGTGTGCTTCCCGCCCAGTGTGCTTCCCACCCAGTGTGCTTCCCGCCCAGTGTGCTTCCCACCCAGTGTGCTCCCCGCCCAGTGTGCTTTCCGCCCAGTGTGCTTCCCGTCCAGTGTGCTGCCCATCCAGTGTGCTCCCCCTCCAGTGTGCTCCCCGTCCAGTGTGCTTCCTGCCCAGTGTGCTGCCCATCCAGTGTGCTTCCCGCCCAGTGTGCTGCCCATCCAGTGTGCTCCCCCTCCAGTGTGCTGCCCACCCAGTGTGCTTCCCCTCCAGTGTGCTTCCCCTCCAGTGTGCTTCCCCTCCAGTGTGCTGCCCATCCAGTGTGCTCCCCCTCCAGTGTGCTGCCCACCCAGTGTGCTCCCCCTCCAGTGTGCTGCCCAACTAGTGTACTTTCCATCCAGTATGATTTCCACCCAGTGTACTTTCCGTTTATTTATTTATTTTTTGGTAATCCTCATCTGAGGATATTTTTTCATTGACTTTTAGAGAGAGTGGAAGAGAGAGGGAAAGACAGAGAGAAACATTGATGTGAGAGAAACACATCGATTGGTTGCCTCCTGCACAGCCCCGACCAGGGCCCAGGCTGGGGAGAAGCCTGCAACCAAGGTACATGCCCTTGACCGGAATAGAACCGGGACCCTTTGGTTCGCAGGCCCACGCTCTATCCATTGACCCAAACCAGCTAGGCTTGATGATGAATATATTAATTAGCTTGATTGTGGTAATCATTTCACAATGTATCCATATACCAAAGCATCACATTGTACACCTTTAACATATACTATTTTTATTTGTGAAGTATGCCTCAATAAAGATAGAAAAAACATCTCATATAGTGCAAGAGCTAATTAATTTGTGTTTGTAAATGGCTTTGAGATCTAAAATTGAAAGTAGTCACAAAGCACAAAATATCATTACAATGGTTTATTTGTGTCCTGTTATTTAATGTTATTTTATGGCTGAGGTTAGGTAATATTTTATCATAAGGTGTAGGAGAGCTCACTGCATGCCAAAATGAAAATCTATAGTAGATACAGTAATATATCTATTACACATGTTTTAACCTGCTTGCATTTATCACCTGTGTTATGTGAGGGTGAGTTATGAGACCTCACAAAAAAGGTGTCTTTTTTGCACTCATAATTTAGAAATAGTGGTTGAATGGATTTTGGAGAAGTCTACACACACACACACACACACACACACACACACACACACACACTGTCCCCACTCCCCTCAGCCCTCCTGCCCCCTGCATGTGAACACCATGGACTCAGATCAGCTCAGGAATGTGAATGACTAGAGCAATTTCTCTGCCTGGGGGTGTATTGAAGTGAACTAATGAGAAAGTGCAAAGAAGGAAAGGCTATAACTTTTGTCTTTATTGCTGTGGTCTAGTGTTGTAAGCTGAAGACTTTCAAAGTAACATGAATATTTTGAGGTGTCATGCTACTTAAATAGGGAGCCATTTTTATTTTTAGTGGTAGGTTCATTCATTGTTTCCACTTTATTGGTTGAAAAACCAAGCTAGAGGAAGATTTTTCATCTGACATCTGATGGAGAAATTGCTCCAGCTCTCACCGCCTTAGCATTAAACATTGAGAATACTAACCACAGCAGTTTGTTAAATATTCACCATGTAAATTACAGAGCATAGAGTTTGGCACATGGTGACCAGGAAGCTGCTGTGTCAGACAGGTACTGTGCTGAGGACTTTTCTTGGATGACTTCATTAGATCCTCTCATTAGCCCTGAGAGGTGTTAGCGTCCATTTTAGAAATGAAGAAACTCAGAAACAGAGAGGTTAAGTTCTTTATTGATGGATCAGGGTGCAGTCCTATATTCATCTGATTCTGAAGTCTATTAACAACTGACTCTAGTACTGTTCATTACAGTAGCCACTAGCCAGACGTGAACAATCATCACTTGAAATGTGTCTAATAGGAATTACAGTACAGAATTTGCTGTGAGTGTAACATACCTACTGGATTTTGAAGACTTTGTACAAAAGAAAGAATGTAAAATATCATGGATATTTTAAAAATATTGAATGTTGAACTGATTATATTTTGGGTATATTGGGTTAAATAAGTACATAATATTAAAATTGTATTCACTTATTTCTCTTAAAATTATTTAACATGGCTTCTAGAAAAATTAAAATTGCATTTGTGGCACACATTGTAATTCTATTGGACAACACTGCTAGAACTTGCTGACACTGTCCCTTGTACTTCTTACCACAGTTTTCTGCCCACAATAAGCCCTGGCATGTTCTGACTCACCCGTGATTGATATAAGCACAGCTACAAGCCAGAGAAGAGGAAAAATGATAACATAAATTGCCAAGTGACTCCTTTCAGCATGAGTGAAACACAGCTTAAAAAACTCAGAAGACAGATTATAAATTGGCAATTTTCCAGGGCTCTTCCCTCCCCCCGCCCAATCCTCTCTTCCTTTCATCCAGAAACATTCTAGGAGCACTTAGAATAGGGCAGGGACTGTGCAAGGCCCTAGAAATTACAAAGATGAATAAGACCCAATAATCAAGGAGTTCACTCCCTAATAGAGAAAATTGATCTATGGTATATTAGTGTGCTAGGACTGCAGTAATGAGGTACCACAGAATGGAGGTCTTAACAGAAATGTTTTTCTCATGGTTCTGGAGGCTGGAAATCCATCTCCAGGTGTTGGCAGGGTTGGTTTCTCTTAAGGTCTGTTTCCTTCGCTTGCAGACGGCCTTCTACTCCCCGTGTCTTCACCTGGTTGTGTGTGTGTGTGTGTGTGTGTGTGTGTGTGTGTGTGTGTTTAAATTTCTTCTGATAAGGACACCAATCCTATTGGATTAGGGCCCACCCTAGTGACCTCATGTTTATTTAATTATCTCTGTAAATGTGGTCACATTCTGAGGCATTTGGGTTAGGACTTCAACATATTAGTTTTTTGGAGAACACAACTCAGCCCAAAACATGATCTATGAAGCAAATGTGATGGCCATGAAGAAGATGGGTATCTGATTCTTTGTGGCTGCATGTTGAGGGTTGTCAGGGAAGATGTTACATATATGAGCTGAGGATTTATGGGATACCAAAACTCAGTGGTGGAGGCAGGAATGAATGGTAGCCTCCTAAAATAAAATTAAAATTACTTTGAAGAAAGGAGTGTCGACATTTGTGACTAGGTTTTGACCCAAAGAGCCAACTAGTTTTGATGGGGGCCTGGTTTGGTCCAAGGTGTTACTGAAGTTGGTTTGGTCCAAGGTGTTACCTCTTGAGGATTTGAGCTTTGGGGACAATGGATGAGAGTATGGGTGTTGGACCTAAAGAAGGTGCCTGGAGTCCAAGTTCAAGGCCTGTGAAGAGACTTGGACCAGCTGGAGTGGACAAGTGTCTCTGGGGCTGTGCACAGGGGACCTGTGACTGTGAGGTGTATATAGTATGAACAAATGGTTCCAAGAGAACACAACACAGCAAGGAAGGTAACAGCAGTAGTACGGATCAGACGCCAATTCTCTCTACTAAGCTTTGGCCGTGGATTGACCATTCTGGATTGAATTACGCTTTGACTTATTGCCGGGGTCCAACCCCAGCGGGTCCAGGGGTCCCCAAAGGCGTGGACGGAGTCGGCGAAGAAGGAATGACACGGAGACAGCGTTCAGTTGATCAGCAGCCTAGCCAGGATCTCCAGCCAGGATCTCCAGCCAAGTTCTGGTCTGGATCTCCAGAGAGGTTCTGCTGTTTATTGTCTTGTTACATCCGTATTTATACCAGTTGATTCCAATCCTATCAATCTCTATTACAAAGGTTAGGGCGTTTCTTATCTCCATTCCAGGGAGTAAAGATTATGTAGCTTAAGCATGATTGTTTGTAGTTAAAGTGATTAACTACCCGCCTGGCACTTAGTTAAGGAGTTTCATCCCCTCCCTAACTTCAGGGAAAAATCCCTACCTGGGGAAACAACCTTTCTCGGAGAGGTGACCTTGGTTAAAACACACAGCGCTAAGGGGAGCAAACATATTAAGAACAGTATGCTATATACGCCAGGTCCCTTGAAACATATGCTGTGCAGATGTTTCTATCCTGCAGCGACTGTGTCAAGCAGCAAGGATGGACCGGCTTCCGGCAACTTATTAGAAAAAAAATGAAGGGAAGTCTCAAGAGAAAGATGAGCACTTAAATAACTAATTGGAAAAAAATCCGATGTGTCTGGCCCTGCACCTTGAGTTGATGGAGGCCATCCATGGGTTACAGAGCGGGTAACATCTGACTTGGAGTTGGAAGGATGCACTGGAGATTTGTTGGAAGGCAAAACTAAAGGGAGACATTTCTGGCAGAGAAAAGAGCAATTGCAAAGACCTAAAAGAGTCTGGTCTGTTAGAGAAGTGACTTCTGGCAGGGGCCATCGAGTTTATGTGGGAGAAAGAGAAAGGGAGAAAGCTGGAAAGGTACAGCAATCTTTCACACAAGTTTCTGGACTTTGATAGGTAATGGGAATTTGATGATGGGAGCTGTGTTTCTCTGGCTGCAGAGTGAGAAGCGGGAGAGGTGCTGAAAGGGGACATAGCCACCACCACAGACTTGATTAGTCATTGCTATAATGGGGTCTGCAAAGTGAGTGGGGCTGTGACAAATGATCCACTAGGCTATTAGAAAAACAGAATTTCTATTTTTTATTGGTGTCTGTCTAGGGAACAACACTGGACCCTCGCCTGATGGTCCATGTGGTGTACGTCTTTATGCCTTATAGGACCTGAGGATCCTGAAGTGGAGCCCCGCCAGGCTGAGGCACTGACAGTGGGGAGCCCACTTCTTTGCTTATTTTTAGTGTATTTTTCTGCACACCACCTGATGAAATAGATTTATAGATTGTATTTCTTAGTTATAGCTCATTTAATTTGCACAAAATAGATGAGTAGATTGAACAGTTCTGAAATAAAACTGGGTTTAAGGTGGCACTAATACTGCAAACAACTAGCAAATCATGGGCAGAAGGTGGAGACAACACTTCTACTTTTGGTGCAAGTTCTTGGCAAACACAACATGAAGTAAAAATAGTGACAATGTGCCCAAACCGGTTTGGCTCAGTGGATAGAGCGTCGGCCTGTGGACTGAAAGGTCCCAGGTTCGATTCCGGTCAAGGGCATGTACCTAGGTTGCGTGCACATCCCCAGTAGGGGGTGTGCAGGAGGCAGCTGGTCGGTTTCTCTCTCATCGATGTTTCTGTCTATCCCTCTCCCTTCCTCTCTGTAAAAAATCAATAAAATATATATATAAAAAATAGTGACAGTGTAATCACCCAATAAGTGGTTGGCCCAAAAAATTGAAATTAAGAAAATTATTTAAAATATGAATTTATATCACAGTCACCAATGTCAAACCTTACCCTAAATTTACATTGGTCAATAATATACTCAGTAAGATATTTAGTAGGAATATTTACTTCTCTATTATATCTTTTAAAAATTTCTTTTTTGATGAGTGTTTTATAATAATATTAAAACAATGGTATATGTACATAATTCGTATATCTATATCTATATATGGAATGCATGTTCAACATTTTTACTGAATGGTACTGTTTTAGGTAATGAGAAATTGAAGTCAATGCATAGTCTGCTTGTAGATTCCTGATTGTCCTCTAGGTGTCCTGTGTTTTCCCATGTTTTTTACTAAATGATTATTTACATGTAATGATTATTAGTCCATTCTCCTCTCCCTGCTCTGGATATGCTAGGACAGTGGTCGGCAAACTGCGGCTTGGCAAACTGCGGCTCGCAAGCCACATGCGGCTCTTTGGCCCCTTGAGTGTGGCTCTTCCACAAAATAACGACATTTGCGCATGGGCCACGAAATTTCAATCACACTGTACGTGCGCGTCTGCATGTGGTATTTTGTGGAAGAGCCACACTCAAGGGGCCAAAGAGCCGCATGTGGCTTGCGAGCTGCGGTTTGCCAACCACTGTCTAGCAGGGGTCCTCAAACTTCTTAAACAGGGGGCCAGTTCACTGTCCCTCAGACCGTTGGAGGGCCGGACTATAGTTAAAAAAAAATATGAATAAATTCCTATGCACACTGCACATATCTTATTTTGAAGTAAAAAAACAAAACGGGAACAAATACAATATTTGTATTTGCATGTGGCCCACGGGCCATAGTTTGAGGATCCCTGGCTAGGGTATCCAGCATGGCCTGAAGATACAGGTACAGAAACTCTTTTCCATAATATCCTCCACCCCAAGAGTTGTCTAGCAGTTTCTGTGGACTGAGGCATTGTGGGAGGTATCTTCATAGCAGTCAAATTATGCAGCCTCTGAAGCTTTGGAGGCGGGAAGTCCAAGATCAAGTGTTGGCAGAGATAGTTTCTTCGAAGGCCTCTGTCCTTGGCTTGGAGAGGGCCGTCTTCTGATGGTATCTTCACAGGTACATGTCTGTATTCTAATCTTCTCTTTTTCTTTTTTAAAAAATAAATCTTAAATTGTTGAAAGTGTTATATATGTCCCCCTTTCTCCCCCATTGACTCCCTCCAGCCAGCTCCTGCCCCCTGCCCCAGGCCTTCACCACCCTATTGTGTGTTCATGGGTTATGCATATATGCATATAAGGTCTTAGGTTGCTTATCTCCTCTTCTAATAAGGACACCAATCATATTGGGTTAGGGCCCACCTTAATGACCTAATTTTACCTCTTTAAAGACTCTACCTCTAAATACAATCACATTCTTAGGCACTGGGGCTTACGGCTTCAACATGTGAATTTGGGGGGAGGGACACAATTCAGCTCCTTACACCCACTAACCAACTGAAGGTGTGTATGTGGGTGTGGGCGCCTGTGTGGCAGTGGTGGAATGGCTGCAATCACAGGGCTGGGGAGCTAAGGTGGAGGGACTAGGCATCTTAGTTGAAGCTCAGAGTTAGGATTAATCAGATAAAGAAATCAAAGCCGAGTAGGCAAATGCTGACCATTACAATGCTAGGCATTGGGTTCTGTTCCCCATTTTTAGTTCCAATGAAATCAGGCCCCCGAATACCCTGCTATGGGAACCAGGGAGCCAACAATAGAAGGTCTGCACCCGAAAAGAAGCTTTTCCATTCTCTGGGTCAACCCAAAGGACATATTAAATAGAAGCTCTTATTTAATTCTTTCTCAGTGATGGGAATGATGGACTAGCAAGCAAGCCTGCCTGGCTTCCCAGTGACACGGTGGACATCATTAAATAACATGCAAATCATTAAGCAGGAATGTAGAGAGGGTGCCCAGCCTTAATCATTTTTGTTCCCACCCCTGGGTAAACTTGGCAGCATAAATGCCTTCACCCCTGCCATGAGGGGCTAGCTGCTCAGAAATGCAAAGTTTGGCTCAGCCAGCCAAGTGAAGGAAACCGTAATGGTCTCATTTCTATCTTTTTGAGTAATGATATGCCGGCTTCCCGATAAATTGCATAAAGGTGAAGAAGAAAAATAATTCTTTGACCTTTCTCGTTTATAACCACACGTAGATATTTCTTCTCATAACTTATGCTGGCCACAGAGCTTTGCATAGCGGAGATTTAATTTCCTGCTGCTGCAGGCATTCAAATGGAGAGCCCTCTCTCCCTCCCTCCCTTCTCCCCTGCAACCTGAAGCCTTCGGTGCGGCTGTCAATCAGGCTTGTCATTCACAGGACCTGAGCGAGGGGCGTTGCAGGTGAAATCCTTGCTTTCTAAGCAAACTGTTCCCACGGTGCAGAGCAAATTGGAGCCCAATGGGAAGAATTGCGAACGCTGAGCCGCTGCGATATGGCAGGCACACCCTCTGGGTGATGAATATCTTTTATCCAGATAAATGTACTTCTAATTTGCTCGTTTAATTGCTGCAGCCCTGCGAAGTCTTGAGCCGGTAATTTCTTTCCCAACAAATTAGAGGTCTGAAATAATTCTGTGGGAAGACTTAATGCCTCACTCTGGTTTTTGGATGATTCTCTGCAACGTATTTCCAGAACCCAGTTGGGTGCCATTAACAACTCGGCGTGATGGCTCTGGTCTCATTGTGATGTATAAACCTCTCTTTGGAGTGGCTTCTGCATTTCTCACACTGAAGCATAAATCTCTTGGGATAATTTCCTTTCCCAGCTCCTTTTTTAGGATGTGAGAAAGATCTTATCTTTCCCAAACAACCCTCGGCCTTTGTTCCAAAGGAAGAAGGGGGATCCTTCCCAGGCCACCCCAGTTCTGAGTCTGAAAGGCGGGTGTGGCGAGGACACCTCTTTCACTGGGAACACCAGCCACTCTCCCCTCCGGCCTCTTCCCAAGGTTGGGGCTGGAAAATGCAAAGTTTGCGTTTGTGAAAAGTGTATGCCGACTTTCAGCCGCTGCCTGCTCCGTTGGCCCCCTTGGATCAGTGGCCTGCCTGCTCACTCTATTTTGCCAGCGTCTTTCTTTCCCCCCAAGAGAGAACAGGCTTAGCTGGCTTTCTGTTAATAGGAAATCTCTGCTAATTGGCGGTTCTCTCTGCTTTGCAAGCAGAATGGTCGCTGATATTCATAATGATATGCCAGAGGCTCTGTGAGATCCTAAGGGTTTCGTGAATTCTCAAAAAAATGATTGACTTCTGAGCAGAATAATTTTAGTGTCCGGTGTATTTTATGGTTTTCTGATTCACTACAAACTGGATTCTGTGTATGGGACACCACTTCCTGTTTACCAGAGTACAGCGGGGCCTTGACTTATGAGTGTCCCGACTAACGAGTTTTTTTGAGATACCAGCTGTCTCTAGGCCGAATTTTTGCATTGAGTTGATAGAGTATTTTGAGTTAACGAGCTCCTTAACGAGCTCGGTCTCGGAACAAATTCAACTCCTAAGTCAAGGCCCCACTGTATCTGTTAAGTGGAACCTAATATGCCTTTGGGAGAAATGGAAAACAGGGCTTCTTCAATGTGGAAGCTCCTGCTGGCAGGACAGGGGCTTCAGTTGAATGCTTCTTTTATCTCTGATGTAGTAGTGAGTGCTCAGAGGGTGCTTATTGGGTAGCTGAGCAGTGTAGGAACATGAGTAGCTGTAGGCTTGACCAAGGAAGGATCAGCCCCTAAACAGGCCTGAGCCAGAAGCCTGAATAGTCTTGTTAAACCTGACAGGTCAGAGAGATGGGACTAGAATGGGGTGGGTGGGGACAAAAATGCAGAAGTCAGGAAAACTCACACATGGAATGCAGGTCAGAGCAGGAGAAAAGATCTAAATCAAGGAGGGTGAGGTATTGAGAACAATTCCAGGAGGTGCAAGTACTAAGGTGGACCCTAAACCATGCAGCTTTCCATTGTGTGTATGAGTGAGTGTGGGGTCACCGTCTGTCACCCAGAGTCAAAGATGGCAGACCCTCGAGGTCCGTATGATATAGAAGGATGCAGATGACTGGATGTTGAGAGCATAGCAAGGGAAACAGCTATTTCTTCTCTCTTTGTGATGGATTCTGGGTGCAGCAGCCAAACTGGCCATGCGTCAGTCTGCTTTGCCGGTTCAGATGGTCAAGCCTGCCCACTCATCTTTGCTGCTATCTGTCTAGTTTGCACGCACAGGCCAGACCTAAAGTCGGTGCCACTCGACTCCAGGCTAAGTTCTTTGTGCTCTGTGGGATAACAGTTTCCCTTATGTATTACAATGCACATGTTATGTCCCTTAACCTATATTAAGTAACTGACATTTACTGCTTTCACTGGGTCAAAGCATCTGTGTAACAGAGAGGAGAGGAGAATGAATTCATTGTCCTTGTTTCACTATGTACAATTCTGTGTAACAAAACTCAGTGCCTTAAAACAGCGGTGATTTATTATTTGTCATGGGTTTGAGGGTTGACTAGGAATTCTGCTGGGCTCCTTGGGGGTCCTCTCATGTAGCTGCATCCAGGTGTTGGATTGGCCCGAAGGCTTGAGAAGGCCTGTCTCACAGGTCTGGGGCCTGGGTGCTGCTGATGGTGTGCTGGAACTAGCCAATCCTCAGCCTGTTTACCCTGCCTCACCTGTACCCCGTGTGGAAGCCACAATAAAGGCTCTTGCTCACCCTTTCCTCCTGTCCCCTCTGCCTCCTGACAACCTGGTGCTTCCTCAAATGCCCCCTGCAGTGGTGCCTCCTCCTCTTCTTGGGAACTGTCACAAACTAGCGTGTGTTTGTGTATCTCAACTGTGAGGTCCTTCCGGGCTGGGGTTGAGATGAATTTGTGTTGAGCCATCGACACTTCCAGTGCGGAGTCTGTGGCCACAAACAGGCTAGCTTTGTAACCGACTTACTAATTTTATTTATTTATTTATTTTGCACAAAACAGATCATCCCCGAGATTCACGTTGCAGCTCTGTCTTTGTTCATTTCACGTTTTTGTTAACTGAGCTGATGAGCCCCAATCTACCAAATGCACCGATGCGAGTTGACAACACCTTGCCTATTCAGTTCCACCCAGGTCCCTTCCTCCATCCCTGTGGCCCTGTGTGTTGGGCTCTATCTGGGTACTGTCTGCTCTCAGGACTCAGCACAAGTCCCACCTCCTCCTAGAAGCCCACCTTGACTTCTCCAGCCTGAGCTCGCTCTTCTTTGAGCTCAAGCACTCTGACTTATCTTCCCTTCAGTAGTCTTCATCAGGGCGTGTTTGTTTTCATTGCAGGGTTTCCACAAGTGTTTACTGATCACCCTGTTACAGCAAAATTTCCAGGCGGCGGGAAAACAAAGCAGCCAGGCACTCGGAAGACCGGGAAAGGCTCTTTATTGCAGGTGTGCCAGTGCGTGGCTCAGGGAAATCAGCTCCCAAAGCTGAGTGCTGAATGCAGCGGGGCTTTCCTTTTTATCTCCCTAGTTTCTTTGTCTCCCAAATATGGACTAGGCTTCTGGAATTTTCCTGGGCTTTTGCAGCCCCTGTGATGGTTGTAAGGGGGGAAGTGAGAAAGCGACCAAGACCCCTAGCAATCAGACCCCCTGTGGGGCTGTGTATGGTTTTATGGCCCCTGTAAGATAAGCATTCAGGGAAACAGGTTTTTCAAGGCTAGGCCACAGGCAGAAAGGGGGTTGGGGCTGAATTATAGGCTTGTACGCATACACGCTAGAACGCAGGTTTGCCTGGGCACAGACCGAGGTTGCCACCCCAAATTGTCTTCACAACCCACTGCTCTCTTCCTCTGCCTGCCCGCTCCAGCCCCTGCAGCTGGCCAGGGCAGCTCCATCCCATTGAGTGCAGAGCTCAGTGATGGAACCAGAGCTGCACGATGGGAAACGAGCTGAGAGCACAGGCAGCGTCTTACGGGTTTTCATGTTCAAAAATCTCTCTTGTTGGAAATGTGTCCCGCAGCCTCCTCCGGTCAGTGATCACACCGATTTGTGTTTCCCCTTTCAGATCTCCAGATCCTACTGGAGTCAGCAGAGGAGGCTCACAAGCATATTTGTCAGAAACAAACGCCTTACAAGTCAGCGTCTTGCCCTCCATTAGTCGTGTCATCCATCACCCTCCTGATCCGTTCACTCAAGCCTTCCCACAGGGCATTAGTCTCATCACCCCTGCAGCCCAGACGCTTCAGACGGTCCTCTGGGCTCCATTGACTTCTGATGACGCCAAATGGAAGGTTCTTCCTCCAGGCAGGCAGCCTCCAGCGCGGGCCAGGGCTCCCCTGAGATGAGTGTCAGTGTCATGACCCGCACCCTCTGTGAAACCGCTCAGGAAAGGTTGACGACGCTACAACTCTAACCGGTCACTCTGCTTAAAGCTCACAGCTCCCCTTGGCCATATGATTTGGTTCAGTTTTCTTTATAATTTTTTTAAAGTTAGAGGAACAATTTTTGAGATGACTGTAGGTGCACACACAGCTTGAAGATATAATACAGCGAGAGCCCCCTGTACCCTTAACCAAGTTTCCCCCAATGGTTACTCTTGCAAAATTAGAGGACAAACCACAGATGAAATCTTGCCATCTGCAGAAGGGGTGGGCGCTCCTCTGTGCTGCTGGGTGTGGGTGGTGGGCCGCAGTGTTTTCTGTGGAGTTTGGCTGGAGTAGAGCCGTTGTCATATAAGTGTTCTGTCTTTCTAGGCGGCCCCTTTCCTGGTCCGTTGTTAGAGAGAGCATGCTTTTGCTGTGGCTTTTTTCTGCGTCTGTTGGGATTTCTGGGTTGCCAGGTGCATCAGCTCCAATCTGGGATAGGTGACCACCCCCCCCCCCCCCCCCCGCAACTCCCCCCCCCCAGGGTTATTGTGTCATTTCTCAGGTCTGAGGTCCCTCTCTGGTCTGTCCTTTTCTCTCCACTTTTCAGAATCTTATTGATAATGTCTAGGGTTTTTAGTTGTACTTAGTGGGAGGAATAGGACCAAGTACATTAGCCTGTTTTTTGGAAGCAGAAGTTCCCAGGTGTCTTCTCCCTGTTTAAAATACATTTTTATTGATTTCAGGGAGGAAGGGAGAGGGAGAGAGAGATAGAAACATCAATGAGGAGAGAATCGTTGATCGGCTGCCTCCTGCATGCCCCGCACTGGGGATCAAGCCTGCATCCCAGGCATGTGCCCTGACCGGGAATCAAACCATGACCTCCAGGTTCATAGGTGGATGCTCAACCACTGAGCCACGCCAGCTGGGCTCCCCTGTTTAAATATGAAGCTCCACGATCTGTCCTCTGCTGACCCCTCCACACTCCCGTAACAGCTGCTTCATGCCTGATGCTCAATCGCAGCTACCTGCGGAACCACCCCCCTCCCCCCAGCGCCTCTGCGGCCCCTCCGCCCACTCCGTTACTAATAAACACACACATATGCAGTGCTCTGTGTGCCAGGCCCTTTACATGCACTGATTCTGTGCTAAGTGCTATTATTATGGAGATGAAGAAGCTGAGGCCCGAAGGGATTAGGTTACCCATCTTAGCTCCCCTGGCCAGCGAGCTGCAGGGCCCGGGTTTGGACCCACGCAGCCCGGGCCCCCAGCCGCCGCCCTGCGGGTTCTGGGTGTCTGACTTGCGTGGGCGTCAGAACCCCCTGGAGGGCTTGCAAACACAGAATGCCGGGCCGCCCCCGGAAGTTCTGACTTCTGACGGGAGGTCTGGAGTGGGCTTCAGCATGCGCATTTCTAACAAGTTCCCAGGTGATGGCTGGTTATACTTCCTGGGACCCACACCTTGCAAACCAATTACTTTCCCACCTTCTCCTTCACCCCAGTTTGCTCTGGCAATGGCTCCACAGACTTTGGGTTTTAGCACAGGTATCACCTCACCTGATTTGACCTACTCTTCCTTCTTCCGCCCTCAGATTTCCCCCCAAGCTTCCTCAGCGCTCTCTGCTTAGTGATTCTAGTTGCCGCATTATTTGAAAAGTACTTGTTTATACATCTCATTTCCGTCCTCCAACCCCCTTGAGGACAGAGGGGTTCGTGCAGGACAAAGTGTGTATCATTCATCTTTGTAGAGTCACCTGGGGTGACTGTTCGAAAGGAGGCTCCTGGGCCTGGCCTCCTGAGTTTCTGAGTCAGTTGATCTGGGGTGGGGCCCAAGGACCCCACTTGAAACAGTCTGTTTGCATGGTTCCGATGCTGGTGGCCCACGTTGGAGAAACTGCCCTAGAGCTCTGCCTCGTGTTTGGCACTCAGTGCTCAATAATTACTTAGTAACTGGATTTTATTGAACTGAACTTGGAGAGGAAACGGTAACCCCTCCTCGCCTTTTCTGTGCTGGCTGCTTACCCACCCTCCAACCCCATAATAGCAGTTTTTTCTAAAACCTAATATGTCCCTTCCCCCCAAGTTTTTCTTTCTTTTCCTCTCCAATCAGATCTTTCATTCACACGCTTCAGCTGATTCCAGCTAGCTGTCGAATAAACTTGGGAACATTTAAACAATTGTTTTGGGGGGGTATCTTTTTAACATTGAAACCTATCTGACATAGAGGAATGTGCACAGACCTCAGGTGTTCGGCCTGGTAAGTTTCAGCTGTTGGCACCTGTGCAAGCTCCGCTCAGATGGTGGTGGAAGCCTTTACAGCGCCCAGCAGGCTCCCCCCTGACCCCCCACTCATCACACCTCCTCCAGGTGGCCCCACTCGGACTTCTGTCCCGGCAGGTTAGTTCTGCCTGTTCTTGAAGTTCATGTAAATAAAATGTAAAGGATGGACACTTTGGTATCTGGCCGTTTGTGCTCAACATTATGTATGTGAGATTCATTTATGTTTTTGTATATAGCAGCAGTTTTTTTTTAAAAAAGTATTCTTATTGATTTCAGAGAGGAAGGGAAAGTGGGAGAGGGAGAGATTGAAGCATCAATGATGAGAGAGGACCATTGATTGGCTGCCTCCTGCACCATCACACTCTTCAAAACCAGTTAAAGACACGTTAAAAGATCTTGCCTGGGAAGTATTAACCCACCTGCTGTATTCACCAGACCGTGCTCCTTCAGATGACCACTTGTTCCGATCGATGGCACACGCACTTTCTGAGCAGCACTTCAAAACCTATGAAGAAGTGGAAAATTGGGTCTCTGAATGGTCTGCCTCAAAACAAGAACAGTTCTATTGGGATGGTCTCCACAAATTACCTGAAAGATGGGGGAAATGTGTAGCTAGCGATGGACATTACTTTGAATACAGCACTGTGATGTTTCTCTTGAAATTATCGTGTTTTCTTTGATTATAAAATCCGCATTATTAACCGGTACACCTAGGAGAGAGAGAGAGAGAGAGAGAGAGAGAGAGAGAGAGAGAGAGAGAGAGAGAGAGAGAGAGAGAAACTCTCTTAGGATAACAAATTGATAAATACAAGTAGTAGTATTATCTTTGTCTATAGAATGAATACAAGAAGCAAAAAGCAAAGAATGATCAGGCAACTTGCTCAAGGTCACTCTGGAAGTCAGTGATGGGGATGCGAATAGAACCCAGGCTTCCAGGCTCCTGGCCTAATGCATTTCTCTCTGGGCCATAAATTACCGGACTGTTTCGGTCTCTAGATTCTGCAGATGTTGCCATCTCCTCAATGTCCTTGCACCGCCACCCAATGTGTTCACATTTTTCACGGTGTGAGATGAAAGTCTCCCTCCTCCTGACAGCTTTATTGCCCCGAGAAACCATTAACTCCCTCTAGCTCGGAAAGTTATACCCAATTGTTGGTGCAGTAACCAAACAGGAGTCAAAGACATTTCTATGATTGATGCACCCTTCAGTGAAAAACAGCTGAAAATATTAACTGCTTTGATATCCCCCCCTTCCCCCCCCCTTTTTTTTGCAGCCTAAAGGTTAATCAGTTGACAATGTTGTACAGAAAGTCTTTCTTAAAAGTTCAACAGCATGGGGTGGTGATATACAGATGATGTACTATAGAACTGTACCCCTGAAACCTATTCAATCTTATTAACCAATGTCACCCCAACAAATTCAATTAAAAAATAAAAGTCCAACAACAAAGAGACTGTAAGTTGGAGAACTCTTCCCCAGGCCAGGAAGAGGTGCTATCTCCCAGGAGAGAAGTTTGAACAAACCGGGGGAAATGTAAGAATTGTTAAGACCACGGGATGGTTTGGTGGCACCTCATGCAAGGGAAGGAGTCAAATCTGAGCAGCACCAAGTAGGCCTAAAATTGCTTATGAGTATGACTGTCAACCTGAAGGGAAAAGAAAACATCCGTGAAAAATACAGGAAAAGACTAGAAAAGATGTAGAAGACTAAAGGAAGAGGAAAGGGAGGAGGACAAGAAATATAAAAAGAAAAGAGTAAAAAAGTGAAGTACATATTAACAACCACTAGTAGTTACAGTATTTACAGCTTATGAAAGGTTTTCCCATATATCTATCCATGTAGTGTTCAAAACTCCCGCACAGTGGATAGTAGTGTCCCAATTTGACAAACGAGGCTCACATGCCAAATATCAGAATGCTAGGAAATAGAAGGTAGACTCAAATAGAGTTCCTTTTGCCATCTCCACCAAAGACCCAAAGAAGCTTGTACTGGGTCAGCTCAGGGGGCGTAGACTCTCACCGTGGCCTCCAGGGAGTAGGTGAGGACCCTTAGATGTGTAACACAGTGTGAAGAACGTCAATAGCCTTCACTCCAGACTCTGCAAAGAGTTCTACCTCCTCCAAGAAAAAAGATGAGGGGAGAATGGCAGGGGAACCTGCTTCTTCAAAAATGAGCAGAATTGCACATGGAAGATACTGTGGCACAAAATTATGTCCAATATTAGAGAATGTGAAAAATGATCAGCCTGGGTGAAGCAGATGGTGAAAGATATAAAATGGACTGTGATACTGGTTGAGTGATAGGTCCTGGAAGGCCTTAAAGGCCATCCCAAAGAGCATGAAGCTTGTTTTATTGTCAGTGGGGAGACATCAAAAGTTTAAAGACAAGAGAAGTTGCAAATAACATGATCAGATCTATTTTGGAAAAATATGGAGGAAGGGGAAAGAGCCTATGGAACAAGACATGGGGTGAAACTCAGGTATGACAATGTAAAGTCAGAGTAAAAGGACATGGTCTAGAGGTTGTTTAGAAGCAGAATCAATAGTTTGGAGCCCAAGAAAGGAGTTAAATTCTTAGAATTCTGGATTCCATAATTGGGTATACTGTAATGAAATCCATTAAAGCTAAAAAGATAATTATTATTTAGGATATATTGAATGTGAAGTATCTGTGGAGATATATATATATATATATCTCCACTAAACAACCACTCCCCGTTCCCCTTCCCCCAGGCCTTGGCAACTAGCATTCTGTTTTCAGTCTCCATGGACTTGACTCCAGTGGGTGCCACAAGCTGGTGGAATCATCCAGTATTTGCCCTTTTGTGACTGGCTTGTCTTACTTAGCATAATGTCCTCAAGTTTCATCCATGTCAGGGGTGGGCAAACTTTTTGACTCGAGGGCCACAATGGGTTCTTAAACTGGACCGGAGGGCCAGAACGAAAGCATGGATGGAGTGTTTGTGTGAACTAATATAAATTCAAAGTAAACATCATTACATAAAAGGGTATGGTCTTTTTTTTCAATAGTTTTATTCATTTCAAACGGGCCAGATCCGGCCCACGGGCCGTAGTTTGCCCACGGCTGTTGTAGCATGTCTGAGAATTTCCTTCCTTTTTAAGAGATATATGTTTTGTTTATTCATTTATCAGTTGATGTCACTTGGGTTGCTCCCACTTTTTGGCTATTGTGAATGCTGCTGGTGCGAATGTGTGGGTATGAATATCGATTAGAGACCCTGCTTTCAATTCTTTTGAATAGATACCCACACGTGGAATTGCTGGATCATGTGGTAATTTTATGTTTAGTCTTTTTTGAGGAGTGCGTGTGTTTTGTACTTAGTTTTTGTTCTGACTCTAGCCACACAGTCTCTTGCCAGTAACATACTGGTGGCCAGTGCAGAGCATGTCTGATCCACATTTATTTCCCCCCACCCCCTTTATTTAGGACGATTGTGCCAAAACTCCGAGGCACTTCTGCTTTTTTCCCTTTTCCTGACTCACTCAAAACTTGGCTAAGACCCCCTAAGACAGTCTTGTCTTTTATGGTCCTCAATTCATTGACTCCTAATATCTAATTATGGTAGATAAGTAAATATAAGGTAATCAGTGCTAATATCAAGGGAAGTATGGTCGTTCCCCCTTATCTGTGGTTTTGCTTCCTGAGGTTTCAGTTACCTGTGGCCAACCATGATCTGAATCTGGAAATATTATATGGAAAATACCAGAAATAAACAATTAGTAAGTTTTAAATGGTGTGCCATTCAGAGGCGTGTGCCGAAATCTCGAGGGGCCTGGGACCCGACTCATCTGTTTTCCAGCATCTCCACCCTGAATCTGCTCTGTGCCCCTTAGTACCTTAGCCGTTGGGCCAGCAGCGCTTTTGTGGCGGTATCATCACAGTGTTAGTCCAAGGAACCCTTTCAGCAGCCGAACGCTACGTCACAGGGCCTTGTATGCACCTCACTCCATGCCTTCAGGCAGGCAGTTTATCATCTCACATCATCACGAGAAGGATGAGTGCAGTACAGCACGTCCTCCAATAACGTCGTTTCATTCAATGCTGTTTGCTATAACGTGGATGAGAAAAGCAAATTCTATTTCTGGCTGGGGCCACAGTCTATGTAGAGTTTTTGCGGTCTCCTCATGTCTGCGTGGGTTTTCTCTGGGTCTTCGGGCTTCGTCCGCATGCCAAAGAGGTGCATGTGAGCTGCATGTCGTGCTCCAGGCGGGGTGGGTGTGGGTGTGAGTGGCCCTGCGATGGAAGGGCAGCCTGTCCAGGTGGGTCCCCCCTGGTCCTGAGCTGCTGGGAGAGGCTGCTGCCACCCATGGCCCAGAATTGGAATAAGCAGGAAAAGAATTACTTTACTTGTTTGTATTATTTTTTCTTAAGTGTTGGTATAGCTCACGTTTATTTCTCTGTTTAATAGGAGGAAAGCTTTGGGTTTTTATTTAGAAGTTTGGTGATGTTTTTGTGACCAGAAATATGCTGTAGGAACTTTGCTTTTACTTATATCACTGAGCTGAAGGTAAAATTGGCTTCATCAAATGTCGTTTTGCTTAAAGCTGCAGTTCCTAAGAACCTATTGAAGATGTTAAGAGAACACTAGCTGTGCAGTACAATATGCTATTTGAAGAGAGAGATCACACTCACTTAACCTTTATTATAGTTTATTATGTACATACTAGAGGCCCGATGCATGAAATCTGCGCAGAGTAGGTCATCCTTCCCCCAGCTGCTGGCACCGGCTTCCCTCTGGCACCTGGGACCCAGGCTTCCCTCGCAGCCCCGGCTTCGTCTGGAAGGTTGCCTGTCTAATTAGCATATTATGCTTTTATTATTATAGATAGGAAAAAAACATAGTATCTATAGGATTTGGTACTAACCATGGTTTCAGGCACCCTGGGGAAGTGTGTCTTGGAATGTTTCGCATGGTGATGGGGAGAGAGAACTACTGTAAAAGCTCTTTGTTTGAAAGTGGATGTAGAAATTATGAAGAAAATCAGTGCCATCAACCTCAAAAGCCCTTGAAATGCCCATAACCCCTCCCCCAGAGTTTTTACAAGCTTCCCTTGCTCTCCAATCTGCCTTTAATTTGTTCTTTTCCTCAAACTTCAGCACTGAAGGTAATGGAAAAAGCCATTTCTTATTCCACTCTATTGTTTTTCTGTGATGTTTCATTACACAGTTTGAAATATGTTGTTTTCTATTGTTTTTCATCGCAAATGTGCAGAATTTCAATTACATTAAGATGCCTCGCAATCCTGGAATTTATTGTAGAACAAGTGGGCCTTTTGAGGGCTAACTGAAGAACTTAACCACATACTTATAAATAAATATTTAGAATATAATTCTTTTGCAAGAAAGACCATCCAGATTATAAACTCTTTTGGGTATTGGACTGTTTTCTATACAGTCATCTCTTCTAAAGTGCCTACTGCAATGCCTTGCACACAGGAGGCATTTCATGGATAAAGAGGGAGAGTCCCCATTCTCTCTCTGGGTAGTTCAAGTTCGCTTTGTCACACCTTCCTTTGTCTTCTGCAGTGCAGCCAAAATCAATCTCTATTGGCTTTGTCCTTTGTTAAGCTGGCAGCTAGAAAGTTAATGTAATTAAGCTTTTGAAAATTATAAAATGCCAACCATACAGAAAAGTGCCGAGAATTATATACCATATGCCCACCATTTACACTTAACAGATAATAACATTGTGCAATATTAGCTTCAGGTAGTTTTTTATTTAAGAAATAAAATGGTAGCTCTCTCTACATTGACCCCCATCCTTGTCCCTTCTCCTTTTTTCCTTCACTGGAGATAACCAACATCTTTAAGTTGGCTTTATTCTCATCCATAATCTAATATTTTACTACATATATATAGGTATATGCATATAGATAGATAATATAGGCATTATTCTGTGCATTAAAGTAGATTCTACTAATAAAATACGGTAAGTATCCTTTTGCAATTTGCTGTTTTCACTAAACATTATTTTGAAATCTACCCATGCGGATACATATACATTTGACTCATATATATTAATTGCTATGTGGTGTTCCATAATATGAATAAGCCATAGTTCGTTTTTTCCATTTTCCTCTTGCTGGACAGGGTTTCCCAGGAAGCTGAATCTGAGACCAAAACTCACATGGAGGCCAGAGCTTCTTGGAGAGTGTGGTCCTGGGGAAGCAGGAGGGAAGGAGAAGGTCAGTGAGCCAGGAGAGGAGAGAGAGCTGGTGTGCGGATGCTATGGCTGCTAAATATTTAACCACCACCTGTCTGCCCTTTAGCAAAGATCTGCCCCATTTAGGGTTGCCAGATTTAGCAAATAAAAATATAGAGTACCAGTTAAATCTGAATTTCAGATAAGCAACACATAACTTTTTAGTGTAAGTATGTGCCATGCAAGATTTAGGACATACTTATACTAAAAGGTTAATTGTCATTTATCTGAAATGTAAATGTAACTGGTATCCTGTATTGTACCTGGTAAATACAGCTCTACCAGCTGTAAATACCCTGCACTTCTAGACAGAGCCTGTGGGGATGCTGACTGGGTCCTAGCATAATACCTCGCCCATCAGACAGTTACAGGTCTGAAGTTGGAAGTAACCATAAAGGCCATCTAGGAGAGGAGCTCTCAATATTTTTCACTCCCATTCTTCAGAGGCTCATAACACACTCCTACTAATGGCTAATAATAATTAATGGTATCTCATCTCGGGCATACGTAAGAATCATATGAGAATCTGAAGTGGTGGTGGTGATGATGATAATGTGTGTATGTATATGTGTGTGTGTGTGTGTGTGTGAGAGAGAGAGAGAGAGAGAGAGAGAGAGAGAGAGAGAGAGAGAGAGAGAGAGGGAGAAAGAAATATGTTAGGACAGAGTTGGGAGGCACATATATTTTCAAAATATTTTTAAAAAATTCTTCAGTTGATTCCAATATACCCCCCAGTTTTCTCATCAAGTCACTGATCACATTCAAGGATCTTGGAAGACTTTCTAAGAAAGTGCTGTTTGGGCCCTAACCGGTTTGGCTCAGTGGATAGAGCATCGGCCTGTGGACTCAAGGGTCCTGGGTTCGATTCCGGTCAAGGGCATGTACCTTGGTTGCGGGCACATCCCCAGTAGGGAGTGTGCAGGAGGCAGCTGATCGATGTTTCTCTCTCATCGATGTTTCTAACTCTCTATCTCTCTCCCTTCCTCTCTGTAAAAAATCAATAAAATATATATTTTTTTAAAAAAAGAAAGTGCTGTTTGGGCTTGACTAGGAATTAACTACATGAAGAAAAGTGGGATTGAGGAAAGCTTTTTAAATTTTGTGAACAGTTTTTTAAAGGCCTCCACATGGGAGGGATCATGGTGTATGGGTGATAACTGAAAATGGGAAGAGTGGCTGAGAGAAAGGAGGGGAAGAATGATAAGATACGTGGCTGGAGGGACAGGCGTAGTCCCATCCATCCTGCAGACTTGATATGCCATGTTAAGGATTTTGGACTTGATCCTGACAGTGATGAGAAGCCATAAAATGATCTGCATAACGGAGAGACAGGAATTAATCTCACTTTTATAAGAACAACATTTGGGGCCAGTATGTAGAGCAGACTTAAGGGGATATCATTAGACAGTGAATGTCTAGCTGGGATGTGGTGTTTGATTGGACTAAGGAATGGCAGTGGAGAGTCAGAAAGGTAGATGGATTGAAAAAGTCCTTAGTGGGTAAAATTGACAGGACTTGGTGCTTTGAGTGAAGGAGAGCTATGAATAAAGATTGTCTTAGATTTCTGGCTTACATGGTTGGATGGTTGATGGCACCAATCATTAAGATAGGGAACCTTGAAGCAAGATGGGCGTGGAATTAGTGTGGACCCGATTATTATGAAGTGCTTTTAAGACATCTGAATGAAAATGTTAAAGGCCATTGACCGTCTGGGTGTGATGTTTGGAGGAATGACTTGGGCTGGAATTAGAGGTTGGTGAACCATGCCCTGGGCATGGTGTTGGCATCTCTGTTAGTTTCCTAGAACTACTGCAATACATTACCACGACTTTGGTGGCTTAAGACAACATAAATTTATTCTGTTATCATTCGGGAGTTCAGAAATCTGAAATCAAGTTGTTGGTAGGGCTGTACTCCCTTTGGCAGATCCAATGGACAATCTTTCCTTACTTCTTCCAATTTTCGGTGACCCCAGGCACTGCTTGGCTCGTTGCTGCATAACTCCAATCCCTGCCTCTGTCTTCACAGGGCCTTCCTCTCCCCTGTGCTCATGTGGTCTCTTGGAAGGGCACATGTCATTGGATTATCTTATTTGGAAAATAAGGTATTAGGGTGTAAATATATCTTTTTGGGAGCCACTTAGTCAACATATTGCAGGGTCTGTTTCTTTTTAAAACTATTTTATTGAGGTATAATTGACATACAAAAAGCTGTACATATTTCATATACACAATGTAATGAGTTTGCAGATAGGTATACATCTGTGAGCCTCACCACAATCAATGCCATAAATATATCTATCACCTCCAAGAGTGTCCTCCCATTCTCTTTATTTTGTGTGGTAAAAATACTTAAAATAAGATGTACTCTCTCAGCAAATTTTACAGTACAGTGTTGTTAACTATAGGCACTATGACTTGCAGCAAGATTTCATCTTGTGTAACTGGCATTTTGGATCCTCTGACCAATACCTCCATTTCCCCAGTCCCCCAGCCCCTGGTAATAACCATTCTCTTTGTTTTCATGATTTAGCCTATTTTAGATTTCTCATTTAGAGGGATTACGTTCTGTGTCTGGCTTATTTCATTTAGCATAATGTCTTCAGTTTCATTCATGTTTATGCAAATGACAGGATTTCCTTCTTCTTATAGCTAAATAATATTTCATTGTACACAAACTAGAGGCCCGGTACACAAAAATTTGTGCATTCAGGGGGGAGTCCATCAGCCCAGCCTGCGCCCTCTCGCAGTCTGGGACCCCTTGGGGGATGACCACCTGCTGGCTGAGGCCTGCTCCCCGAGGGACTGGGCCCAAGCTGGAAGTCAGACATCCCTCTGGCAGCCCAGCAACCCTCAGGGGATGTCCACTTGCCAGTGGGGAGCAGACCTAAGCTGCAGTCGGATATCCTTAGCGCTGCTGAGGAGGCAGAAGAGGCTCCCACCACCACCACTGTACTGGCAGCCATCAGCTTGGCTTGTGGCTGAGCAGAGCTCCCCTGTGGGAGCGCACTGACCACCAGGGGGCAGCTCCTGCATTGAGCATCTGCCCCCTGGTGGTCAGTGTGTGTCATAGTGACCAGTCATTCCCAATCGTTCTGTTGTTAAGGTCAATTTGCATATTACCCTTTTATTATATAGGATAGAGGCCTGGTGCATGGGTGGGGGCCGGCTGGTTTGCCCTGAAGGGTGTCCTGGATCAGGGTGGGGGTCCCGGGGGTGCCTGGCAAGCCTGGGTGAGGGGCTGAGGGCTGTTTTCAGACTAGCTACACCCCCTTCAGAGTGGGGGTCCCCACTAGAGTGCCTGGCCAGCCTGGGTGAGGGGCTGATGGCCCTTTTCAGGCTAGCCAAGCCCCCCAGCAGGGACCCTCACCCTCTGAGGGTGTGGCCAGCCTGGGTGAGGGGCTAATGGCTGTTTGCAGGCTGGCCACAGCCCCTTCAGGGGGCGGGGGGGGGGGGGGAGTGGTTCCCGCTGGGGTGCCTGGCCAGCCTGGGTGAGGAGCTGATGGCTGTTTGCAGGCTGGCCACAGCCCTTTCAGGGTGAGCGTCCCTGCTGGGGTGCCTTGCCCTCCTGGCTGAGGGGCTGATGGCTGTTTGCAGGATGGCCACACCCCCTTCAGGGTGGGAGGTCCTGCTGGGGTGCCTGGCAAGTCTGGGTGAGGGGCTGATGGGTGTTTGCTGGCTGGCCACAGCCCCTTCAGGGTGGGGGTCCCCACTGGGGTGCCTGGCCAGCCTGGGTGAGTGGCTGATGGCTGTTTGCAGGCTGGCCAAGCTGCCCAGCGGGGACCCTCACCCCAAGGGTGTGTGGCCATTCTTGGTGAGGGGCTGATGGCTGTTTGTAGGCTGGCCACAGCCCCCAGCCACCCAAGCTCCCAGTGGAGGCTGGCTGGAAGCAGGTATCTGGGATTTATTTAGCTTCTATAATTGAAACTTTGTTGCCTTGAGCAGAGGCAACAGCCGGCCAGGGCAGGTGGGAAGCTTGGCTTCCTCCATCACCGAGGCAACCAAGCCTCCTGCTTGCTCCAGCTCCGTGGCTGCCGGCCGCCATCTTGGTTGGGTTAATTTGCATATAGTCGCTCTGATTGGCTGGTGGGCGTGGCTTGTGAGTGTAGCGGAGGTATGGTCAATTTGCATGTTTCTCTTTTATTAGATAAGATGCCACATTTTCTTTATCCATTTATCTGTTGCTTAGGTGATTATTGTGAATACTAGTAATGCTGCAGTGAATAGGAATGTGTGTGTGTGTGTGTGTGTACATGTCTGTTTTTTGGAAGACTTTAAGAAGCATTGGTATTAAGTCTTCAAATATTTGGTAGAATTTACCTGTGAAGCCATCTGGTCCAGGGCTTTTTTTTGTTGGGAGGTTTTGTTTTGTTTTAAATTAATTAATTAATTTAAATTTATTTCAGAGAGGAAGGGAGAGGGAGAGAGAGATAGAAACATCAATAATGAGAGAGAATCATTGAGCAGCTGCCTCTTGTACATCCCATACTGGGGATTGAGCCTATAACCTGGGCATGTGACCTCACTTGGAATCAAACCGTGACCTCCTGATTCATAGGTCAGTGCTCAACTACTGAGCCATGCCGGCTGGGCAGGAAAGGATGTCTTTAATATGATATAAAGAGCATTTATTTTTTGGAGTAAAATCCTTTTTTTAATGTCATGTGTCCCTTCTAAGGTTATATGAATATTAATCTACTTTTTTAGTGCTTTCATAGTTTCATCTTTTATACTTAAATCTTTAAGCAAGTGTTTATCAAAATGTGGCCTATAGATCAAATTTTCTGGGCCCCCATTAAGAACTACTGAGTCAGAATCTCTGGGAACCTCTCTTTACATCAGACTCTCCATGTGGTAAAATATATGCCAAAATTTGAGACCTACAGTTTTATCCATTCATAAAGAAATTGATGTAAGTAGTAAGGCAGGAATCTCACCATTTCCCCCCCTAAGTGATTTTAGCCAGTTGTCTTAAAACTGTTTATTAAATTGTTCTCTTTTCTGCACTGATTTAAAATGCCACCGTGATAAAATATTAAATTTGTATATAAATATTTGGGTTTGTTTCCAGATGTTCCATTCTGTTTCATTGATCTGTCTGACCATTCTGGCGCCAGTATTTGACTTCTTTTAATTGCTATAATTCTAGTCTGTGTAGACATCTGAATGTTGCTTTGCACCAGTCTCTAAAAGCCTTCCAGGAAACCATTTGCCAGGAGAAAATTAGATGACTCATATGTGAAGATGCTTTGTAAATTGCAAAGATCTCAGGCTTTTCAACCCACTCCTGACACCAGCACTTCCTAAAACACTGATCTCATCCTGTCCCTTCCTGACTCCAAAACCTTACTCATAAGATGAAGCTAACTATCCTGGCATTCAAGGCCCCTCCTCTGGGTTCCGTCTACCTTTTCGAAAGGACCTCCCACTTGCCTTCAATAAAATCCTCTTCCCTGAAAAATTTTATCTACTCCCTGTTTTCCAGACTTGCCTTACACATTTCGTCTTGCTGTTCTCCTCACCTTGAAGTATTCCATCAAGGTTAACTCCTTCCAGAAATATTTTTACCTGATTTTTTAATTTACTTGACCTCTCTCTGTACTCACGACACTGACTTTACACTTCGCACATATTGATCTGCGACAGCTCTCATACGGCAAAATTACTTCGTTATTTATGTTTTCTGGAGTTGTGTATGTCACATCACCCAGTGAGACTGTCATTTCCATCCATTCAGAGGCTTTGTCTTCTTCTGTGTATGCCCCTGTGTCTCCCTAGCAAAGTGTGATGCACACATAGACATTCACTCAGTACGTATTTACTGGCCAAATAAGCCAGGGTAATACTAGGTCTCGATAAAGGTCTATGATTGACTTGTGCAAACCCAGGCAGAGGACGAGTCTCCTTGTTTCACTGTTTTTGGGTATATGTTCAATTTAGAGCAAAGTCACAGGGAAAACCTGTGGTCTGAGACATGACCACGTTATATTAATGAGCAAGACAATGATCTCATGGGGCAGAGTGATCCTGTGCAGAGATGTAGCAACCCATGAACATCTTCGTTTGAGCCTTGCAAAATCTCCCTGCAGCTCAGAATGGTCTCTACCGAACAGAAAAAAGGATGTTTTAGAGATACTATCATTGCCTGCCCCACCAACAACCCAGTCCTGAGAATGTAGCCATTAAAAGCCTTTGATGCCTCAGCAACTATTAAATTTTTAAAAAATTATTTGATCCAATTCCTCTGTGGCCACAGCTGATGGGGCTGATCAAAGAGTGCACCATGATGAGCTGGTCCAGTCTGCTTCTTGCTCTGATAAATGAAACCAAGAAACACAGAGTTACCAATGGGATAGGGGGACTAAAGATGAAAGATTCTGCAAGGAAAGTCGGGGCCAGGGAGGCTGTGATGGCAAAGAGAAGCTGAAAGAAAGATGGAGGGTTGGGTGAATAAGAGAATGAACCAGAGGAAAAATGGAAATGATGCTTCTGGTAGAGGGATGGCGAGAACGTCTGTGTCTGGGCCACACTGATCCTGGAAACACTCTTTACCAGAGCTCCCCTGAGCCAATTCCTTTCCCCGTGACACTGAATCTCCTCTCTTCTGGAATCCTCATGGGATCACTTGAACCTAATAAATCCCACTTTTCTTGACCAGGCTCCTTTCCAGCAAATTAGTGTGGATGAAACAGGTGATACTGAGGTGAATGGTTCTCTGCTGTTTTTCTGTCTGGGGAATATATATATACTGGAGCAGGAGTCATATGTTAGAATAGCTGGATGAACTTTCTAAGAAAATATTGCTCTCAACAAGATTTTAAGCCTTTAAAACCTTTTATCATGAAAAATTTCAAACATACCAAATAGTAGAAAGAATAATAGTGTAAACATCATCATTCTACCACCCAGATTCAATAATTGTTAACATTTTTCCACATTTGTATTAATCTCTCTCTCTTTTGTGTGTGTGTGGCTGGACCATTTTAAGTTACAGATATTAAACACACTAGAGGCCCAGTGCACGAATTTGTGCATGGGTGGGGTCCCTCGGGATGTCCTGCGGAGATCAGGTCCCAGCTCACGCCCCCAGCCTCCCAATCTCAGCTTACGCCCCCAGCCCCACAGCGCTGCCTGGCAACCCACATTGGCCTGGTGCTGCCCCCTCACCTGCTCCACCATTCTGCCTGTAGGGTGATGGATCGGGGCCGAGGCCCCCCTACCCGGCTCCCTCAGAGCTGGGGAGCCGGGCGGCAGTCCTGCCCCTGGCTGACGCTGCTGGTTGACATCTGCTGGGCGTTCAGTGGGGTGATTTGGCCCCCACTTGCATTTGCCTTGGCCTGGCACTGCCTGCACACCTGCTCCACCATCCTGTCATGACCCCACTCTCATTGGGGCCCACCGGGGCTGGCAGCACCTCCACTGCCACCCACTGCTAGCGCTATGTCGCCGACACACGCCATATTCTGCGTTCCTCTGGTGGTCAGCGCACATCATAGCAAGCGGTCGAACGACTGCCTGAGGGGACAATTTGCATATTAGGCTTTTATTATATAGGATTACCTCTAAATACTTCAGCATGCATCTCTAAGAGAGGATGTTTTCCTCTAACCACTGGATGCCTGTAGCACCTTCAACCTCCACCCAGTTGTGACAACCAAATATATCCCCAGACATTGTCAGATGCTCTGATCCAAGGTACCGGCATTTACCAGGTTACTACTCCCTGAACTGTTTACATAATACCTAAGAATTAACTATTTTGTAAACCAAAAACTATAGGACATTGGTCTGATAAAGTACCCCTCCCATTCATATTTATAAAAAATGTTTTAAGTTATAAACTAAACATATACAATTAAAATAGCACTTTATTCAGTTGCAACATTATACAGATCACCTTTCCCAAAAACAACAATTTACAATCCAGTTGTTTTGGAAAATCTAGGAAATGTAGTCTATAGGACTTTCCTTGTAAACCTAACTCTTAAATCGTGGCAAATGCCAGATATCTTTTGACTTTACCTCCCCCTGGATGGACCCATCTGAAGAGATGGTGTTGAATAACAGTGTGCTTGTGATGCACAAAGTGGAGGAGACGCGTGGCAAAATGTCTCGTCGAGTCTAAACAAGCAGACCAGAAAAAATTCAGTTTTAAAACGCCTCTCGATTCCAGTGTTATGCAGACTGACTTGACACTCTATTCAAATCGCTTAAAGTATATTCATTTCACTTGGTATTGTGTCCAAGTGGCTGATACATTATTCTTTTCTAGTTGTTTATGACTCCAAGCGTATGGATTACAAAGCTGAATTTGACCTGACAGTTTCCATCTCTCTTTCCCGTGTGAATGATAGTGTTGATGAAATTACAGAAGCAATACCAACAATGAAATGAAAGGATTTCAGGGTTTCCTGCTGAGGAATTCTAAGGCACCACCAGAAAGTACCGGGGAAGGCAAAGCAGCGTGCACCCCAATGCTTCACACAAGTCTTGACGGTTAAATCGCGATTAAAAAACAGATCACTTTTATTTCTCCTCGGATATTATAAACGGACCTGCCCAAATGGCAAACAAATCTGCACGGCTTTCCTATCTATAAACACGCGCTTACATGTGTTCCTTCGATGCATTCTTGGAGCTTCCCCACACATACAAATACCTGCAGTGTCCCAATATGCTGATCTGCTCACTTGGAAAAGCTGCCGGTGGTTTCCCTCTGGCATTGTGAATAACTGCTAGCCGAAGATGCTAAATAACTCTCAGGACCGTGCGAGTTAGTATTTCTGCCCAGTTCCTAATAAAACACAGCTGTAGTCTCCACTGGAAGATGTAATGTACTGTCTGACATGCACTTGACTGCGGTAGTGAAGTGCTGCCTGCCTCATCCCCGACTGCTGAGCTTGAGATGCACATGGAATCATTTTAGCAGTCTCTTCCCCCCATTTTTTTCATTGCATGCGAATTAAAAATTGTTTTGCTCGATGATGTGAGATAAAGACTTGATGTGGTGAAGGTAAATTTGGTGACATAATACACGTAAGTATTTACCATCCCACTAACTTGCTTTTCCCGCAGTTTTCTCTTCCTCCTTCCCACCCACCCCCACCCTGAGATCTGACACCGCTGAGCTTCCGCTCTGATCTCCCTCTCTCTCTGCCTCACATCTGGATTTAAATTACCTTTATTTATATCCTCCAGGAGCCCAATTTTCTCCACAGAAGAATTCTCCCACAGAGTTCCATAGTTCCATAAGAAGGTGGCCCATTAATTTCTCTGTTGATTTTAATTCCTCCCAAGTATCAGCTCTTTGGCAAACGTATAAAACTTCACTGACAGGCTAAGACAAAAAGACAAAGAAACAACATTTCAGGTCTGAAATAATTTATATAAAGAGAACAATCCTTGTAAGCAGTACGGATATTTGGTCCTCTAATGCAGGATGTTATGAGCCCGGCCACACAAAAGAGCATACGTCCAGGCTCCACAAGAAATTTAATATGAGCTGCTGCACCTTCTGATTAATATCTGTGAGACTTTTCTGGAAGGGAGATGAGTTTGGTATAGGGATTCACTACCTTTGTGGCCCTGAGGACTTTCTTCATTCCAGGGTTGCAAAGTAAGATGCTTTGGAGAGATGAATCGCAGGATCGACCTTGAGTGGCTGTCTGTGAAGATGGAAAGGGCTTCCTTTGTGAAGACCACGGAGTGTCTCCCCACCTCCGACTCAAGGCTCGTGAAACCCCCTAACAGTTTAGCTCCAAATGGCTGACGACAGCCTGGCATGGTTAAGATCAACACATCCAACTGAATGCCTTATGCCAGGGTGTTGCACAGAATAGGTGTAAAACAAATATCAAACAATCAACCTGGCATTTAAACTGAAATTGCTTTGTAGAAGTTCTTTACACTGCTGACTTTACTGCTATTTTATTATGTTTATAGTCTAAGATTAGGGAGTATGTTTTAGCTGGTGTGGCTTGGTTGGTTGGTGTTATCCAGTACACCAAAGGATTGCTGGTTCCATTCACCGTCAGGGCACATGCCTGGATCTGTGGCTCGATCCCTGAAAGGGGACAGCCGATCAATGCTTCCCTCTCACATTGATGTTTTCCTCTCTCCCTCTTCCTTCTTCTCGCTCTAGAAATCAATCCTATATGCAAATTGACCAAACAGCAGAATGACCGGTTGCTATGATGCACACTGACCACCAGGGGGCAGATGCTCAACGGAAGTACACTAAGCAGAAAAGGGCAACCGCAAAGTTTGGGACTGTGTGTCACTGTTTCAAGTACAGGGAAGACTTGAGAGGCAAAAGTTCCCAGGTCACTGAGAATAAATAGAAGTTGCGATTGTACAGAAATTAAAATGGGCAATGCAAAAGTATAGCTCAAATAGCAAAAAGCTGAAAAAAGAGAAAGCTTTCAGAATGACAGTCTGCTTAAGTTTTTGTAAATTGAACACAACAAAAGGGAGCAGAGTCCTTTTTGTCTTGTTTATGTTGGTGTTCATCCTCACCTGAAGATATTTTTCCATTGATTTTTCGAGAGGGTGGAAAGAAGTGGGAGAGACAGAGAGAAACACTGGTTGCCTCCCGCACCAGAGCCCGGGATTGAGCCTGCTGGAATCAAACCCCGGACCTTCAGTCCACGGGCTGATGATCTATCCATTGAGCCAACCGGCTAGGGCAGGGAGCAGATTTCTACTGAACATGACCATGTAAGATTTGCAAACCTGCATTAGCAATTGCTTGTTTAATGAGGATTTCATTATTGGTCAAAAAGTTAAAAGAGAAAACTGTTCTAATTAAATGTGTAACTTAAACAGAGCAAAAGGAATCCTTGCAACTTCATATTCTTCCCTGAGTGAAGATTTAATTTTGGTCATGAAGTGTCACTTGCACAGAAGACTCCCATGCCATTGCTAGACGGGAACAAAAAGGCGGAGTAAACAGCAAACGATGGATAGTCCCCCACCTCGGCGAGTAAATGCAGGGCATTGACGGAGACAGAGAACACCAGCAAGATGTTCTTAAAAACAAAGCATAATGAGGGTATTTTGTGGTGCGATATTTTCTGGAAAGGAGAAGGAGACAATTTAAGTTTAGTAGAAATAATTTCAAAATGTAATGCTAGAATGGCCAAACATGTAAGATGGAAAACAAATTATAAAACAAATGATCACTGTCTAGGATGATGAATGCAATGCATCCTTATTGATTTAATTGGTAATTAAGGGGAACAAAATATCACTCAAAAAAATTTAAAGCAATATGCTACTCAGTTTAATCAGATTGTGGGAGGAACAAAAGTTGTGGCAAACAACTAAAATTTATTGTACATATTGTTGAACCGGAAAGCAAAAACAAGGAGGTTGGAATGAGTAAATATTGTATTGATTTTACACCCGTTGCGAAGAGTACCTTTTAAATTAACTGAAGAACTAAAGTAATCTTTAGACTTTAGGCATTAATTTAAAAGTTGAAGGCAGCCTCGGGTAATGGCTCTGACTTGCTTGGTAAAGAAAAAGATACACAAGCTAGACTTTTGTCTGAAATATTTTGCATGATGCTTTGTGCCTAACTAAATTCTAACTGTGCACAGTCAGAATTTATTACTAGGAGATGTAATCTCAACTGTGCCAATTGCAATCACATTTTGGGGAACAACTCAGAGATTAGGTTGATAATCTCTGGACTAGTGTAAAATGGCCCATTTTGAAGAAACTCTTATCAAATTTGATCTTGCAACCACTCTCAGATAACCTGATTGGGAAATGTGAAAGCAATTAGATTTCATCTAGATATGATACAAGATGCATTAAAAAGTTAGGCAAAGCAGCAGAAGGCTCTCAAATAGAGTGAATTAAGGACTTTGGTAGAAAAAGAAGTTCAGGTTGAATTTGTAATGTGATTGCTATTTAATAAGATGTTGGCAAAAGGTTACAAGAAACTCAGAGGGATCTAAAATAGCAATTACTTTAAAAAGAATGAAGAGCATTTTTAAAACTTTTAGAGGAAACCTTTTTCCCAAATAAAAATGATGTCAGAAATATGCAGTAAAAATGAGGAAATTGAAACAAGGAAACCAAAATATTTCAATCACGGTGGGAAGTATGATTTATGTATCAAATAATTTTGAGATTAATTCCTATAGAGAGTATTTTCTGAGCATTATGGATAAGGCATAGTCACAAAGGAAGATAGATGTGACAAAATTGAGTAATACATTATTATAATGTAAGAATACTTTTGGTATTCTTTATAAAATCCTAGCATTGATAAACTTTAATAGAACTTAAGAAACCCAGTATGGATGTAGCTATTGCTTTAAAAGATGGAGAAAACTCACAATGTAAGTACATTTGGTGCCTGTCTTTCTTGCTGTTGAAGGGGATCAGAATAGGCCACCCCAAAATATGCCACTTTGGTATAAGGATTATCGTAAACTGGAGGCAATTACGAGGCAGCAAATGCAGAAAGTGCTCTTTGCCCTCTCCCCGTCTGCTTCAGAGCAGGACACACATTTCTCTCCTGAAGGTGACTCCTTCTCTCCTCTCCAGCACCAGGAGGATAAAGCCCGTAAAACTGCAAACAGAGAGTCAGCCCTGAGCTGGGGCTGCACAATTTTACTAAAATAACCCTTGTTTTCCATAAGTTCCCCCCTATATATTTTTTTAAAATAATTTATCACCCACTAGGCGTCCAAGACCCTTGCCTTTGTCTCATCATTTTTCTACAATTTATTGCTGTTTGTTAAAGTGGTATATATACCCCCACTTCCCTCAGAGTTTAACTACTTCTTTGGGCCTTTACTTCTTTTCCCTGGAGGCCTCTGTGCATGTAAAAGTTATAATATTAACATTAAATAAGATTTGTGTGCTTATCTCCTCTTAATGTGTCTTCCATCAGTGGAAATCAAAGGTTCCAGCCACAGAACCTAAGAGGGGAAAGTTTTTCCTCCCCTACATTGTTATTATTCTTTATAAAGCTATTGTCTCTGGGCTCCAGATCTGCTCTTTATTTATTATTATTATTATTTTTAATTAGAACCTCTTTTAAAAATCTATTTTTATTGATTTCAGAGAAGAAGGGAAAGGGAGAGAGAGAGAGAGAGAGAGAGAGAGAGAGAGAGAGAGAGAGAGAGAGAGAGAGAGAAACATCAGTGATGAGAGAGAATCATTGATATGCTGCCTTCTGCATGCCCCACACTGGGGATTGAACCTGCAACCACCAGGAATCCAGCCAGCTATGACCTCCTGGTTCATAGGTCAAAGCTCAACCACAGAGCCATGCCAGCTGAGGCCAGACCTGCTCTTTAGAATCTGGCTTTGTGATGCTGGAGTGGGGAAGGCTGGAGGAGAAAGGGCATGCATTTATATAACTATATAATGCCCATCTCTGACAGGCCCACACGAGACACCTGGTGCCCCCCCCTCTTTGGGGATCTAGGTCACAGGCCCTTGGGGTCCTTAATTCCTAAGTTTTTATAATTCCAACCTCTTCCTTTTGTTTCCCCTACCACCCAGGGGCAGTAGCTGTGTCCTGTACTAGCTACCTCCACGAATGTTAGCGTTCACTGAGAACATTTTTTTATATTAAAATAATTAAGTTAAAACAATTGTGGCAAAATATCCATAACATAAAATTTACCATCTTAATCATTTTCAAGTGTACAGTTCAGTAGTGTTAAGTACATTTACCCCATCTCTAGAATGCTATCATCTGGCAGAACTGAAACTGTACCCATTAAACAACCCCTCTTTCCCCCAGGCCCCACAACTACCATTCTATCTTCCGGCTCTATGAACTTGACTACGTACCTCATGTAAGAAGACTCCTACAATATTTGCCCTTTTGTGACTGACTTATCTTAGCATCGTGTCCTCAAGGTTCATCCATGTTGCAGTAAGTGCCAGCATTTCCTTTCTTGTTAAGGACAAATTCTATTGCATGGACATACCACCTTTCACTTATCCTCGCATAGGCACTCGGGCTAGAGGATTTTTGTTTGTTGGTTTGTACTTTTTTTCAGCTGCCTTTAAATATTCTTTCTATCTAGTTACCAATTCTTCATATTCAATCCTCTGTTAAAATAAGTGGTATGATTTCTGCTTCCTGACTGATACAATGACCAATCATTTTGGGGAAGAAAGGTCTGTGTAGGGAACCTGTCTCCTTGGGGTAGGAGGTCTTGTTCCTGGAAGAGGGACAGTTGGAATGCTAGAGGCAAGACGCATACAGGAGGCTTCCCAACCAGAAGACCCAGTTCACACAGCTGTTTGCATGAGCTTAGCAGCACATCCTGGAACGTGCAGCTGCCTGCTCATTCTTCTCCCGGCTGCATTCCTTGTGGCCCTCTTCAGATATCTGCAGATCTGTCTCTCTCTCCTTCTCCCTCAGCCCTGGCACCAGGCGCCCTTTCCAGACAGACTGACCAGTTGTCCTAAAAACATGTCTCTTCTTGCTCTGAGAATCTGTGGACATTGAGCTGGTTTGGCTTCTGAGATTGCTCTGATTTCTGCCACAGCTTTCCCCTGACCTGCATTTTTTGGATGTGTACCTCTTTGCCATTCTGATTTTTATGCTTTATATTTTGTAGGAATTCTTCTCTAATCTCTTGATGGCATGCATTTATATAACTACATGTGCTTATTTTTTTTTTAAAATAGTGTATTTCTTCCACGTCAAGGGATTTTGAATTAGAGTAGAGATGTTCTTCATTCCCTATTTTAATCCAATCTTCTATAACTTCTTTAAAATTGTCTTTCCATAAAGTTTCTATAAATGGCTTTAACTTTTATAATCAGAAGAAAAAACATTGTGTTACTTCCCTTGAAAACTATTCATCTCTCAGGGACATAACTTTTAGTAACTTCAGAAGGAAACATAGCGCTTATAATTCATGGAAACTCCAGAGGCAACACATTGCAACTTAGTTTCTTATATGGTGTTTTATTCATTTCATAATTGCATGAATAAATAATGTATGAAAATGAAATGGCAATTATGATCATCGTATCAGTGGAATTATTCTCAAAGTCATTTGAATAGATTCAGGGCTGACAAGAATTTATTGTATATTAAAAATTTTTGCTTATCTAAGTATCTTTTAATATTTGGGCTCAGAATCTCCAAGGAGTTTCAGGGAATTAAAGTAAAATAAAATCCCCTTTAAAATAAACTGAGAATGAATGAGGTGTTTGCAAATACAACATGTACATCTTGCAAATATTTGTTTGCAACTGCACAATGTAGATATTATGTAGGTATTCATGATTCTTCAAGCACAAGGGCTCATAAATAAATGATACTCATTACTTTGAAAATACTTCCTGAAAACCTATTGCACGTCCAATATTGTTCTCATGGTGGGGACATAACGGATAAACAAAATAGACATAGTCTAGCCTGACCGGTGTGGTTCAATGGTTGAGCGTAGACCTATGAATCAGGAAGTCACGGTTTGATTCCTGGTCAGGGCACATGCCTGGGGTTGCAGGCTGGATCCCCAGTAGGGGGCATGCAGAAGGCAGCCAATCAATCATTCTCTCTCACCATTGATGTTTCTATCTCTCTCACCTGCTCCCTTCCTCTCTGAAATCAATAAAAATATATTTAAAAAATAGACATAGTCCCTGGTCCCTATGGGACTTATACTCTAGTGGGGGATATAGATGTATAGACAGAGAATTACCATATGGTGTGCCGAGTAATCGGGTGAGATAAATCCAGGGAGCTCAGAAAGCACAGAAGAGGGAAGCTTCATGCAGTCTCGAGAATCAGGGAAGAGTAGGCTGTGACATAAAGAATGAATAAAGAAACCGATGAAAGAGCATTGGAGACAGCCGACAGAGGCACGCTCCCTTTGCTTGAGGCTCCGGCATATTCTGTGGCCTTTGCTTGGTGCTCTAGAGCTGATGAGGGGTGGAAATGTCTTTCAGCACCAGGTAGGCCATTTGGGACATCATTCTCTTCTTGGTTCCATTGTCTTCTTTGCTTCCTTCGGTGGGAGCCCAGGAGGAAAAGTCCTCGGAGGGGAAGGGTTGGGCGTGAGGTCTCCACCAGGCTGCATGAGCTGGGGCTTGCCAGGCTGTGCCCGTGGCCATGACCTAACTCACATCAAGAGTCCACCTTTCCTGTGAATACCAGGTATGCTCTCGTTTAGATTTTAGAGTGTCTATTTTATTTTAGAGTTTGGTGTTAGGCATGTAATCCATTATATGGTTAAAAAAAATTTTTTTTATTGATTTCAGAGAGGAAGGGAGAGGGAGAGGGAAATAGAAACATCAATGACAAGAGAGAATCATTGGCCGGCTGCCTCCTGCATGCCTCCTACTGGGGATCGAGCCCGCAACCCGGACATGTGCCCTTGACTGGAATTGAAGCTGAAACCCTTCAGTCTGCTGGCTGATGCTCTAGCCACTGAGCCAAACCAGCTAGGGAGATTATATGTTTTAAAAATCCACTTGGACACACCGTCCCCAAGTGATAAAAAGGCTTTTAAAATCTTTGTTTTCAGAACAATTTTGCCTCAGAAAGAAGCATCCTGCATTTACAAGTGATGATACCAGCCTAACCCATCCATCATGTTCTAAACTCTTCTTCAGGTTCTTTTTTCTATTTACCAGTAGAAACAAGTAGAACATGTCCATTACATCAACAAACCCCGGGGCAAACAGTTGGAAACCACCTCATTTTATGAGGTAGAGAAAAATGCCTAATCATCTAGTTCACTAAATATTCAGCGATGCCTCCTTGGCCTTCAGGACACATGGAAGAAAAGTTGGAGATTCATATCAGGGGGAAAATAGCTTCGTCCTCAGCAGAGTAGCAATTACAGTTTTAATCTCCAGGTCATAGGGGTTGTTATTATAGTTCCCTTTCTTGCCCTTTCTGTCCAGAAGTTCCTCAATTCTGGTGGATTTTTTGTTGTTGTTACGTTTATTAATAACAGCTAACATTTGTTGAGAATCTCTGGGTCTCAGGCATTTAACATACACTTACTCATATAATTCTGAGAAAAATCCTATGAGATAGATACTATGATCCCCATCTTATAGACGAGAAAACTGAGGTACAGCTTGTGAGAAACCGGGCCATGTTTTGAACTCAGTCTAATTCCGAGGCTGAGCTCTTCTCCACTCTTCTATAAACAAACAACTAAGTCATACAGTTCTCAAGATGGATTGGTCTTTGCCTGGACAAGGATGGTTAACTCTGTTCAGAATCTCCCTTAACTTGGTTGGACTGATTTGATGGTGTCAGGTAGGTAAGAGTGGCCACTTTTAAGGCCCCTTCGCTTCTATATATAATAAATGCTGTTGATTAGTAGTGGACACAAACATTCCCAACTCCTTTAGACCCATGGAAAGCTAGATCCTTATATTACCCAGCTATCCATAGACTCAGAGTTCATAGCATTTACTGTTAACACCAGGCATTTTCAATCCATCTTCCATGGGAATAGACCTGGTATTCAGTAGAAACCCACCAGGACCCTGGCTCTACTAGTTGTTAAAATTGTGACAAGTAAATGGCCAGTGCCCCACACCCCACCCTCCTCACCACAGACTCACCCCTGAGGTTTCCATCTCTTCATATCACCCAGCAACTAAAGAGTTCACGTCTGCTTATATTCATTCGAATTAGTGTTTCGGGGTCTTTTCCCCAGATATATTCCCAGGAGTGGAATCGCTGGGTCACCAAGCAGTTCCATTTTTAAATTTTGAGGAACCTCCACAGTTTTCCATAATGGCTGCACTAATCTACATTCCCACCAGCAGTGCATGAGGGTTCCCCTTTCTCCACATCCTCACCAACACTTGTTTGTTGATTTATTGATGACAGCCATTCCGACAGGTGTGAGGTGTTCATGGCAGCACTATTTACAATAGGCAAGATCTGGAAGCAGCCCAAGTGCCCAGCAGTAGATGAATGGATAAAAAAGCTATGGTACATATACACAATGAAATAGTACTTGGCCATACAAAAAGAATGAAATCTTACCTTTTGTAACAACATGAATGGACCTGGAGATTATGATGCTCAGTGAAATAAGTCAGACAGAGAGGGACATTTACCATATGATTTCACTTATATGTGGAATCTAAAGAACAAAACAAACAAATAAAATAGAAACAGATTCATAGATATAGACAGTTGTCAGAGGGGAGGGGGTTAGGGGGTTGGATTAAAAAAGGTGAAGGCTTGAAGAAGTACAAATTAGTAGTTACAGAATAGTCACAGAGATGTAGATTACAATTTAGGGGATATAGTCAATAAGATCATGATTTACTATGTATTGGGCCAGGTGGGTATTTGAAACATCCAGGGACCACTCCATAAAGCACATGATTTTCTAACCACTATACTGTCCATCTGAAACAGAATCATATTGAATATAAACTGCAACTGGAAAAAGAAACGAGTTAATGTAGGACACAGCAGGGAGCTTCCTAGACCCTGGTCTTGCTTTGTAGCCAGTGTCCCTTGCTCCAGACCTTTGTGAATTCTTCTACGCAATGGAAAAACAATATCTGCTCGTCCTTTGTTACTGGGCTGAGGGGAGGATCATGGGAAAGAAATGGCGAAAAACTGCCGGAAGCCAGTCCATCCTCGCTGCTTGACACAGTCGCTGCAGGATAGAAACATCTGCACAACATATGTTTCAAGGGACCTGACGTATGTAGCATACTGTTCTTAATATGTTTGCTCCCCTTAGCGCTGTGTGTTTTAACCAAGGTCACCTCTCTGAGAAAGGTTGTTTCCCCAGGTAGGGATTTTTCCCTGAAGTTAGGGAGGGGATGAAACTCCTTAACTAAGTGCCAGGCGGGTAGTTAATTACTTTAACTACAAACAATCATGCTTAAGCTACATAATCTTTACTCCCTGGAATGGAGATAAGAAACGCCCTAACCTTTGTAATAGAAATTGACAGGATTAAAATCAACTGGTATAAATACGGATGTAACAAGACAATAAACAGCAGAACCTCTCGGGAGATCCAGACCAGAACTTGGCTGGAGATCCTGGCTGGAGATCCTGGCTAGGCTGCTGATCAACTGAACACTGTCTCCGTGTCCTTCCTTCTTCGCCGACTCCGTCTACGCCTTTGGGAACCCCTGGACCTGCTGGGGTTGGACCCCGGCAAAAAACTTGCTTTAGAAACTGAGAAATACCAAGACCAGGGAACGTGACCATGTGGAGTTTCATTCTCAGCTAGCAGGGGCCACAGGTGGCCTCGGACCCACTAGTGTTCCTTAAAGAATGGCTAGGAGTGGCGATTGTTTTCACAGGGGGGTGAGGTGTTAGATGTGTTTGTGATGTCACTCATGCTTTATATTTTGAGTTTTCACAGAGTATGTAATATTTTTACACTTGTTCTGTTCTTTTCTTTTTTCTTCGAATTATACCCTCATTTTTGCTCATTCTCAAGTGTAGTCAAAGTGTGTGCTAGAAGGCTAACAGCCTGTGGGTAGGAAAGGTTAAAATATTTGTTGTGTTTGTTAACGTACATTGAGAAGCAATGTAAAAACGAAAGAGCATATTTAAATTTTATTTAAAAATTCAGTGTCCATCCTCAAACCTACCAGTCTACTATTTACCCATTTTTTAATTCATATTTTGGTCACTTTCTTTTTCTACAGCATAGATGTTTATTTGGTTTACAAACATATTTTAATTGTTTGTTTTCTTTGTTAACATTATGAATACCTTACCACCTTGCTTGAAGTTGTACCACTTTTAAAACAAAGATTGTATTATTTTAAGGTTGAACATTTCCTTTTTGTGATATATATATATATGGCATTATTAACATAAATTTACATATTATATAATTTAACCATTTAAAGTATACAATTCAATGACTATTAGTATATTCATAGAATTGTACAAGCATCACCAAAAACAATTTTAGAACATTTTCACCAACTCCAAAAGAACTCCAAACCCTTTAGCAATAATTCCCCATTTCTCCCCAACCCTGTCTCCCTCCTATTTCCCTTGCCCTCTTCCCATCAATTGCAGACAATCACTAATCTATGTTCTGTCTCTAGATTTCCCTATCCTGGACATTTCACATAAATGGAATCATACAATATCTGCTCTTTTGTGAATGACTTCTCTCACTTGGCATAATGTTCCAAGGTTTCTATGACATCTTTTTAACAGGAGATCACATATTGTCTTGGGGTAGCCCCTGTGTGTCCTGGCTCTTTACATGGTTCCATATAGTGCTTCACCAAATAGACCATAAGCATCTAGGGGCTGATGTGTCATCTGTGGTGGTGTTTGCCCAGCACAGCACTATCTTCTGTAGGAAAGGATCCTTCCAGTCAGAGTCCTGGGGCAGTTCCCTCTGGGGGCCGTTATACGGACCCTTTATCCCAGGTCCTGTCTGGGGATGGGTATTTGACCCACCTGACCCTCCCCTGGAATTTTAGGACTGATGTCCTGTGTGGTCTGGAGAGATGGGGACGAGGCGGCCATGTCTGCTGTTGTGTGGAAGCGGGTGTCCTGCAGTAGGAGAGCATGAAGCCCACACAGAGATGAACCGCAGTGTCACCTGGCAGCATTGCTATTTCTGGCTCTATTTATTTCTGAGGCCCAGCTGCACCCCTGGCCCTCCCATGTTGTCTAAAAAGCACGCTGTTATACATCTCAACATATACTGCAGCAAGTATTTAGATACGGGAATGATCACTGAATCCTTTTGTAAGTATCTTGAGAGTGTTCAGAAGTGTGGTTACCTGTCTCTGGGGACATGATTTTAATGGATAATTGTTACCTAGATTTATTGATATGAATATAGGTGTTTTATGTAAATTGAAGATGTCTTCCATGAGCAAATTCAAGTTCTCAGTTCACATTACTGATGTGTCACCAGTCCTGTGGGTGTTCTTTTGTTCATTAGAAAACGCATTATACAGCACAGGCCGGTATGGAACACAATCAGGTTTTCCCTCCACATTTCACTGGCTCGCATGAATGGATGTTCGCTCCCATTCCGATTTGCTTTGTGTCATAAAATCAGCCCTTGGAGATAGAAGACGGGCAGGAATTTCAGGCGTGTAGAACATTTTTCCAATTTCAGTGTATATTTCAGTGCTTTGTGGGGGCACCGAGCCCTGGGAAAGCCCCTGGAAATGCAGTTAATCCTCGCATGACTTTGTAACATTACAACTACTTATTTTCTGTTTGAAGAAAAGGCTTGACACCTTAAAACGTACGAGACTATAAATATTCCTGTTTATTCAGGTGTACATAAAAGATAAACTCCAAGAAAAAAATCCTGACCCCCTTTTAACTACTCTTTTTTCTGTGTGGGCGTGGGCGGCAGAAAGGGAGTCTTGGCATTTATAGCAATTCTGCATGTTTGGTGGAAATTCCTGGCCTTTTTTTTTTTTAATGCTGCTTTTTTCTCTCCAGTGTCCTATTTTACCACGGTTTGCAGGCAAACCTTAACATCAGTTCTTTTTACTAACTTATGAAATGGCTGCTTGGGCAAAGCTCTGAAAGACAAAGATAAGGGGGTGGGTGGGGGGCGGGGAAGAAGGGAATATGGCGGGTCAAGAAGAGGCCGTGAGATCCGAATAGATTTCTGACAGGCCAGAGTGCGCGTTCCCTGGGGCAGGTGCAAGAGAAAGGTGCTACTGGTCCCCGCAGAGAGAGGCCTGGGAGGTGGGACCTGGTGACCCGCCCACTGAGTCTACATGCGGGGCAGGGTCTGCAGTCACCTGGGAGGTTCGGGTGGTGAAATGTCTCCTCAGGTGGCACCCTGGGACCAGGGGGACTCACTGTGATGAGATAAGACTCAAGGCTGGGGAGAGCCAGGCTGCAGCCTTGCCACGGGTCTCGGGGCCACACTGACCACACTGGAGGGGACTTACCAGGCCGCTTCACTCGGAGCACTGCCTGGGGGTGGTGGAGGCAGAGCTTGCTGGGCTCTAGGCTCCAAACTCTCTTCAGCTTCAACCGTAAACATTCCTTTTATCTGTTTTATTTTATTTTATTTTTTGGACAAGTGTATGGGTTGTGTGTGTGTGTGTGTGTGAGATTTGAGAGAGAAAAAGCATTTTGTTGCTAAAATATTAAGAAGTTAGAAATCTTCCCTTCCAAGATGATCTAGTGCAGTGGGGGTTGAACGACCCTTTCACAGGGGTCGCCTAAGACCATCAGAAAACACATATATAATTACATACTGTTTTTGTGATGAATCACTATGCTTTAATTATGTTCAATTTGTAACAATGAAAATACATCCTGCATATCAGATATTTATATTATGATTCATAACAGTAGCAACATTACAGTTATGAAGTAGCAACGAAAATAATTTTATGGTTGGGGGTCACCACCACATGAGGAACTGTATTAAAGGGTCACAGCATTAGGAAGGTTGAGAACCACTGATCTAGTGGGAGCTGATCTTGTGTCTGAGAATGAATGCAACCCCCCATCTTTCCAAGAAGTCACTTTGGCTGTTGATGGTCACTGATGTCACTGAGCCACGGCAGGGGTACGGGCAGAGGCACCTCCGGGAGGAGAAACGCAAGGTTATAGGGAGTGATAGAAGGAGGGGTCACAGGGAGGGACATGCTCTTCCAGGAGAGACCACCGTTCTGTCCTTTGACCACATAGCATTGATGCCACTTGGCCACCACCACCCAGTAACGGTCAGAGGCCCCGTGTCGCACGGGGGGAAGAAGCAGGTTTGAGTCCTGCCCATCGCCTAACAGATGTTGGGGCCCTGAGAGGGCAGTTATTTTATTTCACTGAGTTTTTGGTCATTAGGGGTTGCCAAGTGACAGACCAACAAATTTGAGTGAGGGACAAGGAAATGAATTGATTTTGTCTTCAGCCAAGAAATCAGACCCAAGTTTAATCAGTGACTTGATTCGAGTTGTTTCCACTCTGCGCTGATGAATGCATGGTGCTTGAGTTGGGAGAGCAGGGGAGCCTTTCCAGCAACCCCCACCCCTTGCATGGGGTCCTGCAGGCCCAACCAGCCTGAATGGGGTGTCATCCGATTACACAGTGAACTCTGAAATCCTAAGACCCCTAACTGGGGAAGTCAGAGGACCACCTGCATAAGAGTTGCTTGAGTGTGTAAAAAAAATCCTATATAAGAAAAGGGTAATATGCAAATCAACCAAACGGCGGAATGACTCATCACTATGATGTGCACTGACCCCCAGGGGGCAGATGCTCAACGTAGGAGCTGTCCCCCAGTGGTCAGTGCACTCCCACAGGGGGAGGACTGCCCAGCCAGAAGCTGGGCTGATGGCTGGCGAGCCCAGTGGCGGTGGCAAGAGCCTCTTCAGCCTCTGTGGCAGCACTAAGGCTTAGAAGGTTTAGGCCCGATCCCTATGGGGAGCTGTCAGTTGGACATCCCCTGAGCGTTCCCAAACTGCAAAAGGGTGCAGGCCGGGCTGAGGGATGCCCCCTCCCCCTGCTCCCCCTCCCCAATACATGAATATCGTGCACTGGGCCTCTAGTAAATAAATTAAAAATAAAAATGCAGGCTCATAGGCCTCACCTAAAATTCACTGAACGAGAATTTCTAGGGGTGGGGTTCAGGAATATGCATTTACACCAAGTCCCAGACTAACTCTTGGGCATTCTAACCTTTGAGAATCATTGCTTTAAGGCTTGGAACAGCTCAGATATGGGGCTTTAAATCTGGAGCAATGTGATTCCATATTACCCTCTCTGGTGTATTTCTTGAATAACAAAGACTCTACAAATTGTATTGCAGGGGAATTATTGTGTCCCAGAAGTTATGGTATTGGGTGAGGGGTGGTGGTGGAGGGATTGAGCAAAAAAGAAAAAAAAGAGAGAGAACTCATGGACGCGGACAACAGTGTGGTGATTGTGTAGAAGAGCTGGAGGGAAGGGCTTTCGTTTGTTTGTTGTTGTTTTTAACCCTTTGAGTGCCAACCAATATGCTAGGAACTATGCTAAAATTGCCAAGGCATTTTTGCTGATTTTACAGCAGTTTAGGAAAAAAATTATGCATCGCAAGTAAATGAAGTTACATATTGAAAAACTTAAGGAAACCTTTACTCCATTGACATATTTAGCAATAAAAGCAGACTTAGAACTGGACGCCATTTCGAAGCTTTGATAGCACTCCCGGCACTTTTGGCGAAAGACAGGAGGAGCGCCATCGTGCTCCTCGGCACTCTAGGGGTTAAATGGAAAGTTAAGAGTAACTGAAGGGCCCTGACTGGTTTGGCTCAGTGGATAGAGTGGTGGCCTGCTGACTGACCGTCCGGGTTCAATTCCAGTCAAGGGCATGCACCTTGGTTGTGGGCACATTCCCAGTGGGAGGTATGTAGGAGGCAGCTGATCGATCTTTCCCTCTCATCGATGTTTCTAGCTCTCTATCCTTCTCCCTTCCTCTCTGTAAAAAATCAATAAAATATATATTTTTAAAAAAAGAGTAGCCGAAGGCCCTGTGTCTCTTGTGAACATTCTTGTGAGCATTGCCAGGCTACTTTACACCAGTTTTTTTTTTTAGTCTTTTTGTTGTTGTTGTTTGTTTGTTTGTTTTTAATGGCAGCTAATGGTATACATACCATGTTAAGTTAATTTTTTCAAGATATATTTTTTTTCCAGTTCATTTAGAACATGCAAGCTTGGTATTGTTAATCCAATGAAATATTTATATAATAGACATCCTTCTAATTCTGGATTCATCATGACTTTACAATACCAACTAATTGTGATATTTATAATATTTCCCCAAAGTTAGAATTTTGCAAGTACTAGGTCATTACCAGTGTTTCTTGAGTAAACCTAGCATGTAAAATCTGAAGCTTTAACATTGGCACCTAAATTATATGTGAACTATATGTTTATAGTGTTTCCAGGTTCACATAACTCCTTTGAAAAACAGCACTAGTCTTTGGAAGCAGACTATAAAACTTAATAGATTTTCCATTTTATCGACTGAAATGCTTTATCTTAGTTTTTCACTGCACATTCCTTAAGTTTTTTGTTTATTTAACCTACAAATTATTATTTTTATTGTAAAGTATTTGCTTTTTAAAAATGTTGGCGCCTTTTCAAATTGGCATGGCTTTAAAGTATTTTCCCTCCTTGATTAAAAGTGTGTGTGTTTTTAATCACATCAAATTTACCAAGTGAACTAAGCCATACTATTTTTGAGCCAATTAGGAAAACTGAAGAGTTTAAAATGCAATATTTTGGAGTGACGAACACATGTGAAATTACTTATTGTGTCTACACTAGTAAAAGAAACTGCCTTAAAAGCATTGAGCTGCTCAATGATTCTCTCTCATAATTGATGTTTCTATCTCTCTCTCCCTCTCCTTTCCTCTCTGAAATCAATAAAAATATATTTGAAAAAAAAGAAACTACCTTAAAATTATTGAAAGTTTAGCACTATCTGAAAAGCAAGAGGAAAGGCAAGTTGGTAAGAAGTTAAAAGGAAGAAAGAAGAGTAGTTTTGCTTTAAAGTAAAAAGTCTGTGCTTTAGTGCGAAAGAAGAAGGTAAAAGCAAATTTGGGTGTACACTAAGTTGTGGAAGGATTGGGAGGAAGTGAAATCCATCTACCTGCAAATCAGTTTAAAAAGAAACAATGAGTTGTGTAGAAAACTTGACAGCATTAGATCAGTTTTGATGGCCTTATTCATAAGATGGAGAAGATGCTGGTGAAAGTTACAAAATATTTCATGAGTGATATGCAAAAAGAGTGGAATTACAGTGTAATTTTTTTTTTCTGTTAAAATAACAGTGAGGTCCTAGTCTTTAAAAAGGGGGGATGGTGGGTTGTACCAAAAGCCCCATGCTCTCACTGATTTGTAATTAGTGAGAAGTTCAAGTACATGTTGCATATTATGTGAAATAAATTTGGTCAGTGGAAATAAAAATTGGAAAACACTGTAAATATATGAATCCAAATGAATTCTCTGTAAAAATGAATCATACAATTACACAAACCAACAAAAAAAGCACACAGAGATAAAACAAAGAAAACCCCCAATTTGGGGTGTTGTTGGAGGAGCCAGGGGTGCACTGCGGCTCCCTCCCCTGAGAAAGAGGGATGGAAACAGTGGCTGTGTCCTGGGAGATTTGGAAGAGAGAATTCGGGAGTTCTGTTGGATGACCTTGATCTTAGGCATGTAGGAGGAGGCAAGGCCCTGTCTCACTGAGATGTGAGGGGAGGTTCGACTGGAGGCTTGAGCAGGGGACAGAGGTTTGTAGGGGCACCATGGGATGTGTGGCAGGGCACCCACAGAAGCAATGTGATTATGAGTCAGGTGCTTCTCAAAAGTGCTGGAGAAGAGGGAGGATGGGGAGCCAGTGGCATGGGGAGAGGAGTACGCACTGGGCTCTTGACTTACCTTTAAAAGGTGCAGGCTCAGGTGGTGGTGGGCCATCTGGAGGCCCCTCCCCCAGCACACACACACACACACACACACACACACACACACACGCGCGCACACACACTTCTCTGCCTCTGACTTGAAGGGTGGTTACTCTCACAGGCAGGTGCATTGGTCAGCCTAGCTGGGCTCTGACAGTATTTCAGCCTCTCGTCCTTTTCCAGATCCACTTCGTTCTGCTAAAAGCTCCTTCTTGATTCACGGTTGGCATGATTGTGGCTTTATATTCTCTCCCGTATGAATTTACTCTGTGACCTTAGAAGCAGAGCATGGAACAACGAATAAAAAGAAAAGAAACGTTGCCAGAGGGGAGGGGTGGGGGTGGGACTGGGTGAAAAATGAAAGGATTGAGGACTCCAAGTTGATAGTTACAAAACAGTCGCAGGATGTGAATTGCAGCAAAGGGAACACAGTCAATAATACTGTAATAACTAGGTACAGCGCCAGGTGGGCACTGCAAATATCGGGGGGACCACTTGGTAAAGCGTATGGCTGTCTAACCACTATGCTGTACACCTGACACTAATGCAAAATAATATTGAATGAAAAGAAGAAGAAGAAGAAGAAGAAGAAGAAGAAGAAGAAGAAGAAGAAGAAGAAGAAGAAGAAGAAGAAGAAGAAGGAGAAGAAGAAGAAGAAGGAGGAGGAGAAGAAAAAGAAGAAGAAAGAAAAAGAAATCTCCACACACCTCCTCCTTATCGGAGAGCGTTGGCAGTCTCCTGTTATCTGTTTCCGGAGGAGGAGGAGGAGGAGGAGGAGGAGGAGGAGGAAGAAGAGGCCAGGAGGGCTAGCAGGGAGGAGGAGGGGAAGGAGCTAGGCCGAGTGGTGAATCTCACTCCAATTTCCTCTCCAGACCCAGCGGGGGCTTCTCTGCAGTCGTTTTCTCACGAAGTCACTGTGTCCTCAGCCCAGGCGAACCCATCTTGTCCCCCATACCCATCACCCCCTTTCTCCTTTCTCTGACCAGAGAAAGTCCTTCCGGCTCCTCCATGCAGCTTTCACCCCAATGAACAGGGTAGCTATTTTGTTTGGCCCTGGGTTTGATTTAAGACAAGGAGGCAGACGTTTAGGGGGAGGCCGCTGCGAGGGCCGGGGATCTGTGCTGTGAGCGCTACCGGGCGGAGCAGGAGGCAGTGCAGCCCAGGGCGACTCAGGGCGGGGCTTGCAGGGTTTAGGGATGAGGCAAGACTTCGACCGGATGCCAAGGAGCAGGGGTCAGGGGAGTAGAGCACGGGCTGGGGTGGGGGTGGGGGTGCGGACAGGGGAGAGAGCCAGGCATGGTCTGGGCCGGAGTAAAAGCGGTGTGGGAGGGTAGGGCACTCCACCTGCTCTGCTCAGGAGCCTGGGCTTCCGTCTGTGAGGAGCTCAGAGCCTTGGAAGGCTGCCTGTACACCATCGCAAAAGCCTTCTTCTCCACCTGCCCGTTTGCGGTTCAATCTGTTTCCCGGTTTCATCTGATAAGAGGCAGAGTCTGGAGCTTCCTGGGCTGCGGCGATGCCGCGTTCGAATCCCGTGCTCCCCACGAACCCCGCTTTATCTGCACCCCCCCCCCCCTTCGCTTGGTTCTTCCCGATTGCCTCCCGGCACTATCTGCGCGCAGCGGGCTCATTGGTTTGGTTCAGGATCACAATTCTGCCAGTTTTACATTTTAATAAGTATCCGCACCATTTCCTGGCTGTCTTTAAAAAGAGAAAAACATAACGAGGCAAGGAGCATTAGGTGGTATTCTGGATATTGTTATGTTACAGCTGAGAGGAAAACACTGAGAAAAACAGCCACATCCCATTCCTTCAGGAGACTTTTGGCTCTAAAACCGCTTCAAATAAAAATTGACAAATAAGTGCTAGCCAGTTTGGCTCAGTGGACAGAGCACCAGCCTGTGGACCAATCCCGGGTTCTGTTCTGGTCAAGGGACCGTGCCTCGGTTGCAGGCTCCTCCCCGGCCAGGGCCCTGGTCAAGGCTTGTGCAGGAGGCAACCAATCCACGTGTTTCTCTCACATCAATGTTTCTCTCTGTCTCTCCCTCTCTGTTCCACTTTCTCTAAAAATTAATGGAAAAATATTCTCGAGTGAGGATTAAGAAACATTGACAAATAAGAGGATTTGGTCCATGTAACTTTTGCGTAGTTAACTCAATAATGGAAGTTTTGGAGGGTTCTTCTTGTGGCATGTAGCAGGTGCTCAGTTAAATAGTAATGGTGAGTTCCGCTCTGCGAGAGGCGTTCATGGTTAGGTGGGAGGCCCCATGCTGGATTCACATTTGTATTCCACGTACAGTCTCCATATTCCACATGCAGTGTCATGTTACTTTTAATAAAGAAGAGAAAACCATCTAAATGTGTAATCAAACGGAGCGTTGATAAATTAACACACCCATTTGATAGATGCTTACGTCATTATTAAAAAGATGATTATTACCCCCATCATTATGGAAAACTGTTATGACGTAATATTAAGGGGAGAAAAGCAGGATGTAAACGTACGTATCACCTGAGATCGAAACGCTTTAAAAGTGAGATGTGTCTATTGTACAGACAGCCTCCCGGACACGGAAGGCTGGGCCCACTGACGGGTCAAAGGCGCCCCCCCAGTAGGGGCGGCCCAAATGCCACCTACGTCTGAAGCTAAGTGAGCACTAAGCATTTCTGAATATAAAGAACTATGTTTTCAAAAGAGACCCATGTTAGGTAAACAGTGTTGCCACTCCCTTCTTCACTTTCTTGCCTCCCCGACTGCTTTCCAGTTGGGTCATTTCCTTCAAGAGGGATGCACAGGTGATTTTCACCATCAGGCGAATGTTGTCTGCACACCTCCCGGACACTCAGACCCTCAGGCTGGGTACACTGCGCCCGCCGCCCAGAGCTTGCTCAGAATCGTGAATTCCACCTGCCTGGGAACTTGTGGTGGCCGCCTCCTTCCCAGAGTGTCTGCGAGTAGAATTCACGGTACCAACCAACCACCTGGGTCTCACCGATGCAGAGGCAGGAAGGTAACTTGGGCAGATGAGCAGGTCATGATGGGTTTGTGGTGGAGGACCCCTGGCTCATTGTCAGAAAGCTGCTTGCATATTAAGTGAAGATCCAGAAAAAAAAAATCCTGCTTTTCATAAAAAGAAGAGAGAGCGAAGTGGCCACCATTTCTTGGGTGCTGAGCACCCTGCTCTTCAACAGCACGAGGGTCATTACCAGAGGTTTTTACTGTCTTTGAAGAAAGGAAGTGACTTCAGTGCCTCCTGGTCTCTGGTGCTCAGCCCTTCTCCCCTGTATCACCCTCCTTTTGTCTTGTTTATGGGCTGTGCTTTCTCCATGACCCGCCCATCTAGGGCCCTGAGAGCGCAGTTACCATTTGCCGGCCCCCTCCCTTCCTGGTCTAGTTATGTGAGTTGAGGACAAGCGGGAAAAGCAAAAGCAAACTCCCCCACCCTCCTCCTTCGTTCCTTCCTCTGCAGGGCTGGAGTTGACACATCGCCTTGCAGAGAGGTCCAGCCTGAGAAACTACTAAAAACCTGTTTACAAGGAGCGGTCTTTTCCCTTCCAGCTTCTCCCATGTACACCTATCAGCCATAGCAGACAGGCGTGCGTCCCTGTGTGTGCATCAACAGACACCTCCCCCCCACCCCGATATTGCTCCTAAAGAGTTGTGTCTCTGCTCAGAAGCATGCAGCTGAGAGTGGCCTATTACTTACCTTCTTTTCTTCTTGACCCTCCACCTCCTGATCTTGGAGCTCAAGGGACCATGCAGAATGCAGAACTGAATGGCTCCCGAGATGCTCTGGCTCACCCTCCATTTACTAGACGAGGAAACTGAACAGCAATGCTTGAGATCTCACAAGTGACAGCTACGGGACAGTGTCCTCGATCCCTTCCACCCCCATCCGGCAGCCCTTGTATGATGTCATCGTGCTTACTTGAGTTGCTTTCTTGACCCAGAAAGTTCCAAGATGCTATGCAGGAAAAGCCCAGGTTTTCCTCAGAGCTTTGTCCAAATGCCGTCTCTCTCTCTCAAACCTTTTATAGATGGCCCAGTCGTAAGAGAACTCTGCATCCTCCAATCTCCCTTGGCATTTTTTAAAAAACTTATTGTCTAAAGTTTTACATATGTCTTCTTCCCCCCCCCCCCGATTGACCTCTCCCCCCCAGCCATTCCCACCTGGCAAGCCCCCACTGCCCCACTGTCTGTGTCCACTGGTTATGCTAATATCCATGCATACAAGTCCTTTGGTTGCTCTCTAACCCCCACCGCCCTGCCATTTGTCTCTGGATCTATTTTTGTTCATCAGTTTATGTTGTTCATTATATCCCACATATGAGTGAGATCATGTGGTATTTATCTTTCTCCGACTGGCTTATTTTGCTTAGTATAATGCTCTCCAGTTCCATCCATGCTGTTGCAAATGGTAAAAGTTCCTTTTTTTTTTTTTATAGCGGCATAGTATTCCATTGTGTAGATGTACCACAGTTTTTTAACCCACTCATCTGCTGATGGGCACTTAGGCTGTTTCCAAATCTTAGCTCTTGTTAAGTTCTACTGCTATGAACATAGGGGTGCATATATCCTTTCTAATTGGTGTTTCCGGTTTCTTGTCCCTTGGCATTTTTTTTAAAACCATGCAAGGCATTTGTAGTCTATAGTACCGTCGTCAATTAGGGTTTTGTACATATTTTACACTCCCTACTGGGCTGTAAGAGCTGCTTGAGGCAAGTGTTATACTTTTTTATATTTGTTTGTGCCATAACGCTGGCACAGGGCTTGGCAATGATGGACACTCAGTAAGGGAATCTGCACAAATGGATGAGAGAATGCATGAATGAACAGTGGACCCATCGGAACAGTGCCCCCCCCCCCCCGGAGTGGGGTGCTGTAAATCACAGCGTGGTGCTCTCTGGGGACTGGGAGCTCTGTGAGTTATGGGGAAGTCTTTCTGCCTCTCTGGCTGAGTGGGCAGTGATAACATTAAAACGGTGGCCTTGGTGTAGCGAGCCATGGTTTAGGAAGCACATTTGTGTGGGCTCTTCCTACATAACTCAACGAAATTGCTGCCCCCAGCCAGCCAGGCGGGTCTGCCCCGCAGCAGAGCCGGTTTCTGGCACTCACCTGGCCGGGGTGTGGCTGCTGCTGAAAACTGCCCCAGCATCACTGTTCCCGTGCAGCCTGTCTTCTCTCGCCAGGGTCTGCCTCTTAGAGGCCTCTCCTCCCAGCCAGGGGAGGGCAGAGAGAGCTCATCACCCCGTCACTGTGCTGATGGCAACCTGGGCAGCTGCCCCAGCTTGGGTCTCCCTGCATTTGACTGATTTTTTTTTTTTTGGCTTGTATTTCTTCACTAAGTTTTCTTATGGGGGAGTCAGTGGCTCTGGAGCTCAATAGTCAAGTCTCAGTCAGGAACCGTGGGACGTTTTGCTGATGAGGAAAGTGCTTTGAATTCAAACCCATCTCAAAGAATTGGTGGATTTTTTTGAAATGATTAAGCAACTCCAGGCTTCCGCATCCCCATCAAAATACATTTGCTTCTTTATCTTAGTCCCAAAGGCCGGGGTCTCTGGATTTGCAAGGTAGCAATGACTGAGCTGAAATTCTGGTTTATATCACTGAGTAACAGCAGGTGGTGAGTGAAGAGTCTCCCACTTCCTCCTTCCCCTCACAGGAGTGGTTTGTGTTCTGAGAGGCTGTTCCGGAAGATGGAGACCATGGGTAACGTCCACTTGGTGGGGTTCTGGGCAGGACCGGAAACGACTTGAATGTACCGGGTGTACAATCACTGTCTTGACACAACAGTGTCATCCTGCGAGTAGCGGCCAGCGACCTCCTATTGTCAACATGTTACCAGGGGATCTGAGGCGTCTAGGCTTGAGGCACAGGGAAGGGAGACGGAAACCTCTAGAGAGGGAAGAGTGGAAAAGGGGGAGGAAGACAGGGTGTGGGGGCAGAGAAAGGAAGAAAGAGAAAAGAAAGAGGAGGTGGGGAGAAAGAGGTGAGTGGCTGTGTCAGAGGCAGCCCAGGGGCACCTTTAACTAACTAACTAACTAACTAACTAACTAACTAACCAATTACCTACCCAACCCCTTTCCTCCTTCCCTCCCTCCATCCCTCCCTCCCTCCATCACAGCTACTAGTGAGGACAAGGGGCAGCGGGAGCCACAGGAAACCTCCTAGCCGCCAGGTGTGGGACAGGCCCAGCCCTGCTCCGGGCGGTGGGAAAGGAAGTGCAGTGGCGGCCGGGCTATAATTAGCACCCCACCCGCTCGGGCTCCCGCAGCCTAGAAAGCTGCCTGCCTGAGGTCTGTGTGCTCCGAGCCAGCGCCTGCGAACAGGGCGGTGCAAACAGCCCCTGGAGAGGCTGGAGGTTGGCCGGGAAGCCAGTGTCTGCCTGGCTCGGAGGCGCAGCCTGCAGGCTGTGGCGCGGCCCTGGAGCCAGCAGGGCTGGTGCTAGAAGGAGGGCGCCCAGAATTCCTGGACGATCACTTATCTGTCTGGGCGAGCGTCCTCCATGGCCGGCTTTCCCTGGCTCCCGGGCAGCCCCAGCCCGTGGGAGTGGCACTGCCTTGGCAGCCGGGGGCCCGGCCTTGGCAGGCACCGAGGGCACCGCTTTCCCAAGGCCTCGTCTCCTTGGAGACTCTGTCCAAGGCCCTGGCACATCCTCCCAGCTCTACCCTACACGGGCCCATCCCAGGCTGTGCTGCTCATGCCCCACAGGGGGACACCTTTTTAAAAAGATCTTTGCAGTGAAATAGGGAGGAAACCCTTCAACTGTGAGCACCAGGGCCCCCCTGCTGCTCCTCCTCATTGAACCTCAGCGGGGGGCGCCTCGAAGTCACCTCCCAGGCTCAGGAAGCTGGACTCCAGCCTGGGATGTGTTCCGGCCTCCGCCCTCTCCCACCTGTCTAATCCTAAGAAAGTTCTTCCTTATACGGATCTCACATTAATTTCCTTGCAACTCTCTCTCTCCAGTCTTGGTTTTCTCTCTGGGCAGCCTAGAACTAGCTGCCTCCCCCCATTCCCAATAAGAGCCTTCCTTAATTTTTGTGAAACAACCATATTTCCTGCCTGTCTTCCCTTTCCCAGGCCGATCGTCCCCAATTACCGCGAGCACGCATTAATTCACTAGTATCTGATTCTTGCTGGCTGCGTGCCTCTCCGGGGCTGGGTGCTGGGACGCATCCATTAATGAAAGGCAGCCCTGGGTACTGGAGGAGCTCACATTTTTGTTTAAAGGAACTCCAGTGGACGAAATAGAAACATCATAAAATGAGGATAGGAGGCGATAAGACCATCATAAGAGAGAAGAAGTTTCTACGTCTATTGAGGCTTATCACACGTGGTGCCAGGTGTGTGTGCACACGATCTTAGAATTCACAGCATCATCGTCACAGACAGGTCCAGCACCCTGCCAGGCCCACAGGGCTGTTGGAAGGGGCTGCCTACCTTGCATTGAAGGACAATTCCAGGAGTTCACCCTCGCCCCCTCTGGGAGTCAAATGCAAAGTTTCACCCTCCAGTTCACACACCAAGAGCAAGGATTTGAACTCAGGCCATCTGGCTGCAGAGCACATGGGTTTGGCCAATGATGCCGCCTTGCTTTCTGGAGGGGCGGGAATACCGAGAAAGCATGCGAGGACACAGGAGCGTGCTCAGCAGGGCTCTGCCTCCAGCTGGTGCTGAAGAGGTGTTTGAGATACGCCCCCAGCAGGAAGCACCATGTGCCAGCTCTGACCTTGTGTGGTTCTTGGCACAGGCCACTCAGTTTCATGTTACTGACACCTCCGCGGCTCTGAACACACACTCTTCCAGCTTTCCTTCACACTGTAATGAAACCTATTGTGCAAAGCGGAGGCCACGCCAGGCACTGCCCACAAAGGTCCATTCTTAGAAGAATCACCTTCCAAAGTCATCTTGGGAGCTTTTCTATTTTATTTTATTCTTATTGATTTCAGAGAGGAAGGGAGAGGAAGAGAGAGAGATAGAACATCAATGATGAGAGAGAATCATGGGTCGGCTGCCTCCTGCACACCCCACACTGGGGATCGAGCCCACAAGCAGGGCATGGGCCCTGACCGGGAATCAAACCGTGACCTCCTGGTTCACAGGTCAACGCTCAACCACTGAGTCACACCAGCCGGGCATCCTGGGAGCTGTTGAATGCAATCCTGCCAGTTGGAAGCCAGCTGTTGTTCCGGAGAAGAAGGGCGGAGCTTTGCACCATCATCTGACAGCCTCGGTCCCACTTCTTGGGCATAAAGGATGTCCTGGGTGCTTCTGTGACATAACCGCTTACCAGCTGTCCATGGTGCCCACTGCGAGGGGCACAGGGGAGGCGGGGACTGACAGCTGCCCCCTTTCCCCCACCTCCCTGGCCAGGCTGTCAGCAGGCAAGTCTTGGCAGGCCCTGCAGGGCTCTGCAGGCGGGAGCAGCCCAGCAGGAGACCACATTCTGTTCTATTCCCGACTCCAGGCAGCTTTCCTGATTGCGTGTTTCAGTCTGGGGTTCTGTGTCTGCCTGTCATTTCATTCTGGAAGGTGGTGTGACCGTACTGAGCACGGCATGCAGGAATAATCACTGTTATCGTCATTATTTTTAACCTCCATTGTTCACCAGCGGGTTTTGTTAGAGAACAGAATTAGACATACCCATTCTCCTCCCCGCCCCCACTTTTTTTTTTTGCCCAGTCAACTCTCAATTTAAATTAAACAGAGATTTGTCATCAGCAGGAGGTTAGATGCTGGGGGATGTTTGGCCCAAGAAAATGTAATTTGTTTCTATCTTTTTTTGGGGGGCGGGGGGGACAGATATTAATCCTTGTATTATTTTCCTTTGATTTTTTTAATAAAACCTATGATAATAATAATGCTACTATGCAGAATTTGGACCTCTCAGGCAACATTTTTGCAATGATTTCATAACTCTGGGAAAACCAAGACTCATTAAATTTGAATTCACATGTGCAGAAAAGACGGGGAGATTGCCACCATGCTGTTGGGGAAGCCTGGGCTGGTTGTGGGGGAGGAGGGGGGTGTCAGAGACTTTGCTGCTCTGAGTTTTTTTTGCTTGTTTTCTCCGGAGCAAGTATCTGGTTTCTCTGTGCTATGATTCCTTTGTCACTGACGGTGTTTACGTCTCTCTCTGTTCCGTGTCTCCTTTCTCTGCACTGCTGACCTCACTCCCACCACCCGTTCTAGAGAAATCTTCCCAAACGAGCAGTTTCACCCAGGCCACCCCCTTTCTCGGAATTCCTCACCACTTCCCCTGTGGGCTGCTCTCTCAGAGCTCAGCTCTGTCAGCTCTCCTCAGCTTTTACGGACCTGCTTCCCTCCCATCCCTTCAGCCTCACGTTTATTCTTTGGTCACAAAAGCTTGATTTTCTCATTCGCTCACAAGCTCATCTTCTTCCTTCTGCTCTGGGTCTCTGGGCAAGTTACTTCCCTTCCCGGCCGTGATCTCCCTTCCCCGCTGCTCAGCTGCTGCCACCCAGGTCCTGGCCTGCTGGCACCAGCTCACAACCTCACTCCTTCAGGCTCTGCAGAGCTTGAGCTGCATTCCAGGACCTATGTCTCCCAAACTCCAGGAGACGCATCTCAAGCTCTTGAGTTATTCTTTAACGGACCTCTTTCCTTTTCAACGTGGGAAGGCCCAGCCCCTTTCCAACCTGTGTGTGTGTGTGTGTGTGTGTGTGTGTGTGAATACACAGTACACCAACTGCAACCCTTTCTATCCAAGGAAATTCTACCTCCAATAGATTCTTTAGTGCTAGACATGGCAGACCTAGTTTTTGTTCGGTTCCTTTGCCAGCCTTACCCAGCTGATGCAGCATCCTGCTTTAGAATATGGAAGCACTTGGCCTATGTTAAGATGCCAAGACAACAAGGCAAGGGCAAGTGGCAATCTGTCTCAGGAAATCCATTCTCTAGGTCTGGCATTATCTAGCTGTGTGATGCTAAGCACGCCATTTAACCTTCCTGAGCCTCAGTTGACTGTATGTGTGGAATTCTGATGGTCTATTCCAGTTCAACATTTCCCCCCTTTTTTATCCTTATCCTTACCCTGCTAATGAGGGCACGTGCATCTCCTGGGCCACATAATTTCATGGTAGGGCCTTGTGGTTGGCTGAATAATGGCCCCCCTAAGATGTCCATATCCCACCCCTGTGAATACACTAGTTTACGGAGCAAAAGAGGCTTTGCAGATGTGATTAAATGAAGGGTCTTGATCTGGGGAGAGTGGCCTGGATTTTTCAGGTGGGCTGAATGTAACCATAAAGGTCCTTTATAAGAGGGAGCTGGGGGCAAAGGCAGAGATGGAGATGTGATCATGGAAGTGGAGGTAAGAGTGATGTGAAGAAGGGGCCATGAGCTGAGAAATGCGGGAGGCCTCTAGAAACTAGGAGAGGCAAGGAAATGGATTCTGCCGAAGCCTCCAGAGGAATGCAGCCCTGCTGACACCTTGATTTTAGGCAGCTGACTTCTAGAATGATAAGATAACTAGAGGCCTGGTGCATGAAATTTGTGCATGGGGGTGGGGGTGGGGGTGTCCCTCAGCCAGGTCTGCAACCTCTCACAATCAGGGACCCCTTGGGGGATGTCTGGCTACCAGTTTAAACCTGATCCCTGTGGGATCGGGCCTACACCGGCAGTTGGACATCCCTCTCACAATCCAGGACCACGGGCTGCTAACTGCTCGCCTGCCTGCCTGCCTGTCTGATCACCCCTAACCAGTCGCCTGCCTGATTGCCCCTAACTGCTCACCTGCCTGCCTGATCGCTCCTAACCACCTCTGCCTTGGTCCCTGCCACCATGGCTTTGTCTGGAAGGACATCCGTAATGACGTCTGGAAGGTTGTTTGGCTATCTGGTCTAATTAGCATATTATGCTTTTATTATTATAGATACATTTGTGTCAGTTTAAGCCTCTAAAATTTTGGTAATTTGTTGCTGGAGCAATAGGAAATTCATATAGACCCAGATGAAGAAAGACCCTATGGGGCCCTGGCCGGGTGGCTCAGTTGGTTGGAGTGTTGTCCCATGCACCAAAAGATTGTGGGTTCAATTCCTGGTCAGGGCGCATACCTAGGTTGTGGTTTTGATTCAGGTTGGAGAGGGTGCAGGAGGCAACTGATCGATGTTTCTCTCTCTCTCCCTTCCTCTCTCTCTCAGGTTAATAAACATATCCTCGAGTGAGGATTTAAAAAAAAGACTCTATGGGTATGTCTTTGGGCTGACCTACCCCACAGGCTCAGGATGGCTCTGCTGATGTCTTAGGTCCTGGGCCCACACCCTCTTCCAGCTGATTGCCACTTTTCCATCCAACTTCCTTTCTTCTTCAGTATAGGAGAGTCTCAAATATAGAGGCTTCAACCAACACAGATTTATCTTCGAACTGTTTTACAAGTGGCTTCGTGTAGGCAGCAGAGGATACGCAATGCTTTCCTAGAGCAGGTCTTGAAACTGTCACAGGGACACACAGGCACGATGGGGAACATGCTGGTCAGGCACTCTCCCCCAGTTCTCACAACCAGTTCCCGACTGGTCCTCACCAGCACAGTGCCGTCTCTAAGAGGAGAGAGACGGCAGTGAAGGACTGCTGGCGCTGGCTAGTGAAACAGCAGGAAACCTTGGAGACAATGTCATTGCGAACTGCTCAGTTGTGGACTTTTTCATGAGCTGTATACACACCACGCGAGAGTTTTGCAAAGCAGGGTTCAAGAGGAAAGGCAGAGATAAGCACAAGGCCTGAGACCCTAAAAGGGACGCTGTACAAGCTGAGCATCAAGAGGCAAGAGGTTCCTTAATTATCCAGTTACCCCGAAGAGACTTGGTGCTGTTTTATTTCTGCTATTAAAGGCCATTCCTGATGTTTACATACAGAAAAGTATAAAGAGAGCGAAGATGGCCTGGAATCCCACTGCAAGGTAGCTGAGCTCCCCTTCCTCACCTGTCAAGGCTTTCTTAAAGGAAATTTACACGTAAAAGGATCGTTCCCACTCCCTCTCTCTTTCTCCAAGTACACTGTTCTACCTTCTGCCTCAAAAAAATTAATTGTATATCTTAAAGATCTTCCCATATTTACAGCCTCATTATTTTTAATGGTTGTATAGCTTTCCTTCATATCTTTTACCATTCCATAGGTACTTTAAAAACATTGATATTATTTATGATTTGCTTTGCTATTGCTAGCAATGATGCAATAAACAACATTGTACACATATTTTCTATATACTTTCAAGTATATCTATAGATAAATTCCTATAGAGTTACTCAATTAGAATGTATATGCATTTTAACATTGCAGAGTGCCTCCAATATACCTTATACTCACACAGTAGTGCATGAAAATTCTTGTTCTTCCACATCATTGACTACTAGGCTTTAACATTAAAAAAAAAAACTGCCAATCTAATAGGGGAAAAATCATATTCTTGTGTTTTGATGTGCATTTATTTATTAACAGTAAATAAATAATTGTTTCAAAAGTTTATTCATCATTCTTATTTTTCTTTTTATAAACTCCTCCTTATGTCCTTTGTTCATTTTAATATGTTGCTTAACTTTTTATTATTGACTTGAAGGATATTTAGAAATTCAAGCAAATTGTCCTTTGTTCATCACAAGTTGCAAATATTTTTCCATTTTGTGACTTGTCCTCTAATTTTGCTTATGGCTTTTTGTTTTGTCACATTGATTTAAAAAAATATGTAGTCAGATTTATTGTCCTTTTATGGCCCTGAGCTCATGGCTTTAAAAATCTAAATGGGGTCTCTAGATTGGCAGATTAAGGAAATGACAAAAAAGACAACAATTTTATAAGGACTTTATCCACGTGTTTCATAAAATTGGCCACGATATCCTTGTGGACAAAATGGAGAAATGAGAGTTGGATGATGATATACATCGAAGTGCCTTTATAGTTTATTCAATGAATGTGCACGAAGAGCGCTGATTAATGGATCCAACCGACTGGTTCCCTTGGCCTTGATGAAGATAGAAGACATGATTCTCATTTTTTTTCATACAGAAGAAAGGTCAGGATAGGACATTTAATCCCCAGGATAACAAAAATCAAGACTCAAGATCTTGACAGGCCAGAATGACGATTTTAAAACCAAGAAGACAAATTTAAGAGGGAGAAATCAATGGTTTGTATTTTTATAAAAATTCAGTATATAAGAATAGATGGGAAGGCCTGGATACCAGATATTCATATAAATAATATTACAACAACGATACAGTGTGAGTTAATGGTGTAAATACCAAGAAGTCAGTGTGGACTTAGGTTCTTTCTGGACTTCTCAATGTTTGGTTTTTTTTAAAGTTTTTATTTTGAAAGGAAATTTGCAAAAAGTCTATAGCGAGGTCTCAGGTACCTCTTTCTCTAGAACCTACCTAGAGTCTAGATTGTTCCAGTGGTAACATCCTACCTAACTAGAGTACAATATGAAAAGCAGAAAATTGCCATTTGTACACTCTACACACCTTGTATTTCACCAGTTTTTACATTCATTTATGTGTGTAGAGTTTTATAAAATTTTATCACATGTATAGACTCATGTATTCTTTACAGTGTTTAATTTATAAGTAATGTGAAAATAGACATATCCATAGAATAAATTTGTTCCTCTATTTCAGACAAATCAACTCTGAAATTTTGCATACGTGACATTCCGTGGATAGACGTGTAGACGGGGAGTGGACTTGCACAGAGTATCCCTGTTGTACTCTGATCCTGCTATACTTGTATTCCTAGGATTAGTGTAAGCGGCATATTGACACACTATAGAACCAAAGGGAAATGGCACTTTTAGCAGTGATTGTCAGAGGTCCTGTGAAAATCACTTTGTTATGCAATGAAGGCATTAGGCTTATTCTGCATCATTACACTGGTGGTTAAGAGAGATTGGAGGCAATTATAAGAAACATGTAACTTGAAACTTTGAAACTTTGACTCAAGAAAATGGCTTCTCAAAAGACAAGCTGTAAAAGAGCAGGCAGGGATTGTTTAAATAAAGGCAGAGCGACTACATTGCAAGAGGGATTTAGAAGGGATTCTGAGATTAAATTTTGGATTACGAGGCCACTGAAATTCTTCCCAACTCAAAGACTCTAGGATTCTGTGTTGACGAATATCATAAAGGAGCTGGAATGTTTGAGAGGATAGTTTTCCCTGTGTACCCCAGAGTGGAAAATGAAGTGGAAGAGGAGGGAAAGGGAGAGAGAAAAGATAGAAGGAGGTGTTGATGGTCCCAGTGGCACACATGTAGTCAAGAAATAAGCAAAAGCAGTCATGAAGATACACCTTCAAAAGCTTTCTCTGTTGAACTTTTCCTATCTGCTTTGTAAAAAGCAGTGATTGTATGCAGCCATGGTGCCTATTAATTATGAAGATAAAGAGGTTTGATAGATGTCTTGTTCCTCTTTATCCTTCTCCCTTGTCTTTCTCTCTTTTCTGGGCAGATTATGCATGTCATGCTCTAAGAACACTGTATCCAGTAGATTCCTGATTCTGTTTTGACTGCCTTTTTTTTCTAATCTAATTTGAGCAGACCTGGATTATTAACTGGTGAGCTTACAGTTCTTTATGTCACACACTTTTGTCGCTGGTAAGGATCCAAGGAGATTGGGGGTTTAGCATGAGGTGGCTGCTGTCATTCTCTGAGGCCGGTGTGGTAGGAGCCTGTGCAGTAGTGGAAGCCTGTGCCATAGAGCTGTACAGGAGAACATATGATCTATGAGCATCTTGAGTAAGAGAGAAAGGTTGTCAGGTGTATCAGTTTGGATTTCATACAATGAAATAAGAGAATACACAAATACAGGGACTTCAGCAAATGAAAATGTATTTATTTTTCACATAAGAAGTCAAGAGAGCAACGGCCAGCTTAACTTCAGTGGCTCTACCATGTTACGGTGGCATCTCTTCAATGTTCTGGGCTTTTCCCTCATGGTCTCCTGAGGACTGCTGCAGCTCCAGGGAGCATGTCAGTATTCGAGGAAGGAAGGAAGGAAGAGAGAGTAGGGGGAAGGGGAGAAGAGAAAGAGGAACAGATGACATCAACTTTTATGAGGATATGTAAATGCCTTCCCAAAGCTTTCCCTTGTGTTTCATTGGCCAGAATTTTTCTCACCTTTACTCATAATCTTGGATCACAAATTGATTGACATTTGTACAATGCTTTAACATGCGAGGAAGAGAGAGAGAGAGAGAGAGAGAGAGAGAGAGAGAGAGAGAGAGAGAGAGAGAGAGAGAGAGAGAGTTTTCTACAATGTGCAAATGGTTTAAGGACATTAACTTGTGAGGATGGACTATAGATCTCAGAGATTTAACTGGACACTTATTTGTAGATATCTCCCCCACCCCCATACATCGGGATTAAGAGAAAAGAGATGGGAGGATAAGGATTTTTGCTAACTTTCCCCTGAACTGAAATCATCTACAGAATTGGTCATAACAACTCTCCTTGTGACTTTGCTGTAGCCATTCTCTGGGAAAATGTCAATTTAGAGCAATTTCCTCATCGTCTCTGTCTGTTGTTGTATACGGGGTGAGATGGTGTTCGGGGCTGTTGCATTCTGGGGCTGAACCAAGCAGGGTTCAGAAGACCCTCCCTCTGCAGTTGAGAGCTGTGTTTCTGTAATTGAGACCAGAGCTTGACTCCTTGTGTCCACAATGCTACTCAATTGAGTTAGCGATTTCTTGGAAAGAACAATGAAAGCCCAAATTCTGTTACTATGCTATTTGCTTAATATGTATGAGTGTCCAGATCTTTTAAGTGGTAATGTAAAACAGGCCTTGCATTCTTGGGCTCTAAATGCTGGTTTTAGAAAATGTGTTTGTTCACAGAACTCTGATTGTTTAAGGGGACTTTGAGCATGTGAGGAGGGAGGTGTGAATTAGCCTCTTTTATACAAGAGGGACTTGCCTGAAGTTTCCCCAGTACAGCTGAGGTTCACCTGGATCTTGTCTGATCTATGCCCCTTCCTCTTCAGAAGGAGGACAACCTACAGGACAGTAAGCTACACAGAAATAGGTGGCATCTAGGTCAAGAAATGAGGCCCAGATGGATAAGATTGTTCACTGGGCCTGAGGTCACGTGTGCGGTGTTGGCGCTCTGCCTGTGATTGACAGTATGTGTGTGATAGTGACTTAGAAGAGGATCCGTGGGCTCCATCTTGCTGTGGATGTGGATGCTATCTGTCTGTCTGTCTGTCACTGCTCTCCAACACGAGGGGACCCTGGCCTCAGATGTCTGTCCTCCCAGATGCCCGCCTGGTCCCGAACCCACGCTCCTGTGCACCTGACATGCCCTCATACAGCGGCCCCATTACACACCTGGCCACTCAGGGTGCACTGACCCCCACCGCCCTGGCCTCGCAGGGGAGGGACACAGCCCCCTTCCTCAGCTCCCTGGCCCCTCAGAGGAGACCGAACATTTTCCAAAGAGCTCACCCTTAGGGGGAAGGATTTTTTTAAAAAGGTGAAAAGATGTAGAAAGAGGTGCATTTAGCAGGAGTATCTCTGGCCACAGATGAGCTGGTCTGGCACCGCTCATGTTTCTTCATGCAGCCCTGTCTACAGGACGCTGCTCCAAGCCTGTCCTTGGATGTGTCTCCCTTCCCTTCTCTCTGAGGGTGGCCCATCCCTCCAGCTCCAGGCACTGCAGAACGTGCCAGGGCCAGGGTATAGGCATTCTCTTCGCAGCCAAAGGCTTTTCTTCATGGATGGTGAGGGCTGGTTTTCATCTATTATCTATCTATCTATCTATCTATCTATCTATCTATCTATCTATAATTTGTGTTTTGGAGGAAAGAGCAACATATAGGGTTTTTCCTTTATTTATTTACTTTTTTAAAATTTATCTTTGTTGAAAGTATTACAGTTGCCCTCCTTTCCCCCCCACTGATCCTCTCTACACCACTTCCATCCACCCCCCAGGCCTTCACCACACTATTGTGTGTGTCCATGGGTTATGCATATATCCATATAAGTCCCATATATATTTTTAATGCCATGACTTTGAGTGGATACTAACAGTACTGATAAAATAGCAATAAACACAAAGGTTTTATTTACATTCCTGTGTTCATCTCTAACTCTCTAGTGTCAGGCTTTGACACTCCTCAAAACAAACCATTATATATTATGTATACACATGTGTGTTTACCCACATACATGTGTACTTACACTTTATGCATGCACACGCCTAACTCTGTATTTGGGGTATAGTTGTTTAGAGTGCTGGAGTAATGGACTAAGCATTCCTTTATCCATTTGTTTTTAATTTAAGCAATTTAATAATACCTATCACAAGTCATAGAAATGGACATACCTTTGGACACAGTAATTCCTCCTTAAGAAACCAAGGAAATTATTTAAAATAAAGAAAAAGTTATAAAATACTTTGATGTGTGTTTTTTTTAAAACATACAGGGTATATTTATTTATAATTTACAAGGCCTTTGCACACATATATCTCATTTAATCTTCCTGACAATCCTCCTGGGTAGGTGGTTTTCCTGTTCCTCCTTTATAAGTGAGGGAACAGACTTAGGGAGATGGTGTGGTTTCTTTAAGTTTGCCCAGTTGAATGAGTGGCAGAGTGTAGAACGCCTTGCTTAGTTTGAAGAGCAGGGCAACCCAACCAAGAGAGCTAGGACAATAGTCAGAAAGACCCACAGGAAAGCACTTGAGTGTGTGCGCTTTGGAAGAGGACCTGGGAAGCCCAGCTCTTCAGGCTCCAAGCTCACCGTCCTCTTGATCACAGTCAGCAGTCCCCGGTGGCTTAGTGGGCATCCCGGAGGCCTGGCATACTGTAATCACAGAGACGCGGAAACAGGATGGAGAGTGTTTATGTCATAATTTAAGTTACAGTATGAAAAAGGTTATATATACAGTATAAATATAAATGTGTGATATGTGTATATTTAAAAATAAAAATTGGAGCTCAGCCAGTGTGACTCAGTGGTTGAGCATCGACCTATGAACCAGAAGGTCATGGTTCAATTCCCAGTCAGGGCACATGCCAGGGTTGTAGGCTTGATCCCCAGTGGGGTGTGTGTAGGAAGCAGCTGATCAATAATTCTCTCTCATCATTGATGTTTCTAGCTCTCTCTCCCTTTCCTGTCCTCTCTGAAATCAATAAAAATATATTTTTAAAAATTAAAAATTGAAAGGGATCATGGGAAAATAAACAGGCAGCCACAGGGGTGATTCTGAGTACGCTGCCATATATACCCAATCCTCTACAAGTTGTGTGAGGAGGATTGTAATTAAATTTTCATATTTTTTATTTAATATAGATTGAATTAACAGTAAACTTAAAACATCCAATGCTAATAAAAATGGACATTATTGAGTGCAAGTACTAGGCTAAGCGCCTTTCATGCCTAATCCTATTTAATCCGGCTCCGTGAGGTAAATATCATTATAATTTCCACTTTTCGGATGAGAACCTCATGCCATAGGACAGTTAAATACCTGCTGAAGGTTATAAAGCTGGAAGTCAAGAGATGAGCATACTTGGGTTTATGCTCTGTTTCCTTCAACCCCAAACACCAATAATCCCTCAATGTGTGTCCTAGAAAGGGGATAGTCGGTCATTAAATTATCCAACTCATCGTACGTGTTGATGTGTCTACATAGACTCTTTTGTCTGATTGTGGAAGAACTGCAATTGGTGGACAGATGTTCACAGAGTGTCTACATTCTTAGGAACGCTTTGTGGACCACCCACAAATACTGGATGAAATGCATTGAGGAGATAGAGATCTGTAGGCTCCTTTGTAAAACAGGGTCCAGAATAGCAGTGGCTGCTGTGAGAGTGATACTGAGTGTGTTGCCAACACTGAATCCTCTACCGGTCTGGGGGCAGCATTGACCAGAACTTTGGCTCCAGTTGTTAGGGAGTTGGACAGTCCAGAGGATGCAGAAATGGGCGCCTCGTCCATCCTGAGGAGCAGTGGAAGCTTTCCCCCACATCTTCATGAAGAAAGCCAGTGCTTTGTTGCTCTTGGTCTGAATTGGCCGGAGACATGCCTCAGTTCTCTACTTTGCTTTGTCTGGCTTTGGCTCTTTGCTGTTGAGAAAAATTGTTTCTCACGGCAGAAGGGAGCAGCCTGAGTTTCTCAGTTCGAGTGGGCGTGGGGTTTGTCCAGGAGCATGGAGTTCCTCCCGAGACTTGAGTAGCCCTCTGTAGACGTGTCCTTTCTTGCTGCAGGCCACAGCTTGCCGCTCTGTGGGAGCAGACCGCTCTTTGAAAGAGAGATTTACAGAAGGCTTTGGAGAATGGAACACAAAGCTCTTCTTTTGCACAGCCCTCATGACAGCGCTGGCCTCCCAGGTCCCGCTCCTTCTTAGGACAGAGCTTTCGGTCCCTGGTGTTCAGGTGCTTTATGCCTTTTCCTTCCCATTTCCTCTTTCAAAGCATATGCTATTTCAAGTGCTTTGTTGTCTCTCTTTTTGATTAGTGTCCTATCTTTCTTGCCTGTGTTTCTCTACTTCCTAAAGGAAGCAAATAGAATCACCCCGCTCTGTCTCTGCCCCCTTTTGTTTACTGCTCTCAGTTACTTTAATTCTTGAAATGTGTTTTATTCCAGGGCTTTTTCCTCTTTGGTGTGAAAATTGGTCCAGTACCCATGCTCCTTAGCACTAGGCTTAGCATTCCTCCTCTGCAAAGCCCTTCACAAAGACTTGCTAATTAATCCCCTCACCACCCCTTGTCCTATGGGGACAATTAAAAGCTGGCTAACAATTGGAAGAAGAAAAGAAAATGATTTTTAGTCTTTTCATCAGTGTCTTCAAGCTTCAGAGCACATTTCCCGCCATTAGCGAGAATGCAGAATAGGGGGGCAGAGAGGGGAGAGGGGAGGTTTTGAGAGGAAAGCCCTCAGCTACCTTCCCAAAATCCTCCATCAGGGACTTTGGTGCAGGTTCTTTAGAGGATAAACTGTGTGGAGCCCGCTTTTGTCTAAGGACTTGACCATGAGCTTAATTGTAATCCTAGTTTCCCTTCTCATTTAGAACCATAGACTGTTAGAGGATTCAGGCCTGAGAGATACAGTGATTCAACTCCTTGACAGATATGAAAACTAAGGCAGAGAAAGGTTAGATGATCTCAGTCAAGGTCACACAGGGCTAGATTGGTTCATTCCTTGGCCCGGTCTCTGCTTCTTTGTGAGATAAGATGTCTGCTCACCTTGAAGTCTTAAGAAAATGTATTAATTGATTAAGCCACTGGCCAGTGCTGGGCTTAGATACCAGGCTGTGCTCAGCGTCTGCCTGGTTCCTGAGAGAAGTGGAAGCTACCTGCTGCAGCCAGCCCACGGTGTGCCGAGGAAAGACAGAAGAATCACTGTTCTGCAGAAACGCTCTCTTAGCCCATGTGGGGGAAATGGGATGTAGAGTACATCATTTGTCTTCAAAGAGAGTCGGTGGATATTTGATTTCAGCAACCACTTCATTATGGTGTTCACTGTAGCACATTCTGTAATTATAAGTTTTATGGCAACTCCCATTACTAAACCATTTTCATCCCTCTTCTAGCTGTCTGAAAAACCTCAAAATGGGAGGAAAGTTTTGAGGCGAGACCCTGCCTGGTAGAAAACGGATGGCTTCTGGGAGCATAGAGAAGGCGAGACAACCTCATTAGCTGCCTCTAACTTAGTGTTGAACGGGAAGACAATTTTCTTTCCCAATTTGCAAAAGAGTTAAATGTTTCTCTTTTCTTTGTTGTGGATTTGTGAAAATGAGGCAGAAAGACCTCATATTCAAAGCTGTGTAGAATTTCTAAGAAATGTTGGGAGGAAAAAATTCTTAACTGAGTTACTTCTAAACATGCCCGGGATAGGGCTGCAGATGATGTAGCATCTACCTTCCAATGTTCACGTTTTACATTTCCCTCTGCTCTGCCTCGATCATTGTGTCCTTGCCATCCAGGGTTCCTGGTGCAGATTAAGGATTTGAAACCTCAACTTGGAGGAGAGAAACTTGGCCGCATCCTGGTTTGTGATAATTTCTGAGGTGGTAGACTTCACCTCAAGGGTTAAGTGGATTAAACCGGTTTTGGATAAGGTCCAAGCAACGCCACAGGCCAACAGGCGACGGACACTTTTTAAAGATACAAACTTCTGAAGCAAGATTTCTGACACACAAAAAAAGCTTCCCTCACACTGCCTTGAAATGTGGCTTTTATTAATCATGAGCAGACTTCTTCCCCTCAAGTCAGTCACATGACTGTCTTCCCTGTGTGTGGTGTTTTCCACTCAGCTCCCCAGCCCCCCTTCCCCCAGATCCTGATTCTCACTCTTTTTTTTAATGCTAACCTCAGTTTCTTGGTTTTTTGTTTTGTTTTCCCTAACTCCCCTGATTATCTTAGGCTGTAAGTCAGTCTTTGTTCTCCAAACTGATTTGCCAGTACTTTCAGATTAAAATATTTGCCTATAAATGACCTATATGGTTTGCAAATTGTTTCATATATGTTTCTGGTCTCCCTACCTAGATTATACGTGCATTGGGGACAGGGATCATCTTTAATGTACCCAGCTTGAGTCCATTTTAGGGGAATTCTAAGACATAGTATATGCTTCTTTAACAGTTGCTGAGTTGTAATATAGTATGTGTGATAATTCTTTTTTTTTTCTTATAGGCTGTAAGCTCTTCAAAGACAAATCTTTTAAAAATTCATCTTTTGGGGGCCTTACACTCATTTGATGCTTAATAAATATTTGTTAAAATGAGTGCTTTGTGCCACCTGAGTTCTCAGCGAGGCCATTGTCTTTAGCTTGCCCCCAAACGTCCAGGTGCTCACACCCTCACAGACATTGATGACTCCCTCCGATGGAAAATTTTCACAGCTACTGCTAATTGTGTTTGGGATTCTTTTTGGATGCTGTTGCTTTTCCTCCAATACCCATGTGTTTGCAAACATTATTTCCATGGAAAGTACCCATTGTACACTCTTCTTCATCCTTCGTACACAAAGACAGGAACTTGAAAAATAGTAGTATTGCTCTATTGTGCACCTCACTTCCTAGTGATACTACTTTTGGGGTTCTTCAACCTTATCTGGAAGTAGTGGAGATAAAAATATTGAATAAAAGTATTCACGAAGCACTGGCCTGTATACCCTATAACAAACCCCCCACAGCCATCTCCCTGGCTCTATCCCTTCTTCCTAATGCTGTGGATCTATAACAGAACAGTTGCCTGGTGCTGTCAGGATGGTCCTTCTATATTCTTCTTCTCCACCACATGGTATCACGAACACTTAGCCTGAGGACCTCGAATCCCAGCTGCTCTGTTGGCCTAGGTAAACTTTCTTGAAATGTTTTCTTAATTTAAAGAAAGCTCACCTATTATTTTCTAAAAGTATTATTTCCTAAAGTAATAATAAACTTATTTTTGAGTTGGATTCTGTTACCATAACTATTTCTTCACTAATAAAATTATTAAAATATTATAATTTACAGTTCCTCAGACATACTAAATATTTTGAAACATTCAACTAGGAAAAGAGATTTCATTTATCTCTTCATTTAACAAGCATGTACTCAACATCTATTTGGTGATGTTTAGTGAAACACTTAAAAAAAAAGATGCATCTTATCCCTGCTTCCTGGAGCTTTGCAACCTAGAAGGTGACTGAAATGACTTCTAAGTTGAGGATTTGAGACCTGAAATAGAGGCCAAGGCTGCACATCGAGGGTCTGAATGAAGCAATTAACTCAGTGCCATAGAGGGACTCAGCTGCGATCCATTCTCAGCCAACACTTCCAGGAGCTGGTAGAATAAGTGCTGGAGTCTGAATAGCGGACCGCTTTTCAATTCCATTGCAATGTACAGTGCTCTGTATGTCTGGCTCCTGCCTCGCTCACCAGCTCATCTCTTGACACCCTTTCCTGCATACACAGTCCAACTGTTCTGAACTATTTCCAGTCCTGTGGGTAGAGCCAAGGGTTTTCTAGTTTCTATAACTTTGTTCATGCTGCTTCAGCTACCTAAACACCCTTCTCCAATTGCTTCTTGTGATTACCACCTGACCTTTAATCCTTCATCTCTGAGTGCTTTATAGAAGAGCTCCGGCTATCGTCTGATTTGGGGTCCCTTAAATTTGCTTTCAAACTCCATTTACATATCACAGAACTTAGCACATTATATTGAGATTGTCTGCAAACGTACCTATCGCCTCAGTAGACTCTCTTCCCCACCCCTCTCAGGCAGCTGGCATCTATTCATCTTTGTATGCATGGTATCCGGCACATGCTTGGAACATGACAGACATTCTATATTTGTTAAGGAAGTTAGCCATTAGTGTCATTGCTAAAATTTTTGAAATATTTATTTTTATTGCTTTTATATTGCTACCAAGAAGTGAGGTTTGAGTACTTTTACTGAACCCCAATCATGTACTCAGCCATGTGCTTAAAGATTTTGTATGCATATACACACACACACATACACATACACACACACACACACACACACACACACACACGTAGTCTCTGACCTCTCAGAGTTCATCATTTATCAGGAGAAAACTTGAGAGCAGGCATGCCAATGGCCCATTTAATGTGGCGAATATTCACCATTTCATGTGGTAAATGTCATATTCATCACTTAATGTTTCAAAATGAATTTAGTAGTGAAGAAATAAGTCCGTTGTTGTTTTTTCCTTTTCTCTTGCATACTAGGCATAAATTTGTTTTAATTATTTTAAGAGTTTATCAATTATACAGTTATCCTTTGTTCAGATATTGAACCTTTTTTGTTAGGATTTGACTCTGGTTCTTAAGACCCTAATGAGAGATCAGTCTGACAGTGACAAAGCTCTTAGGGAAGGAAACAGGATTATTGCTTGTAGTGGTGGACGTGGTCCCGCGTGGAGTCAGTATTAGCAATGGACACTTATCTACCGAGCACTTTGGAGGAGGAGGATGCAAAGCTATTGAGTAAAGTCCTTACTGAGATTGCTTTCTCTCCTGGGGATGAAAAATGATCACATTTGAGGCACTCTAGCTCAAAATTGGGAAAAGCTACCAGTACATTTATTTCCATGAAAAACGTGCTCTGATTCCTAGTCCTTGAAGGACACTACCCAGTTTCGGGTCAACTAAGAGTTAGATGATTCGGGCATTATTTCTGAAGTTGATTTTACTCCACACCATAGCAGAAGAGCTATGTACTTACATAACTGTTGATTTAGAGAACACATTGACTTGGGCTGGAGTCCTAGCGTTTGAGAGATAACTGAGAGGTGATGTACATTCACCCTCAATAAGGCCAAGATTAGCCTATCAGGGTATTTCAGCTTGGCCCAGATATGTGTGGGGTGCAGAATTAGGAGCCATTTCTTAATTCCAAGCATCTGTTTACATCCACTGAGTAACCTTCTAGATAAAGAAGGCAACAGCAACGCTGACCACAACAACAACCCTGTCATGTATTTGGGGTGAAGATACACACAGACCCTTCTTTGAAAGTGGGAGAGTATAGGGGTGTGGAGGAGCAGGGGTGCTGTGGCCTTTGCGGTGGGGTTCAGGATCTGAGGGAGGGGCCGATGTGCAAATAAAAATACTACACAAGAAATATGAATTTAGAAGACATTGGGGGCCAGGTGGAGCCTCTTTCTTGAAGACACACCAGCCGACTTCTGGCCTGGTTTGCCTTTTGTTTACTTGAATACACACTTGGCCTTTAGCAATGCATACAAGCATATCAAAGGTAAAGTTTGGTAAACAGTGAAAGGATGATCAGGTTAGGAAATTGCCTTGAGCCACCACTATCTCAACATGAACAATTGGTGCTTAGCATCAGCCCTGCTAACCTCCAAGGTCCTTTGGCCTTTGGCATACCTTGGTGCACTCTCATGACAGTATTCGCAAACGGTAGCTTCCCACAAGGGGCATTGGGCAAGCAAGATGGCAGGAAGGTAAAAATGGTCCCGTAGAAAAGGTTTATTGTAAAGGAAGAAATTGTTCTGCAGAGTAAGCCAGATCCTACAACAAGGCCTATAGGTCAGAGAGGAGCAGTGATTGGTTATGGTGGGCTGTTATTTAAGCTATTCTTTTTCTTTTTTTAATATGTTTTTATTGGTTTTTAGAGAGAGAAAAAATGAGAGGGAGAGAAAGATAGAAACATCATTGATAAGAGAAAACCACTGATCAGCTGCCTTCTGCATGCCCCCTACTGGGGATCAGGCCTGCAACCCTGGCATGTGCCCTGACCGGGAATTGAACCAGTGACCTCTTGGTTCCTGGGTCAACGCTCAACCACTGAGCCACACTAGCTGAGCTATTTAAGCTATTCTTACCCAGCTACCCTCATAGTACCTGTGGGCCGAGGGACCCCCCACTATGTACTAGTTGAATGGTAGAAATTGATAGCATCATGGGGTTCCACCAGGCCTTCTGTGACAGGCCCCATTTTAAACACAACATAAGTCAGAGGAAAGGGCATTGTTCTTATGGGTTTTCAAGGGCATCACTGATTGCACCTGGCTCGTGGGGCCAGTGGGAACATCACGGCTTCATGTGCAGAAATGTCTCTGAAGGCCAGGAGAGAGGCTCTTGCCTGCAGAGTCCTGGTTCAGCGCATTTATACTCCCAGCTGTATGATGTAAAGTACAGGGAAGAAGAGTTACCTGGAGATGAGATCCCAGAGGTGGCCTTTGGTGACAGATGAGGGAACATGTAGGGGTAGGAAGGACTTAGACTGTGGACGTCTGGACGGTCACTCTGGGGTATGACACTCTGAGGGGACCTGGACACTCTAAGAACCCATGGGCTGAGAAAAGGGGATGGGGAAAAAGGAGAGATGAGGGGAATCGAGGAATTTCTGGGTGAGACTGGACACTGAGGGAAGCTGTGAGCTGGAGGAACATTTCTCTGGTCAGTTTGAATGCTTTCTGAAATGGATGATGGCAGGGGAAGAACAAAAAAAAAAACTCCAGGGTCTAGGCGAGAGAAAGAACTGGGGGGACAATTGGAGAGGCATGAGAACTGAGTGAGCTTTGGAAAACTAGCTTTGCTTTAAACTCATGCCAAGCTGGCAGTGAAATATGACTGTGCATGCATATAATTTATAATATCCAAATTATGAAAGTCGAGGTTCCATCACGCTGTCATATAAGTACACATGCATCAGAATGGCCTCAGCCATCATGCAGTGAGCCTGTTGGAGGAGAAGACAAGGGAAAAGACTGGTTCTAGGGGCACATTTCTTAGAGGAGGAGAGGCCTCGATTGAAGGTACAAAAAAATTCAGCAAATAGTGATCACCAGGTATCCTATCATATCCCATGCAAGAGGCTGGAAAGTCAAAGGTCTCTGCTCTCAAATGATGATGCCTGGTAGAGGGTCATAGCAGCCGTGTGCCGGGATGACCAGAGGAGAGGGAGCGGAAGGAATGCACGTCACAGGGTGGTGACACCCTAATGGAGGAGGGACTACTAACAAGACATTTTCATGGGCATATTCATTGCATGGATGAATGTGGAAACAATTTTAATGAAATATCTCAAACATTAAAAAACTTATAAAGGATAGAATAATGGGTTATTTGAACCCAAATTAAGAAACAAAAAATACAAGACACTGATGAATTTCCTTGTGTAACCATTCCTGAGACATTTCAGTAAGTCTTAACTTATCTCTGAAAATCTTAGCTGGGCATATTTCTTATAGGACTGTCTTTGTTTGGAGAGATATCACCTGATACTGTAGATTGGATAGCTTATAAGCAGCATAAATCTATTTCTCACAGTTCTGGAGGCTAGGAAGTTCAAGTGCAAGATCAAGTTGTCTGCAGATTTGGTGCCTTTTGGGGCTCATTTCCTGGTTCATAAATGCAGTCTTCTTGCTGTGCTTCACAGGGCAGAAGGGGTGAGGGACTCTCTGAAGCCTCTTTTATAAGGGCACTAATCCCATCCACGTGGGTTCCACCCTTATGACCTAGTCACCTACCAAAACCCCACCTTCTAATATCATCACATTATGGGTTAAGTTTCAACATGAATTTTGAGGGGACATAAACCTCCAGTCTACAGCAGGACTTGAGCACGGGCAGGTCCCTGGATAAATTAGGACTGTGATGGGTGAGAGAGCTAAGAAGTAAGGAGGATCAGTCTCAAGAATTCCTAACTGGAGAAACCTCCCTTTTGAAATAGAGTCTTGTTCTTTCAGCTCAGAACTTGTGGTTCAGGAGATCTCCTGCCCAGGCTTGGGACTTGATTTCTCTGAGGGGCTGAGGGTTTGGAATAATCCAGGGCAGAAATAAGAGTGTGAAAGGGCACGTAGTCACCCCATAAGCAGGCCTAAGCTGCTTCTCTATGTTAGCATATCGAACTTCCAAAAGGAGCAATTGTCTCTCTTTGAAGAAACTGTCAGTGGAAAAGCTTTCAAAAATAATTTCCTTGCGAAATGCATAATGCTCTTGTGCAGAACTCTGCGACACTGCTGTTTAGCAGCCTCTTCCATTTGTATGAGCTCTGGAATATTAAACACTCCTGTGCAGACTCAGAAAATAGCTTGCTTATCCCACCGTGCCTGTCAGTTGCATAGTGGGTGCCGGCCCTGGCACAGTGGAGCTGCGGGCATGTCTGGTTCTGTGTGATACTGTGTGTACCACTGAGATCAGGGCCTTTTGAAGTCCTGGTGCTTGAGGATTTTAAAAAAAGAGTGGATGGATCTTTCTCTCTAGCAGTCTGTCTGCCTTACCCCCCTGCCCCCCTTCCCCAAGCTCTTGGTTGGGTTCTCAGGGCTGGGAAGAGCTGCCTGAGAGGTTCCACTGGAGGGCAATAATCATCCCAGAAAATTTGAACCTCCCAGGTTTGGCTGTTGTGATCTGCAAACAGGGGTGTGGCTAGAGGGTTCCGAAAAGATTCAGCACATCTAGGGACCAACAGTAGGCTTCACCATTTGGCTAATTCCACAAAACTCTGGTGACAATAATGACAGTCAGTAATGATGGCACATGTACCAGATAGGGACGTACACTGGACTGAACCTTTTTAATATATTGTCATGTTGATTCTTACACCAAACCCTATCAGTAGGTTTTCTCTTCCCCAGCTTAGAATTGAAGAAGAGGCTAAATCACTTGCTTAGGATCACATAGCCTAGAGGCAGCAGTGCTAGGGTGTGAACCTGGGTCGATGTGGCTTCATAGGCTGTTCTTTTGGCCTTGCCAATGATTCCCAAATTCATGTGCATAAGAACACCTACACGGGTCATAAAAAGTCAGATACTTGGTCCTTATCCCCCATGGATTCTGATTTATTAGGTCTGGTGGTGGTGGTGGTGGGGGAGGGGGGGGGGCTGCTTCTTTACATGCATTTCCAGCACACTCCATGGATGACTAGGTGGTGGAGGAACCATGTTTTGAGAAACACTGGAATGTGGCTCTAACGATGGCCAAGCCGCTTTCTGGGCATCTGCAGTCATGCAGGAAGGGGAAACTCTATCACAGAGAGTGTGGTATTAATTCTGGTTTATTTCCTTGTCCTAGAGATCCATGAGGGGTGGACTTCAGCTGCCCCAGCAGTTTGGGTTCCAGGGCTGGGTTGGCACAAGCGTATGCCGTCAGCCTGGGCCTCTGGGTCTGCCAAAGAAAAGCTGGAAGGCCCAGGTGTTTTCTAGAACTTCTCTGATGGTCAGAAATTCTGGGGCCAGCCAGTGGGGAGAGGGTGTCTTTGGCCTTGCTTCACCGCATTGGTCTTAGCTCAAATCCATGGATTATAATTGGTTAGAACTGACCTGATTTCGGGCAGGATACATGACCCCATGTTTTGGTGCCATGCTTCCCAATGGCACGAGCTCCATCCCTGACTGGGGAGCCACACAATGCAGCTCTGCTTTAGAGGGAGGCCTGCGGGGGGAGGCAGTTCAGATCCATCCTAGTACATCGGGTGCAAAGTCAATGGCCAATAAATCTTTAATGAAAGATTTCCCTTCAAGTAACCACGTCAGCGGATCACAGTCCCCATCAGCCTTCCTGGCAGGCAGATCGGAAAGGTCAAATGGGCAAGGGCCTCCACCTTCCCTTCCGCTTCCTTTGCAGCACTAGTTCCTATTTTCCTCCTTCGTGTGGGGTCCTTGTGCTCACAGGGGACCCTCCTTCAGGGAGGTCTCTCTCGTGCAGCCTCCATACCCTGGGCTTTGCTGGGTTGCATAATAGTATTAGAAAAACTCTCCTCGAGTTGACACACTCAAATTTAGCCAATTTCTCCCTGGTTTGTAGAAGCTACGGCTCACAGCCGCCTATTGGGAAGATCTGGGAGACAAAGGAAACCGGCTGACGTGTATCTAATTTCCACAGGACCAGGAGGTCAAAGGATTTGTCAGCTAATTCGAGATAAAATGTCAGTGATTTACTGGGCTTTCCTGGGGAGCTTCACGTTTGAAAGGAGAAGGCATGAGAAGGAGAGAAACAATACTCTAAAAAAAGCATTTCAGGTTGTGATGGCAACCAGGTAGCTGGGAGGAGATGATTAGGGAAGGAAGCCTACGTGTGAGCCATCAGATCAGGGAGCTCAGGGAGGATTAACCTGTAACGCATCCTGTCGTGGGCCCTGCGGCCCATGTTCTGGGACTCTGGGCACACTTCGTGGGGTCAGCCTTCTCCGAGTCTCCAGGGGAGCTTGGCAGTTTAATCTGAGCTGAGCCCCCTAGTCATCTTTCGAGAGAGATTCCTGGCTGCACTGAGGTCTTCTCCTCGGGGTGATGTGGGTCCCCCATAGGCGGCAGAGCAGTGGTTTTCAACAGGGAGCTGATTTTGACCTCCTTTCCTCAGGGAACATTTAGCAACATCTGAAGACATTTTGGGTTGTCATGACTGGGGGTGGGGGGGGTGTTACTACCAAGACATAGTGGGTAGAGGCCATGGGCGCTGTTCATATCCTACAGTGCACAGGGCCGCCCTACAAAGCAAAGAATTACCTGACCCAAACATCGGTAAATGACGCTGAGAAACCCTGTACAGCAGAAGCTGTTAAAGTGTGCATACATTTTTTAGGGGGACGCCTTGTACTAGGATATGCCTGGCACTTCTTGGGAGGGATTCAATAAACATGAATTCCCTTCTCCTGGTGAAAAATGCATAGGGCTAAGGAGGAGGGATGGGCATGAGTTATGGAAGAAGGAGGTTACACACGTTTACATTTCCTGGAACAATGTCATTTCCAGAGGGAGAAGAAGAAACGGGGACCCAGTTTGGACTTGGGGAGGGTGGGAGCGTTTGGGAAGTCAGCGTGGGAAACGGGAGAAGGAATCAAGTGGGAATGAGAAGGCACATGCGAAGACACAGCTGAGACTGAAATTGCAAAAGCTTTAGAGCAGTAAGTAGGCACAGGCATGCGCTTTTCCCGTTTTCTCCTCCGGTGTGGATCCCTGGCTGGAAGAAGCAGCCCTTGTGTAAGCCGGGCACACACAGGCTGTCCGGAGGCAGGGACATTGATAGCATCGATGAGCTCACAGGCGAATTAGTGGGGTCCAGGGTGGTGAGAGGGGATGAGTCCAGGAGAGAGAACAGACTAGGAAAAGGAACTGAGGGCCCAGGGCTTTGAGAGAGGAGAGAGGAGGTAAAGTAGAAGGGTGGGAATTTGGACTCAGACAAGGGAACCCCAGAGTTGCTACTTTGCAGGAGCAGAAGTTCTGGGTGATGAGAAATTTCACGGCGAGGCTGTGTGTTTGGGGTACTGAAGGAGAGGCGAGGGCCTTGGAGGAGAAGCAACTGAGGTCTTTGCATATTGCCTTGGCCTGGGTGGTAGGAGGTGAGACCAACTGGAAGTGGAGCCAGGCAGAATTGCCCCTTGTTATGCACTGAATTGTGTCCCTCCCGAAAGATGTGGTGAAGGCCTCACTCCCAGTGCCTCATCTGGAAATAGGATTGTTGCAGAGGTAATTAGTTAAGGTGAGGTCGTACTGGAGTAAGGTGGACCCTTGATCCAATATGACTGGTGTCCTTATAAGAGAGGAGAACACCATGTGATGACAGAAACACACAGAGAGAAAGCAGCCAGCCGTATGCTGACAGAGGCTGAGACTGGAGCGATGCAGCCATAGCCAAGGAAAGCCAACATTGCCAGCAAGGGGCAAGGAAGGGGCAAGGAAGGCGTTTCCTCTTCAGGTTTCAGAGGGAGCATGACTTGGCCGACACCTTGATTTCAGACTGTAGCCTTCACACCATGAGAGAATAAGTTTCTGTGGTTGGAAGCCACCCTAGCCCTAGCCTCCCCTGCCTTCCTTCTCTGAATTCCCACTACACTGGAAGTCAGGGACAATTATGCATAACTGAAGCGTGTAATTCCAATCTGTTTTGTGTTTTCCTTAACATTGATTCAAGATTTGTCGTTACTTGAGGTACAGGCACCCTACCTCTCCGAATCTCTCACCCTGCCTAAGGTGGTGCTGAGCATCTGGTAACCACCCACTCACTCCTTGCGAATCTCTTGCTGGCGTTACGTAATGCAGTCTAACTCCATCCTCTCATTTAGGTCACTCGCAAGGCACTTTTCTGGGGCACCACTCTCCTGCCGGGGTTTGAATACTGATGGGCTCTCTTGGCTCATTATGGAAAGCTATAAAATATACATCATCCAAAAAATCATAATATATTTTTTTAAATCATGAGAACAATTCAAGGACAGGAGGGCTCAACTGTAAGCAAACCCCCAATACCAAAGAAAAGATGCAGCTGATTAAATGGTGGTGGTGGCGAAGGGAGAGAAAGAATCTTTTATTAACACAAATATGTTTCTTTTTTTAGTTTTCAGTTGCCTAACAAGGCATAGAACATATTTTGTTTTTAAGTAGCTTGTTTTTCTATATATGCCTATCACAATAAAATTTGATCTGTACAACTTTTTGGGTACATGTGCACTGAATAAACTACACGTATACTGAGGATGAACAAAACTTAGAAGAACAAAGAAGCAGAATCTTTAAATAAAGCTGGTACTATATAAATGCATATGTGCAGGTTTGTATTTTAAAACTATGTTTTATTGATTTTAGAGAGAGAGGAAGGGAGAGGGAGAGAGAGATAGAAACATCGATGAGAGAAACATCGATCAGCTGCTTCCTGCATGCCCCCTACTAGGGATCGAGCCCACAACCCAAGCATGGGAATTCAACAGCTTGGTGACCTCTTGGTGCATGCGACAGTGCTCAGTCCACTGAGCCACACCATCTGGGACAGAGAATATCTTTTGAAGTTTATGCAAGAAAATGGTGGTGGTGACTGTTTGGAGGGGGAACTGCAGAACTACAGGGCAGGCGGGGAGAGGACAGGGAGAATTGTCACCTTATACTATTTTATGCTAATTTATTTATTCATTTTTTAAAAAAATGTGTGCTTAGAGGTGAGAGGGAAAGGAGGAGAGGAAGGAACAGAGGGAGGGAAGAGGAGGGAAAGAAAGGGGAGAAGAAATAAAGGTAGATTAGATCACTGGACATTAGGAAACAAAGACAAAGTCCTTAAGAGGATGGTTTAGACTTGGATATAGGGTAGAAGCCTGCACTGAGATATAGTCAGGGAGAAGCACACATACATGCGCGCACGCACACACACACACACCATTTATGATCAGGTCTGCTATCTTCAAAAAGCTATATTGTCATTAGGTTTTTCATGGGGCAAGATGATGTCATTCCTGATGGAAACCTGAGCTTCTCAGGCAAGATTTTTCTGCTGGTTTAATTGCTTCCCAATCCTCTCCTTAGGGAGCCTCCACTGACCTCCCTTCCCTTTATGGGAGTCATTTCCCATGTCATTTCCTTTGCTTGGTGGTCTCCCATTGTGCCTTTCTCTCTTCCTGCAAAGAATGGCGTGCAGCAAGTACTTAATGGCATTGCTGGAAACAATGGGCTCCAATCTCCCACACAGCTTATTAAGCGGGTAGGCTCTAGGCTCCTAACCCCCACCCAGTGCTCCTTCCCCAATACCACAGGCTGACACCCATATTACATGCCTCCCACTACATCAGAGTGATGGGTGGGGCAGGGAGCCTTGGAAAAAATGCTCTGGGGAGCATGCTTGCAACTCAGGCAGCAGCAGAACTGCATGCATTCTTGACAAGACTCTTGACATCAATGAGGGGCTAGAAAGGATGGTCACCAGGGCTCTTAGACATTATGCTGTGGTTTCCTTTGGGCATTTTCCTTGTCTTTTACCAGCTCTCTTTCATTTCATTGATGTCTGGTTTCCTCTTTCTATCCCCATCTCATTCTGTCCTTGATATCTGAATGCTGGGGGGCTGTGTCAACCTGGTCAGCCTTCCTTCCCTTCAAGTGTTCAGATGTCAAAACACTATTTTTCCTTTGAAACTTGAGTTTTGGGACAGAATTTGAATTTCTCTCCAGTAGAAAATCTCTCAGCTACATGGTTGGATGGATTCTGTGACTGGAGTAAGTCACTGGACAGCGTGAATGATTTGCACTTAACCCGACTAGAGTTAAGCCTGTTACTCGATGGCACGCTGTTTACTTTGCTGGTGTCCTCTTCCTAACCAGCCCCACACTTATGTCAGAAGCACAGAGAAGGAAGAGGCATAAACTTGGTAAAAGTGATCAAGAGAGAGATAGGAACATCAGCGGTGAGAGAGAATCATTGCTTGGCTGCCTCCTGCACAACAACTACAGGGGATTGAGCCCACAACCTGGCCATGTGCCGTGACCAGGAATCGAATCATGTCATCCTGGTTCATAGGAAGACACTCAACTCTTGAGGCACAGCAGCCGGGCTACTTCATATTTATATGCAACCAACAGTCCTTCACTGAGCAGTGCTCTGGGTGCTGCACACACATTGCTTCATTCGATTCTACCAGCTGGGGGGACAGACATTATCCCACATCTCGAAGATCATGACAGAGGCTTAGGAGGATCAAGCAGTCTGCTGGTAGGAGGGGCCAGGATTTTAACTGAGCCCTTTCAGCTTTGAAGTCTTCCATTCAAAGTCTGCCTCCCCCTATCCAGAGCTTTTTTTTTTGCCTTGCTTCTTCCTTGATTCCCATAATAAACTTTACTTTTAAAAAACACACATGGACTTTCTGTGGATGAATGATGTAACCTTTATTGTCCCAAAGGGGAAGAATACCTTGAGCCAGGGAGGGACCCTCTGATTTCAGGGTATTGTGCGGTATGGGTGCTCAACACTACGTTATGGAATCATCATCATCTTGCCTGACCTCCTAGGAATGAATGCCAGGAGGGGAAATGTGTGGGTTAATTAGAAAAACTGTTCCATGAATGTTGAGTATTGTTCTTGTCTGTGGTGAAGAGAATGGCTGAGGGGAATACCTACCCAAGCTGGCCCCGGAAAGCCAAATTGCTGGGTCAGCCTGACATGGATGCCTGGGGCTGATGGAATTCAGCCAAGGAAACAGCTCTGCCTTGCTCTCCACAGACAAAGCCCCAGGACAGGCTGAGAAGCTCAACAGGATAAACCACTGCAGAGCGTGTGGTACTGTGCAAAGAACACAGGCCAGGAATCCAGAGACCTGGACTCTCCCAGACCATCAGAAATGGCCCCTCTTGGGCCTCAATTAGACTAGATGGTCTTTTCACCTCTCCCAGTCCAGGAAGAAAAGCCATCAGCCTGGGAAAACTTTTGTCATGTCAGAGTGGCAGTCAGAGATCCATTTAATAGTCCAATGCTTACTTCTGAATCCCCTTCCAAGCTTGTTTCAGTTGTTGGCAAAATCTAGTTCCTGTGGTTATAGGACTGAGGTCCCATTTCCTTGCTGGTGCTCAGCTGGGGCTGTTCTTTGTCCTTAGAGTCCTTTCTCCGGTCCTTCCCTGTGGGCACCTGTATCTCAGAGCCAGCAATGGCACATGGAATCCTTCTCATGCTTGGAATTGCTTGGCCTTTCTCTTCTGTCATATCTCCAGGCCTCCAGCCAGAGAAAGTTCCCTGCTTTTAAGGCCTCATTTGATTAGACTGAGCCAGCTAGATCACTCCAGATAATCTCCTTATCTTAAGGTCTGTAACCGTAATTACATCTGCAAAATCCCTTTGGCCTTTTAATGGAATGTATTACAGCTTCCAGGGACTAGGGCATGGCCATCTTTGAGGGGCCCTTACTGTGCCTCCCACAGTGCATTTTTGGAAACCTCAACCACTGGACAGAGATGCCATGTTGCCTCTGGCATCTCTTCTTATGAAGTCATTCATGATTTTCTGTGTTAGAAGGGCTTCTCAACTCCTGTAACCATTGATTCTAAGCATGACTCTAGTTCACAGCAGTGGTTTTTGCTCTTTTTCTTATTCAAGTTACAACATTCCTTTTCCTTTGGGAACCCCTCCTACACTGTTCACTCAGGAGGGCTGCCAACCCATCGCCATAGTGGTGAGCATGTGGCCCATTCCCTCAGCATACTGGTCATATGACCCAAGTGAACCAATGGAATCTTCCCTGGGATTGATTTGTGGATGTTGGGAGAAATGTTTTAGCTGTGTTTATTAACTGAAAGGATATGAATCTGGACCCTCTAGCAGCCATCTTTTCTGACATAGGGGGAAAGCCATCTACGAAACGAAACCAAGGAGAGGAAAGATGAGAAACATCGGTTTTGCTAGTATTTCCTGTGCTAGCCCAGTGTGTGCTCCACAGTAGGTGGTCAGTGAATATTTATTGCATGAAAGGAATCCCGCTAATTTTGAGTCCCAGGTGATGGTCTCTGAGACCTTAGTCCTTACAGCTATTTCTTCTATCTCTGGAGCTACTCAGGTTTTTTCTAGCTAAGTGACTCTTTCCTCTCTTTAGGCCATGCTGAGTTGGGTTTCAACCACTTACAGTGGAAAGAATTCTGGCTGATGCATAGCATACCTAACCTATAATCAGTTTTGGATGCCTCTGCCTTGAGAGTGTAAGCTTTTTAAGAGCAGGGATTGGGTCCTTTATGTCTGTGTATCTCCCACAGTCCTGGGCACTCAATAAACATTGGAATGAAGAAGCATTGAAGTAGCAGTGGCAAGAGAGCCTGTTGTGGGGGGAGAAAGGAAGACCACCTGGGCACAAGAAAGAGATGGAGAAGCAAAATGGCTGCAAAAGAACCAACAAAGGAATACATGTGCTCATACATAGACTTCTGAGTAATGGAAAACTCACAAGAAATAGGTGGCAAATGTGGCTCTTACTCCACTGTCCCCCTCACCACTGTCTATGTCTGCCTGACTATCTAGCCAACAGTAATGGACACTTAGATACAGCACCTAGGCACAACTAGGTTTTTCACTCCTACCTTTCTGGAACTTGTCTACTTCCTGAGCCAGTTCAACCCAGATTACTGAGCCCCCACCAGTTGCTAGGAACTGGAGTTCCTCCTGTTGCTTTAGGCCTAGTTATTATGTGCATCTCTCCCCACCCCCTCTTTCTTTCTCCTGTGCTACTTTATTCACAGCTTTTCTCAGTCCCTGGCTTCCCAAAAGATTCATCCTCACTCAGAGCAGCATGTATTGCCTACCATCGTCCTTCCAAAGAATTCTGGCTAATATGGTGATGCACAGCATAACTACCCGATAATCTGTTTATCATGCCTCTGCCTTGAGAATGTAAGCTCTTTAAGGGCAGGGGTTGGGTCCTTTATGTCTGTGTATCTCCCACAGTACTGCACACTTAATAAACATTAAGGGATAGGAAGGTTGGTAAATTATTTCTGTGATGGAGGTGGTGAGTGTGGGAGGTGGGAGAGGAAACTTCTTCTTGGTTTGATACATTTGAGTGGATAGACCTTCTTTACTCATGCTCCAGTAGTGGCTCTAGTTAATAGCTGGCTCCAGGTTCAAGTCCAACCTCTGCCCTTGACCTCTGTGAGATCTTGGCCTCAGCATCATTATTTGCACAATGGGTAAAATAATATTACTGATGCCATGGGTTATTTATGAGGATTAAATAATGTAAAACTTCATTAAATAATGTGAGACATTATTAAATAGTATAAAACATATAAAGTGCTTATAACATGCCTGGGGCCCAGTGAGTGCTCAATAAATATAACCTAATATTATTTTTATTGTTATACATTTTTTTTTCTTTTTGTTTGTTAATCCTCGCCTGAGGATATTTTTCTGTTGATTTTTAGGGAGAGTGCAAGAGAGAGGGAAAGACAGAGAGAAACATTGATATGAAAGAAACACATTGATTGGCTGCCTCCTGCAAAAGCCCCAATCAGGGCCAGGGCCAGGGAGCAGCCTGCAACTGAGGTTCTTGCCTTTGCCTGGACTCAAACCCGGATCCTTTGGTCCATAAGCTCTATCCACTAAGCCAAACTGGCTAGGGCTTGTTATACATTTTTCTGATTCTTTTTCAGAATGAGTGAAACCATCAAGTTGGCCCAGCTCCCAAAATGTTTTTGTTGCAGGCCAACTGTAATGATCTATTTCATAACAAGTTGAAGAATAAATCTAAAATTTCCGTTAACTGTAAAAGACAATTCTGATCCATGGAGGTGACTTTGCACAGAGGCTGTGGCTGTAAAGGAGCAAGACTGGTGTGTAAATGTGGCGCAGGTAGAACTCTGACAAGTCTCATTGGTTTCTGAAAGATGGGCTGCAAAGTTACAAAAGAAGGATTATCAATTCATGGATTCGGAGGAAAATTATTACTTTCTTATTTCCTGGGTGCCAAGAAAGAGGATCAAAAGTAATTTTCCATAGGAATAGGAATTTCCGTAGTCTATTTGGGGGAAAGGTTTTATCTTCTCTTGTATATAATAGTCATTTTAAGATGAATTATTAGCTTTTACATCTCAATCTAATGTCACACATTCCAACTTTATTACTTTGATTTAATATTCTATCTTAAGCACATTTCCAATGTGAAATCACAGAAGAATTATTGCTGGGGAGGAGATTTCCAGATTTCCAAAGGGTGAGCATTATTAAAGGAGTTATTAAAAAAATGGGTTTCTGGGGTTTTCTTTGAAGAGATTGAGTAATTTTTAGAGTTTCCTTTTATCTAGAGCAGGATAGATGTGGTTTTGGAAAGTCAGATCACTGGACACAACCCTTTGATCACAATAGTTGAAAGGGATCCCCATATCCTTTGATTTCCTTCATCTACTATGCCTGTGCAACACATCCCATGATTCCCCCCTGCATCCTATTTATATGTGTGCCTTATTTTCCCTTCTAGGCTCTAAACTTTTTAAGAGAAGGAAGCACATTTTATACATGTACCAGCGCTCATCTTGCCCAATAGCTAACGTATGTAACACGAGCACTTGATAACTGGGTGGGCTTATGGAAGTGAAGCACAATGGAAAGAGAGATTCCAGAATTCTACAGACGATCACAATCTTAGTTCATGGTCTCGATCTCATGTCATCCACGTCCAAGTGAATGACCTTGGGCCTTAGTGTTCCGATCATTCTGAAACTGTGGGTGATAACACTGACTTTGTAGTGAAGATTAAGAGTCTGGACATGGTGGGGCCTGTTATCTGACATAAAATAAGCCCCAAGTTACACAAGGCTTTAAAAATAGCAACCATTTACAGCAATATGGATTTTTAAAGAGCCTACAAAGTATTTTCATTTTCTCCCTATTGCCCACCAATTGGGGAAGTCATTTTCTTTAGAGAGTTTAAAGTTTCAACTTGTCCTTTCTTCAAAGAAAAATGTATGCCTTCTTTGCCTCCTGGAGTGTGAGAGTTGGAGAGGGTATTTGAGATTGCCTTACGCCCTGCTCTTGATGCAGAAACCGAGTTCGGCTTCACAGAAGGGAGCAGATGGGCCTGGATTTTAAGAGAGAGTGGAATTGACTATGTGGAGAACTGGGAGAAGATGGTGTAGATCAGTCATGTCAAACTCACGGCCCGCGGGCCGCATGCCTTGTTTATTTGGCCCGTGTTAGCCTTTGAGTTTGACATGCTTAGTGTAGATTCTATGAGGAGCATGGAAGCGATGGAGGTGAGGTGTCAGAATGAGACAAAGGCAAGTAGGAATTTAATAGGTGTGTTTAAGGTGCTTTACTCAGTGTTCACAATGATTCCATTATGTCCTTGATGCTCAAGTTCATTTTATAGATAAGGAAGCTGTTCAGAAAAGTTAACTTGCCTTTGCTCACATAGCCAGGGTGTTTTCCCATCTATTATTCTGTGAAGGCTCACAAAAGGGAACAATTCAGGGACATCGGACAGGAAGTGAGGTTGGGGCAATGGTATAAAGGCTTTGATGTCAAGCTAAGGAGTATAAGCTCATCTTACAGACAATGGAGAGACAATAAAGGTTTTCAGTTTGGAACTTGTGGAAATGAGGTTTACGATACAATAAAAGGTGAGTTAGGAAGCTTTAACCTGACAGCGATAAATTCTTCAGCTCATCTTTGAAACGTGAGCTCTTCACTTTAGTTCCTGCCAAGCCTAATTTGTTTATTAGGTTGTATTCTTTCTCCAAGGGGCATGGGGAGAGGGAAATGTCTAAGACTCCACGGATCCACACTTGTCCTTTTTAAAGGTATTGTAATGAGAAGTAGGAAGTTTTTCCACTTGCTGCTAACTAGCAGAATCCAAAGCAGAGAGGGGCATGCTAATGCATTCTTAGCAACATTGAACAATTGTGCCCAAGATAGCATTATAAGCATTCATTCTGAATTTTTTATATCTTCCCCATTTCAGTTTTATCCCCTCAAGTCATATACTAACTTCAAGGCTTTTTTTTTTTCTTTTCTTTTTTTTTTTTTTTTTTTTAGCTCACCATCAATTTTCTAGCTGTTGAGGAATATAGATGAATCATTGACATTATTACATGGTTTCCCATAATAAGTTTAATGTGAAATGGAATTATGTGACAGGACCCAATGGCTGTCTATTGCCTTGAAAATTAATGCCTCACCTTCACCACGATGTTTATATTTAATAAGTGCTTCACCTCATCATTTGTCTTTCAGCAGCACTGTTCCCCATCCATTGTGCAATTAGTAACAGTGACTGCCTCATTAGTCACAAATCCATCTTGGCATGGTCTACCTTTTCCTTTTCATACTGTCACCTGCTGAGTTCCAGATCTCCTGGCACTGCTCCCTGAATGGCCAGGGTGACTCCGGAAAGCATTTTAAGTAGGTAAACGTTGTTGACAGTGTACTTTTCTTTCTGGTGCCTTTATGCTGACCCTGGGCTGCCCATGGATGCCAAACACAAAACACCCAGAGGTTTGGCACTACCAAATTCTTGTGACTTTTTTGGCTGCCTTCTGCTCTATTAAAACCTACACCTTCTTATTTCTTTTTTCTCTATTGCTTCAGGGTCTTATTCTCAGGTAGGAGACCATAAGGGGCAACAAATTAGTCTAAAGAATTTTAAATCTCCACTAATGAGTAGGTAAGCTAATATCTTAAACTTCTACCATAGAGTAACACAATGCAGGCACCTCCTCTCCATTCTTCTTCCTAGAGAGAATTTAGAGCTGCAAGGAACTTCACACGACACGCCATTCCAGCCCAAGCACCAGCGGCTCTGAGTCAGTAAACCTGGAGTGGGTTTAGGTACATAAGCAATGAGAAGGCTTCAGTTGATTCTCGCATGTCACTCTGGATGAGAATACGACTTTTGTGAGACAACAACTGTGAGGTCCTGAAACTGCACTGTCAGATACAGTAGCTGCCTGTCACACAGGCGATTTAAATGGAAGTGAATTCAAGTGGGAAATACAGCTCATCAGTCATACTGGCCATATGCTGAGTGCTCATAGCCACACGTGGCTACTGACTACTATATTCAACAGTGCAGATGTAGGACACTTCCATTAGCGAGAGTTCTAATGGACAGTGCTGCCGTCAACCAGGAATCCCATATTGACTAGTGGAATTTAAACCACACCCTTCAGAAGCAGAATAGGATAAAAACTCAGGAGGAGGTCTTCGGACCACCTTCTCCGAGGGGGAAAATACCAGTCAGTGAGTATTTCCCTGGTGCCCAATATATAAGTCCACTCTGGTTCAATTGTCACTTCCAGCCTGGCTGTGTTTTTAAATCAGGTACTTATTTAAACTATATTTTTATGCCGAAACCAGTTTGGCTCGGTGGATAGAGCGTCGGCCTGCGGACTGAAGGGTCCCAGGTTCGATTCCAGTCAAGGGCATGTACCTCGGTTGCGGGCACATCCCCAGTAGGAGATGTGCAGGAGGCGGCTGATTGATGTTTCTCTCTCATCGATGTTTCTAACTCTCTATCTCTCTCCCTTCCTCTCTGTAAAAAATCAATAAAATATATTTAAAAAAAATAAATAAAAAATATTTTTATTGATTTCAGAGAGAAAGGGAGAGGGAGAGAGAAAAACATCAATGATGAGAGAGAATCATTGATCAGCTGTCTCCTGCACATCCCCTACTGGAGATCGAGCCTGCAACCCAGGCATGTGCCTTTGACTGGAATTGAACCTGGGACCCTTTAGTTCACAGGCCAACACTCTATCCACTGAGCCAAACCAGCAAGGGCTTACTCAGGTTTTCAGCAATTGGCATAAATACTACCTTACAGTGACATACTTATCTAATAAAACTTACATTCTCCTACTCTCATTTCTAGTTTATAAAGTAACTTCATATCCATTCACTTACATGATACAATGATTGTAGGAAAGGCAATATTATTCCCATTTAAGAGCACAAGAACATTAATACTTATCAATAGAAGAATAGTTACATAAATAATCAACCAGCCATAAAAAGAACATATGAGAGGCATGCCCGTTGATTTGAAGGGATTTCCCAAGGTACCATTGTTTGAGGAGAGCGACATGGGGAAGTGTGCATAGCATTAGATTGGCTATTTGGGTGGTCACTGCCTGGTCCGTCCCTCACTCTCCCCTCACTGCCCCCTGTTATGCAAAGTCTCGGACCCCTGAAGATTCTTGTTTTCCAGGCTCCTGTGTCAGTTGGCTTCCAGTCGAGTTCAGCCAATGGGAGTCATGGTAGATTTTTGTGGGGTTTTAGCAGGAAAGAAGCCAGGGCATCCACCTTGGGCAGTATCTTTGCAGCAATGTCTCTCTTCTCTGGCTCTGTCCCCTGCCCTCCATAGCTTCGCCATGGTGCCAACTTCCTCCAGGTAACTACTGGGATGGGATAACATTACCTCTGTCCTCAGCACCTACTGCCTAGGGCCGGCAGCACTGCTTTTGCAAACTTCTGAGCTGACTCATCATTCCATGTTTGGCTTCTTAGCTCTCCCATCACCAGTGTAGCCAATATCCTGCACTAAATTCTCTCTGTTTGGATGATCTTAGAGTGATTTCCATTTTCCTGTGGGTCCCGACGGAAATAAACATGATCTTTCTGTATAAAATTATGATAATCAATACAGAACGAGTCTGTGTGAGCTACATGTGCATGTGTATGATTATGTGAGCTTAGAGAAAACTATAAAAGGATAAGTACTGGGTTGTTAATGAGGAATATGGCAAGGGGAGTGAGTGCCTCTGGGTTGGAGAGAGGGAAGAGGATAAGGATAAAGCTAAACTAAAAAGGAGGCAAAAAGACTGCATTAAAAATGCCTGATATGGTGACACCTGTATTTCCATAAATGCACACGTGCTTATGTTTAAATAAGAGAGCTGAAAAAACTAGTTGGAGTGATTTATTGCCCTGTCCATAGGTCAATACGTGGTGGAGCTGGAGCTTAAACCCAGGTCTTCTGACTTCAGATTTGGATAGTATAGAATAATGGTCAAGATCCCAGATTCTTTTTAAAAAATATTTATTTTTATTGATTTCAGAGAGGAAGGGAGATGGAGAAAGAGATAGAAACATCAGTGGTATGAGAGAATCATTGATTGGCTGCCTCCTACTGAAGATCAAGTCTGCAACCCTGGTATGTGCCCTGCCTGGGAATCGAACCGGTGACTTCTTGGTCCCTGGGTCGAGGCTCAATTGCTGAGCCACACCAGCTAGGCCACAACCCAGATTCTGAAGTTTGGCCTTGTGTCCTCACTGGTAAACAGGGGCAATGACACCGACCACTTCTTAGAGGTGATGAGAAGATGAAATGAGTCAATATTTTCAAAACACTTACTTCTGTGTTGGCACATTGTAGGTTCAATATAAGTATCAAAGGAGTGTTTTTTCTCTGTCACTTAATTGTATTAAATGTATCAAGAAAGGGCGAATACTCGTTCCCCTGTTTTAATTTTTGCATTTGCACTGTGAGGAGCAGGTAGTTGCAAGATCTGATTAAAGGACTCAATTTAACTCAACATAAACAAAATAATGTGCTTTGCCAAGGGACAACAGAAAAGAAAAAGAATTGGAGAATTGGAATAGAAATTTCACTTTGGGGAATCTTAGTGAAATAAAGCTAAGTATGGAAACAGCTTTATGTGCAAATGTGTTTATTGCTACATTTTCATAATTGCAAAAGATTGGGAACCACTTAAATGTTTTACCACGAGGGATTAGTTAAGATAGCTGTTAAGTATCTTTGTGATGGAACATCATAAACATAGAATTGCTTCAGGAAGTAGGTAATAACATATTAAGCACTCATGCTATAATGTTATATAGAAATACAACATTCTTAATTATACACATAATGATTACATTAAAATAAAATCCTTGCCTGGAAAAAGGCTAGAATGACATGTACTTTTGTAATGCAGGTAATGGATCGTATATAATTTTACATCCAGCAATCAGAGACCGGTGTGAAGTCTGCCCGGTTACAGGCTGTTTGGTATTGGCAGTTCCGTGGTCTCTGGGTTCCCCCAATGTACACGTCAGCCTTCACGTTGGGCTGAAAACAGAGGCTGGAGGCAGCACCCTGGGCTGTGCGTCCTCTGCACGAGCTGACGTTTCGTGGGAATGTGCATGTGCAGGAGGCATCTATTTCTTTCAGGGAAGGCTGCTTCTAGATTTCTAGAGTGACCAGTGGAAGAATAGAGGGAGTGGAAAAAACATTCTTCACTATCTTGCATGCCTTTTTACTTCTCCCCCAAATAAAGGCTTATCTCTGGGTCAGGCCTGGAGTTGCCAGTCTAATCAAGTCAGAAGCGCGACCAGATGACCCTGCTGAAGCCTGGGTCAGAGCACCCTGGAAACTTAGGGGTTCCCTCCTGCCAAACACTTGACCGTATTTTGCTTTGTGCTGTGTGATATCTTTACTGTGAGCTTTTGAGGGCGAGGCAAGGCCAGGGTGTTTGTTCTTCTTTTGTTTTTGTTTTGGAGAATCTTTATTGGGATATAATTTCTACAATTCACTCATTTAGCATGTACATGTCAGTGGTATTTAGCATACTCATAAGGCTGTGCAACCATCATCACTAGTTAATTTCAGAACATTTTCATCACCCCCAAAAGAAACCTCACCCCTTTTAGCAGTCACTCCTCATGACCAGCCCCCGGTAGTCCCTAATTTACTTTCTATCTCTAGGGATCTTTCTATTCTAGACACTTCAGATAAATGGAAGCACACAGTTTGTGGCTTTTGCATCTGGCTCATCCATGTTGTAGCATTTATCAGCACTTCGTTCCTTTTCATGGCAGAATGATAGCGCACTGTGGACTGGCGTATCCCTATCTCTGTATTGTGTCTGGCACATGGGAAGCACGCATGATGGTTTCTTAGGAAATAGTCAACTGGTGATATTCTTCTTTATAATCCTCTTTTCAGACAACCGAGTCATTAGAAAACTATAACATTTTAATTTTCTTCTCTATTCTCACCGCAAGTATTCCAAACTCAAATGAACCAGATCGCTAACTTCCAGGCTCCTCCCATTCCAATTTATTCTCTGCTCACTGACAAAATTTAGCTTCGTAAACAATGACTTCACGTAGTCAGACTCTTGTACAAAAACTCCTAGTGGCTTGAACATCATATATGTGGTTCCTATTTTCATGAAGCTTATAATCATTAGGCAACTAATCACATGAGGAAATAAGTAATTGTAAATTATAGAACTTATCTATCTATATAGTTACAGATATAGGTATATTTTAATATTTTTGTTGACTAATTCTGTAATTCTGTGCCATTTGTGGATCCGTTTCCATTAATGGATACTATCCCATATTATTGCTCATATTTACCTGTTTCTTTGCATGCTTGATAATTTTTTATTTGATGCCATGTATTCAGAATTTTACCTTACGGGGTGCTGGATGTTTTTGTGTTCTTATAAATATAATTTAATTTTGTTTTACGATGCAGTTGAGTAATTTGGAAACAGTTTGCCCCTTTTGAGACTTGCTTTGAACTTTTGTTAGGCAGAACTCAAAAAGCCTTTAGTCTAGGGCTAATTTTCCTGCACTACTGAAACGATACTGTTCTGTGTATTGTGTATTTTACTTAAAGACCCTGTGAATTATAAGGATTTCCTCTCTGGTTGGTGGGAAAGCATGCTATTTCTGGCTTTATGTATATTTTAAAAATTGTTGCTTCTGCTTCTTTGGATGGTTTTTTCCTCACATACGTGCACTGAGCTGTACTCAGCTAAAGACCTTCACATGTTGAGCTCTTGAGCTCCCTGCCTCACCTTCCTCCCATGCAGCTCTGTATTCTGAGAGAGAGAGAAAGATATATATATATATATATATATATATATATATATATATATATATATAGAGAGAGAGAGAGAGAGAGAGAGAGAGAGAGAGAGAGAGAGAAAGAGTGTGTCTATGACCTGTCTACATTGAATTAATGTACAATTCATTGCCAATTAGGACTCTTCCCATTACAAGGGACAGAAACCACACAGGTTGGCTTAAACAAAACTGGAATTTGTTCATTCCCATGTGGAAATGTCCAGGAATGGTTGTTTTCATGCACTGATGGATTCAGGGGCTCACATGATGCCACAAAAAAGAAATTTCACTCTCTCTATTGTTTGGGTCTTCTCTGTTGGCTTTAATTCTTAAATTTGTGTGTTAGTCCCTGGTAGCTCCAAAAACTGAGCATGTCCACTCTGACAGTTGTGGCAAAAGTGTCATTATTTACATCTGATTGGCTCTGATGGGGTCATGTGGCCAGGAGGATGTCGTGCTCTGATTGGCTAGGCCTGAGTCACATGCCTCATCCCTGGAGCCAACATAGAGCTGCTTTTAATGCCTCAATCTGGAAGGATACCAGTTATTTTTGCCCACATCTATTGGCCAGAACAATTTTCATGGCCCCAACAATATAAAGAAGACTGGGCGTGGTAGAGGAGCCAAGGGAAGACAGGGTGACCACTAACTTTCTGTCACCACCATCTACCTATCAATCATTTGGGAAATCCTTACCAAATTCTCATATTAAGTAAAATACCCTACTGTCTAAAACTTGCTTTAACATACTATAAAAAAGGAAGAGGACTGAAAGATAAAGGAAGATTGGCAAGATGTTGTGAAATGGTTAAAAGTGGATGATGAGTACATAGGAATTCATAATATTATTAGACTTCTGTAAATCTTTGGAAATTTCCATTATGAAATGTTTTGAAAAAATAAAAGAAGAAACACTGACCCAAGGATTTCTTGTTGAGCCAGAGAATCATAAGGAAATAAAATGGGTGTTATTTTTAAGCCTCTAAGTTTTGGAATGGCTTGTTATACAGCAATAGACAACAGATCAGATAGTGTTATACCCATAGGCCCTTGAGTCAATGGTTAAGACTTTAAAATGTGTTTTCTCTCTCTTTTTTTAAAAAAATTCTTGAAAAATCTCTAGGCTGCACATCTTAGAGATGATAAGGACTGAGTCTCAGATGTCTCAAAGTTAAAAAATATGTATCAAATTATATGTCCCTCCAAGGAGAACTTTATTCACTCAGCTTTGGTTTTATCTACTTTTATGACATCTGAATTGCACTAGGATGTGATTTAATTTTGAGTTTGGAACAGAGTTTATATTGGCATTGGGGGAGTTTTCCTGAGAGATCAACTTTCAAGGAAACATATATTGAAATTCAAGGGAAAGTGTGATCCAAACTAGCGGGATTTCCAAAACAGCAGAGTCCAGTCACGAAAGCACTAACCATCTCCAGGTGCTGTTGATGATACTTCTTCTGGGATTCACTCAAGACCCCCACGAGGCAGGCATCATATTAGACGCTCAGGATGGAGGTGATGGAAATGGGCTTGCATGGGAAAACTGTTGACTTGTGCTAGTTTCTAACCATCCCAGTTAGGGGTATAGTGTTCTGCGAAATCACACTCGGAACCTAAATTTTAATGAAGCAAAGCCTCCCTTTTGCCACCTTCAGTGGGTCAGGAGGAGAGAATGGCTGTTTCCCAACCATTCTGTTCGGAGCCTCTTTGCATGAAGAGCAGTTGGAAAGAGAAACTTGCATTCCACGGGAAGCTGTGTATGTGTCCCGAAGCAGACGAAAGCTGTCATGAATTCCCGAACTACACCAGCGGGTGTGAGCATCGTTGGGAATGAACTGCTAAACTGCTGTTTTTAAAAAGTGAGGCTGCCTTTGCTACAGATTGAATCTTGCCTGTATGATCAGTCTCAGAAAGAATCATGCATTAAAAGGCATCACTTTGGGGAGTGCCATATTTATCTACAAATTGCTCAAGCTAGCTAGCTGAGTTTACAATCCAGAAGCTTTGACCCTAGGTAATCATTTTCCAAATATATTTTAACTAAGAATAAGTATTTTCCCCCGTCTCAAAAAGGCCATATTAATTTTTTAAATACATTTAAAAAAATATATTTTATTGATTTTTCACAGAGAGGAAGGGAGAGAGGGACAGAGAGCAAGAAACACCGATAAGAGAGAAACATTGATCAGCTGCCTCCTGCACACCTCCCACTGGGGATGTGCCCGCAACCAAGGCACATGCCCTTAGCCGGAATCGAACCTGGGACCTTTCAGTCCGCAGGCCGATGCTCTATCCACTGAGCCAAACTGGCCAGGGCTTAAATACATTTTTATTGATTTCAGAGAGGGGAGGAGAGAGGGAGAGAGAGATAGAAACATCAGTGATGAGAGACAATCATTGATTGGCTGCCTCGTGCATGCCCCCTACTGGGAATCGAGCCCGCAACCCGGGCATGTGCCCTTGACTGGAATTGAACCTGGGACTCTTCAGTCTGCAGGCTGATGCTTTATCCACTGAGCCAAACCAGCGAGGGCTAAATTTATTTTTAAGTGATGTAGTTCACATCTTTTCTACTAAAAATAGTTATGAATGAGAAGAAAACATTTACCAGGAAAGAAGGCTGAGCACGATGTGAGGGGTTAAAGGGAAGACAGGCAACTTATTCAAACCAGAAAGCCTGCTCATGATGAGTATGTGAAGCAGCCGGAAGCCTTTCAAGACAAATTCAACAAGAGAATTTGGCCAGCTGTTTCTCCATGTAGGGATCTGAACCCAGGGCTGTTGTTGATTTAAAAAACAATAAGGCACAACCTGGCTGGTGTGGCTCAGTGGTTGAGCATTGGCCAAGAACCCGGAGGTCACGGTTCAATTCCCAGTTTGAGCATATGCCTGGGTTGCGGGCTCAATCCCTAGTGGGGGGCAGCCAATCAATGATTCTCTCTCATCATTGATGTTTCTATTTCTCTCTCCTTCTCCCTTCCACTCTGAAATCAATAAACATATATTAAAAAAATAAATAATAAGCCACAGCCCCATCCTCAGGAACTTACAATCTACATAGGCATGGAAGGCATAATGCATCTGAAAAGTTAAGAGCAATGCAACAGGCAAATAAAAACACAGGACATATGTGCGACATCACAATAGTACACGATAAATGTAAAATGAGTGTATGGTGTATGCTACAGGAACTCAGATGGAGGGGAGATGGTTGAAGGCTGAGCCTGGGGGAAGATTATAAATGTTATGCAGCTTGGGAAATATTTGGATCCTGAAGAATGGACAAGATTTGGAAGAGCTGAAAGGAATGGGGGAGGTAATTCATTTTGGAACAGGACAGAGAAATTGGTATATGGAATGAAGTAAGAAAGCATATGTATGAGCACTTTAAAATATATATATAATTTTATTGATTTCAGAGAGGACAGGAGAGGGAGACAGAAATAGAAACATCAATGATGAGCGAGAATCATTGATCGGCTGCCTCCTGCATGCCCCCCACTGGGAATTGAGCCAGCAACCTGGGCATATGCCCTTAACTGGAATCAAACCTGGGACCCTTTAGTCCACAGGCTGACACTCTATCCACTGAGCCAAACTGGCTAGGGCTGCATGCGCACATTTGAAGACAGTGGTAGAAGAGTTTCATTAGAGTTAAGGTGTGTGTTGATGATTGTTGGGCAATGAACTGTATTGGAGCCTATGGTAGCTCTTACTGGTCAAGGTGTTTGAGATATAGTCTCTTGATCTTATATATATAAATCTTTGGGTGTCTTCAAACACCTGTTAAGATGCTGCAAAAAATCAGGACTATGCAGGGTCTTGATGAATGAACAGAAACTTTCAAAGAGTTATCAGCTGAAATAAGATCCATCACTCTTTCCACCTTTGGACTAAATAAAGTAATTAGAAGCTCAGCTGATCTATTTAATTTGGGTAAACTTGAGAACCTTTCTACCAAGATCTAAACTTGGTTCCATAATCTAAATTTAGGTTTCTCTTACACAAAACTGAGCATAAAGAAATTAAACACTACTATTCACGGTGCTCCCCCACCAAACACGATTGTGTGTGTGCAAACGTATAATGTGCACTCAAAATATCTAACATTCAGAAGGCAATATAATACACACATCCTATATAATAAAAGCCTAATATGCTAAGTGTCTGGTTGACCAGTCATCCGGTCGTCCGTTCAACCAATCAAAGAGTAATATGCTAATGAAATGCTAAGGCTGCTCAACCAGTTGCTATGACGTGCACTGACCACCAGGGGGCAGATGCTCTGACTGGTAGGTTAGCTTGTGGTTGGGGTCTGGCTGATCAGAAATGAGCGAGATGGGCCGGACATGCCCTGGAGCCCTCCCGCAGCCCCTCCCCGGCTGGCCAACCTCCTGCGTCCCTCCCTGGCCCTGATCATGCACCAGTGGGGTCCCTCGGCCTGACCTGTGCCCTCTTGCAATCCAGGACCTCTTGGGGAATGTCGGAGAGCTGGTTTTGGCCTGATCCCACAGGCCAGGCTGAGGGACCCCTCTGGTGCACGAATTCATGCACCAGGCCTCTAGTTTATATATAATACATGTACAACATATATGTATTATAGCATTGCTTATTGAGTGATTTAAAATGAGGTGTAAATTCTTTATCAAATCAATTCTAATAATTTTCAAATAATTTTCTGATAATCTGAAATGGTGATTATAATCTTTTGTTTGAAGTGACTGTCATTCAAAAAATAATGCCCTAATTTGAACCTTGATTTTATGAAAGAAGCTTTTTCTAAATTACTTCCCTGAATTATGGGCCATTATGTCCTCAGTGCCAGATGTTGTGTGGCAGAAAAAGGCAACTGGATGGCTCATCTGCAGTTTGGGGTTAGTACACACCTGTGTGTCAAGGCTTTCCATGGGGCCTGGACCTGGAGATCCTGTGTCTGGGACTCAGTGACACTGTTGCCTCCCCTCTCCTCCACTGCTCACCAAAGGTGGCCCTCGGAGCAGGAGGCAGGGAGGAGATGCATACACCTGCTTCCTCACGTGTGTAGCCAGTATGAATCTCATCATCACTAGGCTTGTATTTAATGAAATTGCACAAGAAGTGACTGTAGCAGGGCTTCCATGTACCGAGCAAGGAGGGCTCCCACTTCTGCTTTGATTTCAATAGGAAGGATCTGTACCTGTAACTGACTTCAGAAGAACTCTACCAACTGTAATAAGAGAGGACTCAGGCATAGACAGACCTCCATTTTCTTAAGTCAAGAGTTGGCGCAAATGTGCACAAAGGTGAATATGCACACTCTGGCAGTAGAAAGAGCAACTGTGTCCCAGGAGAAGAGAATGCAGGTTGGACAAGTTTCAGACTTTAAAAGGGGTCACCGTTTTTGTTTTTGTTTTTTTTTCAATTAGGAGACTATATTAGAAACTCAGTTTCCTATAAGTGTGTTTAGAACATGGAATATGGTTTTATGTATATAGTATATTAAAGTAAGCCATCATCTTTATAAAATCCCAAGTGAAATACAATTTGGGGGGTTATTATTTTAAATAAATATTTGGATTAGGTGCACCCTTCTTGCTATAAATGTCAAGGTCAGGTGCCCAGGCAGGTAAAGCCAGGTAAACAGCTTCCATCTCAGCATTCTATAACCATGAAGTCTATTACTATCTGGGCACACCAAATATTGTTAATTTCTGAGTTAGCTGACCAAGGATTATAGCAGAGAGGCTCAAACCTTACAGTGCACAGTGATCACCAAAGAAGGTTGTTAAAAGTGCAGATCTTGGGTCCCGCCCCCGAGACTCTGATTCAGCTGGAAGAGCTCCACGATCTTCATTTTTAGCAAATGCCTACAGCATTCTACTGCCCATGTGACTCTGCACGATATGTTAAGAAACACTAAATTAGGGCTTTGTTTCAGGAGATCCTAACTGCAGATCTTTTGAATGAAAGAGGGAGAGTTTAAGAGTGCAGGGCCAAGGGAAGATAATGATGGTATTCTTGATATCTACATCAAGAAATGAAAACATCATTGAGTAGCTTCTTTTTCCCCAAGAGTTGCCCAAACATGCCAGAGTTCTCTAGAAGTTGTGAAAAACAGGAAGCTACTGAGGTTAGCTTCTCACAAATTTATAGTTGGAATAAGACGGAGGTCATTATGACAGAGATCGCAGGCAGGGAGAGGGGTGAGTGGGGTTGTCATCCAGCCATTCTCTTTACCTCCAAAACTATTATCATTTATGAATGAAATGAACACACTGCTGATTCTGATTCTAGGTTATTAACCAAGTATTTAAATTTAATAAAACCCCAGACTAATCCAGACATTTGGTGGCCAACTAGCAACTTTCTCATTAAGGTCTTACATTATATTTACTTTTATAACATGCTGATGGATTCAAAGTCAATTATCATGCTAGTGAATACTAAGCATGAGTCAGGAAAAATGAGCTAGATTTACATGTTGCAACATGGGTGGGTCTCAAAAACAAAAGACTGAATGAGAGAGGTAGGTACCGATGAGATGGAGAAATACCATTATATATCTAATAAACACACACAAAACACTGCTACCTATTTTTAAGGCTGCATACACAACTACATAAAAACACGAAAGGTGGGAAATGCATTAAACAAACGAAAGCGAATGTCTACGTTAAAGGAAGGAAAAGTGAGGTTGGAGGTGGAGGATAAAACCACACCAAACCAGGAACTCACAACAAGTCAATCAGTGATGATTGTGTATCTTAAGTTGAGGAGAATGATGGACTCAGCTGTGGGCCTCTGAGGGACAAATGAAAAATGTTAAATCCTTGATCCCTGTCATTATGGAACTGCAGTTCAGCGGGAGGTAGGTGCACAAAATAAGAAAAGACATAATTAAGTGTTAGGAGGTACCAGTGCACACTACGATAGCTCAGAGAACAGAAGAAGAAAGGGACAAAAATTACAGGACATTTTAAGGAAAACAGAAAGGAATAAAACAAATGTTCTTTGGTGTCTGGTGTCTGGATGCATTCCATTGCGTGCTTATCTTTGAAAGTCTCTTAATTTCATAGTTTTCTCAAAGGTGAGCAAGAATTAGCATTGGTCTAGACCCCTCCAGCCCTAACCCCGTTTCCAAAGACTGTCTTATTTACTTTGTTCTTTTCCAAATGCATAGAAGATATGATAGAACTTTGCTTAGGACTTTTCATATATTTATTCTTGTTCCTTTTCTTTTTTAAAAAAATATTTTTTATTGATTTCAGAGAGGAGGGGAGAGGGAGAAAGAGAGAGAAACATCAATGGTCAGAGAGGATCATTGTTTGGCTTCCTTCTGCAAGTCTGTCACTGGAATCAAGCCCACAACCCAGGCATATGCCCTGACCGGGAATCAAACCATGACTTCCTGGTTTATAGGTTGACACTCAGCCAGTGAGCCATGCTGACTGAGCTATTCTTGTTCCTTTTCTCCCACTTGTTTGTATAGAGCTCGGGCTCTGTGAAGTCAGGCGATATTTGCAAAACTTTTCCTGTACCAAAGTGTGCTCTTCCACCTCACATTAGTTACGGTAACACTAACTGCTATGGTAGAGGTGCCCCCAATATCACAGGCTTAAAACTCAAATCACAGTAGAATGATGGCTCTCCTGGGCTCTCTTCCATGCTGTGACTCAGAAACTCAGTTTCCTTCCATCTTGACCCCGTGGCATGTTATGCACATGGCTCTCATGTGCCCAGGGCGTCTCTTCCATTTCAGCAGCTGGAAAAGGAAGAGGAGATGGAAGAGCATGCTTGGGAAGTTTTGATGGGCAGGATTGGAAGAAGTAGTACATCATTTCCTAGTCCCACTTCACTGGCTGCAACTCCGTCATATTGCCGACAGGAAGGCTGGGAGAAGTAATATATCATTATGCTAGGTACATGGGAAGATGAGTCGGCCAAATGATTCTTATTCATTCACTGATTTATTTGCACCTCATTCAAAGGAGGTGTAGTAATAGGGGCTGATAAAGGTAGTAGAAAACAGACCTTTGATGGAACTGGACATAGCTGATATATATAATCAGAAGTTGGATAAAGAACCTTAGTGTGCCCTTTTAAAGTCTTCCTCACCAACATTCATTGATTATAAAACATGGACACCTGCATCAACAGAACAATTGTATGAGTTGGAAGGGCTAGAAAGCATTCACCCCAAAAATATTCTGGTATGTGGCCAAGAGGGACAGTGGCCAGCTTTGTACCTCTCCTCTTTCAACTGCCCTTTATGACTTCTCTAAGCCAGTAGAATCTTCCAATCTTGACTACATTTTCTAGATTTTTATCCCTGAATTTGCCATACCTTTGAGACTTGCTCAGTCCTTTATGCCTTAGCTCACTTTTTTGGACTCTACTTCTTGACAGCCCGCAATGCTCTGCCTAATTGTTTCAGCCCTAGCTGTGCTTATGTAAATTTTTCTTCTATCTTGTTTGAATCCGTTACCTACTAAACAGCTAAATTCTGGGTGGTGGTATATTCTCATTAGTATTATTTTGTTGCTATCTTCATCTCAATGTGATTATGATATATTAATAGTTGGGATTTCTATGTGAAATTCCCACAAAAGAGCTTAACATTTTATCCCATAAATATTTACATATACATATAATCACATATTTATGGGACATAGGCCCCAGTGTCCCTGCCGTGTGTTTAGGTATTTGTTCATCATAATTGGTTACTACTCACAATGCTCTGGAGGGAACTGAGGCAAGTTTTCAGCTCAGGTCTAGAAAAGCCAGAGTGACCAAGGTGTTTAAAACGTGTTATCGTCAGGTAATCAACTTATGATGCAAATATTGCTAATATATCTTTTCCCCACACATTTACATGATCTGATCAATAATAGTGCAATAATTTTTTTCCCTCTGATTTATAAAGGCCAGGCATTGACAGGCTATATAGCCTACAGGTCAAATTTGGCCCGCTGCTTGTTTTGGTGAATAAAGATTTATTGGAACACAGTAAGGCTCATTCAGGCACATATTATCTCTGGCTATTTTCATACTACAGTGGTGGAGTTGAATAGTGTGGCAAGACTACTAGTACATGGCCCTCAAAGCCTCTAATAGAGAAAGTGTGCTTACCCCAGCTTTAGGAACATGCATTGAAAACTTGTACTAGTATATAATTCCTAACGCAGAATAAATGACCAGTAAATGTGAGTTTTCTAGTCCAATCTTCCTTTGCTTATTTTGTTTCTTCTACCTGGAATGCATTGACTCTGTAATCATTTATTCATTTACCACAAGCACTCACGGTGTGGTGGGCACTGCTCTTGGCTCTGGGCCAGTAAAGATAACATATAGAGTTTCTGTCCTCATGGAACTCATTTTCTACTGGAATGGGGCAACAAAAGACAGGTAAACAAGTAGATACAGAACATCTCATGATGAGGGTCGTGAAGGTGAATAAAGCAGCGTACAGAGGTTCCCTGTTTAATTCCTGCTCACACTCCAAGGTCTTGCTCATGCCCAACTTCTTGCATGAGAACATCCTGGTCTCCACAATTGGTCTTTGCTTCTTTCCCTCCCTGTTAACTCACAGCTCTTGTACTTATAAGTCATTTATGTCATTCTACTTTGAACTGGAGTTCTTTGTGGATGTTTTTCTTCTCCAAGGTAGACTGTGAGCGCAGAATAACAAAGGCAATGTAGCAATTTTTGTTTCTAAACAGCAACTAACACAGTGCCTGAAATTTGCTATGAAATCGATCAATCAATTTAAGCCAAGTCTTGGCTCTAGTAATGGAGGTTTTCAGTACACAATAATTGGATGCATTTCCCCAGAGCCTGCCGTATTCCTGATTTGTGGCCTTCGCTGTGGCTCATCACCGCTTACACAGAGAGAAGGGAATTTCCCAGGAGCTAAGATCCCTCAGGCATTAACTACACCCACAGGCCCATTTGGACCCTAAGCTTGATCTTTTCTCTTGATATAGAAATCAGATAAAAATCTTCTTAATTGGTTATTCCCTAAATTTCCCTCAGCAAGGAGGAAAAAATCCAACCAAGCACCAAGTAAAAGGGAGAAAGGGAAGAAGTTGCACAAGTAGTTACCAAACAGATAATTAAATAAGAAAGTCTTGGATTTTTGTTGTTGTTCAACCAGTCCCCCCTCCCTCGCCCTCCCCACAGAGTTCATGGACTGGTCTGTTGGAGGAAAACAGGTTACTTTGTTGGAAAGAAACTAGCGTTGGAGATGCATTAATCAGCGCCTAGGGATTGGTCAATTTCTCCCATGCTGGGATGAATGGGGCTATTCATGAAAGGGCATCTGGGCAGGAAATGTGGGAGCTGTGGTGAACTGAGCCTGGCCAGCCCCCAAGCGTGGAAGGGAAATCTGTCATCAGAACAAATGAGCATCAGCTAGGTGGGGGAGAAGGCCAAAGGTGCTTGGAGAGGTGAGTGAGAAGGAAATGCAGAATTGTGACCTGTTACCGATTTGTACGGTTCTTGGGGCAAAGCCACAGACCGAGCTGAGCCATGGATCATAAGGTCCTGTGTTACATTCACCGCTGAGCCCTCCATGAACAAGCCCAGTCTCTGTGACCCTTGGCCTAGAAGAGACGAATTTTGTTATTGTCTCAATCTCTTCAGCACTATCACCAATGTTCCCCACTATTTCCCAGCACTGGGAAGAAAGAGCCAGCACTGAGGTCCTGTAAAACCCCATTTACAATACAATTTTCTAGATGCTCTTAGCTTCCATCTCAGGACACCCAAGTTCTACTGAAATACTCTGAAAATTTCTCCTGACTGTGGGAGTGCTTATATGGCAGAGACATGGCAGAGCAGCCAACGTGCTATGGGAACACGGACAAAGGTCTCTCCTCAGCCCGCACTGTACGCCTTCCTTTTGAACTTGGGAAGGCTGCCTGGATGACCCAAACTATTCCTACTGTGCTACAACCATGTCCTAAACAAGTAGTCAAGGGCTTTGGTCTCTTAGAATCCAGGCTGTGTTCTTGAGGAACAACCTATTTCTGGGACAAACTGGAGGCACCTGGGATAGGAGCAGACTCTGGGGTAACTAGTGTAGTGAGTGATCAGGCAATGAGCTTGCTTGTCTGGTGGGTTTATACCCCTGTGTTTTTAAAGTCCTTCCATTTGGGCTGTACCTCCAGATACTCACGTTTGTGCATACTTATAAACTGAGGCTGATTCCATTCCTGGGATCCTATGTTCACATTTCTAGTAAAGTCTAAGTTGCCCAGCTGAGCCAGTATGAAAAAAAAGTGATCTTTGTCAGGTAAAGACAATATATAGATATCACTGGTGAATTTGTGGCTATCTATAATGCAAACACAGTGACATTTTCCCTGTGGTAAATAGAAGTGCATTTGTATAATAACATCAATATTACTTACATATTAATGGCTGTCATTTATTGAGCACTTACTGTGTGCCTGACACCATGCTAGGCACTTTAAAAACAATGTAACATTTAGAATCGCACTGTGAGGTAAGTACTAATATTACCCCCATTTTATAGATGAGGAAACTGAGGCTTAGGGTAAGTAACTTCCCCAGACTCAGAGCTAGCAAGAGACAGACTCTGCAAACCTAATTTCAGAACCCAAGCTCTTAGTCTCCATGTTTTTTTTTTTTTTAAATTTTGTTTTATTGCTTAAAATAAGGGGAAAAAGAAGGAGACATATGTACTACTCTTTGTAATATTTTAGTCTCCATGTTTTAATTGCTCCAGTTCACATAGCTAAAAAGTGAAGAAATGGCCACTAAACCCAGGCAGCCTGACTCAAAGACCTCATTCCTTTTCAGTGCACTATGCTTATATTTTTGTCTGTGTTTACACATATTTTCACCAGCTATGCCGAGTTAAGTGGCAGCTGTTGTTCTTCTTGGGGGCGGGGGCAGTCAGGAGACCTCAGAGCCTATGGCTCAGAGCTGTGGACTCACCAGTGTAGACTAATCGTATGCACTTAAGGGAGGATGAGACTTTGTGTTGTATTTAGACGTAAAAATAGTTAGAGGCACTTTTAAAAATTCACACTTACTGTAAACAACTGTGGCAAGGAGATTGCAATCTATCTACTTCAAACACTACCAAGTCACATTGACCTTTTGAAGACTGTGTAACAATGGACTCAACTCTTTTTTTTTTTTTTTTGTGGAGTATGTGTTTTTTTTTTTTTTATTGCTTAAAGTAATACAAAGGGTATTACATATGTGTCCATTTTTTCCTCCCCGCCCTAGACAGTCCCCTAGCCTCCCCTATCCCCCAGTGTCTTATGTCCATTGGTTATGCTTATATGCATGCATACAAGTCCTTTGGTTGATCTCCCACCCCCCTACCTCCTGTCCCCCAACCCTCCCTGGCCTTCCTGCTGCAGTTTGACAATCTGTTTGAGGCAGCCCTGCCTCTGTATCTATTATTGTTCAAAAGTTTATAATGGTCTCTATTATCCATGAATGAGTGAGATCATGTGGTATTTTTCCTTCATTGACTGGCTTATTTCACTTAGCATAATGCTCTCCAGTTCCATCCACGACGTTGCAAATGGTAAGAGTTCCTTCCTTTTTAGAGCAGCATAGTATTCCATCGTGTAGATGTACCACAGTTTTCTAATCCATTCATCTACTGATGGGCACTTAGGCTGTTTCCAGATCTTAGCTATGGTGAATTGTGCTGCTATGAACATAGGGGTGCATATATCCTTTCTGATTGGTGTTTCTGGTTTCTTGGGATATATTCCTAGAAGTGGGATCACAGGGTCAAATGGGAGTTCCATTTTCAGTTTTTTGAGGACACTCCATACTGTCTTCCATAGTGGATGCACCAGTCTGCATTCCCACCAGCAGTGCACAAGTGTTCCTTTTTCTCCACATCCTCTCCAGCACTTGTCGTTTGTTGATTTGTTGATGATAGCCATTCTGACAGGTGTGAGATGGTACCTCATTGTTGTTTTGATTTGCATCTCTCGGATGATTAGTGACTTTGAGCATGTTTTCATATGTCTCTTAGCTTTCTGAATGTCCTCTTTTGAAAGGTGTCTATTTAGGTCCTTTGCCCATTTTTTGATTGGATTGTTTATCTTCCTTTTGTTAAGTTGTATGAGTTCCCTATAAATTTTGGAGATTAGGCCCTTATCAGATATGACATTGGCAAATATGTTTTCCCACACAGTGGGTTTTCTCGTTGTTTTGTTGATGGTTTCTTTTGCTGTGCAGAAGCTTTTTATTTTGATGTAGTCCCATTTGTTCATTTTCTCTTTAGTTTCAAGTGCCCTAGGAGCTGTATCAGTGAAGAAATTGCTTCGGCATATGTCTGAGATTTTGTTGCCTTTGGATTCTTCTAGAATTTTTATGGTTTCCTGCTGTACATTTAAGTCCTTTATCCATTTTGAGTTTATTTTTGTGTATGGTGTAAGTTGGTGGTCTAGTTTCATTTTCTTGCATATATCTCTCCAATTTTCCCAACACCATTTATTGAAGAGACTATCTTGGCTCCATTGTATGTTCTTGCCTCCTTTGTCAAATATTAATTGAGCATATTGGCTCGGGCCGATTTCTGGGCTCTCTATTCTATTCCATTGATCTATATGCCTATTCTTGTGCCAGTACCAGGCAGTTTTGAGAACAGTGGCTTTGTAATACATCTTGATATCTGGTATTGAGATCCCACCTACTTTGTTCTTTTTCAGGATTGCTGCAGCTATTCGGGGTCTTTTTTTATTCCAGATGAATTTTTGGAGAGTTCGTTCTAGATCTATGAAGTATGCCGTTGGTATTTTAATGGGAAGTGCGTTGAATTTATAGATTGCTTTGGGTAGTATGGACATTTTAATGATGTTGATTCTACCAATCCATGAACACGGTATGTTCTTCCATCTTTTTTTGTCTTCCTCTATATCTTTTTTCAACGTCCTATAGTTTTCTGAGTAGAGGTCTTTTACCTCTTCAGTTAAGTTTATTCCTAGGTAGCTTAATTTTTTTGGTGCGATGGTAAACAGGATTGTTTTTATAATCTCTCTTTCTGAAAGTTCATTATTGGTGTATAGAAATGCCTCAGATTTCTTGGGGTTAATTTTGTATCCTGCTACATTGCCAAATTCATGTATTAAGTCTAGTAGCTTTTTGATGGAGTCTCTAGGGTTTTGTATGTATAATATCATGTCGTCTGCAAATAAGGATAGTTTTACTTCCTCTTTTCCAATTTGGATGCCTTTTATTTCTTCTTCTTGCCTAATTGCAATGGCTAACACTTCCAGTACTATGTTGAACAGGAGTGGAGAGAGGGGCCATCCCTGTCTTGTTCCTGTTCTTAGGGGAAATGGTGTTAGTTTTTGTCCATTGAGTATGATGTTGGCTGTGGGCCTGTCATATATGGCTTTTATTATGTTGAGGTATGATCCTTCTACTCCCTCCTTACTGAGAGTTTTTTATCAAAAATGGGTGTTGAATTTTGTCAAATGCTTTTTCTGCATCAATTGATATGACCATGTGGTTTTTTTCTTTCAATTTGTTTATGTGATGTATCACGTTTATTGATTTGCGGATATTGTACCATCCTTGCATCCCTGGGATAAATCCTACTTGGTCATGGTGTATGATCTTTCTGATGTACTGCTGGATCCGATTTGCTAAGATTTTGTTGAGGATTTTGGCATCTATGTTCATGAGGGATATTGGCCTGTAATTCTCTTTCATTGTGTTGTCTTTACCTGGTTTTGGTATTAGGGTGATGCTGGCTTCATAGAATGAGCTTGGAAGTGTTCCTTCCTCTTGAATTTTTTGTAGTAGTCTGAGGAGGATAGGTTTTAGTTCTTCCTTGAATGTTTGGTAAAACTCCCCTGTGAAGCCGTCTGGTCCTGGGCTTTTGTTTGCTGGAAGCTTTTTGATGACTGCTTCAATTTCTTCCATAGTTATTGGCCTGTTGAGATTTTTAGATTCTTCCTGATTGAGTTTTGGAATGTTGTATTTTTCTAGGAATTTGTTCATTTCCTCCAGGTTGTCTAGTTTGTTGGAGTAGAGCTGTCCATAGTATTTTTTAACAATCATTTGTATTTCTGTGGGGTCTGTTGTTATTTCGCCTCTATCGTTTCTGATTTTGTTTATTTGGGTCCTCTCTCTTCGCTTCTTGGTGAGTCTGGCTAGAGGTTTGTCAATCTTGTTTATCCTTTCAAAGAACCAGCTCTTGGTTTCATTGATTTTCTGTATTGTTTTTTTGGTCTCTATGTCATTTATTTCTGCTCTAATCTTTATTATCTCCTTCCTTCTGCTCACTCTGGGGTTTTCTTGTTGCTCTCTTTCTAATTCTTTGAGTTGTAGAGTTAGATGATTTACTACCATTTTTTCTTGTTTTTTGAGATAGGCCTGTAGAGCTATAAACTTCCCTCTCAGGACTGCTTTCATTGTGTCCCATAGGTTTTGGATTGTTGTGTTTTCATTGTCATTAGTTTCCAGGATGTTTTTAATTTCCTCTTTGATCTCATTGGTAACCCAATCAAAATTTAATAACATGCTATTCAGCTTCCAGGTGTTTGAGTATTTTGGGTTTTTATTGTAGTTTATTTCTAATATTATGCCATCGTGGTCTGCGAAGATGCTTTTTATGATTTCAATCTTCTTGAATTTGGGGATACTTTGCTTGTGACCCAATATATGGTCTATTTTTGAATATGTCTTATGAGCACATGAGTAGAATGTATATTCCGTGGCATTGGGGTGAAGTGTTCTGAAGATATCTATTAAGTCCATCTGATCTAGTGAGTCATTTAGGATTGCTGTATCTTTGCTGATTGTTTGTCTAGAGGACTTATCCAGTGCTGTCAGTGGTGTATTAAAGTCCTCTACTATGATTGTATTGTTGTCGATCTCTCCTTTGATATCTTCCAGGAGTTTTTTTATGAATTTGGGTGCTCCTGCATTGGGTGCATATATGTTTACCAGGGTTATATCTTCTTGTTGTATTGATCCCTTTAGTATTATGAAGTGGCCTTCCTTATCTCTTGTTATGGCCTTCACTTTGAGGTCTATTTTGTCTGATATAAGTATTGCTACCCCAGCTTTCTTTTCCTTTCCATTTGCCTGAAAGATATTTTTCCATCCTTTAATTTTCAGTCTGTGTGAATCCCTTCTAATGAGGTGGGTTTCTTGTAGACAGCAGATGTATGGGTCATGTTTTTTTATCCATTCAGCCACTTGATGTCTTTTGGTTGGAGCATTTAGTCCGTTTACGTTTAAAGTTATTATTGAAAGGTACTCGTTTGTAGCCATTTCTTTTTGTGTGTGGCTGTTTTCTTTCTGAGCTTTTTATTTCTTCTTTTTATACCAGTCCCTTTAGCATTCCTTGCATTGCTGGCTTGGTGGTGATAAACTCCCTTAGCTTTTTTTTGTCTGTGAAGCTTCTTATTTCCCCTTCAAGTTTGAATGATAGCCTTGCTGGATAGAGTATTCTTGGATTCAGTCCTTTGCTTTGCATCACTTTGTAAATTTCCGTCCATTCTTTTCTGGCCTGATGTGTTTCTGTTGAGAAATCATTTGATAATCTAATGGGAGATCCCTTGTATGTAACTTTCTGTCTCTCTCTTGCAGCCTGTAAGATTCTCTCTTTGTCCTGAACATTTGCCATGGTAATTATGATGTGTCTTGGTGTGGGTCTTTTCGGGTTCACCTTGTTTGGGACTCTCTGGGCTTGTGTGACTTTTTTCTTCCCCACCTCAGGGAAGTTTTCTGATATTATTTCTTCGAATAGATTTTCTAATCCTTGTTCATCTTTCTGTTGTTCTGGCACCCCTATTATTCATATGTTGTTTCGTTTCATGTTGTCCCAAAGCTCCCTTAGGCTCTCCTCCTGTCTTTTAATTTTTTTCTCCAATTGCAGTACATTTTGGGTGTGTTTTGCTTCCTTGTCTTCTAATTCACTAATTTGGTCCTCCGCTTCTCCTAGTCTACTGTTGATACTTTCAATGGTGTTTTTTATTGCAGCTATATCACTCTTCATTTCTTCTTGGGTCTTACTTAAGTTGTTGATTTTTTCATCTGTTTCTTCTAGCTTCTTCCATATGTTATTGATTTTTTCATCTGTTTCTTCTTGCTTCTTGCATAGGTAGTTGACTTTTTCATCTGTTTCTTCTTGCTTCTTGTAGAAGTTGTTGATTTTTTCCTCCATCTGGTTTATGCACTCTAGGACCCTTATTCTGAATTCTTTTTCTGTCATGTTGCATGCCTCTGTATTACTTAGCTGCTTTTCTGGAGAGTCCTCCTTCTCTTTCCTTTGGGGGTTTCTTTGTCTACCCATGTTTGATCTCACTGACATATCTAGACGTTGAGTCGTTCAGTGGCTGCTCCCTGGGTGGCAGTGACTCCTTGGTCTGTGGTTGTTCTTCGGGCGGTTGCGGTAGCAGCTGCTCCTCAGTTGGCAGCAGCTCCTCTGGTGGGTGCTGTTCACAGCTGTGGTGGCTCTTCTGGCTGGTGGGGTGGAGGCTTCACGTACAGCTTCTGTTCCTCAGCAGAGGGTGTGGTGCTCAGGAGGCTGCTGTTGCTTGGATCTGCTGCATTGATTTAAAGGCACAAAATACAACACAACAAGGCACCACGTACCAGGCACTATACACAAATATATTCACGATATTAATAACCCCAAATAAAGGTGACCACCCGAATTAAGACAATTTGGGGATAAGGAAGAAGGAAGAGAAAAAGATAAAAGAGAAAAAAGAAAAGAAAAATAGGGACCAAAAAAAGGAGTGCAAAAATGAAATTGGGAAAAAGGAGGGGGGAAAATAAAAGCTTGAAAAGAAAAGAAAAAAAAAAGAGCGAAAAGAGAGAATGAAGTGGAAGAGGGGAAGAGACTTTTTCTATGAGGAGAATACTCCTATAGAACCGCCACTAATCCCAACAAATTCCAGCAACAGCTCCCTGGAGATGGATGCAAACTAGAAACAACTAATAATATAACGATGAAAATAGAATGGAGGACTCTAATCCCAAAATAAAATAAAGAAAAAATAAAATGGCAGTTTAAAAAATGGTAAAATGGTAGCAGTAATAATACTGGTTAAAAATAAGAAGGTAGTAATTAAAAGGGTAAAATCAGGTGATGGAAAAAGAAGGAAAAAAAAGGAAAAAAAGAAAAAAAATTGGTTTCTTAGTTAAAAGCTGAAAAAAGAAAAGAAAAAAATTTGCAGTAGTGAAGGTCCTTCGGTTCTTCTACTCGTCAGTCTGCCTTGCCTTTAGTTCTGCCAGATATTCAGGAGAGTGTTGAGTTTCCCTGCAATACACTGTCCTCTGTGTTGTAAACCACAGTCCTTATTTTAAAGCAGGTCATATTTGTTTCCCAGACTGCCTTATTTTGTGTTTAGCAAAGAGTCAGTTTGTGGCTCAGCCTCTGGGTGGCAGTGTTCTGGGGTTGGCCTCTGAGGCTATACGGCTTCTCTATCGCATTTAAAACTGATTTGGAGAGGTCAACTATCCAGAGCTGGTTCCTTAATAGTTATCTGCTCTGTGTTGTTGCTGGGATTGAAAATCCCTCTATAGGCCAGACCCTGTTAACTCCCAGGGACTGATCAGATTATTTTAATCCTTGATCTCGTTCAGGGTGGAATCTGGGTGTGGCTGTGCTCCTTGCCTGGGGGCTGGGGGGAGGAGTCTCACTCTCCGGAGAGAATGGCTGCCCCAGTCCTGGGCTCAGGGGTATCTCAGCACTCAATTTGCTGCCACCTCTCCTGGCCCCTGGCCCCGCTTCTTTTCTCAGTATCTCCCCAGATTCCACTCCTCCGCACCCTCTCCCTCTCTTCAGCACAGGTGAGTGTCTGTATCCGAAATATCTTATGAACAGAATTCAGTGAAAACAAACAAACAAACGCTGGCCGCGGAAATGGGGAAGGCTTGGTTTCTGTAAGCTTCTTCTCTTACCGGGACTGCACGGTCTGGTCAGCTCTTCAGGCTGCCCCCTTTAGGCTCAGTCCTCCGTGATCACAGAACCCAGCTCTCAATTCCCCCAGCGGTGCCAGGAATCCCGCAGTTCTCCTTTCCCCCCGTCAGGGGCTGTGCCTGTCCCAAGGGACTCGGCTGTCTGCCACGTGGTCTCCCTCCGACCCTCTGGGCTCAGAGGTCTGGCAAACTTTCCTGCCCAAATCCCTTGTTTTTTTTTTTACCTTTCCAGGGGAGTTCTGCCCTTCCCGGCTGCAAACCGTCTCACCAGCTGAGCAATTTCGCCAATTCGGGGTGGGTGTTATTAGTTTTAGCTGCTCACTCCATTTGCTCTGGGACATGACCTGGGTCGCGTCTGCCTATATCGCCGCCATCTTCCACAATGGACTCAACTCTTAAGTAGAAAAAGTAAAATATAATCAATGGAGTGAGGTCATTGTCAATGGTGTATTTTTCTAAAAGGATCAACTTCTTAACTTTTAGTATAATTTATGAACAGTTACAGGCTACTTCCTATGACTTTTCAAGGTTATCTAAAATGTTGCTTATTTCAGGCTGATATAGACCAGATGTATGCTAAAAGAATTCAACAGTAAGACACTCCTCACCTCTCTTTACATTGAATGTCAGGAAACACTCAGAGATGATTTCTAACTTGTGATAAAAGTTAGAAACAGTCAAGTGCAGTCTTACTTGAAACATCATCTTCCATGTGACTTGCCAGCAGCTAAGTTTTCTGTTTAGCTAACAAAGAGAAGGGGCTTACAACAACATATCTGGAATGAAGGAATATGAGATTCAAGTGATTTGCTTCACAGTTTTCATTTAATATAAGCAAAGTGAATCCATTTTCTGATGTAATAGTTTCCACTCCCAAAGAGATGACATATCATTCTATTTCCACAGCACTTTCCAGGAGTTTATTTAATTCATGTCTTTATTTGAATCTACAATTTTGCAAAATAAATTACAAAGTAGGCCCCTAGAAAGACGACGAAGTGGGATTCTTTAGATTCTGAATTCAGGCTCTTGACCTCCACCCCTGTTTCTATCTGTCCTGTTTCATAAGCCTGTTGGAGGCATGCTGAGGGCTTCGAGGTAACAGTGCATGTGGTAGTCATTAGTTCAGCACATGTTTTTGGCTGCCTTCCAGATATATGATTGATTGATTTCGCTTCCTGGCTTCCTTGGAATTCAGTGGGGGCATGTGACCAGTTCTGGCCAATGAGTTATGTTGGGAAGTGTGTGTGTGTGTGTGTGTGTGACTTCTCAGAGCATTGTACTGACAGTGTGCCACCCCCCAGAGCTTCCTTTCCCTTGGCCATGGACCAGCCATGAGCTGTATATAGCTGTTCTGTTAGCCTGATTTCTAGAATGAGAGTGTCATGGAAATGCTGATACAGTGGATTATGTAATGTTTCTGTTTGGTTGTTTTAAATCACTGAGATATGGGCATTGCTTGTCACTAGAACATAAGTTAGCCCATCATGAGGCCAATGTTACTAGTTGGAATACTGCATGAAATAATCAAGCCCAAGACTCACCAAGACAGTCCTGAGGAGGAATAATAAGGTGGAGGAATTATAAGGTAGACTTTTCTTTTATATTAAGCTTTATTATAAACCTACAGTAATTTAAACAGTTCAGTATCATTAATATGATAAATCAAATGGCCAATGAAGGAAAAATGAGAGTTCAGAAGCAGATCCAAGCATTTTGGGGAACTATATATTTGACAAAGTGGTATTGCAAATCACTAAGGAAAAATAGAATAGTGGTGCTGGTGTTTTCTATGGAGGAAAAAAAATGAATTTAGCTTCCTATCTCATACACAAAAATCAATTCCCGAATGTATTAAAGGCTTAGATGTGAAAGGGAGAAATTTAAAACTTCATTGGGAGTTTTGAGTTGTGAAATAATTCTTAAAAGAGATGAAAAGATTGATAAATTAGATTACATTAAAATTAAAAAGTCAAAAGCCTCCATAAAAAAAGGCACACACAGCAATGCATATAATTTATAAAAATTACATTTCAGAAAATAAAAAAATAACCGAATAATAATTTAGTTCATATGCAAAAGATCATAGTCATTTTATAGAAGAGAAAAAACATGACAAATATATATAAGAATAGACACATCATTAGTTGTCAGAGAATGCAAATTAAGCACATATAAAAACTCAAAAAGTAAAAGTCTGCCAATACTGAGTGTAGGTGAGGATGTGGATCTATGGGATCCTCATGTATTCTTTATAGGAGTGTAAGTTGGTACAGCTACTTTGGGAAGGGATATATATATATATATATATATATATATATATATATCAATGATGAAAGAGAATCATTGATCGGCTGCCTCCTGCACGAGAAATTGAGCCCGCTACCCAGGCATGTGCCCTGACTGGGAATCAAACCGTGACCTCCTGGTTCATAGGTTGACGCACAACCACTAAGCCACGCTGGCCGGGGAAGAATATTTTTCTATTGATTTTTAGAGAGAATGGAAGGGAGAGGGAGAGACACACAGAGAGAAACATCAATGTGAGAGAGACACATGGATTGGTTGTGTCCCGCATGCGCCCTGACCAGGGATGGAGCCTGCAACTGAGGTATGTGCCCTGGACTGGAATCAAACCTGGGACCCTTCAGTCCATGGGCTGGAGCTCTATCCACTGAGCAAAACTGGCTAGAGCAGAACATTTTCATCATGCAAAAAAAAAAAAAAAATCCCTGTATGCATTATTAGTCACTCTGTATCTCCTCTGCCCCCTGGCCCTAAGCAACCACTAATACACTTTCTGTCTCTATAGAGTTACCTATTCTAGGCTTTTCACATAAATGAAATTATACAATGTATGGCCTTTTTTTTCACTAAGTTCTCTCACTTAGTATAATGTTTTCAATCCATGACCTGTCATTTTAGCTGGCAGTTATGTTTTCATCTTATGGATTTCCCCCGTCTCCAATTCCCAATCGTTTCAGAACCTGGTGTAATAACTGAAGAAACAGGTCAGCCCTGCCGTGCTTTTGTGCTGCTACATGTGACAGCTGGTCCTGCTTGTTCCAATAGACCCTTCTGGACATGGAATGATGCCTTTGTTTCCCCAGATTCTGCCTGAAGTGGCACAGGCTTGATCTCCAGAGTCTTTCGTTGTTGATCACATGGCATATTCAGTCATTGCTGTCTCAATGCAGGCGTCGTAGTGTTAGAAGTGCTTCTAGTTTTAGGCTGGACCAGAACTTCAGAATCTTCTGTTGGAACAGCAATCTTATTAGTGAATTTACTTTTAGGGTCCTTGGGGTCTCCACTGGCCCGCAGAACTTAGACAACTCTAGTCTACTCTACTCGACCTTCTCAACTTTGAATTTTAGGGAGCAGGTATTGGAATCTGTTCCTTCCCTCTCAGAAGCCTTGAGAAAAATCATTCAACTTGGTATACATTCTCCTGGCACTGTTCTACACTTCACATGCCTGCCTTTGCTAGAACATTAAAAAAATATGTTCTGCACATTTCTAGAGCAATAAGTGCCTATCAGAGAAGGGAGACCCCTTGAAACTTTTCCTGGACTAAGGAAGACCCTTTCCAAGGTGACTGGTTCTGTCCAACTAGGCAAAGAAGGGGAGCATGGCATTGGCACCCATCACATAATGTAACGGTTTCCATCTGATCATTTCTTTTCATTAAAAAAATATTTTCATTGATTTCAGAGAGGGATAGAGAGAAACATCAATGATGAGGGAGAATCATTGATCAGTTGCCTCCTACATGTCCCCTACTGGGGATCCAGCCTGCAACCCAGGCATGTGCCTTGACAGGGAATCAAACTGTGACCTCCTGGTTCATAGGTTGATGCTCAACCACTGAGACACAACATCTGGGCTCTTCATTTTTTTTAAAGATCTGTTATTCTGGCTCAGTGCCCTTCATAGTCTTCAGATATGTCTCCCTGAACTTCAGAGTTGTGTTTGTGCTTTGAGTGTGACAGTCTGGACTAGGAAGTTGGCTCATGCACATTCATTTTTCCCACCTTTCAGTTACACTCTTGTGTTTCCTTTTCAAAAAGATGGACTGTCTTGCCTTTTCTTGAGGGAGGAGGGCAGATTTGACGTTCTTTGAATTCCATCAAATTCTTCTTTCTTGGACACAGTGGAGAGAAAGTAACTTAAAAGTTCAAAGAAAATTTGCAAAGATAAAGTGTAGAGCAGTTTGAAAGAGATTCATTTGCCCTGAGTACACCGACAGAAGATGTTGCTGAGTTACTACCGACTGTGGTGAGCACATCAGGCTGCCGGTTGCAATGCTGAAAGCATTGCTTGCAGAAATTCTAGATCATTAACAAGGGGATTTGTCTTCACTGAAGTGTACAAGCAGGAAGCATCACAAATTCAGCAGTTTTAAGCCTGGAGTCACCTGTATTAGATCTGTGTGATGGGTATTTGCAATCAGAGGTGTATCATACTCATTTTCTTGAATTTTTTCCTTCTAGGTCCCTGCACGCTGCATCTACTTTTATGGTGACGAATCTTACCCAATCTGTGAGAGCAAAGAGAAGACAGGTGAGTGGAATTGCAAGAAATTACTTATTTTTCTTTAGTAGGAAAGTAGATTTTCCACTTGTATGATTTATGGTTGTTTATCATCAAGATTACTAGACCCAAACCCACCTCTACTTTCTAGTTAAGATTTAGAAAGAGCCCAAGGGCAAACGTAGCAGATTTCACGAGGCAGGACTTGCACAGTCAGACTCTGCCAGGCTCCCAGGCTGAGGGGAGCACAGAGCAGACAGGAAGCGGGGCGGGTCCTGTTTCGCCCGCCTGAACTCCTTCTTCATGCCAAGCGCCTTGCCAGGCCCTCCCCGCGTGTGGGAAAGAAAATGAAAAGCCATATTTTTCTGTTCACAATTGTCACGGGCTCACAATTGTGGCCAAACTATTGCTACAAACCCAACAGATTGAAAAAAAA